>NC_069376.1:4375000-5000000 GCF_021730395.1 Mercenaria mercenaria
GATTCAAGGGATAACAATGCTATCTGATTTAGATATTAAAACGTTCGTTAATAATCAAAAACTTAAAAATACAGTAAAAAGGGTCATCAGATGTTGGAATATTTGAAAAGTCGCTTAAAGTAGCCGTTTCGGACGAAACATAGAAATTGGTATCAGCCCTGACTATCTGAATATCTACCTCAGCAGTTTTTATTTAATGGTTAAGAAACAAAATGGAGAAAATTATGAATGGCAACGGACGGGCGGTCAGCATCCAAAACATGTCTGCTCTTTAATTCAGTTTTCGTCGGATCTTCACCAAACTTGCTGACAATGTTTGTGGGCATTGCATCTCGGCCAATTTCGATAACCAGCTAAATTGTACCAGGCACTCTTTGATTATAGTCCTTGAATTACTCGAAAAACGGGGAATTTAGCCTTGTCCGCTCTTTTAAGTCGAACAGTTTTCATCCGATCTTCACCAAACTTTCTGACAATGTTTGTGGGCATAATATCTCAGCCAAGTATTATTACCACCCAGGGAGGTTGCACCATATACTTTTTTTAATGATGATACGCAAAAAAAACAACATTCAATGAATTACGTATATTACGTATGAGTGGAATAAATATAGAATAAAAAGGTTATTTAAGGTCTAACATTGTTCTGTATGATATATATTTGCACTCATACCAAACTGGGAAAAACTAGAAAAGGCAGGAATACAATATTTAGTGAACATTTTTAATTTAAACTATTATTATTGTAAGATAAAATAGATATAGAATAAAAAGGTTATTTAACATTGTACTGTACAATACGAGATATATTTGGACGAGTACCCAGCTGAGAAAACCATATTGAACTCGCCTAGCGGCTCGTCCAATATGGTTTTCTCAGCTGGGTACTCGTCCAAATATATCTCGTATTGTACAGAACAATGTTAAATAACCTAATATTATAATAGAGTCAAACGTTAAAAGTTTCGTTTTCAAGATTTTATGAAATATAGTTCTTTCTCTTCTCTCAAACTGTCACTGGTCGTCAGGTCCTGTGTAGAGGGAATATATTAAACTTCCCTCCGGAACATTGATGGATTATGTTTATTCACTTTCAGAATGTGTAATTTATCGTCATTAGTTTGTTGTCTGTATAGTGTAATTCGTCGCCATAGTTCATTCTTTGTTTGACTGGTGATTGCAATTCAGTCAACACCCCTAGTAATAATAAATGGCATTGCCCAATTTGAATGATGGACCAATCCACTTTAGAAATTTAGCAGGCCAAGGGTTAAATTAATTTATCCATAGTTCCGAAATAGTCCTTTAAAATAAAATAAGTTTAATTATAATTATAATAATTTAGAATCTTAAATGACAAAACTGAGAGACACCCATCATCTTGCAGCTCTGTTCGAAAGCTAAGGCGCTCTGCAGCAGAAGTGCTGCATAGCCTAGGTGCTCTTCACATAGACAGGGTTATATAGCAAAACCGTAGAGGATGATGTGTCAACTGCTGACCATTTCTCATGCCACCTTAGTGGAATCAGTATATAATATATTCTAACAAGGTATATTTAAGGAAAACTATCCAGTAACATTTTATAATAGTGATAAATATCCACACGCCGAAAATATACCACTGTGGCATTTCTCATACTTTATCTAAAATTGCAGACCCCTAAATTAGTCTCGCCTTTACTATAGTTGAGCTACCTTAAAGAAAATGAATATGATTTCAAGTTTAAAAAATAGTTAAAATCAATAAAAACTCTCCTTATTTATTACCATAACGATACAGTCATAGTATTATACTGTTTAACAGTATACTTTTTATAATTAGAAAATTGATTGAGTCTCCTTCTTAAAAAGTTGCTGCTTTTACGCTTAGTTACAGTCGCGATAGTTTCCGCTATATCAAATTTCGATTATTTATACCACGTATTACCAACCGAGTGTATAGTGTTAAAACACTGTTGTGCTGCAAATTATTTTGATTCAAATATTCCCTTAATCTTAAACAAAAGAGAAAATATAGAAGCACTTGTGGCAACGTTAAATGTCGCAACGCCGCTAAATGTCGCAACCACCGTTAAATGTCGCAAGGTTGACTTTAAATGTCGCAACCACCGCTAAATGTCGCAAAATCGTCTGCCGCTAAATGTCGCACCTTTAACGTTAAATGTCGCAAAAATTTGCCTACCGTTATATGTCGCAACACCAACGCTAAATATCGCACTTCCTATTTGACACTGTGACTATCATTCCTTATGTATATTTACTTTTTTGAGGGAAGAAAAACTAGAGCTATCACTAAAGGTGATGAATGTATCCCCCGCATGCACTGACACAGTACATTGCAATTTGACGCACACAAGATTGCATAATTATGTGGACTGTATGTATATAGACTGTATGTATACAGTATAGTAACAAAAAACAAAGTCCCATAACTATGTAGAATATTTATCTAAAAGAATGTAACATGCACCATGCACAACTAGGGTTGGTACTGATCACTTGTGTGAAGTTTCATTAAACTGTGTGTGAGGGTTTGGTAGATTAGGCACGCACAAGATTGCATATGCAGACTGTATGTACATAGTATGTTAACAAGAAACAAAGTCCCATAACTCTGCAATTTTTGTCGCTGAAAGAACCTAACATGCCCCATGCACAACTACTGTTGTTACAGATCACTTGTGTGAAGTTTCTTTAAATTCTGTCAAGGCGATAAGGAGAGATCTTGCGCACAAGATTGCGTCTACAGACAGACAGACAGACAGACAATCTGAAACCAGTATACCCCCCCCCCCTTACAACTCTGTTGCCGGGGGTACAATTAAGAGGTTTATGTAATACAAATAATTATCTTAGTGATAAGTGTTGTTACGTATAGCAACAAGCGGGCCTTGTTGGCCCTAGATCACTCATCTGAATTCCACGCCTTGCTTGAACAGTCACGCAAGAAAAATATTTATTATTTTGTAATAGGGCCAGTGTTTTAGGACAGAATTATTCTGAGGTTTCTTAAAGTAAATACGATTTGGTAATGATGTTGTATGTTTGTTGGGGTTGGGTATGGGTGGGGAACGGGGTGAATAACGACACAGAAATCTAAGACACATCACACAGCACCAAGACAATTAATAGAAAATATAAATATTTACATTTCTGAAGGGGGTGGGGAGAGAGAGGGGGGTTATGTGTGGGTAGGCGGAAAAGTAGGATAATTAGGGGAATGAGACTAAATCAAACAATTGTAAGAGACTAAAAGTAAAATAATATCAAAATTCCCGTTTTACCTAAAAAATGTACAGAGGGCCACATAGGATCTTTCTCTGCCATTGAAGCTTGATAGTCACCTTATGACTTTAAATGTAAACCTCCAAACAAAGAAATAGAATCCGTGGCTGATTAATAGAAAATCTTCGTTTTCTACAGCTGGTACAAAACACAGTTACAGTCTCCGTGTCGCGTAGTTAAACATCCTGTTGTGTAACATGCCCGGATCGCGGCCCGAGCCGATCCCCCACCCCCAACCCCACCCTTGTTGGCTTAGTAGTGACTTATACTCATCTAAATTGCACCCGACTATTTTGGAAATAATATTTTCTCAAAATGAAGACCCAAACCGACCCAGAGGTGAATATTTTATACTTATATTTCAAAAATTCCCAATGAGGCAGAACCCTTGACCTCTTTAAAATGAGGGGAGTACTCCTCCAGTACCTTAAAATTAAGACAAAAAATGCACCGGAGGCAACCATTTTATACCTATTTTTCAAACTTTCCCGAGGAGAGCCCCTGAGCCCTCGAAAATGGCAGGGATAACCCCTCCCATACACCGAAATCTTGAACAAAAAATGCAATAAAAGTCCAGCATTCCATACCTGTAGTTCAAAATTGTCAAGGGGAAAAAACCCTAAACAACTAAAATAAGGGGAATGCCCCTCTAGTACGTACCTCAAAAAATAGACAAAAATGCACCACAGGCCAGCATTTCATACCTGTATATAAAAAACTTTCCCACAAATACGGATGGAGGAACCCCGTACCTACCGCATGTCGCCGGTGACGCTTTTGTTTTAAACTGCTGTCCCCCCCCCCCCCCCCCCCCCCCCCCCCCCCCCCCATCCATCAACAATTTCTGGCCCTCGGGCTGTTGTGTAACGAAATTCAGGTCGACTCAAGACATACAATACGGAGCACGAGCTTAATATCTCTTGAGCTAAACAGGGCTCCATAGAATTACATAGTTCAGACCTGAAATAAATTTAGTACTGTGGCGAGTACTACGTTAGTGCTCAAACCTTTAGATTTAGAATATATAACGTATGTATGGTGCGCGACCACTGAAAAGCAAACGTGCAGATTAGAGTGAAAGGTCATTTCAGCCCTTCCCAAATCAACACATGGCATACTGATGCATGCAAGCATGCATTTCCCAGTTTTATCTCTAAGTTGTAAAGACTGTTTAACTTATTTTGCTGTGCGACATTTAGCGTTGGAGTTGCGACATATAACGGCGGGCAAATTTTTGCGACATTTAACGTTAAAGGTGCGACATTTAGCGGCACACGATTTTGCGACATTTAGCGGTGGTTGCGGCATTTAACGTCAACATTGCGACATATAACGGTGGTTGCGACATTTAGCGGCGTTGCGACATTCCACAGCGTTCTTTCTTGGTCGCAACAAAATCTTTGACGTCATTGCAAGCGTAAGAGTGTTTTAACGGAGACAAACATATTAGAATGCGTTTTAATGTTGCCTTTTATTATTTATTATTCTTTTGTACTGCAAAACACTTTTCTTTCTATCGCTGATTTGTAGCATTTTTTTTTCTTTTGAATTTAACGTCCCAGCGACACATGATAGGTCATATGGCGACTTTCGAGCTTTGATGGTGGAGGAAGACCCCAGGTGCCCCTCCGTGCATTATTTCATCACGAGCGGGCACCTGGGTAGAACCACCGACCTTCCGTAAGCAAGCTGGATGGCTTCCTCACATGAAGAATTCAACGCCCCGAGTGAGGATTTGTAGCATATTGCTTTGCATGTGTGTATTGCTTGTAACATGTTCTTATTACGTGGGTTAAACGTTGCTACAAATGGAATGACATTATAATCCGATATTTGATTTTCGCGATTATTTGTTGCGAAAGGTCCTTCTGATTTTGCCCTTGAAATTTCAGGCTTGATAATTTCTTTCGGGTATTTTTGTTTCGATAATCGTAACTTTAATTCTGAATGTCGTCTTTCCCTAACTGTTTATCTTTCACTATAGTGACTATTCTTGAAACTAAGTTAAACGGTACATTAAGTTCAAGTAGTTATATGTATCTGTAGATATACAGTACAATTCCGTCGTTATATTACTTCAAAAACATCCAACAAGAATGTGTGAAGTTGGCGAGAAGTTCAACATTCGACATTGAACATTTCTTAAGAGAACGAAATTGGACATTTAAAGCGTGAAATTGGCAATAAGTTAAACATTCGACATTAAACATTAGATTTCAGAACGTCATTGGACATTCAATTTCAGAACGACATTGGACATTCGGACCCATGACGACATTGGACATTGGATACAAGAACGACATTGGATGTTCGAACCCAGAACATTGGACATTAGATACCAGAACGACATTTGACATTCGAATCAAGAACGACATTGGACATTGGAATCGAAAACGACGTTGGACATTGGCTTTCAGAACGACAGCGGACATTCGAACCCAGAACGACAGTCGAAACCAGATCGACATTAGACATTAGATACCAGAACGACATTGTACATTCGAACCAAGAACAACATTGGACATTCGAACCCAAAATGAAAATGGACATTAGATATCAGAAAGACATTGGACATTCGATTTCAGAACGACATTGGACATTCGAACTCATAACGACATTGGACATTGGATACGTTATCGGACATCCGATTTCAGACTGACATTTGACATTCGATACCAGAACGACATTGGAAATTCGAATCCAAAACAACATTGGATATTCGAATTCGAATCGAATGTCCAATGTCGTACTTGTATGTAATGTCCAATGTCGTTTTGGATTTAAATGTCCAATGTCGTTCTGGTATCTTATGTCCAGTGCGGATCTGGTTTCGAATGTCAAATGTCTGCAAACATTTGAATTATTGCCCGTTATTTGTGACAAATGTACCAGTGGGGGTACATCCTGTGTCCTACAGACACATTCTAGCTTCTATCCAAAAAACGAACTGCTTCTAATTCAAGGTAATATGGGATATTTATGTATAAGCTAATTACATCAAATTAATGTTACGAGTGTTGAATTTTCGTCGATCTGTTCTGGTAAATAGTTAAGAAAGTCTATGTCGTCTCTGATGAAACTGGGGACTTCTTTACACAATGGTTTTAGTATGATATAAAAAAAATGGCTGAGTCTCTGGGTAATACCATTAGGTCCACCTACTATTTGTCTAAAAAGAACATCATCTGGAACTGGATAAAGTAAACAACGGAAAAAATATTCTACAAAGTCGTACATCGTGCATTGATGCTATCTGGTACTTTGCAAGTGAATATAACTGTAAATACAACAGGTACTTTTAATTGATTAATCAAATTTCACTATGTTTTATCAAACACTATCATAGATGCTCTGTTTATCAAATGACGTCTCTTTCAATCAATATATTATTGTTAATATGTTTTAGGCGACGATATTGGCAGCCATCTTTTGTCAACAGAAAACAGGATTGTAAATAATGAAATATTATGCCGCCGCAATCTTACAAAGAGTATGCATTGAAAAAAAAAATAGTGTACATATTAAACTTAAGGGTATTCGTGTAAATCATACTGTGATAAAATACATAATTGACTTTGTTTTCGGTTGACGAGTTAGTAAGTGAATAAGTTTTCGTCCTGAATACATGTAAATACATGTATATAGATTGATAGTGACTTTTTTTTTACTCCTCGATTTTCTTAATACGACACAAATTAGACATTAATTATTATTATACAGTATGATCACGTACAGTGTTTCTACTAAAATCGAAAGTATGAAAGTTCATTGAATCAGTTGATTTATTTGTTTTATTTACATTTGAATCACTGTAAAAGGTAGTAAAATCAACTGAAGTTTATTTGTAAATAGTTGAAAAAAAAACTACATTCTGTTGAATAAAATGACATTTTACGTGATCGTATAAAACCATTACAATGTATTTACATAATATTCTGGGTCACATAGAAAACGTAAATGGTAATCAAGATCCAAGTAAAATTCTATTTTGATTTTTTAATAGATTAACTCAAAGACCTATAATGTACATATGTTATAGGTCTTTGATTAACTGTATCGTGTTTAACGAAATTGGCTCTTTTGTAAATTGGTAATTTGTATCATTTCAAAACAAAATTTTATATTTTAATGTTCTAATTATGACCAAATTTCAATTTGAAAGAAAGATTATTTTTATCCAAATATAGAGGTCAGTGCCTTTAAATAGTTTTACACGAATGTTACTCGGGATACCCTTTGTAGCTATTGTTCCAATTATTCCGATAGGCCAAAAACATGACCGCCTGATTTAAAGATAGAGAAACAGATATAAAGAGAATAATAATGATACAAAATAATTTTATTAAACGATAATTGGCTGTATGGTCCCCACAAAACCCTACAGACTTTTACATTAGGAAAATAAGGAAAGTAAAGAACAAGGATTTTGATATTTTCTATCTGTATGAAAATAAATTGAATAAGCCCATTTGTAATAATAGAACAAGACAATAGAAAACAGTAATCTGTATAAAACTTAATACTTTGCATTGACTATTACACCTCTTAATTATAAAAACATTCTTACCTGAAAATGCAATGTAAGGGGAATAAGTCTGTTTGGTCCACAGTTATTCGGTTGGTAGTTATAGCTTCCCTTCACAATATATGAGGTAACATACCTTAACATCCCCATTGGAAGCTAACTAGAGGATTAACGGCAATGTTTACGACAAACTAAATATGTTTGTATATTCATTCTGTAACATGTGCTAAAATAATGCATAAATTACAACAGAGACTCATTTTCCATGCAAATTTCATAACTTCTATCTTGAAAGAACGTATTTCTGAGTATTCGAATTCCAAAACAGTCGATGAACAAACTGCAATATGTCCAAAACACGGCAGCTAGAACGTAACCAGAACATCCAGATACGACCATATAACGCCTGTGCTGCTTGAACTCCATTGGCTTCCTGTGCAATGTAGGGTAGAATACAAAATTATAACACTTACATATAAACCACTCAAAGATCAATCACCAGCTTATGTAGTGAAAATACTAGAAATATATACACCATCCAGAAATCTGAGATCGCAGAATAATGCATTAAAACTGGTGGTGCCCAAACGTTGAACAATGCGATTTGGTGACAAGAGCTTTCAGACAGCAGCTGCGAGGTTATGGAATGCCCTCCCATCTGGCATAAGAGAGTGCATGACCTTGCAAAGTTTCAGAAAAACGCTAAAGACGCATTATTTCATAAAATTCTTTGGGAACTAATCTCACTGATTACCTGATTAATAATGTATGTTCTTTGCCGGCCAATCAATTACTTTAATTATTATAATAAGAACTCTAGTGTGACAGAATAATGTTGGCGGTGTTTTTTCTGTGGGATGTATTGTGGATGTTCTCCGGACTGTTTAGGTAGGGATTGACCCAATCATCCGGGATGGTTTGCATGCTGTGATGCATTTCGCAGACATCATACGGTTAATTCTGTCTGTTCAAAATGTAAGATATCTTCTGTTCTATTCTGCTCTAACCTGTGTCTTTGATAGGTCAGTTAATGTTTTACGATATTGTATTTTTGTTTCATGTTTTGATCTGCCTACCTTCAATTTAAAATGCTTGGTATCTTATTACCGTTATGTAATTTTAAGTTCTTCTATAATAGTTCAATTACCATTTTTAGCTCACCTGAGCACTAAGTGCTCAATGTGAGCTTTTGTGATCACCCTGTGTCCGTCGTCGTCCGTCGTCCGTCCGTCCATCCGTCGTCAACAAATTGACTGTTAACACTCTAGATGTCACAATTTTGGTCCAATCTTAATGAAACTTGGTCAGAATGTTACCCTCAATAAAATCTTGGACGAGTTTGATATTGGGTTATGATGAGTTTGATATTCGGTTATGATGACTTTGATATTGGGTCATCTGGGGTCAAAAAGTAGGTCAGCAGGTCAAATCAAAGGAAAAGCGTGTTAACACTCTAGAGGTCACAGTTTTGGTTCAATCTTAATTAAACTTGGTCAGAATGTTTCCCTTAATAAATAAGATTGATATTGGGTCATCTGGGGTCAAAAACTAGGTCACAAGATCAAATCAAATGAAAAGCTTGTTAACACTCTAGAGGTCACAATTTTGGCCCAAATTTAATGACACTTGGTCAGAATGTTACCCTCAATAAAATATTGGACGAGTTTGATAATGGGTCATCTGGGGTTAAAAACTAGGTCAAATCAAAGGAAAAGGTTGTTAACGCTGTAGAGGCCATATTTATGAATGTATCTCCATGAAACTTGGTCAGAATGTTACCCTCAATAAAATATTGGACGAGTTTGGTATTGGGTCATCTGGGATCAAAAACTAGGTCACCAGGTCAAACCAAAGTAAAAGGTTTTTAACGCTGTAGAGGCCATATTTATGACTGTATCTCCATGAAACTTGGTCAGAATGTTAATCTTGATAATTTTTAGGTTTAGTTTGAATCTGGGTAATGAAGGGTCAAAAACTAGGTCACTAGGTCAAATCAAAGGAAAAGCTAGTTAACACCCAAGAGGTCACATTTATGACCATATCGTAATGAAACTTGGTTAGAATGTTAATCTTGATGATCTTTAGGTCAAGTTTGAATCTGGGTCATGTGGGATTAAAAACTAGGTCACCGGGTCAAATCAAGTGAAAAGTTAGTTAGCACTTTATATGCCATATTTATGACCATATCTTAATAAAACTTGGTCGGAATGTTAAACTTAATGATCTTTAGGTCAACTTTACATCTGGGTCAGATGGGGCCAAAAACTAGGTCACCCGGTCAAATTAAAGGAAAAGCTATTTAACACTATATAAGCCACATTTATGACCCTATCTTAATGAAACTTGGTCAGAATGTTAATGTTGATGATTTTCAGCTCAAGTTTAAATCTGGGTCAGGTTGGGTCAAAAACTAGGTCACAGGTCAAATCAAAGAAAAAGCTTGTTAACACTCTAGAAGCCCATTAATGACTGTATCTTCATGAAACTTGGTCAGAATGTTAACCTTGATAATTTTAAGGTCAAATTCGAATCTGGGTCATGTAGGGTCAAAACTAGGTCACCGGGTCAAATCAAAGGAAAAGCTAGTTAACACTCTAGAGGCCACATTTATGACCATATCTTAATGAAACTTTGTCAGAATGTTAATCTTGATGATCTTTAGGTCAATAGGTCAGGTGAGCGATACAGGGCCTTCATGGCCCTCTTGTTTATTGAACATTATATAAATGTTTTTATGTAAAGCACTTCTGAAATTATTTTTATATGAAAAGAGTGCTATATAAATGTGGTATATAATAATAATAATAATAATTTTGATGTTTTTGGCTTTAATGTTCTTTTATTGAAATGTCATGCATGATGTAAGAAAATGGATCATGGTAACTGATGATTGTTAGAATATAGATGGGTTCAAGGTAACTTTCAAATAAAAGTGGAAGTTTGATTTGTAATACCTATTTTTCAGCTTCAATTGATAAGTTCAACTTGGTTATTACACACTAACTCTACAATCTAAAACAGTTCATCTAAATTATTATACCAGATTTATATAGCACCCTTTTCGTGATAAACACTTTCAAAAGCGCCTTACATATAGCAAACGCAGTCACATAGGGCGCCAAATTCATCCTCTTCTAGTACAGACAAAGAGCGATCTGACCAGTGGGACAGATTGAAATAAAGCCCACAGAACAGATAGAGAGAAACCCTTTTTAGATACAGACTTATCCGGCTAACTTAGCCTAGGTCTTTGCGAATAGACAGTCTGGTTCTTTAACGTGCCCTGTGTATAGCACCGATACACGCGAAGGCACTGAGTCCTCCTTTTCTTAAGCCGAAGATCAGTTTCAAAGGTCATGATGTTAAACAGTGCTTAAACGTTTGCTTGTATGTCAGAGAGGTTGACAATTATTTTCTAATAAACACAAGTCAGAGAAACATGAACCAGAAAAGGTACAGAATGAAATTCCATTCTCAAACGGGCACCATTGCATGTAGGATGGTAGGAGCGAGTAATCAATCTCACAAAAATAGCGCTGAAAAAATGTTCCAGAACGCTCCCTCATTACCATGGAAACAATTCAGACGGTCGTCACGGAGAGCGAAACTATGCTGAACAACAGAGCACTACCTCAGGTATCATCAAGCGTTGATGACGTGGACCTATTGACGCCGTCACATATCCTCTACGGCCAGATACTGACGTCACTCCCGTATAATACAGTAGCCTTTGACTCTGAAAATTCGTCCTTATTTGACGAACATTCTTCAGTCACAAGCGGGCAAATTACGATCCACGATTCTTGACAATTTCTGGAAACGGTGGAGAATTGAGTATTTAACAGCACTGCGTGAAACACCTTAAACTTCACTGATAAAAATCAGTATTTCACTGAAAAAGTAAATAGATAAATACGGAAGATTTTAAATTAATCTAACTTACTAGGATTCTGTGTAACACTGAAAAGTAAGTATCAGATTTCCACCAATTTAAAACACTTCAGCCTCCAAATGCTCTGAAAAAAAAAGAAACAATATAACCGTCTGCTTGTTGAAACTTAAAACGTAAACTTAATGAATATGTTATAATATCTGGCGAAAGCTTGCAGCTTGTTAAGTTATACTAATTTATTTTAGCTCGATTGTGATGAAAGCTTTAAGCTTATTTGAACCACTCTCGAGTCCACTTCCTGGAAAAACCAGCACTGATGCCTTATGAGAAGTCATGGTCGTGACCCCAATGGGGCTCGAACCCACGACCCCTGGGTTGAGCAGCCGACACCTTTACCACTAGACCACCGCTCGTCTTGCAGCTTGTAAAGGACAAGATAAAGATGTTCGTTTAAACGTTGTATGTATCCGAGACGTTTCAGCACCAGTTTTTTTATGCAAATATCTTTCGCATCATACGGTTGTGAGGAAAATATTCTCGCAAATCTTTTATATCAGTTACATTTCTTTCCTGCAATACAGGTATATTCTGGAAGCACAGCGAAAGACATATTACGTTTGCGTTCTGATTGTGTTTCTTTACATGAACTGAACAGTTCTTAATTTGAACAAAGAAATGTGTTCTTTAAAGGAACTCTCCCTGTCACGGGATTATCCGCACTGTATGTAATAGTGCCGGAAATCCGATGCACGAACGGTATCCGATGTCTAGACAAGGGTCTCTTCTTGTAGATGACGAATGTAAAGTTACTTACTGGCAAATTAGACCCGTGACGATACTCCGTAATAGATTTCGGCGTTCTCAGTCTGTTTGTTCGTATAAACTTCATTAGCAGCCGAATATTACCGAAATAGCATTCGGAGAATACGGAATCGAACGAAAATTGCCGAGTGTCATCACGTGTCTATTACCTTAATCACGCAGGTGGCGCTACTGTCCTCATAAGACACTGCTCCAAGATGCACTAATTTTGTCATCTTGTTTTAGGGTAACCTTACTTGAACTGAACTGGTCCAATGACATTCCGTTTGATTGTAACTACTGTAACTGTTTAATGTCCTACTTAACTTATATTGTGTGTTCAGTTTGCTTTGTTATAAACATGTGTATCAATATTTGAACGAGTCAACTACAGTTGAGTTGGACAGCAACAATAAAAGCGAATGCTTATATTTTTTCAGTCAGGTTAAAATATAGAAATAACACACTCTCCTGTTTTTTGTTGGTGTTCAATCCCGTAAAGTTTTCAAACAGACAAATATCTTATAACTAATGCTTCAAAAAGAATTCTGCAAGAGAAAATACTTTATAATTCGAACATATGTTATATAAAATAGTAATATCGATAAAATTGCACTACATATTTTTTTTAGAAATGTTCTAAAATGATATTGAACCCGTAGTAATGTGTGCGGAAGTCAGAAAACTTTCTACTTTGCCACTGTGTCGTCGGCTAATGATAAAATTTATATTTGTAAAAAATATTTTATATAATACAAAAATTGCATAAACTAAGAAAACGCCCGAAAATATTGGCGAAAATTTATTTGTGCCAGGTCGAAACATACGGACAATATAAATATATATCTATGTAACAAACTGCCTAACTGTTCATAATTTTTTCATCAATTCAAAACCATGCCCTAGTACCCGGGGTATGGCGAGAGGAGAGTCAACTAGTGGACGCAGGAGGACATGCTGGCCGCAACGTAGACCACAACCTTGGAAAGCAACAAAGAAACTACCTCAGGGATTACTTCATGTCGGAAGCTGGTTCGGTTTCATGGCAAGAACAGATGATATAATAGACTGGTGACTTTTGCAGTTGATATAGACTAGTAACCTTTGTATATCATTTCATGAATTGATATTGGAATCTAAATGCTCGGACTCATTATACATACAATCATATTTGATTTGCTAGATATCATGATTTGAAAGTTTAGCAGGGTTTTTTTTTCAAGTCTTCAAAGAGATTTTAATAAATTAGTGTCAAAAGAGTTAAGTAAGTGTTGAATTGCTTTAAACGTTATACAATAAATAAAATTTAACCCTTTTCCAGTATAAAATATAATCCTGCCAAGAACAATCCAAAAGTTCTATGATTGCCATCATATGGTTTAATTCTTTAAATGCCAATGTCGTCTATAGGCATGATTACAAATATGTAAGCCCCAGATTAAACACCGCTTTGAGAAAGCAACGCGTAATCTTGGGATAAAATATTTGTATATACAGTCAGTTTGATGTTCTTTGCTTCTTTATACACAGTTACATTTGCTAGATATCGTGTTTGGAAAGTGTAATAGCACTTTTTGAGCTCAAAGTGGTTTTGATAAGAGTACAGCTTCCTAACTGGTAACTTAATTTTTGAACCAAGGGACAAAGTAGTTATTTCTTCAAAGGGAAAAATGAATAATAAGATAAGATGTACCTTTATAAGGGAGCAAATGTTATTTCAAAGAAAATATCTAAGAAAAATAACCACTGCTCGCTTATAAAGGTACATTTTATTTTTTTCTATGGGAACCTTTAATTTTATTTTTGCAAAGTGATAATAATAAAATATTTAATAATAAGCAGTGCGTTTATAATAAAGCCAATCTTATTTCAAAGAAATCTCCCCGTTATAAAAGAACTACTTCCTAAATATTTATAATATTCAACGAAAAAGAAATACATGTTTTACATTTCAACAATAAACTTTATTTTAAGTTTAACCACTTGAAAAAAATATGACAATATCAAAATCACAACATCAGCATCATGTTTGTCAGCATAATCATTTAAATTTTTTTTAAACAACACAAAATAGTCATTAGACTCCAATGACTGTCTTATAATAATTTCAAATTAAACTCCTTGATTAAAAATCATTTAAAAATTGCCATAATAACAAATTCCCGGAAACAGTTCTTGGTGTCTTGGTTCAGTATGAGGTAGTCTCGTCACCGTCCTGAATCATATCCCTCATAAACGAAGACATGTTCTGACTTGCGTCAGCAGGCTGAGTGGTGGGTGTACTGGCCATCTGTGGTGTGCTCACGGGGGGCTTTGGACGGTGGTAGTAGAAAATGAAGGTATTCCTGCAGCAGCAGCAGCACCTGCAATGATACCATCTGTGGTCACTGTGGCTGTTGGGGTGCGACGAACAGTTAGTGTTGCATAGGTAGGGGCTGGTGGTGGACATGAAGATCCAGTAAAATCTGGATAGCAGCCTTGAAGTGTGGTGAAGAAGTGTCGTCTCTCTGTCTCAGTGGTGGGGGGATTCAGTTGCTGTGCCAGTTGAAGGGCCATGGCGTGGTCCTGGGCATACTGTGGTGGCTGCTGCTGTGCCTGGTGCATTGGGCGTTGAGGGGTCCTGAAGTCCTGGAGGATGGGCTGATGCTGCTGTGCTGGTACAGAGGGAAGCTGCTGGGGTGGCAGCTGCTGGGTCTGCTCCCTGGAGAGGTCCACATAACGCACGGCGGAGGCAAGGGTTTCGGTCATGAACTGATCCCGGATAGATGGCGTCATTTGGCGCATTAGGTGTGTCAGTTGTTTGGTGGTGACAGCTGCCGCGTCAGTCCTTTCTTGCCTCAGTTGTCTCAACTCCTGTGTCAACTGTAAAAAATCAAAACATAGCTATTAAAGTAAGATATTTAAATAATTTTCTCAAATATTTATTACTTAATTTACTCTAAAATTCATTGATTCTAAAATATTTGTTGGTAGATTTATTTAAAAAATATGCCGGACGTAGCCTTGATTTGTCAGTCAGCATTATGCTGCAATATGACTGGCATATATGTGTGTGCCCCGACCCGGGATCGAACTATGGATTACACGGCAAGCGCATTATCCACTGAGCTATGCAGGCCAGTTAATACTTTGGCTACAATATGCGATCGACAATTTATATTTTACATATGTTCAAAGTTGCTGAAAAAATTCTGTGGTTAATAATACTTACAGCTTCCCTCTCTTCTAGCAGATCTGAATCTGAGTGGACTGAAGCTGTAGAAGGTGTAGACGGTGCATCTTCTGGTGCAGCTGGGTCTGAGGCTGGTATGTTCTGTGAGGGTGCATCGCCGTACCGCTTCTTCCTGGCAGCAGTCAACTGCAAAAGACAAATATCATATTTTATTAACAAAAATCAAACTGGTTGGTTACATACATTATTCTTACAGTTACATTCTTCATTAATAAACAAAATAAAATTTAAAAAAGAATAAATATTTTTAAAAAATACTCACATCCACACCTTTCCGTACGGGGATCGATGTACAATGCCCCTTGAGGAAGGACATGCTCTCTACCACCCACTGCTGTCGGGCGGTCATCAAGACTGTACCACTGCCACTGGCCGGACGCTTGATCAACTTTGTAAACGCCGTACGCTGCCCAAGATACCATTTGTATAGGTCCTGTCCGGTCAACCCCTCTCCAAGCTGGTCGGCTTTGTCGGCGAACAACTGGTCCCGCTTCTTCGTGTTTTTGTAATCAGCATGCGCCTTGTTGAAAATACTGGGGTTAGCCTGGATCCACTCTATCACATCGACTTCCTCGGCATCGGTGAGTTTTCGGCTGATGCGCTGGATGGTTCTGCAATTAGACAAAAAAAAATTAATAAACTGAATAAACATACTGCTAATTTATTTAAGTTAAAACAATTATAGTACAGTTGTCAATTTGTCAAAAATAATATCTACATACTGAGAATCATTGATATCAATATTTACTCCATGTTACATAGATAAAAATTAAAAATAAATAAATATATAAATAAATAAAAATGTGAAGCAATGTAAAATGTACCTTTTTTTCGAGGGTGCATCAGTTCCTGGAGGGCCCATCGAGCTGGCATCCGAGTCTGAATCTCTGGGTATCTCGTCAGGTGGTGCAAGCGGGTCCTGCAGCTCATCAGGGTCGACAGGGTCAACAGGATGAAGTGGTCGGAGGGCCTTGGTGGCCCTTTTTGTATTCTCGCTGGGAGAATCTTCCATGGGGATTCTTTTGGGGACCTTCTTCTTCTTTGGAGGCATTATGTAGCAAGTACTCTGTTGTTTCAAGGTGGCAGCAGGTAGTTGTGTTTTCTGTTGTGTTCGAGTGCTGTATGATCATACACGAGCTTTGTACAGACGTAGAGACCGTGTCTGGTCGTACTTGACCATGTATAATTCGTACTTGAACCGTATTGGTCGTATGGCGATCGTATGAAACCGTATTGGTCGTATGGCGATCGTATAAAACCGTGTGTACACTCGTGTGAATCGTACGGTGATCGTGTGACATTCGAGTGTTAATCCGGGTGTTGGATGTAGGACTTGGGAACGGTTTCACACGATTCAATACGATTTATATACGATATTGACACGGTTGAGCTCACTCGTGGAGTGGACTTCATGTGCGGTTGTATATACGGTCTCGTAGGGTCTCACACGGTCTCTCACGGTCTTGTACGATCGCTAATACGATCATACACGGACATGGCACCCGTGCCAGTTTTTTAAAAGTTTTAAAAATCATACACGGCTTTCACGAATACACTCGAATGGCCCGAGTTTAACTCGGATAAGGCCACGGTTGGTTCGGTTGTATGTACGGTTTACACGGGTGGCCAACCGTATAAGCCGTGTGTTCTGTGTGAGACAGGCTTAAGATGACTCTCGTACTGTTAAAATTGAACAAATGCGTAAATTCTGTGATAAAATAGTGCTTTAAACAAAAGTAAATCGTTTTATTTCATTCTACTATTAAAGGATATGGTATGCGAGAAATAAATTGTATCACTGCTCGGATAGCAATTTTGTGGAAACAATGAACATTCTTTTAATATTTTCCATTGTTGAAACACTTCCTTCCATAATATGAATTTGTCAGGATACGGAAATAAGTTTATCAGGTTTTTACCATTTCTGAAAATGTAACAAGTTTATTCTTCATTTTTCTTAGTTTGTTGCTTTGTATAAGATAAAGTTAATGATTCTTTTTACATGTACAACGACATTAGCAATATCATTTATATAACTCATTGTGACATAGTCAGCAATAGCCACAGGGCATCATGATGTCTTCCTATTCGAGATGTTTCGCACTTAAAATCATTATTGATATGTAAATGAGACAAATTTGATTGACAGTGCCAGAACCAATTTTGATGAGTTTACAGCAATTTAACTGTTCGCAGAGGTCGCTGATTGGTTCAATTTTCCTTCGCGTGCTCTCCAGTATTTTTCGTTGAAATATAAAATAAGTTTTTCGTATACCAAATAAGCCGACGTTGTACATTATTGGGGATAGTTTAAAGTGTGCAGCATTCATTTAATATAAACAAAGTACATAGTGTGTTAATTGTGGATTTAATTAGACTCGGACTGAGTTAACCACACTCTTGTGAGTATTTCTTATCATTTATATCCATTCTAGCATAGCTAAATTTTCGTGACCAGAGTATTTTTGAAAATTTGAATAAAAAAGCAATTTCCTTTTATAGAAGTATGATCATGGCTTTTTAGAACGAGTTACTTATATAGAAAATTTGAATTAGGTCAGAGCAGCCAGGTATAAACATATCACTTTAATACCCACATTGTAGGAGATGTGCATAGAATATGATTTCCTCACGTAAGCAATAATGATTGACGAAGAAATATACTTCAGACATTTTCTCTTGATGTTACAGAGTAGTTGTTTGTAATGAACAGATCAGCCTCTATCTGTAGTAAGATATAAATGTGATGAATATTGTTTTGTGGTTTGGTTTGCGAAAACATGCCAAGAATATACTACCACTTTAGATTTCATACAGTTTGCCGGGTTGTAGTGATGAATATAGCCAGTATATCCCTCTGATCCGTGACATTCCGTGCAAAGCATGGTTGCAAATTATCTAGATACATGTACACTGCTGACTAGTGTACAAAATAAACACACTACAACTAATGAGGTTTCAATCAAATCGAGTCTGCAATATTCACTATTAGCATTGTCATCACTGCTTCCGAGGGATCTACTTTTCAGATTAAGTTATTAAGTATTTATCTATTTCAAGAATTTTACAAAAGCAGTTTATAATTTTAAGTTTTATTTATCAATAACATCTTTACATCTTTTAACGATGTTTCAGCAAATAACTTCTTATTTACACTACAATATGTTCTTTGACTTTTTATGCCTCGAAGGTGGGCATATTAAAATCGCCTTGTCCGTCCGTCGGACCGTAAATTCTTGTCCGGGCTGTAACTCTGCCATCCATGAAGGAATTTTGAAATAGTTTGGCATAAACATTAACCTTAATGAGACGACGTTTCGTATATGTAATACTCAGACCCCTAACTACAAGGTCAATTTCACACTTAAAAGTCAAACGTTAATGGGGTCTGTTTCGTGTCCGATTCGTAACTTCGCAATTCATCAAGAGATTTTGAAATTACTTAGCATAAATGTTTACCTTAATGAGACGACGTGTCATGGGCAAGACCCAGACGCCCTAGCTCAAAGATCAAGGTCAGATTTAAGAGTTCAAATGTTAACAGGATCTGTTTTTGTGTCTGGGCCATATTTCTGCCATCGATGAAGGGATTTTAGAATACCTTAGCATAAATGGTAACCATAATCAGACAATGTGTCATGCGCAAGACCCAGATCCCTTGCTCCAAGGTCAAGGTCATACTTAGAAGTCATAGGTTAAAAGAACATTTTTCGTGTCCGGTATATAACTCTGTTATCCATGAAAGGATTTTAAAACAACTTGGCATAAATGTTTACCATAATGAGGCAATGTGTTACGCTCAAGACCCATACATCTAGCTCCATGATCAAATTTACACTTAGAAATCAAGTCAAAGTTAAATAGGGTTTGTTTCATGTCCGGTTCGCAACTCTGTCATTCATCAAGGAATTTCGAAATTACTTGGCATAACGAAGAAACGTGTCGTGCATAACAAAAAGATCACTAGCTCCAATGTCAAGATCACATTTAGAGGTTGACAGTTTATATGCTGTGTTTCTTGTCCGTTCCATAACTCTTCCATCGATTAAAATTACATGGCATAAACGTTTCCTATATTGAAATGACGTGTCAGACACAAGCCCAAGACCCCTAGCTTCAAGGTAAAAGTCACACTTAGACATAACATTGTATCTTTCTTGTGAGGTCAATAACTTTGCCATTCATCAGAATTTACTTGTCACAATTCTTCCCTATGATAAGCTGGTGTGTCGACCCTAGCTCCAAGGTCAAGGTAGTCTTCGAAGAACTTGTTTAATCGGGTCGCAAAATGAGTTTACCTAAACTATTTCTGCATTTTTTTGCGCAGACAACGGGTAGCATTTTTGGCACACTTCGGGGGCGTTTGTCACTAATAGTGCCAGCTCTTATTTCAGCTTCAGTTCTAAGCATAACACGATAATGTTACATACCGATAGCCACACGAGAACTACATGCAGATATAGACATGCCACAGTTCGCTACTGCGAAAATATAAAGTGGTAATATTGGAATGGGAATTCATGGCATGGAAGAGTAAACCAAGTAAGCACAAACAGATGAAAATAGCTATTACCATGCGTGTATCGTTCCTGTGTCAATAATTATGTTAAAGATATTGAGCTATTGTCATTAAAATCTACAAAATACCTTTTATAATAAATGCATTCTGATATGGATCTTATAAAATGCGGTTGCATTGCAAAGTACTGTTTTTACAGTCTCTATTTACAAGTTAAGCAACAGGAGCAAACGGTAGAAAATGTTAACCACCAAAAGAACAGTGTTTCATCTTTGTATCACACATATCTTTGTATCATGCATATAGTGGGGTATGTATCATGCATATCTTTGTATCATGCATAATAGTGATGGACGTATCACGGATATCTGTGTTTCATGCATATAGTGATATATGTATCGTGCATATGTTTGTATCGTGCATATAGTTTAATCATATTTTATTGCTTTCCGTACAAATACAATACAAATTTACAAGACATGCATACAAAAAAAACGAACTAAATGTAAGAATATTACAAATGCATGGATATACAGATTACATAAAAAAGCAAAAGGGTTGGATCACAGTTTTAACAACATTAGCGGGTTGGCCCTTCCCAGATGTCATACTGTTAGTAAGAAAATGAGCATTATTTTCTTTGTATTTTCGTCGCATTTACATGAAATAAAAGAAGTTAATAAATAATAAAAGAAATAATGAAGTTCAAAAATGAAAAAGAGGAAGAAAAAAGAATAATGAAAAATACAATGAAGAAGTAATATTTGATTTAAGAAAGAGGAGAAAAAGGAGGGGGGGGAAACAGACCCTGCGTCGATATTTCTCGCCCATAAGCTCATCGTAAACACCGAATATACACCTCAGACAGCCATTGTTGAAAATATCTTAATTTATATCTAAAAACATATTAATCATTTTTGAAACTTCTTGTCGATTTGTTAAAGCAGTGAACATGTTGAAATAGCCTTTTATTGTCTTCGACACTTAAATGGTTGATTCCAAAGAGTAGTTTATTTGCACTGAGAGGATGATATACACGAGTGTTTGTAAATAAGATACGCTTCTTATCAGAGTACAAAGGACATCTAAAAAAGTAATGTTCAACGTTTTCTAGGCAAAGTCCGCAGTTACATGTAGAATTATCCCCTAGGTGATTGTAATGCAAATCAGCATTAATATTGCTACAATTGTTTCTGATTCCAGCATGATGTATTTGAAAAAATCTGTCACCAAATAGAAAATAAGGCGGAACTTTTGGCGGTTGGAACATTTTCTTAAGTTTGTATTTGAACGCTGCGAGTGTATGAGAATTACGTGTGTCTATATCTAAATTGTTCCAGATTTTAACAGATGATGGCATTACTGATTTTGAATAAATTTCGAGACGTCGAGCAACTGTGGCATAGTTGTCATTATTTCTTTAATTATATGTATTAGTATCACGAACTGTTTTTGGAAAAATATCATTCAAGTAATCAGGTAATTCGCCATTATTGTATTTATAAACTAAAATTAATTTCTGCATTTTTCTCCTGTCCGACAATGATACCCATCCAATTTCGCGAAGAAGTCTATCTTAAATACGATATATAAATTTGATTAAGTGTGCTTCTTTTTATGCCCCCGAAGGGAGGCATATAGTTTTTGAACCGTCTGTCCGTCTGTCAGTCTGTCGGTCTGTCAGTCTGTCCGCAATTTTCGTGTCCGGTCCATATCTTTGTCATCGATGGATGGATTTTCAAATAACTTGACATGAATGTGTACCACAGTAAGACGACGTGTCGCGCGCAAGAGCCAGGTCCGTAGCTCAGAGGTCAAGGTCACACTTAGACGTTAAAGGTCATTTTTCATGATAGTGCATTCGTGTCCGGTCCATATCTTTGTCATCCATGGATGGATTTTCAAACAACTTGGCATGAATGTGTACCACAGTAAGACGACGTGTCATGCGCAAGACCCAGGTCCGTAACTCAAAGGTCAAGGTCACACTTAGACGTTAAAGGTCATATTTCATGATAGTGCATTGATGGGCGTGTCCGGTCCATATCTTTGTCATTCATGCATGGATTTTAAAATTATTGGGCATGAATGTGTACCACAGTAAGACGACGTGTCGCGCGCAAGACCCAGGTCCGTAGGTCAAAGGTCCTAAACTCTAACATCGGCCATAACTATTCATTCAAAGTGCCATCGGGGGCATGTGTCATCCTATGGAGACAGCTCTTCTTAATCTAAACTTAAGCATTCTCATTGTTCCAAGAATTTTTGAGGCAGACGATGCTATATCTGTTATGTGTTTATGCCATGTTCCATCGTCATTAAATGTCACACCTAGATGCTTATGTAAGTTTAGTTGTGTGTTTTGAAAATATATGTCAGGAGAATGGCGATTATTTTTGGATAGTAAAAAATACATTACTTCAGTCTTAGCAGCGTTGAACTGAACCAACCATTGCTTGCCCAAATAGATATTGTTTCGAGATCACAGTTGATGGTACTTTCAATATAATTTGTATCTCTAGAACTTACAGCTAATGAACTATCATCTGCAAACAAACGTGTGACACTTGTCAATGAACCAGCTATATCATTTACGTACATCAAAAATAGTAGGAGCCCTACCACTGAGCTTTGAGGCACACCGGCGGTTATACACTTTTCATCAGAATATGTGGAGCCGACAAAAACTTTTTATTTCCTATTCTTTAAATAATTTGAAAACCAATTTAAAACATTACCAGAAAATCTATATTGTTTAAGTATGAAATAAGACCTTTGCGCTATGTGCTATCAAATGCTTTGCTGATGTCACAAAAAAAACTATACATGTTGCTTCTCTATCATAAAATGCTTTGCAAATTTGGTTATACATGTCAATGAGCTGATAAACTGTAGAGTGTCCCGGAAGGAAACCTGCCTGGTTTTTATATATTATGTTGTTTTATATCGTGCATATAGTGATGGACGCATCATGCATATCTTTGTATCGTGCAAAATTATAGTGATGAACGCATCATGCATATCTTTGTATCGTGCATATAGTGATGGACGCATCATGCATATCTTTGTATCGTGCATATAGTGATGGACGCATCATGCATATCTTTGTATCGTGCATAATTATAGTGATGGAGGTATCATGCATATCTTTGTATCGTGCATAATTATAGTGATGAACGTATCATGCATATCTTTGTATCGTGCATATAGTGATGGACGCATCATGCATATCTTTGTATCGTGCATATAGTGATGGACGCATCATGCATATCTTTGTATCGTGCATAATTATAGTGATGGAGGTATCATGCATATCTTTGTATCGTGCATAATTATAGTGATGAACGCATCATGCATATCTTTGTATCGTGCATATAGTGATGAACGCATCATGCATATCTTTGTATCGTGCATATAGTGATGGACGCATCATGCATATCTTTGTATCGTGCATAATTATAGTGATGGAGGTATCATGCATATCTTTGTATGGTGCATAAGTATAGTGATGAACGTATCATGCATATCTTTGTATCGTGCATATAGTGATGGACGCATCATGCATATCTTTGTATCGTGCAATATTATAGTGATGGAGGTATCATGCATATCTTTGTATCGTGCATACAGTGATGGACGTATCATGGATATCTGTGTTTCATGCATATAGTGATATATGTATCATGCATATCTTTGTATCGTGCATATAGTGATGGAGGTATCATGCACATCTGTGTATAATGCATATAGTGATGGACGTATCATGCATATCTTTCGTCTGACAAAATATCAAATGTGAGCAAATGTGTGTAGCAAGCGCATCAAGGACCCAATTATTATAAAGGTAAATGAAGTAAGCTTTTCCGTAGGAAAACAGTTAATGAAAGTCCCCAGGAAACTATTAAGCTCGATCAGTCTGAAAGGGTCATGGCACTGGTTTGAAACCCAGGAATCAGCAAAACTTGACACTGTAACTTAATGTTGGAAGTATTTGCATGAAGGAAAATGTATCTGAGAAAAATATTCGACATTACATAGATTTCATATTTTGCAAATTTAAAAGTGTGCGGCCCTGATAGCTGCAATCCAAAATAACAAAAAGAAGTAAACAGTGACATTCATACTTTAATTAGATGGATAGATTATTTTTTGTTTTCACTTACTTAATTAACGCAGTGAGCAGCTTTCTGCACACCCGACACAAGCAGCGAGTGTTTTACTAAATTCATACGGCCTGGAGCTGATCAGAGTTACTGGCATATGAAATTTAAAAAAAAAAACATTTCAGATCTAGGGAAATGTCTTTTTAAAATGCATTCGGATTAACGATGTTATACAAAATCATTGACATCATTTTTTAGAAAACGAGGAATGTACTTTGTTAAATCCCCGAACCATACTCACAACTTAAAAGCTTGCTGTCTTTAAAACATATGAAACACTAGGCTAATTCTTTTTCAGACTAGTCCGAAAAGGTTATCAATCCGTATTACAAAATTAGATATTTATAAAATACAAGTTTGTTGTTTATTTTTCATGTGTATGATAGAGGATGAATATCCTCGAGACTGCAACGTCCGTAAATAGTTATTCGTCTTAGTTATCTCTCAGACTGGTTGCATGAGTAACAGAGCACCCAAAATCAGTTACAGAAATTCGTAAACCGTGCCAGCATGTTTCTTTTACTCAAAAACAATGCCAGTTCCAGTTATTTGTGAAAATGTAGCAAATTTTGTCAAAATGTATAATAATATACTGTACATGTAGAAAAATTAACAGTTTTGTAAAAAGAAAATCACTCTTTGGGTTTGATTACAGGACTGACCAATCAGAATGCACAGAAGTTACTGTGACCTTATTCTCAGGTAGTTCCCTGTACATTTTTAAATGGTTGTCACTGACCATTACATGCGAAATATCATGACGTCATGAAATTCAGTGAAGTATGTGAATTATATATCTTTATTGACATAATCCAAAGAGGGCGAAGGGCAAAAAAAAGCTTTGAAAAAAATATCCTCTTGCTATGTACTTTTACCTCTTTGCATTTAGAAAAAAGCGGCTAAGTTATACTAAATGAAAGATTCATCATATTTAGATGTGCACTAGATAGCGTTGACACTTTTCAGACATGAAATTGATGATCAACAAGGAAAGAGATCTTGTCAATATTTCTGTTTTTGATGGTTTACCGTATACGAAGGGCGTTCAAAAAATAATGTTACTCTACAGGTTGTTCCGTAACCGGTGGCTAATTTTAAATGCGGTTTTCGGCAAATTTTAAGCAATTTATTTATTTATTTATTTTAGGTCCCCAATCAGATGTGGCCCCTTTTATTTGCCTCGACATAAGCAGTGTAGGGATTGAGGCGCACTCCCTACCTGCCTTACAATGACAATATTAAACACGTAATCTAATTTAAATGTATAAACATAGTAATAAAAAAACAACAACAAGAAACTTCATGTTCTATATAATATCTTATTTACAATGATTATGAATCAGGTGATTACAAACGTTGTCACAATATCTTATCGAAAATGAAATGCTAAGGCCTAGAATTACCCTTTGAGAAACAAAAATCAAACAATACCAAATCATAGAAAAAAAGAGTTGTTTAACATGAAAATTTAACAGCATGTAAAACAAGTATATTACTTTTGTTTTTGACAAAGCGTAATTTTTAGCCTTAAGGTGGCAGGGGAGCGGTTTCGTAGTTTGGCCCCGGTCGATTTTCTGTATAAACAGGACAGGGTAGGTATAAAGGCATATCTATCTTACTGGTTATTTACCATTATTAATTCTTTAATATATCTAGGGAATGAGGAACGGTTAATGATTCTACATGACGGGTGTTTTAAAATTCCCAGCTCCGTACTTCCGGTTGAGGCTAAAACATAAACATCACATTCAACAAAAAGTCTGCCAGACGCTCGGCTGTCATCCATCCACTTTTTTTTCAAGTGAAAATTAGGGAGATAAGTGGTGGTTGGGAGCCACATTCTACACCACCTGGGTATGCATCTGTGTTCGCACTATACATATATGCTACGAAATTGGATTTAAAAATATAAAATGGATGAATGGCAGAGTTCAAAGTGAGGCCCGGTTAGGCTAATTTTGGTCTATAAAATTTGGGTGATTTGGTCAATTTTCACTACATCTGGCATGGAAAGCGACAGGTGCATAGGACCGGAGAGTCGTCTTTATGTAGTCTATAGTATCTGCAATGGTCCATAGTAGTTTCAAAGAAAAATAAGCAAAAACGAGATTTCTATGGATATTTCAACACTGGTACCCACACGTCAATGTGGAATTCACAAATCTGCACTCCCCTGCCACCTAAAGCATGTGAGAGGCACACCTGAACAAGGGGAGAAAGACATGTTCCCGCTATCAATAGGTATATCTGCTGTTATCTCCCTTGCAATAGACCAGCGTCATGAATTCTGTAAATAAATACTTCTGTCGTTATATAGTGCGTTTTATTCGACCTGGCGGGGTGGAGTTGATCTTTGACTTACGCAAATAATGGAAATCTCTTAAAAACGAGCGAAATATGTATAGAAAAGACAAAGTCTAAAATTCAACGCTACTTTGGTTACATGTACTACATACCCTGCACAACAATGTTATGGATCGTCGCAAAACACCGCGCCACCAGGTCAAATGAAATGCACTATAATTATTTTACTGTATATAATGTTTCAATAAAGTTCGATCCTGTATCACCAATACCCGTATCATACATTGATGTGTAGTTATGGACCCTGGCTCTCGACTTAACACCATGTTCGAGTACACTGGATAGCCTTGGGGGTCAGGGCGGGTCATATAAGAACAATATTTGGTCTTCAGACTTCGTATTTTGACCATGACTAAGATATTTTCGACCGGATTCGAGCCTTTTTGCCAAAGAAATATGTCCATATCCTACATGTGTGTATAGTTGTAAGTCCCGGCTATCGATTGAGACCAAGTTGTAGTACCAGGACATGTCATATATGGCTACAAGATATGCCTCCAACATAGAAAATAAGGCTTTTTATCATGTCTGGAAGGCTTTGGACCCAGTTGAATCCCGTTTGGCCAAAACATTTTTACCAGTTTTATGCATCGTCGACAATACTACTACTAAATATGGGTCCTGGCTACAAAGTAACACGATGTTCGAGAACCTGAGAGCCATGGGTGTCAGAAGAGGTAATACATGGAGATACATAATTTCAGTAGATATTGACACCATGTAAGAGTTTGACTTTTGTTCGAGTCTCTACATCCGGGGTACCTACCTAAACCATAAGCGTTACATTCAAACTACTTCCATTTGATACAATTGGGGCTCATGACAGGTCTAAGAATGCGGCTAAGTTTGTTTTATGCAATAAGATGCTGGCCAAAACTAAGCTGGTCCGAACAGGAGAGTCGTGAGAATAGCTCAAATGGTGTCATTGGACTACTTTCACTGCTTTGAAAGTTTATATTTGAGAATATTAGTGGACATTGAGCTATGATCTTTACCCCTATTCGACCGGGATAGAACCGGATTGGGCCAGCTTTCTGAAGTTACTGGCTTGCCCAGCAAGGTATTATTTATTAGCATCGGACATGTTATGAAGATATGACTTTTCCGACAAGGTCCATCCCTAAATGTAATAAAGTATGCATATTTTCACGAAAAAAAATGTACATTTTGATTCGGTTCGATGGTAAATGTATGCAAATTACATATCTTTCTAGACAATGTTTAGATTTAATTTATAAGTTATTTCTTTGAATTACATTTTTGTATATTGTGTTTGGGACATTCAACAATGGATTGAAGTTAATAGAAAACACGGAATTTTTCCGTACAGAAAAGTACGGACATACAGAATTTATCCAAAATAACGTACAGACGGACGGACACTTTTTTTGTAACAACCTTTCAGATGTTATATTTCTTACAAAAATAGGTTTTAAGTTTTTATTTGCAGTAATTAAAGCAAATTCAACAAATTATGTAAGCACGATTTCCTTATTTTACGGCTAATTAATATTTTACAAGCAAAAAATGCCAAAGCTCAGGAAATGTTCCCGACGACGTACCTATCGGGGGGGGGGGGGGGGGGGGGGGGGGGGGGGGGGGGGGGGGGGGGGGGGGGGGGGGGGGGGGGGAAAGATTTTCATATCCGTTGAAATGATAGTTCCAATTCGTTGTTAAAGTTATTGCAATTTGATACTTTGTTCCTAACGTTTTATATCATAACATGAAACTGATGAAATTTTCGAAAGAAATGTTACAAAGATTACCGTTATACTGTCCCAATAGCAAGTCTACAGATCGTACAGACTGACAAAACTTACCTAAATCTATTTATTTCCATAGAAATAATAGATATAAACCAAACTATTTTACTTTAGTTGTTGAAACATATTTTTATATAAGTAAGGTATATTTACGTGTTTCTGCTTTTTACGTTCAAGTCGGCCTGGCACAAAAGTTCAAGCCCGAGCGACCCTTAGGCTCGAGTCTAAACCTTGTGCTTTACTTTTTTGAAATAGTTATTAGAAAGTTCTACAAAGTACAAGTAGACGTAACTTTTTTATTAAGATATCTTTTGTACTTTTGTCGTAATATTTGATTGAAAATGACCTTTTTTAAAAACATGAGTTCAGGCTCGGGGTCCATCAGTAAAAAATGTAATAGTTCAAATACTTGAAATTCAGGTGTTAAGTTATGTGTTGTACCATTTAGGTCGAAAGCCTGCTTTACGTGAGCGTACATTTCAAAATATACGTGCACAAATGAAACATACGACGCATATTTCTTTATGAGCTCTGGGTTGATTATATAAGTGGACATTTATAAAGACGTGCATGTACATTTATCCATTCTTTCGTTATTACACGTGCACTTATTAATTTACTCGTGCAACTTCGTTTATGCGTGCACTTATATATTTACGCGTGCACGCATTCTAGACGCACTTGAATACACGCGTGCAGCTATATGATATAGTAACAAAAAAGTACGCGTGAATATATACGTCAAGGAAGCACATAGTCTAAGAGCAATTTTCTGACCAGTGAAAAACAATCTATGTATAGCATACTTTTCATAAATAGATAAAGTCCGAAATTCTGTCCTCCTATACTTTCCGCCGAAGTTTTGTATTTTAAAAAGAAAATTCTATATCCGTCATAAGTTGACTAGAAAAACTCATATACACGGACAATTAAAGCGGTTTCTTGCTTATTTTCATACAATGTATCAGGATTGATGTAATGAAATGGCTTTTGGCTGATTCAATTCATCGTGTTTAATAATTGGTCATAACTTTCAACATCGTTTAAAGGAAATTTCCTAAACATTTTCTCCATTTTAAGAGGTAATTTGCATACTTATATTTACTTTAATACTTTCTCTACCATTGATTTCAGCCATCAGGGTAATTCTTGCACACCGGACTGGTGTTTCCAGTGATTTTACCCATGCCGGCAAAACCCATCTGGCACCCCCCCCCCCATGCCAGATGACTCTCGTGCTGTTAATAACAACAAGTAGTGGTTCATGCACTGATAATATATTGTTTATGTAAAATACGAAAAAAGCAGGAAACCTTGATAGCTTTTCTCCGTTCCTTATAGTATATTTCTCGGTTCAAAATACGTTAGTTTACCGTAAGAACATAACGTTACGCTACAAATGATAAAACTAAAGTGGAACTTTGTTATTGTGCGTAACGCAAATCATCATGACGTCACTTCTGCTTACGGACGTTAATTTCCTGCGCGTTGTGTTTATTCTCTACAATAAGAAAGAGTGCTTCGTAAGAATTTCTACCTGTTACTTGTAAAATACGGTATTCAAGAAAAATAATCTGCCAGAATAAAATGCTAACATGTATACGATATGCAAGAAAAAATATTTGATGAAATTGATGAAACCTTGCATGAGTCTTTATCATGATATGAACTTGCGCACCTCCTATTTTTCGTCTGGCTCCGCCCCCCTATTTTTAGAGTTTTGGCCCCTGAACTTGATAGTCAAAAATGCACATTTTCACCTTATGACAGGCCTAGCTAAAAAGTATTTAATATAGATTCATTAAACCTTGCATAGGTCTTGATCATGATATAAACTTGAGCACCTTATATTTTTCATTTGTGTCCGCCCTCTATTTCAGAGTTATGGCCCCTGAAATAGTCAAAAATGCACATTTTCACCTTGTGACACACCTAGCTCAAAAAGCATTTAATATAAATGGTTGAAAACTTGCATAAGTCTTTATCATGAAATAAACTTGCACATCTCTTATTTTCTTGGCTGGCTCTACCTCTATTTTTAAAGTTATGGCCCCTGAAATTGTAAAAATGCACATTTTTACCTAATCATATACCCAGCTTAAAAATATTTGATGTAAATTCACAAAACCTTGCTTGAGTCTTTATCATGATGTGACCTTGCACACTTGGCATTCTTCTTGAGAATCTTAGTGCTAATTACAGAGTTATAGCCCTTGAAATAGCCAAAATAGTGGATTTTTAGCTCACCTGTCACAAAGTGACAAGGTGAGCTTTTGTGATCGCGCGGTGTCCGTCGTCCGTGCGTGCGTGCGTGCGTCCGTAAACTTTTGCTTGTGACCACTCTAGAGGTCACATTTTTCATGGGATCTTTATGAAAGTTGGTCAGAATGTTCATCTTGATAATATCTAGGTAAGTTCGAAACTGGGTTACGTGCCATCAAAAACTAGGTCAGTAGGTCTAAAAATAAAAAAACCTTGTGACCTCTCTAGAGGCCATATATTTCACAAGATATTAATGAAAATTGGTCAGAACATTCACCTTAATAATATCTAGATCAAGTTTGAAACTGGGTTACGTGCAGTCAAAAACTAGGTCAGTAGGTCAAATAATAGAAAAACCTTGTGACCTCTCCAGAGGCCATATTTTTCATGGGATCTGTATGAAAGTTTCTCTGAATGTTTACCTTGATGATATCTAGGTAAGTTTGAAAGTGGGTCACGTGCCGTCAAAAACTAGGTCAGTAGGTCAAATAATAGAAAAACCTTGTGACCTCTCCAGAGGCCATATTTTTCATGGGATCTGTATGAAAGTTGGACTGAATATTCACCGTGATGATATCTAGGTCAAGTTCAAAAGTGGGTTACGTGCCATTAAAAACTAGGTCATTAGGTCAAATAATAGAAAAACTTTGTGACCTCTGTAAAGGCCATATATTTCATGGGAGCTGTATGAAAATTGGTCTGAATATTTATCTTGGTGAAGTCTAAGTCAAGTTCGAAACAAGATCATGTGCGGTCAAAATCTAGGTCAGTAGGTCTAAAAAAAGAAAAAACTTCTGACCTCTCTGGAGGCCATACTTATGAATGAATATTCATAAAAATTGGTCAGAATGTTCACCTTGATAATATCTAGGTCAATTTTGAAACTGGGTCACGTGCCATGAAAAACTAGATCAGTAGGTCAAATAATTAAAAAACCTTTTGACCTCTCTAGAGGCCATACTTTTCATGGGATCTGTATGAAAATTGGTCTGAATGTTCAGTCTTGATGATATCTAGGTCAAGTTTGAAACTGGGTCAACTTCGGTCAAAAACTAGGTCAGTAGGTCAAAAATTATTAAAATCTTTTGACCTTTCTAGAGGCCATATTTTTCAATGGATCTTCATGAAAATTGATCTGAATGTTCAACTTGATGATAGATAGGTCAATTTCGAAACTGGGTTACATGCGGTCAAAAACTAGGCCAGTAGGTATAAAAATAGAAAAACCTTGTGAAAGCTCTAGAGGCCATATTTTTCATGAGATCTTCATGAAAATTAGTGAGAATGTTCAACTTTATGATATCTAGGTAGAGTTCAAAACAAGGTTACGTATTTTCGAAAACTAGGTCAATAGGTCAAATAATAGAAAAACCTTGTGACCTCTCTAGAGACCATATTTTTCAATGGATCTTAATGAAAATTGGTCAGAATTTTTATCTTGATAATATCTAGGTCAAGTTCAAAACTGGGTCACATGAGCTCAAAAACTAGGTCAGTTTGTCAAATAATAGAAAAAACGACGTCATACTCAAAACTGGGTCATGTGGGAAGAGGTGAGCGATTCAGGACCATCATGGTCCTCTTGTTTTGTTTGTGATGCTCATAGCTCAAAACGTATATGGCCTAGAATAACGAATCCTTTTCATAAAATGTTTGTTGAGGCTATACCCCATTAAGACTGCAAGCATTTAAATTATTGCCTCTTACTTGTGATAAATTTACCAGTGTGTGTGGGGGGGAGGGGGGGGGTGGGGGCACACCCTGTGTCCTACAGACACATTCTAGTTTCTGGGTTATCAGACACATTCTAGTTTCTGGGTTATCTAGTTAAAACAAATTTATTCCCAGATAGTAAACATATACATTGATATATAGTCATACAGTGAATATTATAATTTAGGGAAGGATAAAGATGGAAGACAAGTCTTATAGAATTAAATGAGTTATCTAGAGAAAATACTTGTGATTTTTACAAAAGAAAGAAAAGAAAAAAGAAAAGAAAACTTTCAGTCATTAAATCTAAATCTGTAGATGTATTACTTTAACAAATATTTTTCTTTTGCTTATTTCAGATAACCTTTATTTTTATCCCCCCACCAAAGGCGAAGGGGATATTAGAAATGCTCTCCGTCCGTGCGTGCGTGCGTGCGTGCGTGCGTCCGTCCGTCTGTCCGCAACGAATTTTGTCCGGAGCATAACTCCAAAAGTACTGGAGGGATTTTCTTCAAACTTCATACACTGATAGAACACATTGGGAGCAAGTGCAGTGTGCAAGAACAATAACTCTACCTTGCCTATTTTTTGAGTTATTCCCCTTTATCATATTTTCTTAAAAAAAATTGTCCGGAGCATAACTCCAAAAGTAATGGAGGGATTTTCTTCAAACTTCATACACTGATAGAACACATTGGGAGAAAGTGCAGTGTGCAAGAACAATAACTCTGCCTTGCCTATTTTTTGAGTTATTCCCCTTTATCATATTTTCTTAAAAAATTTTGTCCGGAGCATAACTCCAAAAGTACTGGAGGGATTTTCTTCAAACTTCATACACTGATAGAACACATTAGGAGAAAGTGCAATGTGCAAGAACAATAATTCTACCTTGCCTATTTTTTGAGTTATTCTCCTTTATCATATTTTCTTTAAAAAATTTGTCCAGAGCATATCTTCTTCATGCATGGAGGGATTTTGATATATCTTGGCACAAATGTTTACCACCACGAGGCGGAGTGTCATGCGCAAGAACCAGATCCCTAGGTCTAAGGTCAAGGTCACACTTAGAGGTCAAAGGATACAAGAATAAAAACCTTGTCCGGAGGATTTCTTCTTCATTCATAGAGTGATTTTGATATAACTTGGCACAAATGTTCACCACCACGAGACGGAATGTCATGAGCAAAATCCAGGTCACTAGGCCTAAGGTCAAGGTCACACTTAGAGGCCAAAGGTCAGATACAAGAATGACTTTGTCCGAAGCATTTCTTCTTCTTGCATGGAGGGATTTTGATGTAACTTGGCACAATTATACACCATCATGAGACGAAGTGTCATGCGTTCCCTTCTTTAGAATTACTTCCCTTTGTTGTTACTTTAAATAGCTTTTATTGTAACTTTTTCATTACTAGTCGTAGGGAAAAACTTTTCTGTAGTACAACAAGCATGCTAAATCCAATTTTGAGGTGTACTTTGACCAACCTCTACCTGACTAAGATTTTTGTGTGGACTTGCAATTTTTTTTTAAAGATTAACTTCCCTTAGTTGTTACTATAAATAACTTATATTGTAACATTTTTATAATTGACCCTAGGGAAAAAGCAAGACCACTTTTCTGTGGTACAACATAGATGTTACTCTCCAATTTTAGGTGTATTTTATTATATATAAGTTGTCTTTACCTGGTAAGGAGTTTTTTTGTGGACTTTAAAAAACAAAAGACTTACAATGATTACTACAATGATTACTAAACAACCACAAAATTAACATTCCATTTGCAAATACAGCTGCTAGAGTAAAGAAATTTGCATTGACGGGCATATATTGTGACATTCTGGCACTCTTGTTCCCTGTTAGCTTTCCATTCCTTCTTTTTACAGTAGCCATATAGAAAAACATCATAGCTATACTGTTCATGAAAATTAATAAAATTTAGCAGTAAACCACCTCATTACTGACTTATTCTTTCTTCAACATCCTAAAACCCCTGATGCGGACCACAACTAAACGGTTCTTCAAAGCTTTCCCCAAAATTAATACTTTCAGACACTAACGTGCCAGGAACTTTAGCCTTATAATATGCCCGGCGGGGGGATTAGCCATGTGTAACATGGCTCTTGTTCAATGTGGTTTCTTGTACATATCTTCTTACTTGCAAATGGGCATCTCGTTTTTCTATAAAATTGTTTTTCCATTAGGTATAAATCGGTTTTTACCTTCTAGAAGATTTTCATTAAGTTAAAGTTGAAATCGGCAACAGTAACAGCTCCGGGAAAATACTGCTTAAGCCGGTGCTAGGGGGGCGTGGGCAATGTTGCATTTTCCATTACTGCTCATGAACAGACTCAATAAAACCGAGTCTGCAATTTTCACTGTTTGTATTGGTCTCGGTGCTTTCGAGGGATCTACTTTTCAGATTATATTTACTTCACAACAGCGGGTGTTAAGTGCTGTGTGGCGGCCGTAAAAAGTCGCCCCGACTTCATCTCAGTGTTGTTATATTTTCTGGTCCTTCGGGATCATTGATTTCAACTCATTTAGATTTGAAGATTGAATACTGCTTAAGCCGGTGCTAGGGAACGTGGGCAGTTGCATTTTCCATTACTGCTCATGAACAGACTCAATAAAACCGAGTCTGCAATTTTCACTGTTTGTATTGGTCTCGGTGCTTTCGAGGGATCTACTTTTCAGATTATATTTAGGTCGATCCACACCTTAGGAGTGGAATGTAGACATTTAACGGAATAGTATTAAATTTTGCTCAGTTAAAGATCAAATTGTTTATTTTTAGAATGTATGTATCTTTTTTCGATTTTACACTAGTGTGTGCACGTAAAAAGCTCCACCTGGTGGCAGATGATCTTTGACGTCAATTGCTCGTTTTCTGGTTAATATTTTATCTTAACTTGTTTCTGGTTTTTAGCTCACCTGAGCAATGCTCAGGTGAGTTTTTGTGATCGCTCAATGTCCGGCGTCTGTCTGTCGTCTGTTTGTCGTCTGTCAACATTTAGCTTGTGTATGCGGTAGAGGCTGTATTTTTCAACTGATCTTTATGAAATTTGGTCAGAATGATTACCTTGATAAAATCTAGGCCGAGTTTGAAAATGGGTCATCTGGGTTCAAAAACTTGGTCATTAGGTCAAATCAAAGAAAAACCTTGTGTATACGATTGAGGCTGTACTTTTCAATTAATCTTCATGAATTTTGGTCAGAATGATTACCTTGATGAAATCTAGGCCAAATTTGAAATGGGGTTATCTGGGGTCAAAAACTAGGTCACTAGGTCAAATCAAAGAAAAACCTTGTGTATGCGATAGAGGCTGTATTTTTCAATTAATCTCCATTAATTTTTGTCAGAATTATAACCTTGATAAAATCTAGGCCAAGTTTGAAAATGGGTCATCTGGGGTCAAAAATTAGGTCACTAGGTCAAATCGAAGAAAAACGTTGTGTATGCGATAGAGGGTGTATTTTTCAAAAATCTTCATGAATTTTAGTCAGAATGATTACCTTGATGAAATCTAGGCCAGGCTCAAATATGGGTTACCTGGGGTCAAAAAGTAGGTCACTAGGTCAAATCAAAGAAAAACCTTGTGTATGCGATAGAGGCTGTATTTTTCAACTGATCTTCATGAAATTTGGTCAGAATCATTACCTTGATAAAATCTAGGCCTAGTTCGAAAATGGGTTATCTTGGATTAAAAACTAGGTCACTAGATCAAATCAAAAATAAATCTTGTGTATGCGATAGAGGCTGTATTTTTCAATTAATCTTCATGAATTTTGGTCAGAATGATTGCCTTGATGAAATTAAGGTCAAGTTCGAATATGGGTCATCTGGGATCAAAAACTAGGTCACTAGGTCAAATCAAAGGGAAAGCTTGAATATGCGATAGAGGCTGTATTTTTCAATTGATCTTCCTGAAATTAAGTCAAAATGATAATCTTAATGAAGTCTAGGTCGACTTTGGAAATGGGTCATCTTGTGTCAAAAAGTAGGTCACTAGGTCAAATCAAAGAAAAACCTTGTGTATGCGATAGAGGCTGTATTTTTCAATTGATTTTCATGAAATTTGGTCAGAATGATAGCCTTGATGAAATCTAGGTCAAGTTTGATTATGGGTCATCTGGGGTCAAAATCTAGGTCACTAGGTCAAATCAAAGAAAATACTAATATTTTTTCCGTGAAATCACTAGGTCAAACATGTTTACTCTGTTTAATATGTTGTGCTATGGTGTGTTTCTCAGGTGAGCGACCTAGGGCCATCTTGGCCCTCTTGTTTATACCAATATTTAAGCTGTCTGTTTAGAATATGTTCGATGGTATTGGAAGAGAGGGGATGGGGGATTGATTGATAAGCACCGGACAATCCCAATCAGCTTCACTCAGGGCGTCGAATTCCGCCATCCAGATGGTTTTACGGAAGGTCGGTAGTTCTATCTGGATATCCGCCCGTGATTAGGTAATTCACAGAGGGGCACCTGAGATCTTCCTCTTCCATTAAAGCTGCAAAGTTGCCATTTGACTTAAATTTTGTCTGTGCGACGTTACACTCAACGGAAAACAAAACATGATCGGTACATGTATACCGTGGAATATGCCGTGATGTTTCGATCGGGCTATTCGACATGTCCCGAATATATATCGAATTCATGCGCACGCAACTAGACCGACTAAGTCTGACGGAATTGCTGTACCAAGCGAAAACGGGGTAGACAATCGATCCCACTTTGTGCTGACCTTTCAGTCAAAATATTTATTTAGAAGATACATGACCCCTACTTTTCTTAGTCACGCTTTTGTGGTTTGTATGTCAATTATGAACATTCGGCTTGTATTTTTAATGCGCTTTTTTATGTGTGAAACCGCTCTGAGGACTTACTATGAAATTTTTTCAAGGTCATATCTTAAAGGCAAGGTGTTGACAAAGAGAGAGACTGTCGGTTCTGGGAATGGGATAGAGGTGAATGCCAAGATGAGGCTTATAACCTAATAAACTTTCGCTATTAAACTTTATCCTAACTTTATCCTCAGGGCGAGTATAATAGCTAATTGAAATAGACCAAAGACCTTGCGTTGGGGAAAACGTAATTAACTGACTAGTGAGTAAACATAGGTCACGTGGTTAATTCAGGTCAAGGTGTGTAATTTAGATGTAAAATTTGGATTTACATGTTACAAAATTTTTAAAGCTTGTGGAAATAAAAGTATTAATAATTATAAAAACTGGCAATATGATTTTTACAAATGTTTACATAAAGGTAAGGTTTTTATAATGATTGTGATCATATGTGGTCTGAGTATTTCTATGATAAGATTGTGAATCCATTGATGTCTGTATAAAAAATGACTGGTATAATTCTTTGAATAATGATAATGGAACAAGTGGTAGAAGTTAAGGACCTACAAGTTATTTAAACAGAATTATGAACTGGAACCTTATATAGGAATGTTTATACCCAAGAAACATAAAAGGGCGTATGCAAAATTTCGATGTGGTGTAGCCCCACTGCCCCACTTCGTATTGAGACGGGGCGGTATGAAAATCTTCCAGTTGAAAAAAAAAGAGTATGTCCATTTTGTAGATCATCAGAAGAAAATGAAGTAAAAAATTAAAAGAAATTTTTCGCAAATACATTTCCCTAGACGCTAATCGATTTTTTGCTTGAAAATAGCAATGACTTTCTCCTCGGTAAGCTATCAAATAGAAAAATATCTCTCTATATATATTTTTAAATGCAGTTGCAATAATGCGACAGACTGTTGAAATTTCTACAGAAGTACTTTAATAACATTGCAAATACAAGTCTGAGAAATGCCGGGGACAGTAGAGTGAATGTATTGCATTTTCGTTCGTTTTAAATTATCGATTGCAGGACACTAATAGATTATGAAGTAAGTATATGCAAATTGCTTATCTATTGACACCTGTTTCATATTACCATTAATATTTGTATAGCAGGAAGTTAGGCGTATTCAATGGTTTTAAAAAATATTTATTTCGAAAATTTGAGTATTATAAATTGAGTTGGATCTAGGTCATTGGATGACCGTTTCGGTTTTGACTGAATTTCGACACGTCATATTAGGTGTGAATATAAATGTCTTTGAAATGCGTCCTTTTCTTTTATTCAGAAAACTCTTTTCATTTTGGATACGCATTCGGGCCGCAATACGAAACTTTCGATGAAACTGTCCCTCGCATCGAACCCGTCGGGGATCAGTTGCTGTTTTCCATGTTAATAATAACTTATATCTGAAAACATACTGTATCAATTACCAGTTTTTTAATTATTTTTTTTCATTATTGAAAGTTTGTATATATCTGGTATATCTGCTCCTCCGATAACTTCCGGTTAGTCCGTAACTCCCTGTAAGAATACTATTCAAGGCTCCGTTCTCCGGGATGACACTAGTAATTTTTCAAAATGATTTTAGGATTTTTTTACTTTGAAATGGTTTTAGCTATATGTGGCAGCTCTCTGAACATCAACAATTTTATGTAGAATTATACAGGGAATATTACTTAGGTGTGCTGGACCACAATGCAACAGGAATATACAGAATCAACACAGCCTTAGACGAAATTATTTACGTTTTTAACATACGACACTATGGTTAAAAATATTTTCAGTCTAAATTTACCTTATATTAAAGGATATTTGACAGCTTCACGTTATATTGCCAAAGTAAATTGGCGTACACGTGGGCAAATCTTCAGTGCATTCAGTATGTTAAGACATTAAATCAAATGTGTAAAATAAGTTTCTTTGTCTTCGGTTGGTATTTAGAAACCAAATTTTAGCAAACTGTACCATGAACTGATAAAAGCTTCCGCAATATGTTATATTGTGCGTAAAGCTCTAGAGGGAAAGTTGTGATAAAACGTCCGGCTTTGTGTAAAATATATATGCCCGACGTTACTTACATAACAAGCAGTATTTATTTTTTTCAACAAATGCACTGTATTGCCGTATAGAGCTTGCGCCGTATATAGAATTCGTAGGTTCAATCCCTTGCTACGTCATACGAAGGACGTAAAAATGGTAAGGTGTGTGAAGTTGGCGCGTAGCTCGTAGATCGTAGGTCGACAATAAAAATGTCTACTTTGTTGACCTGGGTCGTAGATCGTAGATCAACCATTAGAAAAGTGTTCAGAATTGGTCGACCTGGGTCGTAGATCGTAGATCAACCATCAGAAATGAGTCTAGAATTGGTCGACCGGGGTCGTAGCTCGTAGATCAACCATTAGAAAAGTGTTCAGAATTGGTTGACCTGGGTCGTAGCTCGTAGATCAACCATCAGAAATGAGTTTAGAATTGGCCGACCTGGGTCGTAGCTCGTAGATCAACCATTAGAAAAGTGTTCAGAATTGGTTGACCTGGGTCGTAGATCGTAGATCAACCATTAGAAAAGTGTTTAGAATTGGTTGACCTGGGTCGTAGATCGTAGATCAACCATTAGAAAAGTGTTCAGAATTGGTCGACCTGGGTCGTAGATCGTAGATCAACCATCAGAAATGAGTTTAGAATTGGTCGACCTGGGTCGTAGCTCGTAGATCAACCATTAGAAAAGTGTTCAGAATTGGTCGACCTGGGTCGTAGATCGTAGATCAACCATTAGAAAAGTGTTTAGAATTGGTTGACCTGGGTCGTAGATCGTAGATCAACCATTAGAAAAGTGTTCAGAATTGGTCGACCTGGGTCGTAGATCGTAGATCAACCATCAGAAATGAGTCTAGAATTGGTCGACCTGGGTCGTAGCTCGTAGATCAACCATTAGAAAAGTGTTCAGAATTGGTCGACCTGGGTCGTAGCTCGTAGATCAACCATCAGAAATGAGTTTAGAATTGGTCGACCTGGGTCGTAGCTCGTAGATCAACCATTAGAAAAGTGTTCAGAATTGGTCGACCTGGGTCGTAGATCGTAGATCAACCATCAGAAAAGTGTTTAGAATTGGTTGACCTGGGTCGTAGATCGTAGATCAACCATTAGAAAAGTGTTCAGAATTGGTCGACCTGGGTCGTAGATCGTAGATCAACCATCAGAAATGAGTCTAGAATTGGTCAACCTGGGTCGTAGCTCGTAGATCAACCATTAAAAAAGTGTTCAGAATTGGTTGACCTGGGTCGTAGCTCGTAGATCAACCATTAGAAAAGTGTTCAGAATTGGTTGACATGGGTCGTAGCTCGTAGATCAACCATCAGAAATGAGTTTAGAATTGGTCGACCTGGGTCGTAGCTCGTAGATCAACCATTAGAAAAGTGTTCAGAATTGGTTGACCTGGGTCGTAGATCATAGATCAACCATTAGAAAAGTGTTTAGAATTGGTTGACCTGGGTCGTAGATCGTAGATCAACCATTAGAAAAGTGTTCAGAATTGGTCGACCTGGGTCGTAGATCGTAGATCAACCACCAGAAATGAGTCTAGAATTGGTCGACCTGGGTCGTAGCTCGTAGATCAACCATTAGAAAAGTGTTCAGAATTGGTTGACCTGGGCCGTAGCTCGTAGATCAACCATTAGAAAAGTGTTCAGAATTGGTTGACCTGGGTCTTAGCTCGTAGATCAACCATCAGAAATGCGTTGAGAATTGGTCGACCTGGGTCGTAGCTCGTAGATCAACCATTAGAAAAGTGTTCAGGATTGGTTGCCCTGGGTCGTAGATCGTAGATCAACCATCAGAAATGAGTTCAAAATTGGTCGACCTGGGTCGTAGCTCGTAGATCAACCATTAGAAAAGGGTTTAGAATTGGTTGACCTGGGTCGTAGCTCGTAGATCAACCATTAGAAAAGGGTTTAGAATTGGTTGACCTGGGTCGTAGCTCGTAGATCAACCATTAGAAAAGTGTTTAGAATTGGTTGACCTGGGTCGTAGCTCGTAGATCAACCATTAGAAATGCGTTCAGAATTGGTTGACCTGGGTCGTAGCTCGTAGATCAACCATTAGAAAAGTGTTCAGGATTGGTTGACCTGGGTCGTAGATCGTAGATCAACCATCGGAAATGAGTTCAGAATTGGTTGACCTGGGTCGTAGCTCGTAGATCAACCATTAGAAAACTGTTTAGAATTGGTTGACATGGGTCGTAGATCGTAGATCAACCATTAGAAAAGTGTTTAGAATTGGTTGACCTGTGTCGTAGCTCGTAGATCAACCATTAGAAAACTGTTTGGAATTGGTTGACCTGGGTCGTAGCTCGTAGATCAACCATTAGAAAAGGGTTCAGAATTGGTTGACCTGGGTCGTAGCTCGTAGATCAACCATTAGAAAAGTGTTCAGGATTGGTTGACCTGGGTCGTAGATCGTAGATCAACCATCAGAAATGAGTTCAGAATTGGTTGACCTGGGTCGTAGCTCGTAGATCAACCATTAGAAAAGTGTTCAGGATTAGTTGACCTGGGTCGTAGATCGTAGATCAACCATTAGAAAAGTGTTTAGAATTGGTTGACATGGGTCGTAGATCGTAGATCAACCATCAGAAATGAGTTCAGAATTGGCTGACCTGGGTCGTAGCTTGTAGATCAACCATTAGAAAAGTGTTCAGGATTAGTTGACCTGGGTCGTAGATCGTAGATCAACCATTAGAAAAGTGTTTAGAATTGGTTGACCTGGGTCGTAGATTGTAGATCAACCATTAGAAAAGTGTTCAGAATTGGTCGACCTGGGTCGTAGATCGTAGATCAACCATCAGAAATGAGTCTAGAATTGGTCAACCTGGGTCGTAGCTCGTAGATCAACCATTAGAAAAGTGTTCAGAATTGGTTGACCTGGGTCGTAGCTCGTAGATCAACCATCAGAAATGAGTTCAGAATTGGTCGACCTGGGTCGTAGCTCGTAGATCAACCATTAGAAAAGTGTTCAGAATTGGTTGACCTGGGTCGTAGATCGTAGATCAACCATTAGAAAAGTGTTTAGAATTGGTTGACCTGGGTCGTAGATCGTAGATCAACCATTAGAAAAGTGTTCAGAATTGGTCGACCTGGGTCGTAGATCGTAGATCAACCATCAGAAATGAGTCTAGACTTGGTCGACCTGGGTCGTAGCTCGTAGATCAACCATTAGAAAAGTGTTCAGAATTGGTTGACCTGGGTCGTAGCTCGTAGATCAACCATTAGAAAAGTGTTTAGAATTGGTTGACCTGTGTCGTAGCTCGTAGATCAACCATTAGAAAACTGTTTGGAATTGGTTGACCTGGGTCGTAGCTCGTAGATCAACCATTAGAAAAGTGTTCAGAATTGGTTGACCTGGGTCGTAGCTCGTAGATCAACCATTAGAAAAGTGTTCAGGATTGGTTGACCTGGGTCGTAGATCGTAGATCAACCATCAGAAATGAGTTCAGAATTGGTTGACCTGGGTCGTAGCTCGTAGATCAACCATTAGAAAAGTGTTCAGGATTGGTTGACCTGGGTCGTAGATCGTAGATCAACCATTAGAAAAGTGTTTAGAATTGGTTGACATGGGTCGTAGATCGTAGATCAACCATCAGAAATGAGTTCAGAATTGGCTGACCTGGGTCGTAGCTTGTAGATCAACCATTAGAAAAGTGTTCAGGATTAGTTGACCTGGGTCGTAGATCGTAGATCAACCATTAGAAAAGTGTTTAGAATTGGTTGACCTGGGTCGTAGATCGTAGATCAACCATTAGAAAAGTGTTCAGAATTGGTCGACCTGGGTCGTAGATCGTAGATCAACCATCAGAAATGAGTCTAGAATTGGTCAACCTGGGTCGTAGCTCGTAGATCAACCATTAGAAAAGTGTTCAGAATTGGTTGACCTGGGTCGTAGCTCGTAGATCAACCATCAGAAATGAGTTTAGAATTGGTCGACCTGGGTCGTAGCTCGTAGATCAACCATTAGAAAAGTGTTCAGAATTGGTTGACCTGGGTCGTAGATCGTAGATCAACCATTAGAAAAGTGTTTAGAATTGGTTGACCTGGGTCGTAGATCGTAGATCAACCATTAGAAAAGTGTTCAGAATTGGTCGACCTGGGTCGTAGATCGTAGATCAACCATCAGAAATGAGTCTAGAATTGGTCGACCTGGGTCGTAGCTCGTAGATCAACCATTAGAAAAGTGTTCAGAATTGGTTGACCTGGGTCGTAGCTCGTAGATCAACCATTAGAAAAGTGTTCAGAATTGGTTGACCTGGGTCGTAGCTCGTAGATCAACCATCAGAAATGAGTTTAGAATTGGTCGACCTGGGTCGTTGCTCGTAAATCAACCATTAGAAAAGTGTTCAGAATTGACTGACCTGGGTCTTAGCTCGTAGATCAACCATCAGAAATGAGTTTAGAATTGGTCGACCTGGGTCGTAGCTCGTAGATCAACCATTAGAAAAGTGTTCAGGATTGGTTGACCTGGGTCGTAGATCGTAGATCAACCATAAGAAAAGTGTTTAGAATTGGTTGACCTGGGTGGTAGACTGTAGATCAACCATTAGAAATGAGTTCAGAATTGGTTGACCTGGGTCGTAGATCGTAGATCAACCATCAGAAATGAGTTCAGAATTTGTTGACCTGGGTCGTAGATCGTAGATCAACCATTAGAAAAGTGTTTAGAATTGGTTGACCTGGGTCGTAGATCGTAGATCAACCATTAAAAATGCGTTCAGAATTGGTTGATCTGGGTCGTAGATCGTAGATCAACCATCAAAAATGCATTCAGAATTGGTTGACATGGATTGTATAACATAAATCAGCCATGTTAATTGCATTGAAAATTGGTTGACCCGGGTCATAGAATGTAGCTCAATCATCAGAAATGCATTCAGAACTGGTAGACCTGGGGTTTATATTGCCCCAATTCGTTTAGAGACTGTAAGGCTTGGAAGATTAGATATAAATGTAAGAATCATAAAATTCTGCACATCCAAAATTTAAAAACAAGTTTTTTTATGCTAGATTACCATTTTTGTACAGTTTTTATTGCCCATATTATAACAATATTTTGCCACTCTGCAAACGAGGGTTTATGACTGATATTCTATCCCAATAATTGCAACACATTCTGGCTGTTTGATGTTAACTTTCTCCAGCCACAGCAGAGCGGTGAATTTATTTACCTCAAAGCATGTAAATTTTATCGTCTACCCTATAAGCTGTAACCGACCAAACCATAGAGTTCTACGTGATTTTGCAATCCATGCACCTACAGCTCTGCTTGCTGCCAGGGATACAAATTTGGCTGTGATATTAGATTCCCTTTTAAGCCAGGCCAAAATATACACATTTGTCAGAAATCTCCAGTCTTTTATTATCAAATGAAAAAAAAAATTATAAGTAAAAATATTCCTGAAATGTACAATGTTGCTTTTGCTCTCATTATGGACATACATTATTTGTGAATACACAATTCTGACTTGCAGGAGATGTAAATGAAAAAATGCTACAAATACTTACACAATCGTATAAGGGTAAAAACATAAGCGCATTAGGGTAAACGAAATCATGCTATTGAGAACTGGGACGATAAAGGGAGAAAAGTGTAGGACACCACTGTTTAATGTTAAACTACATGTACTTGCGACTACACCTGCATAGGCTTGTACTTGATTCGAAGTAATTAGCTTTTAACTTCAACCTTAATCAAGTTTTATACGCTTTACCTAAACTGAATTTACGGACGTTTCCATAAATGGCGTTCACATTTTCATTTAGTTCTTCTTTAACGGCCATGGCTTTTCCCCTAACATGTTCAACACTTCCCTGAAGATTTTGAAAACAATTCTAACAGCAAACGTCAAAAATACTATTTCACTTTGTAAGTTAAAGCGGCGATGTAAAGTGCATTTTAGCATTTTACAGTTTTCAAATAAAATAAAAAAGCATATCAGACACTGAAATAATCCATTTTAAAGTCGGAAATGCTAAAAAAAATCACATCTGTCTAAGAAACAGAATAGCAGTATATATGTATTTTGTACTGCAAATATCCAACCTAGTCTGCAATTCAAACAGCGAAATTTGTAGTTAAAATTATAAAGCGCAAATGATTTTGAAATGGTGTATTATAGAAAAAAAATACAATACCGTCTTCTTGTACATACATGTTTGAACCGCAAACTAAAATTTCATTTTACAATTCGAACTGCCAAATTTGCAATCTGTTCAATATTTTTGAGAAGCTGCACGCGATTCAAAATATATCTTGAACTGCAAAATAGAAATCCTGAAAAAGCCATAAAAATACCATGGTTTTCGAAAATCTACACGCAACTCAATATATATATATATATATATATATATATATATATATATATATATATATATATATATATATATATATATATATATATATATATATATATATATATACAATGTATTTCGAATTGTAAAATATACAAATTCGAACTGCAAAATGAAAATAAAATACAGTTTCCATTTCATATTACAATAAAAAATGAGACTAAAATGTTACATTTTAATGTCTGAAAAGTCCTAAAACAATACCATGTATTCCACAAACTCCGTCAAATTAAAGGTATATTTTGAATTTTACAATAAAAATTCATTTTGCAATGGAACTGAGAAATGCAAAGTAGTTTGCACTTTGCAGTTCAAAATATAAAATGCAAATTAGGCTAAAGTGTTACATTTTAAAGCCTGAAATTCCTAAAAAAAACACAATACCATGTTTTCCAAAAACAAGTAATTCAATATAATTATATCTCCAATTGTAAAATGATAATTCCTTTTACCATCGAACTGTAAAATGCAAAATGTATGGTAGCAACAAAGGGAAGTAAGTTTTGTCTTACTAAGTCCACAAAACATTCCTTACTAGGTGGATTTACCTTAAAATACACCTAAAAATTGAAAGTAACATCTATGTTGTACCACGGAAGAGTGGTCGTGAATTTTTACTAGGGTTCATTATAAAAAAAATCAACAATATAAGTTATTTACAGTAACAACAAAGAGAAGTTAATCTTAAAAAATATAAATCAAAGTCCACACGTTTTCCTTTAATAATTGGATGTAACATGTTGCATGTTGTACTGCAGAAAAGTGATCTCGATTTTTCCCTACGGCCAGTAACAAAAACATTACAATATAAGCTATTTATAGTAACGACAAAGGGAAGTAATTCTAAACTAGGGACCTGGTTCTTGTGCATGACAATCCATGTCATGATGGTGATCAATTGTACCAAGTTACATCAAAATCATACAAATTTCAGCAGGTACTTAATTAATAGCCAGTTTGAAGATCGGAAATGCCGTTTGACTAGAAAGCATGATTTCGATCTTATAGCTGGTTTTAGTTATAAATGTGCCTCGGAATTCGGTGCTTTCTTTTAATTTTAATTTCGACTTTCCAGTTTGTTCTTAGTTCAATGTCATCGAAATTCAACGTCATCCTTAAAAAATTTGAATTTCGATCTTCTACAGACCCTGTTAACCTTTGACTTCTAAGTGTGACCTTGACCTTGGGGGTAGGGACCTGGGTCTTGCGCATGACACCTCGTCCCATTATGGTAAACATTTCAAAATCTTTTGATGGATGGCAGAGTTATGGACCGGACAGGAAATGTGACGGACGGAAGGAAGGACGGACGGACGGAAGTACGCGTCATATTTCTATGTCCCCATGGTATTCTTCGAAAAAGGCGGAAACAGCTAGAAGTTGCGAGAATTTCGATGTTAGTTTTGTTTCTACAATAACATGTTGTTTTTTCCCAAAAATTTCAAGTACTTCAGTGTAAGGTAACTTACTAGGCATACACACAGTTTTTGTACATCTAAGAAGACAGAGCGAAACAATTAATCTCTTCAGGTTATTTGTTATGTTGGAACGCATATTCCGGTTGTACATATCGAAAAATATATTGATAAGGTTTTCATCCAACAGCGCCGTTGCAGTCTTTCTTTACCCAACACGAACGGAAGCAAATCAAACAAATTGAATAAGCTACAGGAAACTGAGACATGACTGCTTGACATTATCACAGCTGTCAATGCTCTACAAAGGCCAGGAGTGTGATCGGGAACTGCCCCTTGTAAGGGATCTGGGAGCAAAGGCCCCTAGAAGCCGGAGACGCCCTCATATGAAAAATTTAGTTTTTAACGCAAATTAGACCTGGTATTGAATCTTCTCCCTCCATGTGATATCTCCAATTAAATTACTTCATTACATTTCTATGTTTTACCCTAAATTCCGAGATTTTAGCAGTACTAAGAATAAGACCAAAAGTAGCCGACAACTTCCATTTATGAAACAAATGTATAGAAAATGTCACATCAAAACTGGATCAAACCTGCGACCTGTAATTTGAATGTGTTGAGTTTTTACCACGAGCTTATAATGATTGAAATGCAAATACACTTAGCAAAAATCTACTCGTTCCTTATTAATTAGTAACAATACTATTTTAAAAGCATCTACATATTTTAACAGAAAAAGAATATAACTGTACTACATATGAAACATGGTTTTAATAATTCAGCTGCGATCTTAAATTTGCACATGTCGAAATGTCCGCATGATACTGTCTACAGTTACTGTACTATCAAGATTCCGGACGCTTTGTTTCATAACAACCATTGCTTGCATTTTAAAAATGTGATTCAAATGCAATTTCAAAGGAACGACCATACTAATACTACTAGAATGTCTACGGACTAATACACATTCAATACATTCAGTAAAGAATGTTTCATAAACAATATTCTCATGAGTCAATGTTTTAAAACATCACAACGCTGGCTGAAAATTTTGGTATGTAGAGAGTCATATAAGAAAATAAAAATGTGTGTGTTAATTCGCAGAACTTTGAAGAAAAACAAGATGTAAAATATACAACTGATATAAAGATGTGTTTGACATTCCAGACAATGAAATATACTACTTGATGTTATGGGTAGTTGTAAACATTAAAAGCTACACTATAATTTACTTTTTATTGATTGAATAATTTATTGTCGATCTGCTGTTACATAAGTGTCACTCAAAATGAACGCTATGTTGGAATAAAATACTGACATTCCAGACAATGAAATATACTACTTGATGTTATATGTAGTTGTAAACATTAAAAGCAACACTAGAATTTACTTTTTATTGATTGAATTATCGATTGTCGATCTGCTGTTTCATAAGTGTCACTCAAAATGAACGCTATATTGGAATAAAATACTGACATTGAAACGTACAAGAAGACTCATTTTCTAGGGTGGTTTTTTGAACCGTAATTTTCACACAAACGAATTCGTCACACGTGTGAAAATTTCGTACGAATTCCTCACACATTGCGTGACATATACGTATGTATATGTCAAAAGCGCCACATTATTAACCACCTCTTAGTAACAACGAAATTTTCACAAATATGTCCTACATGTGTGAGAAATTCGTACGAAATTTTCACACGTGTGACGAATTCGTTTGTGTGAAAATTACGGTTCAATACAGGATCCGATTCAATTCAATTCAATTCAATAGTTATTTACGTCTCATCATATGTATGTCACAATAAAACATAATAAAATCTTATTAAAATACATATGCCATTATTAACAGAACTACAAGAGACGGGTAAGCATAGCTTACTTTAATTAATATTTCTGTTATTTATACTATACATGTCATTTTATTTCTAAAACATTTTTAAAACAAGAGCTGTCAGTTGACAGCGCGCTCGACTATTCTCTGTGCTTGATAGTATAATATAAGCTATTAGTAAAATTTTAACAATCCAATAAACATATTCTAAGACGAAAAGGGGCCATAATTCCGTCAAAATGCTTGATAGAGTTGTCTGCTCCTGTTTACAGACTGAGGCCATGATTGTTAACAACTATGCAAAATATGAAAGCAATATCTCAATGGACTTTGAAAATATTTGGGGTGGTACGCAAACTTTAACATTCCAATAAGCATATTCTAAGTCTAAAAGGGGCCATAATTCAGTCAAAATGCTGGATAGAGTTGTCTGCTCCTGCTTACAGACTGGGGTCATGACGGTGAACAAGTACGCAAAATATGAAAGCAATATCTCAATGGACTTTGAAAATATTTGGGGTGGTACGCAAACATAAACATTACAATAAGCATATTCTAAGTTGAAAAGGGGCCATAATTCAGTCAAAATGCTTGATAGAGTTGTCTGCTCCTGTTTACAGAATGGGGTAAACAAGTATGCAAAATATGAAAGACGCAAACTTTAACATTTGTGTGACGCTCGTGCTAACGCCGACACCGGGGCGAGTAGGATAGCTCCCATATTCTTCGACTAGTCGAGCTAAAAATAAAATACAATAAAAAAGATGTTGTGAACCGATCTATTTCTTGACAACTGGAAAAAGGTAATTATAAACCGAGATCCGAGAGGCGTTACCTTGGCTTTGCTTTTATAAGACTGTTAACACACACACACACATCAACAAAGAAAAAAAATCAAAACTATAGCTTCTAAGGTATTCAAGAAGATTGATGTGACGTTATCAACATTTTGACCAAGAAATTCAAATCTTTGTTAAGTACTCATAAAGGGCTATAATTTTTTTTGAAATGTATGGTAGGATTATGGTTCTTGGTCTGTTTACTCATTTAGAGATAGTACACTAGCATTAAGTTTCAAAGGTATATTTCTTAAAGTTGATAAACCAACGCCAATGTACAAAGGTCAACCGCCTCTTGTAGATTTCATTAATTTCCTCCTGTGATCGGACAAGCTCGAAACAACTAAAATGTACTTCTAAAATGATTTAAAAGAAATTCATCCTGTCAAATCAAATTTGATATAATCTGCAAATCTTCAGCATTATCTACCAACAAGACTATATCATCTGCATACAATAAAAGGCAGACGTGCTCGTTGTCAATGGTGATTCAAACATTAAATTTCTAAATACAATGCTTAATCATTTATGTACAAGGTGAACAGAATCAGAGACATATAACGTTTTCAAGGTGGCCTGCTTTCAATACATGAGTTTTTCCACATTGATAACATCTCATCTATTACTACTTCTTCCTAAATATGCTTCCTTTTTTCTGTACACTTTTTCTTACTTGCCTCAAGTACATAACTCCTGCCCCATGTTTTCTTTTTTTTTTATGTCTCTTTGGGGGTGTAAGCTATAAAATTTATCCGTTTTCTTTCACATTCCATAACGTCTTTTCTTGATTCAAACTATTCACCCCAACACAAACCCCACGAAATCAGGCCAAAACATCCGTGACGTACACGAAATCGCACTACGGGTTCCCCCAAATTTTATCCACTTCCTTCTTTTCTAAGTATTTATATTGCCCGGGAATACGCCTGTCATGCACAACTTTTTGCTACGAATGCTCTTACTGAAACTTTTTAAAAATCCCCAAAAGAACCATGAGCTGAACATGGCCGACACATAAAATCGCTTTTTCCCTTATGCGTTTTTTTGAGTTCTTTATTGTTGTCACTTTCCATTAGGCTTGCTCCTCCTATTTACGCGGGAGATGCTCACAAAAAACTAGTCCAAATAAATTTCTTCTTCATATCATCTCAGACAAACCTTTCTGGGAGCACAAGGATATCAAACCACTTTTCCTTTCAACGTTTAAACTTTCAAGTATAAAACACAAACTCGATATTTTATACGCAAACTTTCTAAATTCAAATTTTTTTGGCCTTTTTCTGAGACAGGGTTAAATTGCTCAATTACTTCTGAAACAAGTGCTGCACTCAACAAAACCCGAACGAAAAGATCGTGAGGTGTTTCTCAGGGAAAGTTTTTTTGTAGTTGAGAGAAATACATTACTTTCAAGATCAGCCCTTGAGGCAATCGCTTAAATTTTTGGGGAGAAAAAGTTCTTTGTAGTAATAAACATTACTTTTTGGGGTCCACCGACCCCCTACTCTGAAACCATAAAATAACCTAATGAGGTTTCCTATTGGTCTTTGCAATTCACAACACTCGGATAAAAAATCACGGGATTTTAAATACAAAGCCTATTTCCAACCCCATACAGAAACATTTTTTCCATCCACACCATTTAATCTAGAATATTTATTGAAGAACCAATCCTTTTACGAACACTCGACACCATTTTAGATCCTTTTTTCATGTCAAACAGAAATAGCTTTCTTCTTTCGGGGGGGGGAAACACTTTCTTTAACAAGACCAAGGGTACCACACCCCAATCATGGGGCTTCCAAATTCAATAAATGAAAAAAAAATGCTTTGACAAGGGGTATGGGAATATATCGGGAGACTAGACACCCAAACAACGGAAACGAAAATTTTCAACTTGAATACTTACGCCCCCAGATATCAATATATCGCCCCAATAACCAAATAAAAATCAAGCTTCAAAACATAATATTCCTAATAAAAATGCAAAATAAGACCCTCAACTCCTCTGGATGAACAAAAATATGGGGAAAAACATATAAAGCGAAGCGTATTACAAAAAGCTAAAAACAAACCACCCCATCACTAGAAAAAAATTCAAAAAGCCCAAAAGAAAGTTTTGCCCATTCGTAAGCCAAATCAAAAAATACTTCAAAAAACATTCAGAAAAATTTAAAAAACGGATCATTCTCTTCCAAAGACTAGTGGACTACTTAAAATTTAAAAACGAACAAAAATGTTTTTCTTCCTATGAAACTCCAACCTCGTCAAACAACGTTTTCTGATTTAAAAAAAACAAACCTTTTAAATGATTCTTCCAACAGCAGACTACATTAAATGACGAAAATAAGAGATACCAAAATTATCGGGCCTACGAATTTTACCACTATTTTAAATGAAATTCCTTTCTCCGGTAAAAACTAAAGAGTTTTAAAGTCTCTGTCATTCAAAAGACCGCAGGTCCTGATGATAAGTGACAGAATTAAAATTTGGGGCTTTTCATAAACATCTTTCCTCTTTGTGACCTTTCAAGTTTCATTCCAATTTTCTACTGGCCCCACAGGAAGAACCCCAGTTACGAAACTCAAAAAAGGTGATGCCACTCTTCCGAATAATTATCGCCCTATTCACACTTAAAACTATGAAAAAAGTTTTTAAACGCCTCTTTTGGGGGGGCTTTATAACCACTTCAAAACCGTTTTTCAAACTCCTTAGTCTGTTCACCGGGATGACCCACAGTTAACTTTTTTTTATATACGATACTCTTTTAAAAGCTCAGATAAGGGTCGTATTTTTCGATAAAGAAAGGGCCTTTAAAAAAGCGGCCCAAAAAGGGTTTACTATGAAGACAAAATAACGGGAAATCCAGTTTTTCTTCACATGTGGTTTAAAGATTATCTATTATATAAAGACTCAATGGTTGTACTGCCAGGTGTCAAATCGACTGGCATGTCTCAAAGCGGATTTCCACGGGTTCAATACTGGGGCCTCTTCTTTCCTTATCTTTATCAATGACATCGTTGATGAAATCATCAGCAAAACCCTGTTTGCTAATGATACAAGTCTTTTTTTATAGTTCAAAACCCGGGACATTGCGGAAAATTCTCCAATCTGATATCCAAAAAATTTTCATCTTGGCAGAAAAAGGCTTTTTAAATTAATCACCCCCCCAAAATCAGAAGCCTTTTATTTTAAAAAAAATGTTTTAAACTACTCCCCTCTCCAAATTTTTTAAACCAGATAATTCCAGGGGTACCGAACATAAACATTTGTGTATTCCTGCAAACGATTTTTGCTGGCTTCCATCAACTACTTTGTAGAAAAGGCATAAAAAGGGGGAAAACAAAAGCAAATTTAAAATTCTCACTTGACCGTGCTCCCTTGAAACTAAAACTTTTGTATATTTTTTCAAAAGGCCAATACTCGGTAGCAGACGAGTGGGGGCAACGTACCAAGTATAAAATGGATCAACTCAACAAAATTCAAAAAATTCTCGCTTTGCCCGGGACTACCAAACTTTTTCCCTTGAAAACCCAAAAGAAAGTACCCGTGATCACTTTCCGACAGACGTTACAACACACTTCTATGTTTTTAAAAATTTAAATGTAACTGCCCCCACATATCTATCCTCCTTTTCCTAGTAAAGGGATACCGCTACAACCTAAGAAGCTCTAAAAATACCATTTACCTGCAAAAATATCTTTATATTTAAATTTTTTTTTTGTTTTCCCGTTGTACGTGACGGAATTTACTGAGACAAGATATCCGTAATTCTGAAACATTTTCACTTTTTAAAAAGTAATCTAAATAAAAACAAATTTACTCCAGCCAAAATCACGGGGATCGGGAAACCCAGGTACCCATCACGACCGAACATAAGTATGCACTAATCATCACTTTACAAAAAAAAATATTTCCCTACACCAATGCCCGTGGAACAGAGGAAACAAATTTTCCCCTTTTCTTTTGAATGCAAAATTTTAATCTTTGCGAAATAATTTTCTTAAAAATTTTGGGGGGAAATTTCCCAAAAACGCTTGGATACTGGGTTTGGGCTTGGGGAAACACGACCCTCTGATCAAATAACATGACATATTTCTCTTTTACAAGCAACATATCGAAAGAAAAGGGGTTCTTTTAGAAACCCCGAGATTGACTTGGATACTTGACTTTGATACTTGGATCTTGGATATTTGGATCTGGGTTTGGAAACCCAGACCTCTCTATCACAAACATACATATTTACTCAAACAGCAACATACCGAAAGTAAGGGTTTTCTCTAGCAACCCTGAGATTTTCCCTTTTTTCCCCTTTCTTTTCTTTTTCTACCTTTACTTGTTCAATTTCTACATTTGTGTGAAATTTTTTCTTCTCCCATACTTGTCCCTTTCCATTTTTTACATTCACAACGATTTTTTTTCATATTTAAGACTATTTCCCCAGCCTCATTACAGTTTTAAGCCGATAGCTCACACAGTTAATTTTGTCCGCAAGGGAGGAACTGTATAATACTTTTATTTCTTTCTAAAGTTATCCTTTCCTGTTTTCCCTTCACACATATGACAATTTCAATAAGACTCTATTTTGAGAAAAAATATTTTTAAATTAAAACTAAAATGGGGACAGCACCACCTTTTCTTAATCCCCACGTAATTGAACCAACAGAGTAAAAATGAACTCTAACCAAAGAAAAGAAGAATACAATCATTTTAAAGCAAGAAGCATTTCATGGTAAAATTTCGGTAACAGTGCTTCCAGGCCCCCTTCAGCTTTCAGGGGGCCGAATCGGAAATGCATTAAAGGGGGGAAGACGGGGAAAGGGTACCCAACTCCCCCTGTTTTTTTTTGTAAAAGGGGGAATTGTCCCTTTTGGGCCCTTGATGATAAAGTTCACTTTTACCACTTTTGGAGGGGGTAGGGACACCCCCCTGACTGCCCTGGATCCGGTTTCAATAATTGCCTTTTCAAAAATGGGCTCATTACGTTTTGCGTAGCCTTTTTTCGACTTTCAAAATTTTTTTTTATGGTAAAAAAGACTTTACAATTGGGCTATCCATTTTGCATCTGCACGTTCATTAAACCTTAGAAAGTTTTTTTCGAGTGTTATTAAAAAGATCAACTATTCCTCTCTAACAACACATCATTGAATGACAAAAAACCTAGGTTAACTGAATCCTAACCCCTTTGTCAGTATAAACATACATTTAATGTGGCGTACTTTAGGAAATGCTTTTATTTTTTTAACTTTAAAGGGTTTTGATTAGTCGTGCGCACAAACTCATCTCTGCTATCAAAACTTATCTCGTGCGCACAACTTATCTCGAATGACGACATCTTATTTCGTGCCACGACATCTTTTTTCAAAAGTTCTTGAGCGCACCATACTTAAACGTGCACACCACATCTATGTCGGACGCAAGACACCATCCGAACCACGACATTTATCTCAGGCGAAGGGGTATTATCTCGAAGCCACACATATCATCATGTACGACATCCATCGCGTCGCTCAAAATCCGTCTCAACCGACCTTTTCTGAGCCCCGACATCTTTTCTCGAAGCACGCATATTTTCTCGAGCGTACGACATCTTTTTTTCGGCGCACGACATCTATCTTTTGCGCACGGGAGTTTAGTTTTTGGAAATTGGCAGCACACCGCGCTTCCAACCTATAATAGGGGTCATGTCCCCTTTAAATTTTTGGCAGCTCTTCTGAAAACCCAGATAAAATATTTCCAAGTCCATAAAATTTTAAATTTTTTTTTAATTTAAAGGCCTTGAAAAATAATCCACGAAACCCAAAAAAAAATGCAAGCGCGATTTTCCCAAACGGTATGACATTTACCATATTTAAAGAATTAATAAAATGAACACTATTAAGTTTTTTTTTGCGCCTTAAATCATTTCATTAATATTTTAATACAATTATTTAAATTTTAATTTTGTAAACAATTTAAAAAATTAACAAAAAAATTTTGATTAATCTTTAAAATTCCCCCAACTAAAGTCCTGACTTTTTTTATAGGGTTTACAGTGCAGTAAAAAATCCCCCGCAAATTTTTTAAAACTCAAGCGGAAAATTTTCCCGCGCCGAAAATTCATGTACGCGTCCCTCACATATACTAGTACATCAAGAAACCAACACTTTGGCCCACTGTCGATATTTTTCTTACCTGATAATTACAAGAAAAATACACTTACTTGATTTTGGGGCGTTTTTGATATTGGGTGATGGGGAGGTTCCTACATGATTTTTCAAAACAAACTCAAAAAACTGTACAAGGAAGATGAAAAAAAAATGATGACTGAATATTTTTCCGCACGGTTTAAAAAAAATACATGTGGACGAAAAAAATTTTAAACAGCACCACATTCGAGCAGCACTAAACTTTACTAGATCGGTAAATTTTTACACACAGGGTTTAATTTAACGCACCTCGAATTTTAGGCTTTTATATATACACGTGCACCTACATATAACCATTGTACGCGTATAATTTTATGATGCACGCTTTTTTGGAGTGCTTGTATATTTCAATTTTCCCTGCACAATGGACGTGCATGAGTAAATTAATAATAAGCATACCTATATTATAAGGCACATAATTTAAAAGGAAAAAAACCCTTTAACACTATAGTGTAATACAGTTTTGACGTTGCGTCGCTTTAAATCGGATTTACTTGTTCTATAAAATAAACAGCATTACTGTGTTCTTGCACTTTTTCGGGGGTTTAACAAGAGGAAAAAGGGGGGAAAAGAGGGGAATCTCGAGGCACGTGCTGTTAAAACCCCACCTTTTCATACGCTTCCGTGCAGACGTTAACGTATTTCGGCCACAAAGCGGGAAAATTTAAATGGGAACGACATCAAAGTAAAAAAAAACTAAGACTTTCCCGCGCATTTCGTTTAAAATTTTAAAGACGTTTTGGGGGGGTTAATTTTTTTATATATATTTTGCCTTTATGCTAGAAAAGCGTTACGCATGTTTATTTCGGTAAATAAATTTTCAAAAAACCCCCGGGATCTGCGACTTGTAACACGAAAAAAAAAACGGCGTTTTCGTTAAAAGAATGAAGAATTTGAGTTTCGGCGGAAAAAAATTTTCTTTTACAACAAAATTTTCCCACATTTATTTATTAAACTTTTCCATTACTCGGGGAGCCTCGCATTTTATTACTTTATTCAACTTTAATAATTCAATATGACAAACCTCTGTAAAATCCTCTGTAAAAGGCACTTTTATTTTGAAATGTGCCCCACGTAAAGCAGATTTTAGACCCAAAAGGTACCCAAGTTTTTCACGCAGTCGTTAACCCCTCACCTCACTGTCCAAAAACGACGAAAATTGAAAAAAAAAGACCTGTAGCTTGCTTATACCTTGCGCAAATTCCTTTTAATTTCACTAATTTTTTGTAAATTTAAAGAAAACAAATGCACGATGGTACTGGGGAGCAAAAAATTGGGATCATGTATTTTTTTTTTGGCGGTAAAACATACAAGCGTATTTCCAATTTTCGGGACAGGGTTTAAAGCATTTTTATATTTAGCGTTCCCCACTGGACCCGAGCCCAAACCCATCACGACGCAGAGAAAAAAGGAAAAATTCCCCCGCATTTAAAATTTTAAATTCTGAAAAAAATCAAACAATAAAATATTTCTTGGGAAAACGAACCGATTAATATTATCTAGAACTGCGAAAAGAAAATCAAAAGCTAAACATTTTTTCCCTATAACGAGTAGCTGGTTCCCTTTTTCCTATTCCTTTTTTAAATAAGAATAAGGGAAATAGTTCTTTTTTCATCCTTATTCGGGAAAAAACTCTGGTTAAAAGCATGTGACAATAACCCCTCTGTTTAGCACATAAAGGTTACATTCTACCAATTCAAATCCATTATTTCATATTAATAAAAAACATTCGACCCATTTCAGCACTTTTGAGCATTTCAATGATAAAAAACCAATATGGTCTTTTATATAATGCTTTTTTATCAAAAATAGAAAAATTTGACATGTTATGTTGTATATAAGAAAAATAATCTGTTCGAGAAACTCACCCTCAAAAAATCCCCCCCTGAAAACAGCCGTTCAGAAATTACGCGTAGGAACATTTTCGCAAAGAATAAAACTTTTTCCGGAAATTTTACAATGAAAAGGGTCTAATCTTTTCCAATACAATAAGAAATAAACATAACCAAAAATTTAACTGCCCACCTCCCATGTCACTCATTATACCAATTTCATCCTACAGGAACTACATGTTGGACTATTTCACTGGTTAATCCGTCCTAAAAGAACACGCAGATCATAGCACGCGTTTAAAGATCGAAAACCAAAAAGGGAAAAAGGGAACTGGTTCCCTAATCTTTTTCAAAATCGAATAAGGAATAGAACTAAAAAAAATGAAAATTTTAAATCACAATAATTCTTTTTAAAAAAGTGTATTTTACTTTCTCGTTAAAATTTTAGAGGAGTAAGGGTTTTCGACAGAAGAGAGAGTATGACTAAAAAATAGAGGTGCAATGTTGGGATAAGGTACGGGTTTTTCGGAGAAAAAGGGAAAGCAGTGAGATAATAACCTTTAATCGCATTTAAAACGTTCCACTGTAAAAAAGAATTTGTAAATTTGTAGAATTTCGGGGGAAAAGGGGGGTCATTTTTTTTTAATGGGGGTTTGTCCCTCCAAATTTATCCAAACCAAAGTATGAATTCCTGCTGTTTTAAACAAACTATTCTTCATTTAGGCTTTCTATTGGTTTTTTAAAAAAAATTTTAAAAACGGATAAAACAAAGGGAATAAATAAAACATCCATTTACTTGAAATTTTTTTTGTTATTTAAGATCGCCAAAGCTTTAACAAAGTTTTTTTCGGGTATTAGTGTAAAAGCGCATTTTGACGCAGATGCGAAATTTCGACAACTGCAGGTCAAAATGCAGAAATTCGGTCAAAAATGTCTTCCGGGTGTATGAAAGAACCCTAAAAATAGTCCTTTTTTTTCCCATTTTCGCGCTTTTGCGCTAAATCGGGGGCCAAAGGGCTTTTATTCACTCGGGAATGAATTTTACATAAAATGGGACACTTTTCATGCAAAATTTTCGCATTTTTTTCGAGTTGTTACAAAAGTAGGGTGTTATTTGGGACCGCTTTCGAAATGTGGCAATATAGGTACCTGACTCGTTGACTTGCATTTCACTCTACTATTCAACACCCCCTTTTTTTCCGTTTCTTAAAGCAAAGAGGTTTCTTGGGGAAAATGGGTCTCGACGGATAAAAATCTAGAAGGTAAAAAAATTGTTCTGAAGTACTAATTTTATATAAACAAAGAATAATTTTTTATTGGTATATAGCCTCAGACCGGGGGGGGGGCGCCTGTAAAAATTAAGACTGGGTTAAGTTAAAGCAATTTGAAGAAAAGTATTTTAAGTAAAAATTTTGATCATGAAAAAAACCAACCTTTAGTCAGCATATTAATTTTTAAACATATTATACACTAAACAGCTTCATGCAATTTTTCGGTTTTTTTTGCCGAGTGCTCCGATTGAAACAATTCAGGACATGCCGAGAAGACCTTTCACTCTGCGACTGAAAGGGAAAACATCGCCAAAAATGACCGTACTTTGAGCGAAAAATGACAGATGTTGCGATAGAAACACGAATGGGGATTTTATATTTATGCGTTTTGATGCGCCTTGTCAGATTTTTCTGTTGTTTTTTTTTTAAATCTTGCATATCACGCTCAAAAATTTACCAAAATTGATTATATAAATCTTCAAGCAATCATCGACTGGATACCGGGTAATTTTTTTAAAGAGTGCACACCAACGCTTATTACACCAAAATTTAGAAATCCATGGAATGTACACTTATACTACATCCTCATTAGTAAATGACATTTTACGAATAAAAAAAAAAATACGTCTTTAAGAATTTTTTTTTAAACTGACATATAAAAATATCATATGGCAGCGTGTTGACTTGTATTGTCAACCCGAGGGCAAAATGTCACCCGGGGCGAAAGCCATATGACCCCTGTTTCAAGGGTTGACAAATGAATGCCACATACTTGCCATATAAAATTTGGGTTTTATATACCAAACAAAATCAGCACTAAAAATTTTAAAAAGTTTTTTTTTCTTTTAATTTAACGTTTATCTTTGCCGGTAATCGCCTTGTACACATTAAATAGTGACATCAAACATGGTTACAAGGAGGCAATCGTTGGCTAAAAAAATTAAAGCAGTTATTGCTTTATATGACTTTAATGATTAAAATTCAGCGCGGCAGATTCCTTGGTCACGAGTCAAAAAGGGAAAATTTTTTTGATAGTCAAAATATCTCTTTTCTCGGAAAGGGGTTTTATCATTTAACAAAAGAGAGGTATAATAATGAAGTAATTTATAGATAATATATTGTTTGTAAATTACTTACACTTAAATAATGTGAATCTTTTTAAGTAAAATATTAATTTCCTTGTACTTTCATTGACCTGTATAATAAAACTTACCCCATAAAGGACTAATGAACAAAACTTTTGGGGGCTTAACACCATAAAATATGTACAACCTCGAATCTACCCTTACCAAAAAAAAGGAAATAGATTTTTCAAAATCTCCCATAAGATCCCCCGTTTTATCTATTTTATTATTCAAAAAATATTAAGAAATTTTATTTGGAAATCAAGAATTTTGACAGTTCCGTTTTATCTATATCGACTCTAGGGTCATAAAATACATTAAATTTTTTTGCATTTTCCCACGTTTCTTTATTCAAGCATTTTCCAAAATGAAAAAATTTTACAAAAGAAACCCTGCAAACGATAAATTGATTTAGCTATTTCTTGAGTCTTGTTAAACTTTAATCAGTGCGTTAGACAGAAAACGGCGATTTTCCTTTAAAAATACATGTGCCCAGGGGCCCCAAAAAAGGGAAAGTGGGGGAGGGGATTCACCAAACGGAATGACACCAGTGTTACATATAAGTAGTCAAAATTTTAGTTCCATCTATGGACGAAATCTAAATAAAATTCATATGATTGGGGTTATATTTTGGTTTAGTTTTTGCATTTTGTTTTGAGAAAAGATAGAAAAGATCTAGATCATTTCATAGAAAATTTCCCAAAAGGTCAGTATTAAAATTTTTGAAAAAAAGTCTACATAACGAAATTTGCAAACGGCTATTCAGGGGGGGGGGGGCATTTTTTAGAAGATGATGTTTTTCAGAACAATTATTTTTCTTATATGTAACAAAACACGTCAATACTAAATGACCAATACACTTTAAAAGCTTTTTTCATATCATTGAAATCCAAAATGCTGAAGCCCGAATATTTAATTGTTTATATTAAAAAAGAAGAACTAATTTAGAATGTAACCTAACTCGAAAGAATTTTTTTTTTTTCTCCAAATGAAAGACAGGAGATGTTAACACGACAGACCTATAAATACAATCTTATGTTTTTCAAAAGAGAAAAAAACCCCGAACCACCTTAAACCGCGATTAAAGGATTTTTTTCAAAAGTTTATGACGATCATCTATGTACTTGTTTTTGAAGATATTTTTGTGATATTTTTTTTTTCTGGTTTTTTTTTCCTTATCGACTTTGAAAAAAGGGAAAAGGAACCAAATTTCCTTTTTCCTTTTTTTGATTTTTTGATCTCATACTCCTATTTTGATCTAACGTTTCAGTTTATACGGGGGATATTTTTAACCGCGAATAAGGATTTTCTCCTTGCTTGAACCTGTCTTCTCGGAAATCCATTTCCCCATTCGACGTTTTTTTATTGTGATTTTTACTCTCTCATACCAAAAAAAATCCGCAACACTTTTAAAACATTTTAGAAGAAAAGTAATAAACTTTTTGAAAAGATTTTATTTTGATTAAAGTTTTTTCATTTTTCATGTTCGTTCCTTAATGACATTGAAAAAATAGGGGAAACCCGGGTTTCCCTTTTCCCTTTTCGGTTTTTCCAATCTTACTTACTCGGCTATAAGCAACTTTTTTTTTCGTCCCCGGGCGTTTTAAACCGCGAGTAGGTTTATTTTTTCATGCTTGACCATCTCGACTTTCAAAAGTCCAAACCTTTCTCGAAAATTTTTTACCCTAGGCAGTCATTTTTCCCAAAGGGCCAAACCAAACTGAACATTTCCCCGGGGTTAAAACTACGATCTACGACCCAGGTCAACCCAAATCTGAAGCGTTTCTGATGGGTTTAGCTACGATCACGACCCAGGTCAAACCCAAAATAAACACGTTCTAAGGTTATCTACGATCACGACCCAGGTCAACCAATTCTGAAAACATTTCCGATGGTTGACTACGATCTACGACCCCAACAACCAATTGTAAACACTTTTCAAGGTTACTACGATCTACGGGCCCCGGTCAACCAAATCTGAACAGTTTTCTAATGGCGACACAGCTACACCCAGGGCAACCAAACTAACAGTTTTTTTAAGGGTTTATCTACGACTACGACCCCGTCAACCAAAACTAAACATTTTTCTAAGGGGTTTATCTACGAGCTACACCCAGGGCAACCATCCTGAACACTTTTCTAATGGTTTATCTACGAGCTACGACCCAGGTCGCCAATTTTGAACACTTTCTAATGTTGATCTACGATCTCGACCCAGGGCGACCAATCCAACACTTTTTTAATGTTATCAAGATCCGCCCAGGTCAACCAAATTTTAAACAGTTTTCATGGTTATCTACGACACGACCCAGGGCAACCAATTTTTAAACCCTTTTCTAATGGGTTTACTACGAGCTACGACCCGGGGCGACCAATTCTAAATTCATTTCTGATGGGTTATCTCGATCTAAGACCCAGGTCAACCATCCGAACACTTTTTTTAAAAGGTTTACTACAGCTAGACCCAGTCAACCAATTCAAACATTTTTTAAGTTGATCACGAGCTACACCCAGTCAACCAAATTTTAAACCCTTTTCTAATGGTTTTCTACGAGCTACGACCCAGGGCAACCAATTCTAAACCCTTCTAAAGGGGATTACGAGCTACGACCCAGGCAACCAAACCGAAACTTTTAAAGGGTTTTCTCGAGCTACGACCCAGGCAACCAATTCTGAACCTTTTTTGATGTTTTATCTACATCTACGACCCAGGTCACCAATTCAAAAACTTTTCTAATGGTTTATCACGAGCTACGCCCAGGCGACCAATTCTAACTCATTTTTGATGGGTTTACTACATCTACGACCCAGGGAACCAAACCTGAAAACTTTTCAAATGGTTGATCTACGATCTACGACCCAGGTCACCAAATTTTTAAAAACTTTTCAATGGTTGTCTACAGCTACGACCCAGTCCCAAACCCAAATTTTAAACCCTTTTCTAATGGTTGATCTACGAGCTACGACCCAGGGCGACCAATTCTAAATTCATTTTTGAGGTTGACAGATCACGACCCAGGTCAACCAACCGAACACTTTTCTAATGGTTGATCACGCTCGACCCAGGTCAACCAATTCTAAACAGTTTTTCTAATGGTCATCTACGAGCTACACCCCTCAACCAATTCAAACACTTTCTAATGGTTGATCTACGAGCTACGACCCAGGTCAACCCAATTTTAAACATTTTCTAATGGGTTTACTACGACACGACCCAGGTCCAACCAATCCGAAAACTTTTCTAATGGGTTATCTACGAGCTACGCCCAGGTCGCCCAAATTTTGAAAACCTTTCTAATGGGTTTTCTACATCTACGACCCAGGTCGACCAATTTGAACTCATTTTAGATGGTTGATCTCGATTACGACCCAGGGCAACCCAAACTAAACCCTTTTCTAAGGTTGTCACAGCTACGCCCCCGGCAACCAATTCTAAACCCTTTTCTAAAGGTTTATCTAGAACTACACCCAGGGCGACCAAATTTTTTAAACCATTTCTGATGGTTTCTACGATCTACGACCCAGGTCAAACCCAAACCGAAAACTTTTTTTTAAAGGTTTTTACTACGACTACGACCCGGCAACCAATTCAAACAGTTTTCTAAAGGGTTTATCTACGAGCTACGACCCAGTCAACCCAAATTTTAAAAAATTTTTTAATGGTTGATCTACGGCACGACCAGGGCAACCAACTCTAAAAACCCTTTTTCTAAGGGTTTATCTACACAAAGACCCAGGTCAACCAATTCTAAACATTTTTTAATGGTTTTTTAACTACACCCAGGTCAACCAACCCGAAAACTTTTTTTAATGGTTTATCGCAGTACACCCAGTCAGCCATTCTGAACACTTTTTTAAAAGGTTTTATCTACGATCACGACCCAAGTCGACCAAATTTTTAACCATTTCATGGTTTTATCACGATCTAGACCCAGGTAACCATTTTAAAAACTTTTTTTTAAAGGTTTTATCACGAGCTACGACCCAGGGCAAAACCCAATTTTAAACCCCTTTTTTGATGGTTTATCTACGAGCTAAAGCCCAGGCCCAATTCTGAACTCATTTCTGATGGTTTATTACGACCCAGGTCAACCAAAATTTTAAACCTTTCCTAATGTTGATCTACGAACCCAAGGGGGAAAAAAAAAGGGGGGGGGGGGGGGGGGGGGTTTAAAAGGGGGGGGGGGCCCACCCAGGGCAACCAATCCCAACCTTTTCTAAGGTTGATCACGACTACGACCCCGGTCAAACCCAAATTCTAAACAGTTTTTAATGGTTGATCTACGAGCTACGACCCAGGTCAACCAATTCTAAACCCTTTTCTAATGGTTGATCTACGAGCTACGACCCAGGTCGACCAATTCTAAACTCATTTCTGATGGTTGATCTACGATCTACGACCCAGGTCAGCCAATCCTGAACACTTTTCTAATGGTTGATCTACGATCTACGACCTAGGTCAACCAATTCTAAACAGTTTTCTAATGGTTGATCTACGAGCTACGACCCAGGTCAACCAATTCTAAACCCTTTTCTAATGGTTGATCTACGAGCTACGACCCAGGTCGACCAATTCTAAATTCATTTCTGATGGTTGATCTACGATCTACGACCCAGGTCAACTAATCCTGAACACTTTTCTAATGGTTGATCTACGATCTACGACCCAGGTCAACCAATTCTAAACAGTTTTCTAATGGTTGATGTACGAGCTACGACCCAGGTCAACCAATTCTAAACCCTTTTCTGATGGTTGATCTACGATATACGACCCAGGTCAACAAAGTAGACATTTTTATTGTCGACCTACGATCTACGAGCTACGCGCCAACTTCACACACCTGGTATCCGCGCCTGTATAAGGGTCAGCTATAAAAAGAAAAACTTCATGATGAAATGAAATGAAAGAAAATGAACTGGATATTTAATTAAATCATCATATTTCTATCCTAAAAATATACCCTAAAACGTTGACTTTTTCGGAAATTATTGAATACTTTTGATCACAGAATTGCGAGTTCACACAACTGCATGCAGTGTGTGCTATCCATACGGATAAATACAACCAGATGTTCTGTTGCGCAACATATTATACTTGATTAACTAAGCAAATGCAAATGCGATAGTGGTCTGATAAACCTAAAATTTTAGTACTTAAAATTATGTGACGGGTGTCTTAAATTTTTATTAATATTTTTCTTTCTGTACTGTTACATATTGTAAATACATGTGTTTTAATTGCTGCAAGTTAAAGTTTCCACAATGCCAGACTGCCTTAGTCCATTTCATAGCCTGTACTCAAAAATGAACTTTCATTTAATAAAATCGAAAGAAAGCCTTGAAGCAAAATGTTATTTTAACACTAAATATTACAAATCGAGTTTTAAAAGCTTTTGATGAATCAAAATTTTCTTATCCGGATACCTTTACAATTTAAATGTTTTTAATTAAAATTTCAATCACATATCACAGATGAAATGATATTTTTATCATTACAATTCATATGATCATAATTACATCATAGCTATCTTTTCATAAGGTTGGATATTATTTGAGGTGATCATGAAAATATTTTATCCTGTAAAATTCTTGCATTAATTATACGGACTCCCATTTCGTCTTTCCTTTTCTTTTATAGATGATAATAACACTGTTTATTTGTGAAAAGTAGCCTGGGTTCCAGTCGGTTGATTGTTCTACTGTTAGAAACTAAACGGGCCAGTAACAGCAACTTTCTCATACACATAAGATAGCGCGTATGTTATGACAAAGCAAAAAATATCACCGACTGAATCTCAGGCTAGGTGATAAGATACGTTATGTTACCAAACGGGTAGATAAGGGGAGAAACTCGCATATCTAATTCTTCTTATCAACGGTAAATACAGGGTACTGTCCCTTGATGAAAGAAGACTTTAGTTTGACATGGGACTGTTTGTGACACAGAGCTACGTACTTGGCTGACGGCTTGCTGTTCAGACGGCCTGCAGAATACAGACGGCATGCAGAGAAGCCCCCAAGCTGCTCGAACTCCACGCTCAACGTGGGGGGAGAGCGGGGAGGGGCACAACACCCACAGCGGAGGAGCGGCGGAGGATTCCAGCGACAGCGGCTTGCAGCACTTACCGCAATTTTAAGGGCGCCTTCGAGCAACCACGTCTCTTTACGGGTCTCTGTCGTTTAGGTCTCATTGGCCGTAACAGTGATTCACTTTTGGCATCAAAATTATTTTTCTTTGGCATATACTCTACGGAAATTGCGTAGAGGTAAATTATCACCATTTTGGGTTCAAAAACTTATCTTTAACGGCATGACTGGTGACATGTCGGGGGTCTATACTCTACATAGCTAAAATGCTATACTGTGCCCTTACGGGCGGATGGACCCTTATTAAACATAAATAACTGAACTGAGCGGAATGGTGAAATCTCTTACGGAAAATACGTTACTTTACGGAAATTACCGAGTGTCAGTACGGATTCAATACCTAAACTATATTTGCCAGTAACTTTACATTTGTCGCGTACAAGAAGAGGCCATATCCTTGACATTGGATACCATTCAGCAAGTTTGTATTCTCAGTTGGATAATCACGTGACAAGGAGAGTTCCTTCAAAGAACACATTTCTTTGTTCAATCTGAAACTGTTCAGTTCATCCTAATTCATTTATATATAGAAAAAATCAGTACGCAAACATAATATGCCTTTCTTTGTGCTGTCTTTTGTCATGAATCCCTCTCGTTTTTTCCTGAAAGTCGAAAGTGGTTTGTATGTTGTACAGGAAGAGGATTCCTTGAAAGAATTCGCTGTATATATCAGCTGTTTTCCTGGAAAGCGGTGTCACAATCTTAACGAGAGGGCCAAAATGGCCCTATATCGCTCACCTGTTATCATTGCACTTAAGGACAAGAAGATCAAACTAGAGAGGCCACAAGGTATTATTTGACATAATTACCTAGTTTTTGAAGGCATGTGACCCAGTTTTGTACTTGACCTAGATATCATCAAGAACATTTTCACCAATTTTCATGAAGATCTCATGAAAAATATGGCCTTCAGAAAGGTCACAAGGTTTTTCTATTTTTAGATCTACTGACCTAGTTTGTGACCGCACGTGACCCAGTTTCGAACTTGACCTAGATATCATCAAGGTGAACATTTTCACCAATTTTCATGAAGTTCCATTGAAAAATATGGCCTCTAGAGAGGTCACAAGGGTTTTCTATGTTTAGACCTAGTGACCTAGTTTTTGACCGCAGTTGACCCGGTTTCAAGCTTGACCTAGATATCATCAAGATGAACATTCAGACCAACTTTCATACAGATTCCATGAAAAATATGGCCTCTAGAGTGGTCACAAGGTTTTTCTATTATTTGACCTACTGACCTAGTTTTTGATCGCATGTGACCCAGTTACAAACTTGACCTAGATATCATCAAGATAAACATTCTGACCAATTTTCATGCAGATCCCATGAAAAATATGGCCTCTACAGAGGTCATAAGGTTTTACTATTATTTGACCTACTAACCTAGTTTTTGAACGCACATGACCTAGTTTCGAACTTGACCTAGATATCATCAAAATGAACATTCTGACCAATTTTTATGAAAGGTGATAAGGTTTTCGTATTATTTGACCTAATGACCTACTTTTAGACCGCACATAAACCAGTTTCAAACTTGACTTAGATATCATCAAGGTGAACATTCTGACCAATTTTCATGAAGATCTTTTGAAAAATATGGCCTCTAGGGAGATCACAAGGATTTTCTATTTTTAGACCTACTGACCTAGTTTTGGACCGCAGATGAACATTCTGGCCAATTTTCATACAGATCTCATGAAAAATATGGCCTCTACAGAGGTCACAAGGTTTTTCTATTATTTGACCTAAAAACCTAGTTTTGGACTGGACATGATCCAGTTTCGAAATTAACCTAGATATCATCAAGATGAACATTCTGACCACTTTTCATGAGGATTTTATGAAAAATATGGCCTCTAGAGAGGTCACAAGGTTTTTCTATTATTTGACCTACTGACCTAGTTTCTGACCACAGTTAATACAGTTTCAAATGTGACCTAGATATCATCAAGATAAACATTCTGACTAATTTTCATGCAGATCCCATGAAAAATACGACCTCTACAGAGGTCACAAGGTTTTTCTATTATTTGACCTACTGACCTAGTTTTGGAACGGACATAACCCAGTTTCAAACTTGACCTAGATATCATCAAGATAAACATTCTGACCAATTTTCATAAAGATCTTGTGAAAAATATGGCCTCTAGAAAGGTCACAAGGGTTTTCTATTTTTAGACCTACTGACCTAGTTTTTGACCGCACGTGACCCAGTTTCAAACTTGACCTAGATATCATCAAGATGAACATTCTGACCAATTTTCATAAAGATCCCATGTCTCTAGAGTGGTCACAAGCAAAAGTTTACGCACGGACGCACGGACGCACGCACGGACGGACGGACGACGGACGCTGCGCGATCACAAAAGCTCACCTTGTCACTTTGTGACAGGTGAGCTAAAAATGTTTAAGCACACTCTCATCCGTAGAATTAAAACTCATCTGCATGTGAATATAATATATGTATAATTATTATAATGAAAGATACTGACAAAAAGAAGGAACTGATGTAGACAAATGATGCATAAAACGAACTTTTTAACGAACATTTTAATCATGTCTTTTAAATTTACGTCTTAATTCCTACAAGCAATCGGTTGATATATCATTTCGTTTTTTTCTTGTCACGAACATCCTTTGGATGTGATTCGGAATAAAATAAAGATGCTATGATTGTCAGAAATACACGTTAACTTTGGTAGCGGGATAAACTCGCAACCAAAAAAATATATTTACATTTTTTAAAGAGGGAGAGGAAGGGGGTTTACGTGTGGGGGTGGGTTGGTTGAGAAAGGAGGATAATGTTGGCAGGGAGAATGAGACTAAACCAGACAATTAAAAAAAAACTAAAAGTAAAAAAATCAAAATGCCCTCTCGCACCTGAAATAATGTACAGAGGGACACATAGGATCTTCCTCTGCCATTGAAGCTGGATAGTTGCCTTTTGACTTTAAATGTAAACCTCCAACAAAGAAATAGAACCCATGACTGATCAATAGAGAAATCTTCGTTTTCTTCGTTCTCTTGTACTGGTATAAAAGAGAGTAACACCGAACAAGATCGACGTAGTTCACATTACTCGCATGTGCATCAAATTGCGATTGAATGTCTTTCAAGTTTCAACCTATCGGGGTTAGATTTTGGTTGCAAGGCATTTTTACATTTACATTTTCCCATTACAAAAATATATTTTTAGCAGCTTTTACTGAAATGAAACCGATTGGGCTCGGCTGGGCTAGTTTAGCATATAAATTTGATAAAGCCACCCGCTTTTTATACGCCCGAAGGGACGTATTATATTATAACACCGGTGTCCGTCCGTCCGTCCGTCCGTTAGCAAGCAATTTCGTGTCCGCTCTGTAGCCTTTGAACCACTTGAAGGATTTCGAAGAAACTTGACACAAATGTTCACCACATCAAAACAACATGCAGAGCGCATGTTTTGGATGGCTCGCTTCGAGGTCAAGGTCAGACTTAGGGATCAAAGGTCATATGACTTTGTTTCGTGTCCGATCCGTAACTCTTGAACAGCATGGCGGGTTTTAAAGAAACACAAATGCTCACGACATCGAGTTGACGTGCAGAGCTCATGTTTTGGGTGGCTCGCTTCAAGTTCACGGTCACACATAGGGGTAAAAGGTCATAGCTTCGGGCGTATATTGCTCCGCATTGCGGTGCTCTTGTTATCTTTTGTTATATTTGATATCGTGAAGGTAAGTTGTCGGCAACTGTCTAAAAGAAATGTTATATTTTAGTAAAGTAAGGATGTATGTATAGGACGCACACTTAAGATGTTGTTTTGTTTGCACTCACGAGCAATCGAAATAAGATGACGTGCGATAAAAAGAAAGGAGTCGCGGGCTCGAGATAAGATTTCGTGTGATCGAGATAAGAAGTCGTGAACTCGAGATAAGAAATCGTGCTCTCGAAAAGAATTGTCGCACAATCGAGATTTGATGTCGTGAACTCGTGATTAGATGTCGTGCATTCGAAGCACGCCAATGCGACACGAAGCATGACAGTATGACACGACACACGACAATGCGACACGACGCGCGACATTGATGACACAATGTCGCGTCGTATTGTCGCCCGTCGTATCATGTGTCGAGCGTCACACTGTTGAGCATCACGTTGTGCAACAGGCCCGGATCGTGACCCAGGTTGAGTCCCCACTCCCACAGCTGGCTGAAAAGTGACCTATACTCATCAAGGCTGCACTCAACTATTCTGAAATAAGATTTTCTCAAAATTTAGATCCAAAACGCACCAGAGGTCAACATTTTTTACCTCAATTTCAAAATTTCCCAGGAGGAAAACCCCATGAACCCCCTAAAATGAGAAGAGTGCCCTCCCATTACCTTAACATTAAGACAAAAATGCATCAGAGGCCACCATTTCATACCTTTATTTCATTTTTTTCTAGGGGGAGAGCCCCCTGACACATCCTCCCACCCCGCTCTAAAGTTACAGGAGTACCCCCTCCCACACATATCAAAATTTATAACAGAAAAATGCACCAGAGCCAAGCATTTCATACCTGTATTTCAAAATGTTCCTGGGGGAGAGCCCCCTAACCTCCCTAAAATGAGGAAGAGTACCCCTCCAATACCTCAAAAATGAGACCAAAAATGCACCACAGGCCAACATTTTATACCTGTACATAGACAACTTCCCTGCCCCCCCCCACCTCTAACAATCACCAATACAGACCCGTACCTACCGCACCTCGCCGGTGACGCCTTTGTTCTAAACTGGTGCTCCCACCTGGGCCTTTTGTGTAATGAAATTCTTCCAGGTCGACGCAAAACATTCAATGCAATGAGCTAAACATAGAATTACGTAGTCCTGAAATAATTTTAGTACTGTGGCGAGTACCGCGTTAGTGCTCTGTAGGACCACATTCGTAACAGATCGCATTTGTAACAGGTGTTACAAATGCGATCGCATATGTAACAGGTGTTACAAATGAGATCGCATATGTAACAGAAATCAAACACATTTGTAACAATTTTTGACACAAATGTGATCGATGCCGATTTTTGATGTGACATCTGATCACATTTGTCACATGTCATTTTCAATCGGAAAAATGAACAAAAAAGTGCATTTTTACATCTGAAACACATTTGTAACATGTTTTAGCTCACTTGTACGAAATGACAAAGTGAGCTATTGTGATCATCCTTTGTACGTCGTCCTTCGTCCGACCGTCCGTCCGTTCACATTTTTCTGTGAATACGTAGAGACAACATTTATTATTTGATTTTGACAAAACTTGCACAGAACGTGTATATATCTATGATATCTCGGTTCCTTTCAAAAACAAGCCATATAACCTTATTCGTCTTGGGGTTATTGCCCCAGAGATGACAATAATTACTGATTTTAGCCTTGTGGACGTGATAGAGACCACATTTTTTGTTTTATTTTTACTAAACTTGCACACAACTTATATAGCTATAAGATCTCGGTTCCTTTAAAAAACAACCGTATTGCACCATTTTACTTGGAGTTACGGCCCCTGAATTGGGAAAAAATGCTGGTTTTATCCTTGTCAACACAAACATAAACTTGAAAAGAATACCGTTATCATGACTGGTCTGTTCATAGTAGCATGGTGCTACATGTACATGTCACTTATGAATTTCCCATATCGGTTTTGGTTTGTAAGGTTTCATTTTTACTGAATGCATGAATATATGAATATGTTTGATTAAAGGGGAAGATGCACACCACATGCAATCCCTGTTCAACTTTTATATGTTGTATTGCTTCAACAACAAATAAAATGCACTAAAAACAAGATCAAGGCAGTCTCAACATAGAAAGTCCTGTAAAAGCTTGTTTTCATAATACACCGGGTATATGTACATTTATGTATACTTTTAAATAGTGACTAGCTTGACTATTCGAAGACTGCTCAATGTTATTGTTCTGATCCTGATGTCGTCGACGTGCGCGGGTTCGCTGCAAGATAGGTTTTTCGTTTTCGTTTTGTTTATCTTTGTCAATTCGCATTGCTTTGAACATCAAAAATAAAAAAAAAAAAACTTATACTGACGGCAATGGATACATCAGATGAAATATGTCCTATTCAAAACCCCGACGTGAACTTTATTGGATTATATTTACTAAGAGAGTTTTCTTGCCTGGCCTGGTGTCTGCATTCGTATGGAAACACTCTTATTTTGTATCTCTATAGGAGCCGCACAAGTAACTCCATCGGAAAGGGTGGTGCAGTGGATAGTTTTGCAGATTACGAAACCGGCGGAGCCTGTTGAATTTCCAGTCAGGGCCGGAACTTCCAGAGATATTGTGTCTCTCATCCACCCAGTTAAGACTTTACGTGTATCGGTGCGTTTTACCAGACCCGTAAACGATTGTATGTGTGTAAACTCGTATATAAGCCAGGGTATAATTTCAATTAATATTAATGGGAGCAACTAACCATCGACTAGAGTGTCGAGGGATACACGTTCGAGACCGGGTGATAACTACACGTATCTGTTGCGATTTCCGCATATTGGTTGTACTGATTTTGATATTTTTGACATTTTTATCATCATAATCATCATCATTATCTTGGACTGGTCCGTTGTAAGATCAATGGTAAGATTAACTGCCCTAAACTGTATTACCTAAATACTGTTGAAAACAGAAAACAGGCGCTCTGAATCCAACAAACAAACATAATATTCATCAAAACCATTCTACAGACTGCCAAAATTTTAGTCGTTTGCAGTAATAGGTGTAATATGATCACTACATATTGTCAATCAATGATAGTTATTTGTACCAAGGTATTTGGAAATCTGACTAAAGCGAGTTATGATCCGGACACAAACGTATATATTACAGCAAAATAACAAAACAAATCTAAATTCAAAGCTGTGACCATGATCTTGGATATAGCAACATGGATCATGATCGCAACAAACCTTCTATCCTTGCTGATCATTTGTACCAAATAATTTGAAAATCTGACAATGCATGGGCAAGTTATACCAAGGACAAGAACCTATATATAACTGCACGAACGCACAAACTCCGCTGTTTCACGGCGGGATTATAATAAACGAAGGCCAATTTCCTTACAAGCGAGCTTAGTGGGGGTGAGGGTAATAAAAGGTGTATTTTCTTAAAATCTCATGCACAGCAGCATGCACAAGGTCGGGCCCTCCTAGACTTAAGGCTAACGACTCCGTCCATGACAAATTGTATATAATTTGTCCCACGACATAGCAACTTCCTGTTTGTCACCCAACTTGAGACAGCTCTGGATAACGAAAGATAGCTACAAATGTATGTCGCCACCGGGTTCAAACCAGTGACCTAAGCATGTGGGTCTACATTTCAGCTAGTCGAGGTAACAGTAGAAGTAGCTGAAGTTGTAATCATATTATAGTGGTAGTAGCAGTGGATGCAGAAATGATAATAAAAATTGAGCCAAGTCACGGGAAAATTGGCATTCGGACATTTTGTGAATTTCCGGAAACTGTATATTAAGGCCGACCTTGCATTTGTGCATCTGAATAAGGGTCAGAAAACTTAATATTCAGGTAGAATTAGACTTACAAAGTCTGTTGAGATCAAATAGTCTGTAATAATATTAATTTCTTCACACTGACACTAAATTATTTTCTCAGAAAAAACATTTTCTCTCTAGGCTCATCTCAACAGAGGCAAGAGATATTGTAAATTTTTTTAGAAAGTGGTATCAGAGAGGATTGATTTTATGGCCAGGTGCTTTACATTCAATGACTCTAACGACTGATGCCAGTCTAAGGTAGAATAAGCCTTCTTTGGAATAACAGCGAACGGTGTGGGCTATGATCAGACTGCGCAGATGCACAGGCTGATCTGGACCAACACTGGTTGCAAAGCCTCGAAGATTCGACGACGACGCTAACTTGTGATGGTGCTTATGGTAGTCATTTAATGATGTTGCGATGACAACCAACTGATTGAACATTTGCAGTATAAAACTCAACATGATACATATGTGCTTCTCATGTCAACCCCCATGTTGGACAAACACATTCGTAACACATTTTCTCTGTTACGAATGAGATCGCATACGTACGAAATCTGTTACAAATGCGATCTGTTACGAATGTGGTCCTACAGTGCTCAAACCTTTAAATATTAATAACGTATGTATGGCGCAGGACCGTTGAAAAGCAAACGTGCAGTTCAGAGCGGTATGTCATTTCAGCCCTCATTGCATACTCGTGCATGCAAGCTGCACCCACCCAATCTTATCTCTAAGTTGTAAAGACTGTTGAACTTACCTTTTTTTGCTGTGCGACATTTAGCGTTGGTGTTGCGACATATAACGGTGGGAAAATTTTTGCAACATTTAACGTTAAAGGTGGTTGCGACATTTAGCGGTGTTGCGACATTTAACGTTGCCACACCGTTGTCTGTCCAATGTCTTTATCTTTTTAAATAAGATAATCATTTATTTCTCTCAAATAACTAGAAATATTTCAGTGAAAAGAAACATGTTAGCACGGTTTACAAATTTCTGTAACTGATTTCGGGTGCTTTGTTATTCTGCGGACCACCGGAAAACATAAAACATTCCCCGTATTATGCAGGTTACAAAGACGAATAACTACAAACGGACGTTACCGTCTCGAGGATTTTTCATACCCTATCATACACATGAAACATAAACCTCAAACTTGAATCTTAGAAAATATCTAATTTTGATATTACGGATAGATTATCTTTCCGGATTGGTCTGAAAAAAAAGATTAGTCTAGTTTTAACATGTTTTAAAGACAGCAAGCTTTTAAGTTGTGCGAATGGTTTTGGGCTTTAACAAAGTACATTCCTCGTTTTCTAAAAGTGATGTCAATGATTTTGTATAAAAATACCAATCAGAATGCCTTTTAAAAAAATTATCCTAGATCTCAAATGTTTTTGAAATTTCATATGCCAGTAACTCTGATCAGCTTCAGGCAGTATGAATTTAGTACAACAATCGCTACTTGCAAGTATGCAAAATGCTGTACACTGCGTTTATTGATAATTCAAGTGAAAACAAAAATAAGTTTATATGCCACTTATTACTTTTTTTGGGGTTTGCAGCGATCAGTGCCGCATACTTTTAAACTATACATTATGACCTTTGCAAAATATCTATTTAAATGCCGATTTTTGTCTCAGGTACATTTTCATCTATGTCATGTTTTGCCTATTCCTTGAAATATTCATATCTCACAAAGTTGTCGAGATAGTATGAACATTTACATTTTCCGAATAAAGATTCAACGGAACTTACAGTATTTTTGTGTTGTTCTTAAGTCAACCCTGTTACCTCTATCCGGGTATATGATATATCTCGATAGAGATAATACAATCCGATAGAGAGATGTACTTGACCTGTTAAATTTTTATGACAAAAACAATATGTACAATATAAAGATATGCATGATACCTCCATCACTATATGCATGAAACAAAGATATGCATGATACCTCCATCACTATATGCATGATACAAAGATATGCATGATACGTCCATCACTATATGCATGATACAAAAGTAAGCATGATACGTCCATCACTATATGTATGATACAAAGTTATGCATGATACGTCCATCACTATATGAATGAAACAATGATATGCATGATACCTCTATCACTCTATGCATGGAACAAAGATATGCATGATACCTCCATCACTATATGCATGATACAAAGTTATGCATGATACCTCCATCACTATATGTATGATACAAAGTTATGCATGATACCTCCATCACTATATGCATGGAACAAAGATATGCATGATATATACATCTCTATATGCATGATACAAAGATGAAACACTGTTCTTTTGGTGGTTAACATTTTTTTTTACCGTTTGCTCCTGTTGCTTAACTTGTAAATAGAGACTGTAAAAACAGCACTTTGCAATGCAACCGCATTTTATAAGATCCATATCAGAATGAATTTATTATAAAAGGTATTTTGTAGATTTTAATGACAATAGCTCAATATCTTTAACATAATTATTGACACAGGAACGATACATGCATGGCAATAGATATTTTCATCTGTTTGTGCTTACTCGGTTTGCTCTTCTTTTCGCAAACCACAAAACCATATTCGTTACATTTATATCTCACTACGGATAGAAGCTGATCAATTCATTACAAACAACTACATTGTAGATCTACTCTTAATAATCAAAAGTAAATCTCTGAAATGCATTTCTTCGTCAATCATTTATAATTTATAGCTAACGTGACAAAATCATATTTTAAGTACATTTCCTACAATGTGGGCAGTAAAATGATATATTTATACCTAGCTGCTGTTACCTTCTTCAAATTCTCTATATAAGTAACGCGTTCTATAAAAGTCATGATCATACTTCTTCGAAGATGAAATTGGTATGATCGATTTATTCAAATATTCAAAAATATTCTGGTCACGAAATTTTAGCTAGGCTTAAATGGATATAAATGGATAGAAATGATAAGAAACACTCACAAGAGTGCGGTTAACTCAGACTGAGTCCAAAATCAGGTTCATCATTAAATCCACAAATAATACACTATGTACTTTCATATCTAATGGATTCTACATATTTTAAACTATCCCCTTTAATTTACAACGTCGGCTTATTTCGTAGACGAACCACTTAAGATATTTTTCAACGATAAAAATTGAAGAGCACGCGACAGAAAATTGAACCAATCAGCGGCCTATACGAACAGATTAATTGCTGTAAATTCACCAAAATTGGTTTTGGCAATTCGTTTCATTACATCAAGAAAGATTTTATTATAATAAGTGAAAGCATCTCGTTAAATTGTCACTTAGGAAGATTTATATAATTTTACAATTTCTTTTTTTCAGATGGTTTAGTACTTTTACATCATGTTGTCCTCTGATTATTGTATGTTATTTATCTGTGGTAGAAAAAACACAACAAGAGGATGTTTTCGTGTCGGCGGAAAAAAGAACAATTTTACGCGAAAACTCGACGTTTAAAGCCGTAATTATGCTCAGAGGTGCTATACTGGAGTCTCGCTTTTGGTTTGTCGGGCTGTCCATTTTTTCCCAAGCTGTTTCTATGTAACCATGGTCGGATTTCAACTAAGTTTTACAAGAGTCATAAGTATCAAGCCCAGTCTTTGTGAAAACTGTCAGTCCTTCAGTCCCGACTGACAAAACTTGCCTTGGACTGACAGAAAATCCTGTATTTTTCTTTTATACGAAGAGAATTTTTTGATCATTTCCCTATTTAAGATTGACAAGTTTTAAAACTTAGTGGAGACTGCAAGCTTAATTGTGCATATCGGCAGCACATTGCAGTTATAACAATTTTCAGTGATTTATTGCCCCGTAATTAGACAAAAAAGTTCTGAGCTGTTTCTCTGTAACCACTGATTTCAACGAAATTTTAAAAGGCTCTCAAGTACTAAGCCTAGTTGCGCATATAATCAGCACTTTTGGTCGATTAATTTTCAAATAGATATTGCCCTGTGTCTTTTGTCTGCACTGTTTTTTTGGTATTTTAGCGAACTCCACCAGGTAGAACAGACCTTGTCATGACAGTTACTTTCTTATGCATTCAAATATTTTGAAAAAAATCTTTAAACAAGTTTTTGCCTTACTGACCAGGCATGTTGCATGCTAGACCCAGGCCTATGGCTAAAAAAAAAGCAAAGAGGGTCATTGACCCTAAATCGACCACCTGTGTATAAGTACTGAGCTAGGAATTCTTCTATGTAAGCCTATATTATACACGTGTCACACACTTTTGAACCTAGGGCAATAATTTGAACAGTTATGGTAGACATTACAAATTTCTTATCACACGCCAAATATCAAGGCTCTAGCTATTATTGATTCAGAGAAGAAAAGTGACCACACACTCTGGCAGCCATGTTTTTTGACAGATCGGAATAATTTGAACAATCTTGGTAGAGGGTTACACAAGAACCATTTGTGTAAAAGTATTCTAAAATCGGGCCAGCTGTTTATCTGTCGAGATTTCATGCTGGCGGGCGTAAATATGTCGTGTCGGCGTCCTGAAAAGAATTTGTCGTTTGTTTGTGATTTCGTGTCGGCCGGGCGAAAAAACGACAACATAAAAACTCGACAAATTAGGTATTTTTCGCGTTTTCGTGTTTGCGCCTCGCCGACACGAAAACATGAACAAACGACACATTCTTTTCAGACACCCATTATAAAATGTAGAGAAAACGAAGTGTATTTAAAACTGACTCGGTTCCAGAAATATTTTATTGGGGCGCGGAGTGATAAAGGGGTTTCTGCTTTAGGTGTTTGAAATATATGTATGAAATTGTGGCCTCTTCTGCTTGTTTAAGCCCAATTTTTTAGGGACGGCGGTTGGGTATTTCGTGTGAATAAGTTAATCTCCATTGAGGCCAACGCATATACGTAATTATTTTTCATTTTGTACAGGTTTGGGTTCTGGGCCGGGGCCGATGGCCGCTCCATCCCCCAACCCAAACCTCCAACTATTTTGGCAAAGAAATAATAATTTTCACATTTTAGACCCAAAATGCAACATAGTTTATATTTCAAAAATGTCCGCGAGGATACCCTCTTACCCCGTAATTGGAGGGTATGACCCCCTAACGTATCTCAACGTATCTCAAATTTTGGGGAAAAAATGCAGCAGGGACCACCATTTCATACCTATATTACAAAAATGACAATAAAAAGACCCTGTGACTCCACCTCCAAATTTGCAGCAGAGGCCACCATTTTACATAAATATCTCAAAGATTTAAAGACATACACGCCCTTACAAACCTTACATGAGGGGTTTACCCCTTCCGTGCCTTACCCCACTCGGCTCGCCGATGCCGCCTTCGTTCTTTAACTGTTGCCGCTCCGCGTACCCCAATGGATTATTTCTGCAACCGGATCACTAATACATACATTTCATATTCTTAAAACGATAACTGACATCTGACATACTATTATACCGTTTTATATTCTCAAATCTCCTAATGCAGCTTTAGTGAATATAAATTAATTTTGAATTGCCCGTTCGTTCGAATAGAAAGGAAATGCTTCTAAAACCTGATGTCTGAAAAAAAAAACAACATTGTCGTGTTTTCGTGTCGGCGAGGCAAAAACTCGACAACACGAAAACTCAACAATGTATTTGTCGTGTTTTCGTGTCGGCGAGGCAAAAACTCGACAACACGAAAACTCAACAAAGAATGTATTTGTCGTGTTTTCGTGTCAGCGAGGCGGAAACAATACAACACGAAAACACGAAAAATACCTTATTTGTCAAGTTTTCATGTTTTCGTGTTTTTGCTTCGCCGACACAAAAATACGACATCAAAAGGGCACCGAAACGACATATTTATACCCACAAACACGAAAACAGATAAATCGGTCGTGTCGGCGCCCTCTAAATGTCGAGTTTTCATGTTAATTTGTCGTGTTTTGTGTTATCACCCGCCGCCGATATGACAATATGAAAATTCGAAAATTAAGTGTTTGTCGAGTTTTCGTGTTTTCGTGTTGTTGTGTTTTCGCCCTGCCAACACGAAAACACGAAATGGCTTTTCATTTTCAAGTTTATATATACACAGCAATTTTAACATTCAAAACCCATCCTATAAGTATAGCCGCAAAAAAGGTTACTGATGTAAATCTTATAGGCGACACATCGGCTATCATATTATTATTCTGCATAGAATACAAAGATTCATTAGCTTATCAGAAGCAAATTAGTATCCGATGTGTGCCAAGCTATGTACATGTACACACACACACACATGCATATATATCATTTTAAAGAAATGCACTTACCTTCTTTAAGCTTGTTGTATTTATCTTCTTTGTTTCCTGTCGTTGATTCCTCAATCTGCTTCAGTTTTTCATCCGCTTTTGCAGAAATTTTTGATACTTCAGCCTCAGCTTTGACTTCCAACTTGTTAACCCCTTTATCGGTATATTCTTCTATCTGTTTAACTCCAACTTCGGCTTCGACTTCCAACTTGTCAGCCCCTTTATCTGCACACTCGTGTATCTGTTTCATAGCAATATCAGCTTCTGATTGTACCTTTGTAAGCGATTTCTTTGTTTGCTTTTCTATTTCAACTATGTGCAGATTTAATGCATTATCAAGTGAGAATGTACTTTGCCCTTGTTGGAAATAGCCTTAACGACTTCGGTTGGTGGTATTTGGATCAGTTCTATTTTTTTCTATTTCAGCTTCTTTCTTGTGTTCATCTATTTTCAGTCCGGATTTTTTCCTTGAACTGCCTTGGCAACATCATCAGCACGTTCCGATATCGTCCTTACCAACGACCAAAGTTCGTTTTGAAGCTGGAATATCATACAGGATCCTAAGAAATTGTCGACATATAACAAGATATTTCTAACAAGCAATTAGAATATGGTTTATTTATTCAATATCCCTAGTGTTCCTGAATACGTCAGATAAGTAGAACCCTTAATCTTTGAAAGTACGAACAGGTACTTTATAATATCAATTGATATTTTTGTTTGTATGAACAGTTCTGTGTTTTAGGTTTAAATAGAGCACAGCCGATTTCATATGTATATTAAACATTCATATTATATCTAAAGCTTAAGTTTGGAGTTTTAACAAAAGTTAACATGTGTATTGGCATTTTGAATATTATTGGTGCATCTACATACACAGTGAAATTTCTTATTTTGTTCATAGTAGGTTCATCTTGCTGTGATTTTTACATAAATTAAGATAATTATCTAAAAGGATAAACTATATTAGTGAAATTTAGCTGGATTTCTATATACATTCTCAACCCAATAATAAAACAAAAAAAAAACAACAGATTCTTATATGTAACATACACGGAAATTTGAGGAAATAAAGACATATTATTTGACGCCATTTAGTCGCAAAGGAAGGGTGCTACTGCTTTTGATGTTTCGTTCTATATAAAAGACGTTTCAGAATCGAAATGAAATATCATAATTGCGTTACACTTGAAAAGAAATTAATTATATGTGAGAAATAGTTTGAAACATTTTTTAGTTTGACCGACTGTTCTTAAACAACTATTAATACAGCATGTCCCTCAAATGTCGGGTTTGGGGGGGGAAGGCTTGAGTTGTTTGTTTCTTAAAATACATGTAAATAAGAACTTAGGAATACTGGAACTTACTTTTTACAGAAAATTCTAAATAACAAACTTACCTGTTGTAATTTTGTTTTAGCATCTGTGGCCAAATACGCTTTATTTAGCAGACAAATATGCAGGATCTGATAGCAGATTCTGTAAGTCGGTAAAATACTGTTGTAAATCAGTATCCTCCACCTCCAATTGTGGGGAATGTCGAACTGCTTTGCCTACCTCTCTACCCTACAAATAAATTTCACAAAAACTGTTCAGAATCTGAGTAATAGTACATTAAACAAACCTTACGATTGGACAATTTCAGTTGGCAAATGCTAATTCAAAGAATGCATTTTCAATAATATATTTTAGCATACTTTTATGTATTTCTTTTATTATTTTTATTAAGACTGCAGAATATTCAACCGCTGAATAAAAGCAAGTGGTTTTAAGGGGTATTGATCGTTTTTAAAAACTGTAAAATAGTTTGTAAAACCACAGGTGTAATATGTAACTGAAATAAAAAAAAACAGATATCATATCAAGAAAACATAACATTTCTTAATAATATTATTTTGGCATTGTTTTCATACAACTCTCCTTTGTTATGTAATAAGTTTGACAGATATATAAAACGAACACGGGATCATCAGCCCTTGATGTCTGCTGAAAACACAGTAATATCAGCTATTTAATGTATTTTAGCATGTAGATTTTAATAAAAATGATGATGGCTGTAATAAACAATTAAGTTACATGTATAACAGCAATTAGAGTAGGAATCCATTTAGACAATGAATAAGTCTATATTTTATTATATGCTGATGACGTAGTACTTACTGCAGGAAAGGAAAATGATTTGCAAAGTATGTTAGATGTATTGGACAACTGGTGTAGTATGAATTCTATGATTATTTATCAAGATAAAAGCAATATTGTACACTTTCGTTCACAGTCGACCAATAGAACTACATTTTACTTCTCGTGTGGTGGTCATGCTTTACAAATTGCAGGGCAGTATACATATATGGGTCTTTTACTGACAGAATATTTATATTACAACAATACAGCCAAAATGTGTAGCCTCAGCGTGCGAGCACGGCTTTGGTTTATGTTTGCTAAATCAAAATCTATGGATCCATGTCATATAATTTGTTTTTCTCTCCTTTACGAGCCAACAGTATGACCTGTTAGTGCTATATGAGCTTAATATGGGGACCTAAAATAAACTCATACATATCAATGCCCGTATAGAACTATGCTACTTTACTATCGGAAAAGTATATCACCTGAGTGCTGCTGCTGTTTATGGGGAATTAGCGTGGTAACCACCACATGTGAAACAGCTAAGATCTGTTAGTCAATAATGACATAGATTTATGACAATCGAAGTTAATAGAGTAAACTATAAAGTTTTTAATACAGGTTTGCTGAAAAGTGGTCAGAGATGTAAAAATTGGCAATGTGAATATCTTTAGTGTTTACAGAAGTTAGATTCAGTTGATGTTTCAAGACAGTGTGCCAATATGTCATTCTTAAACGACTGTATAAAACCTGTAGAAGTACCTTGGTTAGTTTCTAAGTGAATGGAATACTCTTATTTAGTCTAGACACTGGTTCAAGTTGAAGAGGGGGAAACTAAACTAAGGACGTATAAATTTATAAAAGGGATGTTTGTAAACTGGAATGATTTTGTGAACTTGAATATACCTTTAAAGACAGAGTCTCTTTCAATTAAGTTACCTGGGTTTGTAGCGCCAGTTAGATTAGAGGCCAGAAGATATGAAAACCTCCCTATTGAAGACAGAATATGTCCCATTTGAAAATCGTCAGTAGAAAATGAAAACACGTACTTTTCGAATATTGTTCATATGAGGAATTAAGGCAACCAATGTTAAACATATCATCTAATTTGACTTGTAAATTTTGCTAATTTAACAGAAGATAAAAAATTAGTTTGACATCCTGTATAATAAGGTTGAATTTTTAACATTGTATGAAAACACTGATGATTTATCAATATAAATAATGTCTCGATATGTTGAGAATTTAATCAAATCTAAGAAGCAGTTGCTGATTAGTTCATCCTTGATCTGATCAACGGTGAATACGGTGATTTTTTTTGAGACATTCTTAGTTGCCTCAATAGGGCCTATATTGCTACTCTGATCTAAATGCGTTATTTTGGTTTTATAGGACGTTTCTAACTTGAATATTAGCTTCTGACTCCTCAGTTTAATTATATCAATAAATGAGTTGCTGCATAAGATGGGTGTGTAGACAAATTAATCGGTGATAAAAAAGACTTCGGGATAAATTCAGTATTAATATTATATACTAGATTTTCATAGAAAGGACTCATGTACTGTCAACAGGTAATACCTTTATTTGTTGACTCATAAAAATACAGGCTCGCACACTCTCACATACATGTATGCACAACACAACACAATCCCAACACAGTACACAAATGTACGCACGCACGCGCCAATACTACAAATTCACACCACTTGAAATAAATACAGCACAATATACTCGGAAAAGGTATATATCCCATCACACAGTTGTGTGGGAGAGATATTGATTTACTTCAGTCTGTGTGTCTGTCAGTCTGTCTGCCTGTCTGTCAGTCACAGAATTTTGTCCGCACTAAGTCGAACATTTCTTGTCAGTTCTTTACCAAAATTAAACAAAATGCGTTTGATAACATGAACTTGGCCAAGTTCGATAAATTTAATTACTTGTCAAATCCATGCAGGCACTTTGGAGTTATGGCCCTTAAATTCCAGAAAATTGACCGTTTTACTCTTTTCAGCGCACAAAGTGGAACATTGTTCATCCGATCATCAACAAGCTTGAACAAAATGTGTTTGGCCATAGGTCCTCGGTCAAGTTCGGTAGCTTTTTAAATTGGATCAAGCACTTTGGATTATGACCCTTGGAATTACCCGGAAATCGGCCATTATTCTTATTCAGCGCCCGAAGTTAATCATTTCTCAGCCGATCTTACAAAAGCTGAAACCAAATAATTTTTACTATAACTCCTCGGCCAAGTTCATTAACTAGCCAAATCGCGTGAGACGCCTCAGAATTATAGCACTTGAATTACCAAAAATCAATCTTTTTACTCTTCAAAGGTATATTCGTAGTAAACAGCATATAAAATCTGACTTGCTATCTAGATGATTCGGCAGTTGTTGGAAGCATGCGCTTTTCTCTAGCTGTGATTTTAATAGTGTGATATTTTATGGTTTGAGTAATGATAGTCTCTTGTAATTCTATCAAGAATGGTCATTTACTTGTATAGTATGTGTACATTTTATTGTTTGTATATGTGTATATAATGTAAGTGGATGGGACTCAAATAAATAGATAAGTTAATAGATACTTTAGAACAAGAAATGACAAGAATTTCTTCTTAAGTATGCTATTTTGTAAATAACACGTACAATGCACTCAAGTTTAATAAATAGTCATATGTTAAATTAATATTAGATGACCAATTATAGATACTTAATGTATGCTATATACTTAAAGTAAAATTTATGATAAACTCTACATTATGAGTTATATTTCCATATCAATACCTTATTTTGAGTTTTTTTAAGCAGTTAAAATACTTATTAAACCAAAAATTACTTCTCTGCCACTAGATTGCGATGCAAAATTTGGCCAAACATAAAAGCCTGTGATAGAACACCGATTGACCCAACAAAGCCACGATAAGCCTTGAAATTATTGATAAAAATGTTCCGAGTCTAAATGCAAACGTGACCATGATATTTGACATAACGACCTACAAATCAGTTTTAATTCGGATTCACTATTGTAATATAAATAAATCTATAAAGAGGTCCTTTAAATCAACTAATGAAACAAAATAGAATAGTACGGACTCGGTCTGATTGGTTTTCATGAAATTGTATATTGAAATATTGCAAAAACCCCCCCCCCCCCCCCCCCACGTCTCATGCCCCAGAGCACCGGTTTAAACCGAACTCTATATTAAATGTAATCGCATAAAAATCTTATGAGTGGAAACAAGTTTTCGAAAGGAACGCCACCGTGACCTTGGTGTTATTCCTTCTGAAAAACAAAACAAAAAGAATCATTTAACAACCCAAGGTAATTATCAGATACGTTTCAGGACCTTAAGTCATCTTTAGTCTCTCAACAGTTCACATATATTCTACCCCACGTGTCACTAATAGCAATTACATTTGAAGGAATGTTATAAAACACTTTATCTTCTAAGTTAACTTGAGATAATGGAGTCCATTTATATCTTTGTATTAGGGTTTACATCACCGTTTGTTAGAGGGCTGAGTCCGGCTTTCACTTTCAATTCTTCTCACACAAAAAGTCATGTCATCTTGGCCGCCCTCCAATGCCCCCCCCCCCCCTATGCCATTTCGGTTGAAGTGTTCCAAATTTCAAGAACTTATTGACTAGCTTAAAGGTCAAATTTCATTTCCGTCACAAACACTGTGGCATGTGGTCTTCATAACTTCGAAAGCTGTAGTTGAGAAATGTGGAAAAGTAGGTCCACTGGATCGATTTCAAGGACAAAGTTCTTTGTACACAAGAATATGCATGTGTCATCAAGTTTGATGGCTGTTGTTTGAGAAATTTGAGAGTAGGTTACTAGGCAATCTTAAGGGTTTAATAGTTTATTTCGTATACAAATCTATGCAAGTGGCTCCAAAATTTGAAGGCTGTAGCTTGAGAAATGTGAAGTAGTGGTCACTAGGTCAACTCAAGTTCAAATTTTAACTTTCGGAACACATAACTATGCCATGTGGTCCAAATTTGACGCCTTTGTACCTTCAAAATGTGAGAGTAGGTCATTTGGTCAAAGGTCAAAAATGTGTTTCGGTACACCCAATATATGCATGTGGTCCAAACTTTGAAGTCTGTATCATGAGAAATGTTGAAAGTAGGTCATAGGTCATAATCATGGTCAAATTTCATTTTGGAACCACACTGAAAAACTTTCATGTGGTCAAAATTTTAAGCCTGTACCTTCCAAAAAATCTGACAGTAGGGTAACGAGGGTCAATGTCAAGGTCAGTTTTTTTTTCAGTGCACAAAAACTGGCATATGGTCCAAATTTGATAGTTGTAGCTTGAGAATGTGAAAGTAGTTCACTCTGGTCAATCAAGGTCAATAAATCCGGTAAGTAGATCCCTCGGAAGCATCGAGAAACAAAGAATCAGGTTGGAAAAATTGACAGACTCGGTTGGATTGAGTCTGTGCATGGGCAGTATTGGAAAATGCAAACACTGCCACGTCCCCCAGCAAAGGGCTTAAGCAGTATTCCATCTTAAATCTGAATGAGTTGAAATCAATGATCCCGAAAAGGACCCGAAAATAATATCAACACCACTGAGAATGTAGTCGGGGGGACTTTGTACTGCCGCCACTGAAGCACTTAACACCGCTGTTGTGATGTAAAAATAAAATCCGGCAAGTTGATCCCTCGGAAGCATCGAGAAACAAAACCAAACCAGTGAAATTGCAGACTCGGTTTGATTGAGTATGTTCATGTCAGGTTTATCTTGCCATCATAATTCATACATGTGGTCCAAATTTAAATGTTGGTTAGGTTATTTACAAGGAAGATTTTAAAAAACTTTTCCTATATAGTCTATATGAACCATGTGACCCCCAGGGCGGTGCCCATATTTTGACCATCGGGGACCGTAAATAAGTTCAATAATCTAGTAGAGAACCACTAGATGTTGTCACATATAAAAAATATCAAAGCCCTTGGCCCCTGTGGTTTTGGACAATTAGGATTTTTCTGTTTTCCCCCTATATATTGCTTTTTAAACAATGTGACCCCGGGGGGGGGCCATATTTGACCCTAGGGGGGATAATTTGTATAAAACGTGGCAGAGAACCACAGATGTTCGCTTCATTACCAAAATGTCAAAGCCCCAGGCTTTGTGGTTTGTACAAGAAGATTTTCAAGCCAAGTTTTCCCCTATATAAGTCTATGTAAACCATGTGACCCCCAGGGCGGGCCATACTTAACCCCAGGGGAATAATCTGATAATTTAGTGAGGACATTAGATGATGCTTTCATACCAAATATCAAAAATCCCCTCCTAGGCCCTGTTGTTTTGAACAAGAAGATTTTTTAAAGTTTTCCCATATAAATCTATGTATATGATAGAAATAAACAAAGGGCCATAACGGACTTACTATTGTTGAAACCAGTTGATTTTCAGGGGGAGGACACAACTTAGGGTACACTAATACATCCATTCTGACAAAGTTTTGGTCAAAATCACCCTTGTAGTTTCTAGGAGTTGCGATAACGAGAAATTGTTAAACGGGAAAGAAACGTAAAGGGGGACGAGGGACTACGGACGCATAGTGATATGTATATAGACCACCATCTGGTAATGGTGGGCTAATAAACAGTTGATCTAGCGATCTCATGGAATCAAAAATATTCGAGCCATATGTTCATTAGATTGGGCCAAAAAAGTGGTATCTTGAGTTTAAAATAACTATTTTCTCAGATATGATTAGTGATCCTAGTTTTTACTCCGATGACAATATTCAAGGTCGGACCTAGGAATTCATTCAAAGCATGATTCTGACCAAATTACATGACGGACCAATTGAAGAATGCATTCTCGATGCATACACAATTTTTTATTTTGATTTGAAATAGCTACCTTGTTTTTGGACCATCAGATACACATTTAACCCATATTCAACATCACCAGATTTCATCAAGAAAATCATTTTGACTTGATTTTTTGGAGATCGTTGATAAATACAGCTCTTATCGCATGCAAAACGTTTGTCTTTTATTAGTATATAGTGGACCTCGTTTTCTTTTACCCAAACTGGACCCATATCCAAACCTGACCTAGATGTTATCAATGCCAATTATTTCGGATTAAATTTCATAAAGATCGCATTGAAAAATACAGATTCTATCGCATACCCAAAAAATCTTTTTATTGACCTAGAGGTTTCAGCCCAGATGGCTCTAATTCATACTTGATCCAGATTTTACATCAAGGCCAATCATTTCGACCAAAATTTCATGAAGGTCTATTGAAAAAATACAGCTTCTATCGCATACAAAAGATTTTTTTACTTGACCTAGTGACTTCCTTTTTACACTAGATGACCCATACTCGAACTTGTCAAGTCAATCATTCTGACTAAATTGCATGAAAATCAATTGAAAAATACAGTCTATATCGCATAAACAGGATATTCCTAAAATTGACCTAAATTCTACCAAATCAATCATTCTGATTAAATTACATGAAAATTAATTGAAATATACAGTCCCTATCGCATACACAAGATTTGTTTTTATAATTTGACCTAGTGGCCTAGCTTTTGATCCAGATGACCCATTTTCAAACTTGAGATATAGATCTTATAAAGGAAATCATTCTGGCCAAATTTCATGAAGATCTATTGATAAATACAGCCTGTATCGCATACACAAGATTTTTCTTTGATTTGACCTAGTGACCAGGTTTATGGACGGGTTTTCGAGATTTTGGGCCCAGATGTCATTAAGTTATCATTCTGGATGAAGCTCATGTAAGAATTCAGTTGAAAAATACAGTCTCTATCGCATATACAGGCTATATGTTGACAGGCAGGACACCGGATATCGAGCGTCTTTTAAAGCATTGCCTCAGGTGAGCTAAAATAAAAGACAATCCTGCCGTATATTCCTTGGTGTGCATTCTGTGTCTATCAGTTAGTACAAGTTATCAGGAATATTAAGTATCGGGTTGCAAGTTAATTAATATGTCAAGACTAATGACAACTTAATGTGACTTATATTATTTGAATCTGTTTAATTTCCAGAAAACTATGTACTTGCCAAAAAAGGCATTTCATGAGCAATACATCGAACAATTATTGACTGGTCCTGAAAATGACATAGTTTTGACCTTATGACAGTGACTTGACCTTCGTGCTAAGGTAAGGAATCTAGTGCATAACATGCCATCTTGTTATAAAAAGTAGCTGCCATCTTGTGACGAAAAGTAGCTGAGCCAAGATACGTGAAAATGTCTTCACTGGTTGCAGTGTTATACTCCGAGCTTAGTACTTGATAATACCCCGTCTAGGGGACTGACGGACGGCAACGATAACATGAGCAAAAACCCCACTAATGGCCATTTTGATCAGAAGGACAACATTCATCCTAACGCAATCCATTTATTTCATTCGGGTTTTGTGGTCGTATACATTGGCAGCCATACCTTTGCATGGCAGTTGCTGACGAATTACTTTTTAATGCAATTTGAACTGAATCAAAATTTCAAAATATCTTATGATTATTCAAACATTTCATCATGCGGCAGCGTCTAGGCATGGATGAATCACTTGTTTCTAACGTGCTCAGAAGCTACATCGTAAACTTCTCGAAAGAAACAAGCCGGACCCCATATTCTCAATAAATTTCATTTTCTAACCGTCCTTTTATAGTCCTTTAGGACTTACCTGTTCAAAAGAGATGGTGACTTTCTTGGGAATGGTCCGTCTTGAACTTTTGCCGAAATGCTTTTATAGTTGATAATTTTCTCTAGTGATTCCATTGAAATCAAGTTTCAGCTGCATCCGTCACATCCTTGTATCCGTCTGGCGGCATGGAAACATTTTAGCAACTTCCCATGCGTTGCTTACACCACTGACTGGCATCAGTGTTTTTATTGACGGACCGCAGAAAAACGGGTGAGCATTTGGATTTCTTTTCTTGAAATAATGACAGATCTTGTTAGGGCAGCAGCTAGGAGTTATTGAGTTGCAGCAATTCTATGGAATTGCCATTTTCCCACGTCCAACATGGCATAATTCTAGTCGTAGAAGGACAAACATGCATTTTCTGTACAAAATACAAACTAGAACATGGTGGTACCAGCAACAAGTCCATTGTTGTTGCAAATGTTACTCAATCATTTCTGCTGGAATTGTTCTATTTCATCATATACCAATAGGTTACCTATACATTGTTTAGTATACAAAACTCCTAATTCCAGCCTTAATCCAGTTCTTGTATTTGGGATCCGAGTAGCCATAGTTGTAAGTTACACAACTGATTAATGTAAGTAATCCAATTATGTTCAGTCAATTGATTCAGTATAAACATCACCATATTATTGTTAGGTTTATCATACATTATCTATAAAGACCTAAAGAAATTTTCTTCGGATAAAAGGGATATTCTGCTTGTACTATTCCGATCTTTGATATTGTCTGCAGCAGGGGGACGACTTTTGGCTTTCTTATAGATTTTCCCTGATCCAGTGTCGATATTTTTGCCAGTTGGTCGGCTGTCTGCAAAATTGTAACAAAGATTTACTATTAGAAACTTTGGTGGTAAAAAATTGAAGGTTCCCACTGACGTCGTTCTAGCATTTGTAATCAGGACTTTCCAGGATTCCAAGTGAGACTTGTTCTTATTAAGTGATATGTGTGTTTATTTGAAATACATACTTTGTAGCGAAAATATTGAAAAATTAACTCACTTAAAATAGTAGCATTGTAACTAAAAAATACAAACTTCCAGTAGGTGCTCTCTATATTAGTATGTATGTGAAGTTTAACTGCATCAAAAATACAAGGCCGTAAAAAAAATTAAAATACCCATTTCCAGAAAAAGAGTTTATTTGAGCTGAAAAAAAATGATCCCGGATGAAATATTTGGAAAAGAAAAAAATGGAGACACTCCGCAAAGATTTATGATTTGGCTTAGGTGATTATGGACCTTCGAACATGGTGCAAACTACATACTTTTTACCTCTATTCATGAAAAAGCATGCATACTGGCCACATGTATTAGCAACCTGAATACAATAACTATGTAAAGATCTAATAAATTGATTGCCCTGGAGGGAAAGTAGGACCAATTTTTGTGGGGCAATTTGTCAAACAAACAGACGGACTATTTTATAAATTGTCAAAACCCCACAGAATTTCACAAGGTGAAATATATCGAAAAAGGCTACTTGCTGGAAAAGTGAATCAATCTCAACTTCTATACATATGCGTCAAAGTATGGGAGAAAAAATATCTAGAAAAATGAGGAAATCGAAGAAATGAAATTTTGAGACTGTTAGATGCAGAACTGTGTAATGATACATAGCAAATTTTTTATAGATAGGTTTCGTTTCCTTTGCAATAATAAAACATGGGAGCAGGATTAGGAGTAAGTAACGGGTATCACTCAACAATTTTCTCTACTAAAATGGATTGTTTCCCTTTGGTAAAGAATGCTCTGGTTTAAGTCTCTACAATAGTCATCAAAAAGGTGTTTGGTATGATTACCTTAGACACAACTAAAATATCATTTAAAATACAGAACAAAATGGTCTCTTTTCTTTTGTCCCTCAATTTTTATTTCCCTTCTTTTTTCTTTCTTTCAAACCTTAAACATTTATGGAATATTTATAAAGTTGTCCACCCCCATAAGTCGCTCCTCTACCCATGTCACTTCTGTCAACAACCCTCCAATCTCCTCTTAGCTTATAAAATGCATTCGTTTTCGTCAATTTTCAATCCGTTTATGAAATTGATCAATTTTGTATATTGTTGTGATCCTTCCCCAAAATCACTGTCACCTAAACACGTTTCCTGTTTTTGTACCTGATTAGTTCTGTTTAGGACATCTGTTCTTTTTTTAAGTTTCAAAATAAGGAAATTATTTGCTTCGTAGTAAACATCTTCAACGTTTCGACCGGAGCATTTCTTTACTATTCCCTCTACCACGAATCCATCGGCGTGGGGGTTACCAATTGATCGAATTCGATAGTTTATTTTATTTTGAATTCTTTATCATATTATTGTCACTAGATAGAAATACTTGAAAATTGTGGAAAATTTTCAGCTCAGACATGTCTACAAAAATTTTTAATGGCCGACCAAATATACTTTATTAAAAAAGCATACATTGTTTCTATTGAAATTCAACGTTGGTAGAAGAAGAAAGACTGAACTTTGTTTACATATGATTTTACCATTGTTTAAGGTTTGTGTTGTTCATTATTACACTTGGTTTATCCATACCTTACATACAACTGACATTGTAGACACTGTCTATGCATCTATTTGGGACAGTAAAATGATTTTCTGATTTTACTTTTTGAATAGCAGTGACTTTTTATCTTAAAGGGAAAACGACTTCAAAACCATACTTATTGTGGTTTATCACCATAAGTCAAATTTATTACGAGTTTATTTCGATTTTAGATGCATAACGAAGCATAACAGGTACGCTAATGATATATTTTATCTGGTAATCATTTAGTTAGATAAACCAATGGTCTCGATATTGCTTAAACTTCCCTAAGGACTATGCTTATTAAGATTTGTACATGATTTTACATTATAATGTGTACAGGATCCTTTTTTGCAATTCTGAGAGTGTCGTATATATTGTCATGCTTGAACTTGCTTTAACATTTTAGGTTCGTTTGTATTCACAGGTTCATGTGTCTCAGATACGTTTCAATTTTTGTTCGTATGACTTTTGTCTAGCTGCTGTCTGCTCAACTCACGGACTAGAGTGGGGTGGACCGTTAGCATGCATTACCCTTCTGTATATAAACAGGTGCAGCAAAAACCGAGCCTACAACTTTTTCTTTTTCTCGTGGTTAACGACCTTTGTAATTTTCCGCCTTTCTTTAAGCTGACACCTCCCCCCCTAGGCAGTAAGAATTTAAATTAGTTTTTTTTACCCTTTAATGCAAGCAATGGTTTTGGGGTCCTTCCTGAGATGGTTTTTAAAACAATTAATGCACAAAAAGATAGGCTTGTTGGATACCTGGAACCAAGTTTAATACGTAGTGGGGGCATACATGGATAAGGGCATACATGGATTAACATATTTTTTGTGCAACGCAGTTTTATAGGTTACTACATCACTTTGCCGAATTTCGGTATAGGAATATGTATTGCCAATGGTAACTAAGAACGGGTTAAAAAGCGTTGACGGTGTTGTTTCTTTTTTTTGTTTTCACGTTTTTGTAGAGTTTTGGTTTTATATGCGAAATACCTGCTATTTATCCCTTATCCCTAACTTTTTATAGATCCCTAAAATCAGAAAATAAACTTTTGTGCTATTTTTTAACTATTTTCAGTGAAGTATCCAAAACCACTGTTGTTACTTAAAAGGTGAAAAAAGCAGAATAGAAAAAAAACTGCTTAGAGTTGTCAGATGACAACACTCTAACCATTAGTTTTAAAATATGCCACTAGATAGTTCTCATGGTGGGCTCCTCGAACACCATTGAATTTATTTTTATAAAAATACATTCTTTAATGATGTGACTACAACAAAATGTCTTATTTTTTAAAATAGTAAATACAAGACACGATTATATAAAATGTATTTTTCGATTTCACCCCAATAATTAGACATATTTTATTAAACAAAGTGTAATTAAATTCTACATGTACAATGTACATTTTTGTTTCAATTCGCGATATTGCTATGAATGTTGTTGTTTTCCCATAGACTCTCTTTATAATCCCTTTATGAAAAAATGCGTGATGTCCTACTTTTTCATTTGCTGAATGTTCTAAATATATTCTGAAGTTATAAAACAAATCAAGATTTAATCAAATCTACATTGTAGAAAACTTGTAGAACTGCCTTAAAACAATTTTAGCAAAATTTTATTCCTGGTGTGATAAGCTCTGCAGTTCGTGTCGTAGAAATGAAAGAAATGATGAGTAGTTATATGATTTTTTTGTTAGTATTTTAAAAGATAAAGACCGAAAATCGACGATTTATAAAATGTTTCACATTTGAACACCATCAATTGTTACCGCTTCTTTGGACATAGTGCACCGGATTATACATCCCTGCAGTGGTCTTCAAGAGAATAATAACTGAACGAAATTGTCAACATTTCCCAAGCAGTGCAGAAAATAGGGTGTGGACACGATTTTCGGAAGAGACGGGCCAATTAGATATTCTTAAAGGTCAGTATTAGTAATATTAGACCTTTACACCTCATTGTAATAAAACTGTGTAGGACAATTTGCGCACGCATATCCATAACACATATAGTAAAGTATAAAAGTTTTCGTTTGCAAATGTTATGTAAAAGAATAACTATTCCTGTTACTTAAAAACTAAACGAATAAGCAACTATTAGCAATAACGATTTATATTTCGAAAAAGCAACAATTCAAATACCTTGAAAACATATACCAGTAGTTGGGTATAGGTAAGAGAATTAACATGACTCGTGAAGTATATGTATATATATATTTGAAATTGCATGCATACTTCATCCTTCATTTCGGAAATGCAGATAAAAATTTTAACATTGCAAGGCATTAATAGTATTGAAAATATGAAACAATAACAGGATAAAATTTACCCTGTGATTTTATTTAGATTTAAAGCCATAGCGGGCCCTTTTTAAATGAAAAGAATATACTTTTTTCTAACTTAAGAAACACAGTCATGTTGTTTTTTTGTGCTGCCTGTTTATAATTATTTACGATACACACACATTCCAAAAATTGGTTATCTTAGACTTTACACCTCATGATCATTAAACTTTACAGGATAATATGCTCACGCAAATCCATAACTCATGATCATTTAGTAAAGCATGATAGTTTTCGTTTGCAAATTTTACGTCAAAACCATTCCTGTTACTTAAGGTAGTTCTGCTCTTTTGGATTGATTTTTTTTTCTACAAATGTAGAATTTGAGTAAATCTGATTTTTCAAAATCTTCGGCAATATATTGAGAAAATTCAGAATTAAAAAGATAGGGTTCATGTGCTTGCTTATTTTGCTTGACTGATATGAAAAATTGGATCCTTAACTCAATTTTTTTAAGGGGAGTCATGGAAAATTTGGCCGTACATGTAAATACAAAAAAAAATTTTGCACTTGAATCAGCGGTCATAGAACGTAAATTTCAGACAGTTATAATACAAAACTGTCTTGAAAGTGTATTGGTTTTGCACTGGAAGTACATTTACCTGGCGATCAATTAAAATTAATTGATATTACCCACCGTGGCCGATATAGACAGGAACATTACACTATCAAGGATCTCGGCGTGTTTTACTAATTGTTTTGGAGGTATCCATATCTGTAGCAAATAATACAAATAAAAAAAAAAAAATTTTTTGGTAATGAATATGTATTGAAAGACACAACATTGTATAAACTCGTTAGTTGTTTAGTACTCGGTTCAGGTAACTTATAATTTGTATTCGTAAAGAAGTGGCTATCGCGGTGGCGTTTGTAATGTTTCTTTATAGTAATTATACTCGTGTCACGAGATAATATTGTATATAATTTCGTCACTTATTTTCTATGATATGTGTCTAGGCTTGTGTTCATAAATTACCAAATGTCAATATTACGTATTTCTTGCACCTTGCTTTTTTCATTATGGTTACATAATTTGTACTTAAAGTAATTGCATTTCTATTTTATCTAACTTAAGTTTTCATTTGCAAAGTGAAAAAAAGTTAGAAAAGCGAAGTTTTTGAAGGGGGGAAAATTAATTGACTATATCTGTTCCCCCAAACTGCAGGCGACGTTTGGGGAATGAGACGGCTTGTCACACATTCGTTCCCCCTACATGATCTGAACTCAATCTTAGACTGGGGTTGTTTACTTTTCTTGTCTGAAATGACCTGTTATAGGATGAATATCATATATTGTTAGTTACGAGTTAAAATCAAAATTACTTTAGCTAAAGACAAATTAAGTTAGCAAAATTATGTCTGATACTTTCGATAAATTTGCAGATTTATAAAGATAAAATTTGGAAAATAGATTGAAATAAGTGATCCACGTTCAGCAGCCCGGTAATTAAGGGCCCCCCATCCCCCGCCCCCACCCCTACTGGTGGAAAAACTTGTAAATACCCATCTCTTGTATTGTTGGCAATGCTTCAAGGTCTGTAGGAGTTTAGGAAAAATCTTTTTACTCAGAGTTTATAGTGTCCTTGACCTACCTGCATTAATCCATAGGCGTCATAATGATTTGGTGATTGAAGTTACAAACGTTATGGGAGTGGAAGCAAATTTTTATATGACATTCAGTTAGATCGTGAACTATTCATCAAACTAAACTATGGATCATGTGTGCAACGCACATTGTAATCATGGGGGATATCTGTGTAGTAACAAAACGAAATATCCAATGCAATTAAAAATTGGGGGAAAGAGTCGAAAAAAAATGGACTGACTTTGCATGTTTACCCGGGCCGTTTACCGGACAAGTATAAATAATGTATTAAACTCAGTTGTCATCGAAAAAGCGTACGTCAATATGACTTTGACGATGGCCTTACAATGTAAAGTTTCATGTACAACAATTACCTTCGTACTACCTGCTATTCACATATCAACATTTATGTATTTTTAGTAACTGCAGGATCAAGATTTCGGCCAGATGGGCATAAGGTATTCCTATATTCTCCTCCGGGGACTATATCATCTAAATAAGTGGTAAACGAAAGGCGATAGCACCGTATATGACAGGTGAAATTGTTTAAAGTGCAAACCGATTTAAATGTAATTCAATAATGTCAGTACAAATCTACAACAAAAAATTTGAAAATGTTCCTTCAACCTTCATATGATCGGGTTGATGTTTCATGTGTCATGTTAACATTTCAAACTGAAGCAAAGTATTGTTTGCACAAATGCACGTCAGACGAATATAATTATGTATATAACATCCGGTAGGCATGTACATTTGCACACATCTTTTTTTACAATCAATCATCGTACAATGGTACTTCCTTTTTTATAAGTGTTTTAAAGAGGCAATGTCAGCATATAAATGTTTTAACATTGTCAAGTAAAATTTAGCTGCACAACTTTTAATCATAGGATTTACGTTTATACAGCAGATGAATGAGTAAAACTATCCACATCAAGAATTCTATTATGTTATAATATTAAGACTAAAGATAAAGCCAAACTAAATAATTTATTAAAAGTTCTCCGCTGTGTTGATCGCCTCGTTTGGCATGTTTGTATTATATCATTACAACTTTTTCCAAAGGAAATGGACACAGGTCGTAGTAACAAGGCAATAATAATACAGACGGTAGATTGTATTGTAACAATGGTCATGTTGAGGAGGATGTTTATCATTTTGTTGATATATTATTAGTTATTACTAATATCAATAAGTAAACAAAACAATAACTGTGGGCGTTAAGGTTAAATAGAAAAAAAGTGGAAACTTCACAGGTCGCCCAACACGACAAAAAACGAAAATGTTGCAGGCTCGGTTTGATTGAGCCTGTTCATGGACGGTAGTGGAAATGCATGCTACCGTCCACGCCCTCTAGCCCCGGGTTGAGCAGAACTCAACATTTACACATGTTAAAAGTACAAAAAGCAATTTTGAGACATCCGCAGATGTATTTAAACGGCGGTGAACATGGAACCTTCAATGATACACGTGTTGAGGCGTGCAATTCCATGAAGAGCGGCGTTTGGTCCCCAGATAAAGTAAAGGGTTTGTCCCAAACGAGAAAACAATGGACAGAACTAAACAAACTGGAATTTAGAAAGAGGATCTGAGGTTATGGAGCTTGCGTATCACAGGAACTGTCAAAAGACAAAATTAAAAAGCAAGCACCATATCCAAGGGGTGATTATACAATACCCAAGGCTATGAAAGCGGGAGTATTGGAACCACCCAGGCCGAAATGGTTATGTTGAGAAACTAAACAGTACTAATAACACGACATAAAAGTCGTGCTGAACGATCTAGGAAGATCGAAATATAACAGCCCTGATCAAGGCGACAGTAGTAGAGGAATCGAAAAAACAAATAATGAACCAGCAGATTACATTAGAAATCAATCACTTGAATTCTAAAGTAATTAATAATTCTTGTTTCTATGATCCAAGAATATCAAGTAAATCATTTAGGTAAGTTCAATTGATCGACATAGCAATGAGTTTTAAGAGGCAATATAAATGTAAGAAAATGATAAATACGCCGTGCGGTTTACATGTAGGATTCAAAATGCATTAATTATGTAAGAAGTCTAAATACTTGCACATAGACAATAATAGCAACATTTCATCTCGAATTCACACCAACAAAAGGGAAACAGACTGTTTATTAACGTAAAGCGCAACTTATTGGGATTGATAAAGGTAAACGTTTGCAAAGAATCACTTAATTAAAGCAGATTATTATACAGAAATTCGTGCAATGTTACCTAAGCTACGTGTGTTTATTCCCATTGTTTGTGCCTTGAAATATCCCAATCCATTGTCAGTTTTTTTTTCAATTAATGTCTTCAGATATTCACATTAATCAAAACACCTAAAACTTTCCTCATGTTTTCGCACTTTGCAGATATATTTTTATTTGAACAAAATTATTCAACTTGTGTATGTAAAATGAGAACGAATATTTATCTTTCCTACAAATGAATTTTATATTTAAATGCTCAGAATAATTTTAGCAGAGTTTAAACGTTATTCCCCCTTTCTATAGAAGCATGGCAATGGTTGCGGCAACAAACTTTAGATATTATAATATTACTCTATTGGAATATTGATTTTATGAAAAATCTAAAGATTGAATTACAACGGAAAGCATACCTCAATTAAATAATGATAGCCAAAAAAGTACATGTTTGGGTATTATGTATTGGATTCATTTATATTATGTATTGGGGTTGTTTAAAATTTTATTAAACATCAAGCAATTTTTATTTTATTGATCTTCAAAGGCGTTTGATCGTCAATCATACTATCCTTTGTAACAAGCTTACAGCTATGGGTGTTCAGTCAATAAATTGGTTTAAATCTTATCTTACTGGACGAACTCAGATAGTTAATATTAACAAAGTTTCATCCAAATCTGCCGATGTCACACGTGGAGTCCCCCAAGGAAGTATCCTTGGGCCTTTACTCTTTCTTGTTACCTAGATGACATGCCAATGTGTATAGATTCAGACTGCAAGCTTATATGCTGATGGCAGTGCGGTATTGTTTGCCCATAAAGATCCCCACATTATTTCAGAAAAATTAAGCAGAGTTATGGAAAATTGTTCACATGGTTCATTGATAATAGATTGTCCCTACATCGTGGTAAAACGGAGTGTATGTTGTTTGGTTCTCTTAGGAAACTCAAGAAAATTTCTTTATTTAAAGTTGTGTGTAACGGTCATGTAATACCTTCCCAAAGTATTTTCAAATATCTTGGTTTACGTATCGACATGTTTTTAAATGGGGAGAAAATAGTAGGTTCAATAGTTAGTAAGGTCAATGCACGGGTAAAAATTGTATACATACGCTGTAGTAATTTCAGTATTCAAGCAAAGAAAACGTTGACACTGATAGGGCCTATATGGGCAGATTCCTTAAATTTGTTTCTGGTAGCTCTAAGTTATTAGTCTGCCCACATTTAGGCCTATGGTTGTATTTCTAAAGCATCTGCGCACTTTTACGGATTGAATCTCCAGCTCAAAGATATATCCACCCACTTCTACGTTATAATAAGGATATATATGTATAAGATACCTATCTAGATTTGACTTAGCAGACGACGAGATCTAGCGGGTAAATCTACCAGATTTGGTTATGTACCAGATTTGGCAAAATCTTTTGTTATAACAAAGTTAACAATCAACTGATCTGCACTGGAATGAGAGAACAGGCAAATGTAACAAGTTTTATTACGATCCATATTTTATTATCGGATAAGAGAGATTTAGCTTTTCTGTTTTCAACACAACTGTGTTGATGCTTATGTGTGACTACAGCGATACGGAACGCCCAGTATTTATACTAACCCACGTATGACGTCATAATTTCAAAATGTCTGATTCGCTGGTTGCTGCTGTAAGTCAACTTTTAAGCATATTTACATGTAAATAAGGGTATGACAGCAACTAATAATGAATTGTAAAACTGTTTACGGATAAGTGCTATCGATTTAACGTAATTATAGAACTTTAATGAAGTTATTTATGAAGCAATCAGCCTTCGATGTTCGTACATAGAATTTTCGTAACCAGTCACATTGTGATAATTTTTGTATAGGTCAATATCTTTCCTCCACGTACAACATATATACTACCTCCTATGTGTTGAGTCTTCCGTACGTTATATGCGCGGCTCAACACAGATTTTTAAATTGCATTTAAACCATTAAAAACAAAAAAAAATAGTGAAATTTTATGTTCCGGCTACCTACCTAGATAGACAAGCTTACTGTCGCTGAGTGGCTGCTTTTTAATTTCTGACTTTTGCAGCCACCGCGACAAGCCAAAGTATGTCAAAAACCTGGGATCTGCTGCGAGCAAAATTTGCTCGCATCTCAAATACATGAATGGAAATTGTTAAACACTATGAAATATATACCATGTCCACGAAGAAAGACCCTTTTTCTCGCGATCTGCACCAATGATATTCTTGAAGTACACAGCATTACTTTATACCGGCCATAAATCCACAACTATCCCGCAATATTGACCTTGTTTTTCAGCCATGATATTTTATGATGCGTTGTTTTGATCCTTATCAACCAATCAGAAAACGCGCACCTTACAGCATTTACATTTCAAGTATTGGGGAACCTGTGGAAAACCTGTACGCTGAATTCTCAATTTTTACGTCATTATGAATTTAAAAGAAATGAACACGAAATATGATGTATACTGTGTTGTTTATTATTTAAAGTGTATGAATAACATACAGAAAAAAATATATATACATAAAAACAGCCTAGAGAATATAAAAAGTCACTTTGTCTACGTGTGCAAACCTCACGGTGTGTATTTAAAGTTACTGTACATATTTTTTTCCAGAACGGCCCTCTCAAACAATTTTCAGATCCCGTGATTGTTTTCATGTCACTGTCGGTAAAATATTTTACTAAACTTCTTGCGTAGGCAAATATTAAGACCAGTTAAGTAGGGACGACATCTGCGTATTTATTGAAACGCTCAAAACCGGAGGAGCTTACACCCGTGCCGTCCTTGGAAGAAGTAACATGGTTTCAGACTTGAGAAGGGATCACACGTTTCACCGTATTACACCTTTATTTTTTAACTAAGTTAGTTTTGAATTTTTGAGAGAATTCAATAAAATACTTTCATAAATAATTTACTTACGAGAAGAATTTATAAAAAAAAACGTTCGCGCAAAAATATTTTATACGAGATTGAAATTTGGCAAGCGCGCGGGAAATTTCATTAGATCTTCTGTATTTCCTTTGATAACTTGAAAGTGTTATCAATGTATGTCTCTAATCAACTTGATTTTATATTGTTGACTGTATAATGTATGATGGTGACACATGTTACTAATGTACTAACTAACGGACCTTAACAAACGAGCTCCTTTCTGTTGTACATGGGCACAGTAATACTTATGCATATTTTAGTTTTTTTCTTCAGATAACAAAATCAAATAACTATGCCTGGTTATATTTCTTATAAATATAATGACTTACAAATTATATATTTCGAGTAATATGCGTATCTTTTGTAAATCGGCATAGTGACTATATTTAAAGAAAACTTGCGACATTCAATATTTCGCCAACTATACGTTGTTAGCAGTCGTTTTTTCATTATTAATTAAAAAAATAATTATTTTGTTGTCGGAAGAATCTAAGGGCATTTACTGAAGTAAAACTTATTGCAAACGAAATGTCAATTCATTTGCAAACAAATTCAGCTTAAAAAGACTTACTATATCAATTTGCACCCCAAGTGTTGCAATTATTGATAATCTATTTGATTGTGACAGACGATTAATTACAATTATCTAATATTCAAAACGTAATAAAAATTATTTAGAATAAATAAAAAAATCTATGCTTCGAACTTTCCAAAGAATTTGCCGATTTGGAATCGGTCTTGCAACCGGTATCAATACATTATTTAACTAAAAAAGCATGTGACGGGTATTAAAAAATCTTTCAAAGAAAACATTTATTTCTTGGAGATATCTACTCTTATGTCGCGAACACCATTTCCGTAAATCTCGTATACAGAAGTAACTTTTAATAAACTTCTCTCAGTTATTTTTTTCTGATTGAACAGGGTTATAGATCTTCCAAAAAATAATTAAAACAGTTGTTTATATAAGAGAAGTTTAGGTAATTTGAGTTCATATTTCCCTTAGGCTCGCCGATTTTCAATGTGTTATAAAAACATTTTGTGTGCATATATTTCATTTATCTTTTGTATTTCAATTATTCATGTTATATACGAATGAATTTTGTCATAAAGCCAACAAAAATACCACTTACTTAAAAAAACGGGTGCATTACGGTTATGGAAATTTCCTGGCACTCACCGAATTTCGATCTCGCATCAAGACCATTTTGCGCGAACGTACTTTATTTTCGTTTCAAAAATCAATTATTTTTATTATACGTTTGTATGTGGTTAAATTCAGTCATAAACCCTGCAAATAAAACATTTATTAAAGAAAAACAAAACAAAGCAAAACATAATGTCAAATTTAATGCATGGATCCTTTGACTTTTCTTTAACATTTTGTTGTTTGGAACGATAATACATTTGTGAATTTAGAAGATTTCTATTAATTTCATTGTAACAGACAAAAAAAAAAAAACATGGAGAAAAATTGATTTTACAATACTCACTAATGTTCAACAAATTCAAAACATGTAAGAGGTGCATTACGAAAAAAAAACGGGAGATGAAATTGACCGGTTCACCGGTAGGGCGATTTGACGCGGTACATATTTCACCACAGTTGGGCGGTTGTTTACATAGGATTTCAGCTAACGTGTTTCGTTTTGAAGCTAACATATTTTTTACCGATTTACTTATAGAAACAAGCAAGATTATCAGGTATTCGTCTGTATTTATTATGTATAACAAGTAGAGTGCAGAAAAATGTGAAAATTTGGTGTTAAATGCAAACTTCATAAAACTCAATTTCCACTCGGTTTTTGGCATATTTTGGTCCGACGTTACAGTTTGACCGTCACAATATAAAACAAACTGTATACGTCGGATTAGTTCGACTACCTACCTAGACTAACAGACTAAAGGGTCTAGGTAGCCGGCTCTACATATACATATTGTATATTCATGAACAAAAAAAAAATGTAAGTAAAGATAGCCCGCTTTATTAAACTGTATCTGTAAAAGATTATAAGGATCATTATATTAGTTAAATAAAATACATTTCTTGTGATTTATTGTTTATTATTTGTGTTAAATGCATGTTTATTTTACAATATTTATGCACTCATATGATAACAGCGGACATTTTGTTATGTTAGATTGTACTCGATACATATTCGAAATACAGTGATTCAGTCTTAAAAGAAAACAAAACAAACAGTTAAGAAAAGATAAAACAAAAGAGCATCATCGTACATTAAATGATTCAGCTCTACTGAACATAACGGCGTTTAATTATTTCGTATGCATTTTTTAAGTGAAAATTTTACGTAATAATCACTTTCACACTTCTTTGTGCAACTTTAATTAATTATCTAATTACTTAATTATTAATTACTTCGCTGATTTGTCCATGATCTTGATAGTTTTAATTGTTTGTTTGAATCATACTTTAAGGTAGCGTGATAAATGTGAAATGTAAAATTAAATGTACATATCAAAAGATTAAATTCTAAAGGATCGCCGACAATTGAAATCATCTATCTATACAAAAATTCATTAAAAGTTTTGCTTTTAAATAATGAACATGCCATTTAAACACACCGACGGCGATAACGACACTTTGATAATTTGTTGATAACATAATATCGGCCGATATGATACAAGTGCATAAATACGGCGAAATAAACAGGTAAATGATAAAATTTTTAGTAAATAATAAGTCACAAAAGTGTAATTTATTTAATTTTATAATGATCCTTTATAACAAAGTTTATTAAATCCAGCTACCTTGACTTCCGTGTTCATAATGATATGTATATATATATAGAACCAGGTACCTAGACCTTTAGTCTAGGTAGCTGGAACCGGCTACGTAGACCTTTGGTCTAGGTAGCCGGAACCGGCTACATAGCCACTACCTTTTACGATACCTGAAAAGAATATCCATTTCTTCCTTCAATTCAATTAATGTTTATATGAATAAACGGCAAAACACAAGTTTGTCACTGTTTTAAACAACACACCCTAAAGTTTACACAAATTTTACATGGCTCCAATTCGTGTCACATGATCGATAACAACCAACCGCACTGTCAGCGTGTATTGAATGTAATGGCGGACGTGTAATACAGCGAGGTAGACAAACTGAAACATACCGTGTTTACGCTTTATTAACGTGTTTTACTGTTATGTTTAAACCGTAAAATGATTAAGTTTTACTATGTTTTATGATTTCATCGTTTAAATATATTGCCTGATCGTGTTTTTACCTAAATCTAATTTCAACACAGGAAAGGTTGTTCTTGGTTTTGACGTAAAGAAGGGATTATGACCTATCACAAAAATATCTCGGTATCACTTTTGACGTCAAATTCTTTGGACTACTATCTTTTGTAACCGCCGAACCCCTTTCAGTGACGTAGACTTTGTTGGTCAGTATATAGATAAGTAGTCTAAATAATGAGACCTCGGGTAGACCGATGTAAATAAAAAACATGAGAATAGGACATATTTATCAAGAATTTCTGTTGTAAAAATTTTAACCTCTAACGCTTCAATCGTCTTCATGTAATGGCGGTCAGAGGCGTGACCAATGAAAACGCTTCGTGTAGTAATGTGTTTACGGGTGATCGGCCATTTTCCAATATGTAGTACACTCGTGTTAAACCTTGGCATATTTTTAACTGCTATAGTAAATGTATTTTTCTCAAGAAATCCAGGTAATATATACATCATTGAAAAGGAAAAATTACAGGCTTTCTATGTATGTATTTCTTTTTTTTATCCGTTGCATTATTTTAACATAATTTCCGCCCAACAGATTGATCATTCCATTGGGTTACTTACGCAAAGAAGAGGACAGTACTATCACATTCTTTACCTTTTCTGGTTTGTACTCGGAGGCGGATTATCGACAAGTCAAAAAAATATAACGATATTCAACTCTCGAGTACAATTATTTGGACTAAGTGATAGAGCAGCCCTTTTTTTTGTTTGGCAGATTCCCTAGAGAGTGTACGTATTTCTCCGGAACCGCTTCTATAACCAAAATAAACAGAATTTTATTTCTATGCATAATGCTGCCAAAATCCACTTTTGTTTTTTTTTGGTAAATGTCATGCATATTGTTCTCTTAATTAATTTTACCATGCCCTTGCATTTATCTGCGTTTACTGTCCGCCATATTGTTGTTGTTGTAATCTTGACTGCCAGAAATGTCGAAACCCAACTGGTTCAGCAGTAGTATGTTCAGGTATAATCCACAACCTGTCACCACAGAATTGGAATGATAAAAACTAGTATACGAATAAACTAGGGCTGTGGATCGTCAGACAAGTGGCGATCCAATCAGATCCGCGAGTCGGGGCTGACGATTCACAGATCGAATCATGGATTACCAGCAGCAACAAACATAATGATACAAAAATGCAAGCCTGTTATTTTTGTACTTTTTTCTTTATGGAATCTAAACTTTGCAGTTCTCATAGCGCTCAGTTAATAGTTTTGACCTATGTTTAATGTTTTGCTCATTAATTAAAGTCAGGTTTCGCGGGTGGACTTGTTCGACCATTCTTGCAGATAAACGATATGACGTCGATCATTAATATCACAATATTTAGTAACAGTTCCGCACTTTTTGATAAGAAAATTTTATTTGTTGGACAGAAATATCTAACTTTTTATTGAATTTAATTACTTACAGGGATATAAATTAGCAGGGGCCCAGTAGCCCATGGCCCCTGGATTTTGGGCTGGGCCCCTAAATTGTTTGAGAAAATGCCCATATACCTAATGTTAAACATTTATTTTAGACAGTCTGGGCCCCTAAATAAAAATAGCTAGTTTATATCCCTGACTTAAATGATAAATGTGACAGATTTCATATTAATTTTAGTTTGAATATAAGACCAATGCTAACTCTACCTAAGACATTTGTTTACATCCGGTTTAGAATCTGACAACGCGTAATCGTCTTAGATGTGCAAGAAAATTCATTGAAGACGTTTAATGTGGCTTTAATTTAGTTTTATTGACAGAATTTTACATATTGCATGTATTAATGAAAAAGATCGCGATCCAACGATCTTGACAATACTCAAACTTTTGGACAAACTTGTGGATATCCGAGTAGTCAGTACTCGGATACTCGTTACAGTCCTAGAATAAACAGATGAAAACTCACTTTCCCATTTTTAGCTCACCTGTCACATAGTGATCACCCTTCGTCCGTCCGTGCATCCGTCCGTCAACAATTTCTTGTCTGCACGATATTGGTTTCATTTATGATTTTATTTTAACCAAACTTGCACACAACTTGTATCACCATATGATCATGGTTCCTTTCTTGAACTGGCCAGATCCCATTATGGGTTCCAGAGTAATGGTACCTGAAAGGGCCAAAATTAGTTATTTTGACCTTGTCTGCACAAAGGCAGCTTTATTTATGATTTGATTTTTACCAAACTGGCACACAACTTGTATCACCATAAGATCTTGGTTCCTTTCTTGAACTGGTTAGATTCCATTATGGGTTCCAGAGTAATGGCCCCTGAAAGGGCCAGAATTAGCTATTTTGACCTTGTCTGCACAATAGCAGCTTCATTTATGATTTTATTTTAACCAAACTTACACACAACTTGTATCACCACAAGATCTTGCTTCCTTTCTTCAACTGGCCAGATTCCATTATGGGTTCCAGAGGTATGGCCCCTTAAAAGTCCAAAATTGGCTATTTTGGCTTTTGCAGCCATATAGAGACTTCATTTATGGTTTTATTTGATACAAACTTCCAAAATATCTTGAACAACAATAAATCTTGGATTCCATGACAAATCAGATCAAATCATAGGTTCCAGAGTTATTTTGTATCTGATTACCTCCCCTGATTGTAATCAAAATGGATTTATATCAGTAAGTAAGGACTTAGTTGAAATTTCATTATTGTTATTAGTTGGACTGAGACAATCAGGGTATATAACTATGGACTGATTTTATGTCAAATTACCTCCCTTTATTAGCTCACCTGAGCAATGCTCAGGTGAGTTTTTCTGATCGCTCGATGTCCGGCGTCCGTCGTCTGTCTGTCGTCCGTCAACATTTAGCTTGTGTATGCGATAGAGGCTGTATTTTTCAACTGACCTTCATGAATTTTGGTCAGAATGATTACCTTGATAAAATCTAGGCCGAGTTTGAAAATGGGTCATCTGGGGTCAAAAACTAGGTCACTAGGTCAAATCAAAGAAAAACCTTGTGTATGCGATAGAGGCTGAATTTTTCAATTGATCTTCCATGAAATTTTGTCAGAATGATTACCTTGATGAAATCTAGGCCAAGTTCGAAAATGGGTCACCCGGGATCAAAAACTAGGTCACTAGGTCAAATCAGGGAAAAACCTTGTGTATGTGATAGAGGCTGTATTTTTCAACTTACCTTCATGAATTTTGGCCAGAGTGATTACCTTGATAAAAATCTAGGCCGAGTTCGAAAATGGGTTCACTGGGATTAAAAAGTAGGTCACTAGGTCAAATCAAAGAAAAACTTTGTGTATGCGATAGAGGCTGTATTTTTCAACTGATCTTCATGAAATTTTGTCAGAATGATCACCCTGATGAAATCTAGGCCAAGTTCGAAAATGGATCATCTCGGGTCAAAAACTAGGTCACTAGATAAAATCAAAGAAAAACCTTGTGTATGCGATAGAGGCTGTATTTTTCAATTGATCTTCATGAATTTTGGTCAGAATGATTGCTTTGATAAAATCTAGGTCAAGTTAGAATATGGGTCATCTGGGATCAAAAACTAGGTCACTAGGTCAAATCAAATAAAAACCTTGTGTATGCAATAGGGGCTGCATTTTACACCGGATCTTCATGAATTTTAATCAGAATGTTTGTCTATATGAAATCTAGGTGGATTTTGAATATGGGTCATCTAGGATCAAAAACTAGGTCACCCGGTCAAATTAAAGAAAAACCTTGTGTACGCAATAGGGGCTGCATTTTACACTGGATATTCATTAAATTTAGTCAGAATGATTGCCTTGACGAAATCTAGGTCAGATTAGAATATGGGTCATCTGTGATCAAAAACTAGGTCACTAGGTCAAATCAAAGAAAAACCTTGTGTATGCAATAGAGACTGTATTTTTCAATTGATCTTCATGAAATATGGTCCGAATGCTAGTCTTGATGAAATTAAGGTCAGGTTTGAATATGGGTCATCTGGGGTCAAAAACTAGGTCGCTAGGATATGTCAAAGAAAAACGTTTTGTATGCGATAGAGGCTGTATTTTTCAATCGCGGTTGATGAAATTTAGTCAGAATGATTGCCTTGATCAAATCTAGGTCAGATTCGAATGTAGGTCATCTTAGCTCAAAAACTAGGTCACTAGATCAAATTGAAGAAAATGCTTGTTTACACTTAAGAGACCACATTTTTGATGCAATCTTAATGAAAATTGGTCAGAATATTTGTTTCCATGAAATCACTATGTCAAACATGTTTACACTGTTATGGTGTGTTTCTCAGGTGTGCGACCTAGGGCCATCTTGGCCCTCTTGTTTCAAATTAAAATTGTTATATCTCCATAACTAATGAAGATACTGATCTGAAATTTCATTTATGTCAACAGATTTATTTGGCAGATCCTTCTTTTGTCAACTTACAGTATTTATTTTTTTCATTACTTCCCTTTTATGTTACTATAAATAGCTTATTTTTAGTAACTTTTTTATTATTGGCCGTCGGGAAAACACGAGACCAGTTTTCTGTGGTACAACATGGATGGTACCTCCAGTTTTTAGGTGTATTTTAACATATCTATACCTTGTAAGATATTTTTTTCTTTTTGGTTAAATTTCTTCCCTTTGTTTGTTCCTGTCCTTTGGATATTTTTTCTGATGACCTTCTTGGCCTCAAGTGCAATGATAACAGGTGAGCGATATAGGCCCTATATCATATAGGCCCTCTTGTTAAATGTTATTTGCTTTGTTATGTACTATGTTAAAATTATTTAAATATAAAATAATACTGATTTTTATTTGTATCATTACATGTTTATAGATGTACAAACTAATTTAATTGCCATTATTAATGATTAAAACTTCATGTGGATTCTTTGATCAGTTTGTAACACTTTTGCATTTAATTCAAGTTCAAAGATATCGTCACCTCAACGCAAGAAGTGGTTAACTGCATTGACTTAAAGAAGGACTTATTCACTTTTTGCACTTGACGATATGTGATCAATACTAATTAACAGAAACTACTTAATTTGTTTTAACTGTTTCTTTTATTGTTTTATACCTTTTCATTTTACATTTCAAGTTTATTTCGGATTGCTCCAATGCTGCCTATTTCCACATTCTTTCGTACTAGTTTATTTTATCATTCCAATATGGTGGACAGTATGCGGCGTAGTGATGGGCAAATCAGTTAGATTTGCCAACCGATTAATCGGCATAATCGGACAAGCCAATTGACTCGATTAATCGGATATAATCGGATAATCGGTTACTCTAGTTGCATATCTATAAGTTCACCTCACAATGTATGTCATTACTTAAGAAATGAACCTCACAGACATCAAATATCCTATTTCTATTGTATCCCTTCATAAATATGAGTAAGTTAACAGCATAAAAGTAAAATATTTGTGGAGATAGTAACCTTCAAATCAGTTACTGTCTTTAAGGTATTGTTTAGTTTAATTCATTTACCAATTTATCGATGGAAATACAAAAATATAAATACAGATAAGCGATAATTCAATGAGCAGTCAGGGGTGTAACTGTTTTAAGTTATGTAACCTATTTCAGTTACTTTTTCAAGCATTTTATAACCTGTATGAGTTATAAAATATAGTTAACTCAGGTAAGTTATTAAAAAAAAGTCTTTTTGCTGTTCTAATAAAGTGACCTTTAAAGTGAAATTAGTAGCAAACTGAGGTTAATCAAGTTCTCTTTTAGTCTAAGCATGACCTGATAAGCATAATGGGATAATGAGATAATAAGAGTTTTATAGCTTTAAAGCTTTTGTGTCAAACTTAATCAGCCTTGCAAAAAAATGTTTTACAGCATAGCTGGAAAGATAAAAGGTCAAGGATTCAGGAAATAATTGCATTAGTCACATTCAAAATGAGAGATAATAATAAAAAATGAAAAAATAATTCAAGTGCAGATTCAATATAGTTTCCCAGTCATCAGAAAGAAAATACTGTATCTAACACTATTTTCATTGTATATTTGTAATTTATGTTATTTATAAGTAAAACAATAATTCTGTGCTTAAAGCAATATGAATTTTATAAATACTATTTAATGAATAATGCAGATACAGTAGTTTAACGATAATTTTTTTAATTCAATAACGTCATTTTGAACGTGAAACTATTGTATGTGACACTTTTTGCTAAATCTTAAAAATAAATTATTTGAGTGCATTTTAAAAGCCAACATATTATTTCTTATTTCAATTGATAATGATTTACTAAGAATGGTAATACTAAGCTGTGTTTTTTAAGAAATATTCAGTTTTTTTCTTTCTCCTGTAAAATGTACAAAAATGCAGATACAATAGTTTCCCGGTCAGCTCTCGATTGACATTATAATTACTTTTTATTGTCTCCACTAGCGTCAAGTATTCAAAACACCAAAATAGTTGAAGTAATTTCTGATGAAATTTTCATAGTTGTCGGGGGCCACCTTGGCCGAGTGGTTAGAGTCGTTGACTTCAAACCATTTGCCCCTCATCGATGTAGGTTTGAAACCTCATTTGGGGCGTAGAATTCTTCAAGTGAGGAAGCCATCCAGCTGGCTTACGGAAGGGCGGTGGTTTTACCCAGGTGCCCGCTCAGGGTTTTCCCTCGGAAATTTTGATAGCGGGTCATCATGACCCCTTCATGTTTGACTTTGGGGGTCATTTTCAGTTTCAAGTTGTCATTTTTTTTTAAGTTTCAAAATATGAATAAAATGGTAATGAAATCTGTACTGTATAAAAAAATCAAATAGAAAACAGTGTTTTTGTTAACTTGCAAAGTGCTGTTTAGAACAAAAAGAAATACATGTACATCTACAATTTTTTTGTTTTCCCTTTTTTTTAAATCAGACAGTAATTGCAACATTTTGAATACATCTGCCTAACTGAGGGAACTTTCCTGAAGAGTAAGTGAAGAATTTTCGCAGCTCAAAACAAGGACTGTTTTGATACACGGCCAGCATTTCATTTTGCCATTTTCAACAAATAGCCAATGTTTTTATACAGAACCCTTTCGGTGTGCAGACTTATATGAATGCTTGCATTTTTGGTCAAGGCAGTTTCAACAGGGTTTTCCCCGCATGCAGATGACAAGAAAAACGTCATCTTTTGTTGATGCACCATTTTTGTTGAATGGCTTACCGTATAAAGAAACGTCGATATTTAGCCGAAAATTAAACCTAGAATGCAATCTACCTTTACTACTTCGTACCTACGCGCGAATCGGTACTTATAATATTGGGTACAATTTTCGGGCCGCCATAATTTCGGCCGGTAGTTGAGTTGCGCCACCAATGACGCGTTCAGAATTATTTTGAGGGTCATTATGAAAATCCGTGTGCTAAAATGCACAAAAAAGTGCATCAAGGAAAACCCTGCCCGCTCGTGATGAAATAGTGCACGGAGGGGCACCTGGGGTCTTCCTCCACCATTAAAGCTGGAAAGTCGCCATATGACGTAAAATTGTGTCGGTTCGACTTTAAACCCAACAAAAAAAAATTCATAGCTGTCGGGACCTCTGTGGCCGAGTGGTTAGAGTAGTTGACTTCAAACCATTTGCCCCTCATCGATGTAGGTTCGAAACCTCACTTGGGGCGTAGAGGAAGCCATCCAGCTCGCTTACGGAAGGTCGGTGGTTTTACCCAGGTGCCCGCTCGTGATGAAATAGTGCATGGAGGGGCACCTGGGGTCTTCCTCCACCATAAAAGCTAGAAAGTCGCCATAAGACATAAAATTGTGTCGGTGCAACATTACCCCACCCCACCCCCCCACCCCCCCCAAAAAAAATTTCATAGCTGTCAACGCTTTACATGCTTCAAAATGCTGAATATTTTACGAATTGGCTGTAAATTTAAATAAAACTTACATATCAAAAGTGGTTTCAGTTCATTTTTGATTTATGTAGAAATTATCAAATAATATCCAAAATTACAAATTTTCTGGTGCGCAAGCGATAAAACCAATACATTTACCTGACTGTGTACTGTGTTCCTTCAAAGTTTTCATGTTTAGATTGCCTGTCACAAATATAAAACAATCTGAACGTCAAGTTATTTTAACTAGGTCAGCACATTATTGTTGCTATATACATTTTAAATGTTCCCTTGTTGCGATAGTTTCACATGTTACTGTCTAAGTAATCATAATTAATAATGCCTGAATTCACCTTAATCAAGCCCCAAATGCCCTAAACTGTTGTTATTTAACCTTTAGCCTGCTGTTGGCAGTGTCGGCAGGTGATTCTGCCTTTGTGACCAGTGCATAAAGTCTGTTGGTCAACCTTTGTGACCAGTGCATATAGTCTGTTGGTCAACCTTTGTGACCAGTGCATATAGTCTGTTGGTCAACCTTTGTGACCAGTGCATAAAGTCTGTTAATCAACCTTTGTGACCAGTGCATATAGTCTGTTAATCAGCCTTTGTGACCAGTGCATATAGTCTGTTGGTCAACCTTTGTGACCAGTGCATAAAGTCTGTTGGTCAACCTTTGTGACCAGTGCATATAGTCTGTTGGTCAACCTTTGTGACCAGTGCATAAAGTCTGTTGGTCAACCTTTGTGACCAGTGCATAGTGCATATAGACTGTTGGTCAACCTTTGTGACCAGTGCATAAAGTCTGTTGGTCAACCTTTGTGACCAGTGCATAAAGTCCGTTGGTCAACCTTTGCGACCAGTGCATATAGTCTATAGTCGGTTGGTCAACCTTTGTGACCAGTGCATATAGTCTGTTGGTCAACCTTTGTGACCAGTGCATAAAGTCTGTTGGTCAATCTTTGTGACCAGTGCATAAAGTCTGTTGGTCAACCTTTGTGACCAGTGCATAAAGTCTGTTGGTCAACCTTTGTGACCAGTGCATATAGTCTGTTGGTCAACCTTTGTGACCAGTGCATAGTCAACCTTTGTGACCAGTGCATATAGTCTGTTGGTCAACCTTTGTGACCAGTGCATAAAGTCTGTTGGTCAACCTTTGTGACCAGTGCATAAAGTCCGTTGGTCAACCTTTGCGACCAGTGCATAAAGTCTGTTGGTCAACCTTTGTGACCAGTGCATATAGTCTGTTGGTCAACCTTTGTGACCAGTGCATATAGTCTGTTGGTCAACCTTTGCGACCAGTGCATATAGTCTGTTGGTCAACCTTTGTGCATATAGTCTGTTGGTCAACCTTTGTGACCAGTGCATATAGTCCGTTGGTCAACCTTTGTGACCAGTGCATATAGTCTGTTGGTCAAAGGTTGGTCAACCTTTGTGACCAGTGCATATAGTCTGTTGGTCAACCTTTGTGACCAGTGCATATAGTCTGTTGGTCAAAGGTTGGTCAACCTTTGTGACCAGTGCATATAGTCTGTTGGTCAACCTTTGTGACCAGTGCATAAAGTCTGTTGGTCAACCTTTGTGACCAGTGCATATAGTCTGTTGGTCAAAGGTTGGTCAACCTTTGTGACCAGTGCATATAGTCTGTTGGTCAACCTTTGTGACCAGTGCATAAAGTCTGTTGGTCAACCTTTGTGACCAGTGCATATAGTCTGTTGGTCAACCTTTGTGACCAGTGCGTATAGTCTGTTGGTCAACCTTTGTGACCAGTGCGTATAGTCTGTTGGTCAACCTTTGTGACCAGTGCGTATAGTCCGTTGGTCAACCTTTGTGACCAGTGCCTATAGTCCGTTGGTCAACCTTTGTGACCAGTGCCTATAGTCCGTTGGTCAACCTTTGTGACCAGTGCGTATAGTCCGTTGGTCAACCTTTGTGACCAGTGCGTATAGTCTGTTGGTCAACCTTTGTGACCAGTGCGTATAGTCTGTTGGTCAACCTTTGTGACCAGTGCATAAAGTCTGTTGGTCAACCTTTGTGACCAGTGCATATAGTCTGTTGGTCAACCTTTGTGACCAGTGCATAAAGTCCGTTGGTCAACCTTTGTGACCAGTGCATATAGTCTGTTGGTCAGCCTTTGTGACCAGTGCATAAAGTCTGTTGGTCAACCTTTGTGACCAGTGCATAAAGTCCGTTGGTCAACCTTTGTGACCAGTGCATATAGTCTGTTGGTCAGCCTTTGTGACCAGTGCATAAAGTCTGTTGGTCAACCTTTGTGACCAGTGCATATAGTCTGTTGGTCAACCTTTGTGACCAGTGCATAAAGTCTGTTGGTCAACCTTTGTGACCAGTGCATAAAGTCCGTTGGTCAACCTTTGTGACCAGTGCATAGTCAACCTTTGTGACCAGTGCATATAGTCTGTTGGTCAACCTTTGTGACCAGTGCATAGTCAACCTTTGTGACCAGTGCATATAGTCTGTTGGCCAACCTTTGTGACCAGTGCATATAGTCTGTTGGTCAACCTTTGTGACCAGTGCATATAGTCTGTTGGTCAACCTTTGTGACCAGTGCATATAGTCTGTTGGTCAAAGGTTGGTCAACCTTTGTGACCAGTGCATATAGTCTGTTGGTCAACCTTTGTGACCAGTGCATATAGTCTGTTGTGCATATAGTCTGTTGGTCAACCTTTGTGACCAGTGCATATAGTCTGTTGGTCAACCTTTGTGACCAGTGCATAAAGTCAGTTGGTCAACCTTTGTGACCAGTGCATATAGTCTGTTGGTCAACCTTTGTGACCAGTGCATAGTGCATATAGTCTGTTGGTCAACCTTTGTGACCAGTGCATAGTGCATATAGTCTGTTGGTCAACCTTTGTGACCAGTGCATATAGTCTATTGGTCAACCTTTGTGACCAGTGCATAAAGTCTGTTGGTCAACCTTTGTGACCAGTGCATAAAATCTATTGGTAAATGAATACTAATCAGTTAACTTTAGGGCTGTCATCGATAGAAACGATATCGATGTATCAACGATATTTTTTGGTCGATCGATTATCGATTCCCATTTTCAAAAATCGATATTTTACAGAGAGAAAAAACAACTGTCTAGATAAACACTCAGACCCTCTAAAACAACTTTTTCTGCCTGCAAAAATGTGCCGAAAGTAACGGAAGTTGTCAAAAAAGGTCATGTCTAAACTTGTACCGTACTGGTCCAATGCCTAAATCCGGACACTTATGGTGGGTTTTTGACAGTAACTTTGCATTATGAAACCACACGTGCATAAAATTTTAAATGTATAATTTTAGGTTCTTTATAAATCTCTTTGCAAAACAACAAAATCGTATATTGCTGATTTCATCATAAAAATGTCATCCGAATTGGGCCAGTAAAAGCTGTCAAAATTGACCTTCAGAGTGCTTAAATATTCGGACACTATTTGGGTATAAAATGCAACGAATATGTGCACTCAAAAATAACAATAAACATGACTTCGTTTAAAATAAAGCAGTCAAATACAGTCCTGTAAATATATACAAAAATCTCCGTCCGAATAAAATTTTATTACCTGTTCATCACGTGATCATATGGACTAGTTTCTAACTTAGAATAATATAATAAAATTTATCTGAGCAAAAATTAATATTTAGAATTATTCTTTCTACATGTAGATTCTGTCGCTGTCGTTATACATTTTGACACAACTACGGGAATCATTATAATGACACTGCGCCGATTTTATCTAATGAATTGCTTCCCTTGTCTGCAAAATGCTGGCATTTTTTCTCTCTTGTATTAATTGATATATAACAGAAATTGGTTAAATCTTTTAAATAAATACCGAGGGTAGTACAGAATTCTAAAACATCTTTTTCGGCGACGCCGTCTAAATTCGTTTTCGTTACCTATGCCACGTGACTTCAGTTTGCAAATCAAACTGCTTGATAACGCATTATAGATAATTTATCAAAATGGAAGATTTATGCAACACTCTGCCTGATTGGACGAGTGTGTCAATTTCTTTCACTCTGTTGATTGTGCTACGCTGAGTGAAATGTAGACAAAGCGTTTATCCTAAACGACGCTGTTCACACTTTTAAAGCTAACTTTGGCTCAGTATATTTAGCAAGAATATTGATATATCTCAAAATGATAAGTAAGTTTAATAAATATGATAAAAACCTGTTCAAATACCAACATATATCAAATTAAAGAAAGAGCTGAATACGGTCTGCGTATCACATGAATAAGGGTGTGATAAGAGTCTTTTATGTAGAGAAGTGCTTTTTAAAAGATTTTCCTTGTTACAATTGTCGTCTGTATATGAAAAGGTTTCTTGCTTTTGTGACTTATTCAGATTGCATATTAAAATGAGTACTTGTTTGCTTTGATGTATTTGTTATAAATTATTTAACTGATTTATTATATATGAATATTTTTCTTTAGTATGGTATGCAAATATTGAACTCAGTTGAAATCTGTTTCATTATATATATGCTATATAATGACTGAATCTCATTACACTGAAATGAAGGTACGCTGCATACAGTTTATCTATGTGATATGACTACGGTCAAACTTTGCTTATGAAACAGAAATATTGAAATAATTACAATTGTATGTTTTGCTTGACCTTCACTTTTTTATAGGTGTGACGTCATTGTCCAAAGATTCATGAATAGCAAATATGCATTTGTTAAAGCGGGATCAGTTGGCCTATTTTAGAAATAAATAAAAATAATAAATAAAAAAATCCTTTAATTGATTTTTATTATAATCAAACTTGATTTGTAGCATCTTTATTAGGCCCGCAGCCAGTTTTGTTCAGCTGGGACATTTGACCCCTTTTAGGGGCTGCTAGAGCTAAAACTAGAAATGCCTTTGACTTCGTGTCAGTGTTGTAATATTTTCTGGTTCTTCGGGATCATTGATTTCAATTCATTTAGATTTGAAGATTGAATATCGCTTAAGCCGGTGCTAGAGGGCATGGGCAGTGTTGCATTTTCCATTACTGCTCATGAACAGACTCAATCAAACCGAGTCTGCAATTTTCACTGTTTGCCTTGTTTTCGGTGCTTCCGAGGGATCTACATTCCAGATTTTATTTATACAGCGTCTCATGAACAGCTTGGTGGATCTTTGTCATACTTGGTCTGGAGCATCATTATAAGGTCCTCTTCCAAATTTATTTATATAGGAACTTGGGCCCTATTAGGGACCACTATAGCTAAAAGTAGATATGCCTTTCTTCGCATTAACCACTAAAATGTAATGGATTTTTATCAAACTCGATGTGTAACAATATCGTAAGGTCTCCTGCTATTTTGTTACAAATTGGGATAGGGACCAATTTAGCTAAAAATATTAACACGTTTAATGACCTCTTCTCATGAACCGCTTCATGAATCTTCATCAAACTACTGCTGTAATTATTCGTCTAAGGATATACGAAACAAAATTGCAACTCTACGAAACCTTTGCGAAAAATTAAAAGAGAACCATTTAAATTGTTAAAGTGCGGTGTTTAGTTTTGCAATTTGAAAAATGTTAGATGAAAGATGAATGTTAGATGAAAAATTCATAAACTTCTTTCCTTATTACAATTCGCCGACTATCATTTTTAAAGATATTTCTTGTTACATCAGTTTCGGTCAGCAAACAAAAAGAGTCGTCTGCAATCATTCTCGCATACCAGAGGTCTACCGTGGTTCCCCGGATTTTGACGAACATCTGATGGATGAGAATATCTGCAATAGACAGAATATTTTTCCTATTTAATCAGTACCTCATCGCACCTCAAATAACTGGCGCGCGCTGTATGACGTCATCCCCCAACACACACAATACTAACTTTATGCGATGCGGATATTTGAAGGTAGTTTTCTCTGGAAAAGCTTACATTCGTACACTGTTGTTGATAGCTGGTCATCAAAGTTTTCGTTTGCGTCGATCCTGTTCATTTCAGTAAAAAATCCTGATCGTAAAGCATTTTTAAACGGTGTCCGAATAATTAAGCACTGTCCGGATTTAGGCACTGAACCAGTAGCAGTCTTTTCCCACTAGCCGGCACTACCTATATGGGTAGAAGTAAAAAGGGCTCAACTTCAGAATCTATTTGCAAAAAGTTACGTTGTTCTGTCTTGAAAGGTCGCTTCGTTGTTTGTGCATGTAAAAACATAGAGTATATATACTGTTTCTACGTCAATCTCGGCTTTTTACTTGTTCGCGTATAGCTGATCACTCAGTAAAAGGTACAGAATTTAGCTAGTGCCCGTAACAATAACAATCAAAGATGGCCGAAGAGGAAGCCGTCGCCGGCTTAATAGTGGAAAAACAGTCAAAAGACGGAAGGAAAAGCTTTGTTTTGGTTCGTAGAAACACAGGGTGTTGCTTAAACATGCCTTTCAGTACAACAAACAAACAGTCAAACACTACAAATTTGAGGCCCATTGAAAACTTGGGCAGAAGTTAAAAAAGAAAACAAAAAAACAACAAAAAAAAAAAACAAAAAAAAAACAACAACACGCGGTGCCAGTACCTAATCCGAATGTAAACTTGTGCAAGGTAATAATTAAGACAGGGAATGAAACAGGCTAAAAATAAATAAAAACATTGTAAATAAATAAATTAATTAATTTAATAAATAAATAGATATCTGTGGAAGAGAAATGCAGAATTTTAGCTGTTTGAAACCCAACTCCAGTGCCTGGTATTATAGTTTACTAGGTTGTAAAGTAGGATAAATGCAAAAGAGGAGTGAAGGCACAATGAAGATCTATAAAAGATTTCATTAATTTTCATTTATTTTATTTATTTCATAGATACAAATACAACACAATCAAACAGTAATATAAAAAGTAGGCAAAAAAAAAAGACATAACATTAACAAGAAGGTATATAGCATGCCCATAAACAAAGAGATTGTTAATCTAACTTAATAATCGATATATCGATGTATCGTCGATATTTGTCTTCCGATATATCGGTATCGTCGATATGCAAAAGACCCAATCAATGACAGCCCTAGTTAACTTGAAGTCAATGTTGACTGTAAGATATTTTGAAGACTTTGTGAATGAACCTTTACCCTCCTAAATCACTAAAATGGACTGGTCTATCATTCAATCTGGACAATACAATTTATCATTCAGGGGGGTGTTCACTGAAAATTTAGTGAACAGTGCAGACCAAGATCAGCCTGACCATCCATGAGTTAGGGCCACGTGTGAGGCTTTATTGATAGCATAGTGAACAGTGCAGACCAAGATCAGCCTGACCATCCATGAGTTAGGGCCACGTGTGAGGCACATTTTGTTCTCCATGACATTATTTGTACTCAACCTTTGTTTCATATGGGGAATTGGCAGTTACAGAGAACAAGTTTGTACTGCTACAGAATCCAGGAACACTGGTAAGGTTAAATGCCTGCGAGAAAACAACTGAAATATTGTTGAAAAATAGCATTGAACTCAAAATAAAAAACAAACAAATCTTTTGCAGTGCATTGGGAAGTAACAGTAAAGCAGAATACCTACAGTCCATGAAGGTGAGAAAAGAAATGCAGCTCTGACTTGTTTAATACGGTGTGTGGGGAAAACATTGTGGATATGAAGCATAGAAATCATGTGTCAAGTAAGAAGATCCTTTTTATTTAGAACCATTTTCCTCTAATCCAGCTGTACCTGAGTTTATAGAAAAGCTGAACACAGACAAAACATGCTTTTTTGTAAAAATAAACATATTTTACAACGGAAGAGAGGTAACTCAATTTAAAAAAAAGAACACTAAAAGGCTATATTAAAAGAAATTGTTCTTTGTTTCATATAAAATTTAACTACTTGAACAGATCTATTTCGATACAGTTTCTGTATTTTCTCTCTATTAGAGACCTATTTTCTACAAGATATTCATACATCTGCTTCAAGAAAATGAAAAAAATGCAAGTCATCTGAAGTCAGGTACCCTCATAAACTGTGAAATCATTATTATTCGTGGGGGATTAATTTTCGTGGATTTCGTGGTTGAGCTCAACCACGAATTTAAATCCCAACGAACAAATTATGCCCACGATAATCTTTAATTGTACGCAAAGTCGCCAAAATTGACACCATAGCCGTTCGATCTGATCCGTAGTTGTATGCATGCGGCAGTACTAACCTGCAGCTTTCGTGTAGTTTATGGACTCTCCATCAACGATAAACATAAGTATGCGTGGAAACAAAACCGACTATTTCATTTAGAAATGTACCCGTGGTTTGTTTATGACATGTTTGTCGAAGTGAAAGTAGATACTAAATAAAGAAGTTTGACGTAGCGTCACGTGCCAACTATGTTTATACACTAGCCCTTATTTTAATGACATGTAGTAAAATACTATGACTTTGGAACTATCAAATATTACATATTAATTGTAAGATTTGTATCCGATGCATTTATACCTAATTCAGATTACACGTTTCCCGGCAGGAAATAACACATGAAACATTCAACAGCTTGTAATTTTAGGACGCAGACACGCATTCCTTTTGCCAAAAAAAAAAAGTCGGACCAGTTTATAATAGTTTATGTAAGAATTATTATGGTTATACTAGCACTACATTATTTAAATCTTTAATAGTATGTTTTAATTTGCGGTAAAATAAGTAGTTCTTGTTTAAAACTCGATCAAATGATCAACTTTATATTTGTTTCAATTATGAATACTAATTGTGCAAGGTGCTACGGTTTTGACACTTTTTAATTTGCGCCGACTTTTCTCATTGAATATTTCACAGTTCTAAAAAGTTTTACAAATTAGGGTTCGTATAATTATAGATAACGCAGTCGTTAATTGGCACATGATCACTCGCTAATCTCCCGCGGCGTTGACTGCAAATTCGGTAACCATGTTAGCGCTGTTTGACACGTGTAGGTTTCACATGTAAGGACAGAAGTACTAGTAGATCTATTCCTGTGGAAATTATGATTTCTTTTTGATTTTTTTTTTCTTCAAAAATTGAAAATCCACGAATTTACGTCCCCACGAAACAGCCGTTTTGGTCAAAACCACGAAATTTCGTGCCGACGAAGTTAAATGATTTCACAGTAGCAGTATTTCACACAGCTGTCTGCAGAATTAACACCCTTCTTTCGTTTTCAATTAAATAACCTGAAAAAATGCAAAAAGAAACATGAAAAGTGTCTTATTTTATAAAAAATAAATAGTAAATATCACTGAGGAACTTTTTTCAACCAAATTACAGCTATGTACCAAAATGTCCATGCTTGATTTTATTGTGGTATATGTGCATCTAATATGTCTTTGAACTTTATATTTCTTTTTGTAGTTTGAAGTAACAGTAACACAGAATGGCTGGAGACCAGTAACTTGAGAACTGAAGAGATGCAGGTCATTGTTCTATATGGTGATTGGTGGAACTATGGTGCAGTTTAGATTGATAAGGTAGATCATTGATACATGTTTCCATGCAGCCTATGTGAATAAAGCTTCGGACCAAGGGAACTAACTTTTGCTGCACCTCTTGATATTACACATAGTTTGTTTTCAGACTCCTTTCCACATACTACAAACCTTCGTGTTCTCTAATGCATGAAGACTGTTTTAAATCTACTTGAATAATTTTACCATTATCATACAACTTTACATTTATTGAAGGTAACTTTGAAATTCAAGTATATAATGTTAGGTATAGTGCTTATTATCTTTTACAAGTTTGCTGATGGAATGTCTGTCAGTCTGTCCAACTGCAGTAGATGATTTTCATTAAATTTGTGCTGTTTGAATGTGCATCTTTAGAACTTTGATGGATTTACAAAACGTTTTCAAAAAATTCTACTTTTTTGTAGGTGTGAAGTTACAGAAAAGCAGAATAGCTACAGACCATGAAATTTAGAAAATGAAGAGATGCATGTCTCTGTTCAGCATGGTGTATATGGGAAACATTGTGGGTCACAGACCTCTGTTCAGCATGGTGTATATGGGAAACATTGTGGGTCACAGGCCTCTGTTCAGCGTGGTGTATATGGGAAACATTGTGGGTCACAGACATGAAATGATTTGGTAAGTAAACACACCATGAATTTGTATTTAGAATTATTTTCCTGTAAATCCAACTGCACTTCTTAAGCCAGATTTTTTTTTAACTTTACAGTTGAAGGGAGGTAACTCAAATTTGAAAAAAAACATACACACAAATGCCCTTGCTTAATAAAAAGTTAATTCAATTTTGGTAAATTACAGGGTTTGTTTTCACAGAAATTTTTACTAAAACAGTTAAGAAAGAAATCAAGGTTTTAGGTTTCTGTTCAGGTATAATGATATACTACACCAGCAGCCTGGTAAAAATATTTGATGGCCGAGATTTGATTCATACCAGATATTTTCTGTTCTGTTCTTCCTCTTTCTATCATTGGTCCCTTAACCCTAACAATAATGAACACAGTTGATTCTTCCTTTGTGACCATTGTAAATCATGATCAGCATAAGCCATCCTTGCAGTTTGATCAAGATCTGCTCTGTTCGCCATTCAGTCAGTATCTTTTTGGTAAACATCCCTATTAACAGTTAATGGTACTGTCCAAATTGAAAGATAGACAAGTGCATGATAAAAATTTAGCAGGGTAAAAATAATTTAAGAGTATCAGTAAACATATTCCTTTTTCCTTCTGTTCAACAAATTTACATTACATGCATTGATTTTGTAATTATTCAGATACGCAAAATAACAGGGGAAATTAATTTCAAGGAAAATCAAAGTGACATAAATTTTGAACGCCAGTTATTTTAGGTATTGTTTTTTCTTGTTTAGTCTAAACCTTTTACTTACTGACATAAATTTTGAACGCCAGTTATTTTAGGTATTGTTTTTTCTTGTTTAGTCTAAACCTTTTACTTACTGACATAAATTCTTTTTATTTGTTTGTTTTTTTTTTTTTTTTTTGGTTGGGTTTAACGTCGCACCAACACAAGTTTAGGTCATATGGAGACTTTCTAGCTTTGATGGTGGAGGAAGATCCCAAGTGCCCCTTCATGCATTATGTCATCACGAGCAGGCACCTTGGTAGAACCACCGACCTTCCGTAAGCCAGCTGGATGGCTTCCTGTCATGAAGAATTCAATGCTCCGAGTGAGGCTCGAACCCACATCGATGAGGGGCAAGTGATTTAAAGTCAGCAACCTTAACCACTCAGCCACGGAGGCCCCTTGACATAGATTCACTTATGAATATCATTGCATGAAATTTCATAAAAGGAAACTTTTTATAGTTTCAAGTTACAAGTTAGGAGTTTTAGACGATTATCATTAAATTGTAAAATTGCTTCTCATAATATATTTCATTCTAAACACTCTGAAAATGTCTCTTGTTTTGTAGTGTGAAGTAACAGTAAAGCAGAATGGCTACAGACAATTAGTTCAGAATTGAAGAAGAGATGCAGGTCTTTGTTCTATATGGTGTATGAGGGAACCATGGTGGAAATTTGGATTTCATGGCAGTCATAGAAATATCTAATAAGTAACCAGATAATTTTTGTTAAGAATAATTTACCACTTAAAAACTGCATTTAGAGTTACATAAGAGCTGAACAGATACCAATACTTAATAATAAAATAATAAAAAGCAGCAACAAATGTCCAATCTTCTATAAAACAGATTTTACAATTGAAGGGAGCTAACTTAATTTAAAAAAATACATACTGAAATGCCCTTGCTTTCATAGAAATTTTCACTTACAGAATCTTATCAGGTTTCTTGTTTTGGATTGAGTATGACTACACTGGTATTTTAAGAATTGATGGATGCTTCCATAATTACAGTAAATGCAGCATTATATTTTCATACCAATTAACCACTAACATACCGTATAATATTATTTCTACAGGTCTGTAGGAAAGTGATGTGTGTACCAGTCTGTCAGACTTTTACCTGTCTGTCCAGTCGACAAATTCGCAATAGATGAGTAGATTCTTAAATAATTTGGCAGAGTTTTCACAGTTACTAAGACAGATTGCAAAAGATTTTTGGTAAGTTTTAGTCGACTATACAAAGTGTAGAGAGCTGTCCTGCTCGACCAGGCATCGGTGTCTTTCTGTGTATGCACTTTGGTTAAAGTTTTGATGCACTTTCTCTTTGTCACTATAATTACTTGATGGATTTATTTCAATTTTTAAATGGTTATTGCTCATCACCACTCAAATCACAAGGGCCATAACTCTAACTCTCACACCAATATTTCATGAATAATCCCCCTTTTACTTAGAACGTTTTGATGCGCTTTCACTATTTCTCAGATATTACTAAATAGATTTGATTCAAATTTAAAATATTATTCAACCTATCAACCATATCATATGACACAAGGTCCATAACTCTGGTACCAATATTTCCTGAATTATGCCCCCTTTTACTTAGAATTTCAGGTTAGATTTTTGGTGCACTTTTACTCTATCTCAGGTATTACTAAATGGATTTGATTCAGACTTAAAATAGTTATTCAACATCATCACTTATATCTTGTTACACAAGGGCCATAACACTTGCCACAATGTTTCATGAGTTATCCCCCTTTTTATTTAGAATTTGAGATTTAAAGTTTTGATGCTCTCAGAGCTCCAGATAAGATTTAAGGTTAAAGGGTATTTTATCCCCTAGTTTTTTTTTACAAAAGGGTATTTTATTCCTAGATATTTTTTAAAAGCGTATTTTAGATTTTCTAAATGATTTTTAAGTATTTGAAATCATTACAGGGTAGTAATAATAACTGTTTGTATCATTTTCTGAAATTCATGTGCTCCGCTGATGTGCCTTTGTCGACCAATGCTGTTTTCCTGAATATTCTTGAGCCTTCATTCAAATAGTTTTAACATTTTGTTAACTGCATACATTACATCTTATACTACATCTTAATTTCAGTTACTTTATGGGGTCACCCCGGTATTGAAGTACTTCCGGGTCATTGTATCCTAGGAAGTAGTTCTTTGAAATTTTGAAGTTCTTAGTTTAAAGCCATCCCTACTTCGACATGTTAAATTCTAAATGTATTTACTGACACTGTGTACATTTTGTGCCATTTCTGATGTCTTTAACAGTTGTTTTGTCTGTGTTTTTCAGGACTATATTCCTGTGTGGATAGATTAAAAAACTACTCCAGACTGGTAGACATGACAGATGTTTCTTGGAAATATGAACATGGACTTAAAACTTTGATGTGTAGCAAAAAAATTCATCGTTGATGATAGTGATTTTTAGGGCTGTCATCGATAGAAACGATATCGATGTATCAACGATATTTTTTGGTCGATCGATTATCGATTCCCATTTTCAAAAATCGATATTTTACAGAGAGAAAAAACAACTGTCTAGATAAACACTCAGACCCTCTAAAACAACTTTTTCTGCCTGCAAAAATGTGCCGAAAGTAACGGAAGTTGTCAAAAAAGGTCATGTCTAAACTTGTACCGTAGCAGTTTTTTCCACTAGCCGGCACTACCTATATGGGTAGAAGTAAAAAGGGCTCAACTTCAGAATCTATTTGCAAAAAGTTACGTTGTCCTGTCTTGAAGGTCGCTTCGTTGTTTGTGCATGTAAAAACATAGAGTATATATACTGTTTCTACGTCAATCTCGGCTTTTTACTTGTTCGCGTATAGCTGATCACTCAGTAAAAGGTACAGAATTTAGCTAGTGCCCGTAACAATAACAATCAAAGATGGCCGAAGAGGAAGCCGTCGCCGGCTTAATAGTGGAAAAACAGTCAAAAGACGGAAGGAAAAGCTTTGTTTTGGTTCGTAAGAAACACAGGGTGTTGCTTAAACATGCCATTAGTACAACAAACAAACAGTCAAACACTACAAATTTGAGGCCCATTGAAACTTGGGCAGAAGTTAAAAAAGAAAACAAAAAAAACAACAAAAAAAAAAACAAAAAAAAAACAACAACACGCGGTGCCAGTACCTAATCCGAATGTAAACTTGTGCAAGGTAATAATTAAGACAGGGAATGAAACAGGCTAAAAATAAATAAAAACATTGTAAATAAATAAATTAATTAATTTAATAAATAAATAGATATCTGTGGAAGAGAAATGCAGAATTTTAGCTGTTTGAAACCCAACTCCAGTGCCTGGTATTATAGTTTACTAGGTTGTAAAGTAGGATAAATGCAAAAGAGGAGTGAAGGCACAATGAAGATCTATAAAAGATTTCATTAATTTTCATTTATTTTATTTATTTCATAGATACAAATACAACACAATCAAACAGTAATATAAAAAGTAGGCAAAAAAAAAAGACATAACATTAACAAGAAGGTATATAGCATGCCCATAAACAAAGAGATTGTTAATCTAACTTAATAATCGATATATCGATGTATCGTCGATATTTGTCTTCCGATATATCGGTATCGTCGATATGCAAAAGACCCAATCAATGACAGCCCTAGTGATTTTCTAAGCTATATTGACTGGAACAGGGTTGGTCTTTACAAATACAGAGCTGTCAATGCTGCAATTTTGTTGTGAAAGTCACAATCCATTTCAGAAGGTGCTTGTTTTACTATACAGCAAAGACGAAGAAATTGTACTGGGCCGACACCTATATGGGAAATAGTTAATTTTGAATATCTCAGCAACCAAAGGGTTTACAGCAATGGAACTTCACACACTAGTAGCTGATAACAATAAAAACCAGTGGCTAAAAGAATTTTATCAAGGTTTATGAAATTTTAATTTTATTGAATTTTTAAAAATTGAATAGTTAATTTTTCATTTAAATTAAGTAACAGTCATCTCCCATTGATTATTCAGTCGTCTGCAATAGCGCAAAGACTATGAACAAGAAAAAGACTATTAACTGGGCTATATAAGAGAAAATCATACAGATTTTTAATAATTTAAAAAAAAAAATTAATTTGTTTATTTAAAAAAAAACACTATTTTTGTGTATTGCTTTTTCGAACAGTTTTTTTTAGGTTGGATGACGTTCTGGAACATTGCCGCAACAAACTGCAGATCAACAGTGTCTTGCATGAAAATGGAGAATGTATATTTTGGACCGAATGTATTAACAAATTTGGCTACGGCCAGTTTCGTTACAGAGATCCAAGAGACCCACTGTCTGTCGGTTATAGAACACGAACCAATCACTGTGTTGCATTAATGGTTCATTAGGCGAGATTTTGATATTTCAGCCAGTCAACAGGCATCACATTTTTGCAATAATAAACTGTGCATAAATGTTGAACACCTTGTTTTTGAGGGAAACAGTACAAATAATTTAAGGAAAAATTGTTTTTAGCTCGACTATACGAAGTATAAGGAGAGCTATCCTACTCGCCCCGGCGTCGGCGTCTTTCCGCGTCCCCACCTTGGTTAAAGTTTTGGTGCACTTTCTCTTTTTTCTACTTATCTCTGTAATTACTTGATGGATTTGATTCAAACTTGAAATACTTATTCCTCATCATCATCCACATCATCTGACATAAGGGCCATAACTCTGGCACCAATATTTCATGAATTATCCCCCCTTTTCACTTAGATTTTCAGGTTAAAGTTTTGATGCACTTTCACTCTATCTCTGTTATTACTGAATGGATTTGATTCAAACTTAAAATATTGTTCAGCATCATCACCCACATCATATGACACAAGATGCATAACTCTGGCACAATTTTTCCTAAATTATTCCCCTTTTTACTTAGAATTTCAGGTTAAAGTTTTATGAACTTCCACTCTATCTCTGTTATTACTGAATGGATCTGATTCAAACTTAAACAATTGTTCAACATCATTACCCTTATCATATGACACAAGGTGCATAACTCTGGGACCAATTTTTCATGAATTATTTCCTCTTTTTACTTAGAAATTTAGGTTAAAGTTTTGATGCACTTTCACTCTGTCTCTGTTATTACTGAATGGATTTGATTCAAACTTAAAATAGTTGTTCAACATCATCACCCACACCATATGATGCAAGGTGCATAACTCTGGCACCAATTTTTCATTAATTATTCCCCCTTTTTACTTAGAATTTTAGGTTAAAGTTTTGATGCACTTTCACTCTGTCTCTGTTATTACTGAATGGATTTGATTCAAACTTAAAATAGTTGTTCAACATCATCACCCACAATATATGACACAAGCTGCATAACTCTGGCACCAATATTTAATGAATTATGCCCCTTTTTGCTTAGGATATACTTATATAGTGTTTTGATACATTTTATCTTTACCTCTCTTATTACTTTAAGTTGATATTTTTGACATAGACTCAGGCTATTGTGCAATATCTTCATCCACAATTGGAGTCATTAAACACTCCAGTGACAGCTCTTAGTTTCCTCAGATGTGCCCAGTTTCACTATCCAGCATCGAAATAGTCGAGCGCGCTGTCTCCTGTGACAGCTCTTGTTCTCATTCTAGGTGTTATCGGCATTTTGGTGTGGCAGGGCACCGCTTAGCAGACTGTCTAGTGCATTTATCAACACATTTACCATAGTTTTATTTTTCTGTTATTTTTAGCTCACCTGTCACAAAGTGACAAGGTGAACTTTTGTGATCACGCAGTGTCCGTCGTCCGTCCGTAAACTTTTGCTTGTGACCACTCTAGAGGTCACATTTTTCATGGGATCTTTATGAAAGTTGGTCAGAATGTTCATCTTGATGATATCTAGGTCAAGTTCGAAACTGGGTCACGTGCCTTCAAAAACTAGGTCAGTAGGTCTAAGAATAGAAAAACCTTGTGACCTCTCTAGAGGCCATATATTTCACAAGATTTTCATGAAAATTGGTCAGAATGTTCAATTTGATGATATCTAGGTCAAGTTCGAAACTGGGTCACGTGCCATCAAAAACTAGGTCAGTAGGTCTAAAAATAGAAAAACCTTGTGACCTCTCTAGAGGCCATATATTTCACAAGATCTTCATGAAAATTGGTCAAAACGTTCACCTTGATGATATCTAGGTCAAGTTCGAAAGTGGGTCACGTGCCGTCAAAAACTAGGTCAGTAGGTCAAATAATAGAAAAACCTTGTGACCTCTCTAAAGGCCATATTTTTCATGGGATCTGTATGAAAATTGGTCTGAATGTTCATCTTGATGATATCTAGGTCAAGTTCGAAACTGGGTCACGTGCGATCAAAAACTAGGTCAGTAGGTCTAAAAATAGAAAAACCTTGTGACCTCTCTAGAGGCCATATATTTCATGAGATCTTCATGAAAATTGGTCAGAATGTTCACCTTGATGATATCTAGGTCAAGTTCGAAACTGGGTCACGTGCCATCAAAAACTAGGTCAGTAGGTCAAATAATAGAAAAACCTTGTGACCTCCCTAAAGGCCATATTTTTCATGGGATCTGTATGAAAGTTGGTCTGAATGTTCATCTTGATGATATCCAGGTCAAGTTTGAAAGTGGGTCACGTGCCTTCAAAAACTAGGTCAGTAGGTCAAATAATAGAAAAACCTTGTGACCTCTCTAAAGGCCATATTTTTCATGGGATCTGTATGAAATTTGGTCTGAATGTTTATCTTGATGATATCTAGGTCAAGTTTGAAACTGGGTCAACTGCAGTCAAAAACTAGGTCAGTAGGTCTAAAATTATTAAAATCTTTTGACCTCTCTAAGAGGCCATATTTTTCAATGGATCTTCATGAAGATTGATCTGAATGTTCACCTTGATGATATCTAGGTCAGTTTTGAAACTGGGTCACTTGCGGTCAAAAACTAGGCCAGTAGGTATAAAAATAGAAAAACCTTGTGACCTCTCTAGAGGCCATATTTTTCATGAGATCTTCATGAAAATTAGTGAGAATGTTCACCTTGATGCTATCTAGGTAAAGTTCAAAACAGGGTCATGTACCTTCGAAAACTAGGTCAATAGGTCAAATAATAGAAAAACCTTGTGACCTCTCTAGAGACCATATTTTTCAATGGATCTTCATGAAAATTGGTCAGAATTTTTATCTTGATAATATCTAGGTCAAGTTAAAAACTGGGTCACATGAGCTTAAAAACTAGGTCACTATGTCAAATAATAGAAGAAACGACATCATACTAAAAAACTGGGTCATGTGGGAAGAGGTGAGCGATTCAGGACCATCATGGTCCTCTTGTTTCTTTAATTTACACGTACCTTCAAAAACTAGGTCAGTAGGTCTAAAAATAGAGAAACCTTGTGACCATATTTTTCACAAGATCTTCATGAAAATTGGTCAGAATGTTCACCTTGATGATATCTAGGTCACGTTTGAAACCAGGTCACGTGCCACCAAAACTAGGTCAGTAGGTCAAATAATAGAAAAACCTTGTGACCTCTCTAGAGGCCATATTTTTCATGGGATCTATATGAAAGTTGGTCTGAATGCTCATCTTGATGATATCTAGGTCAATTTCGAAACTGGGTCACGTGCGGTTAAAAACTAGGTCAGTAGGTCTAAAAATAGAAAAACATAATGACCTTTATAGAGGCCATATTTTTCACAAGATCTTCATGAAAATTTGTCAGAATGTTCATCTTGATGATATCTAGGCCAAGTTCGAAACTGGGTCACGTGCCTTTAAAAACTAGGTCAGTAGGTCAAATAATAGAAAAACCTTGTGACCTCTCTAGAGGCGAGATTTTTCATGGAATCTTTATGAAAGTTAATCTGAATGTTTATCTTGATATTATCTAGGTCAAGTCGAAACTGGGTCACGTGTGGTCAAAAACTAGGTCAGTAGGTCTAAAAATAAAAAAAAACTTGTGACCTCTCTAGAGGCCATACTTGTGAATGGATCTTCATAAAAATTGGTCAGAATGTTCATCTTGATGATATCTAGGTCAAGTTCGAAAATGGGTCAAGTGCCATTAAAACTAGGTCAGTAGGTCAAATAATAAAAAACCTTGTGACCTCTCTAGAGGCCATAATTTTCATGGGATCTTATGAAAGTTGGTCTGAATGTTCATCTTGATGATATCTAGGTCAAGTTCAAAACTGGGTCAACTGCGGTCAATAACTAGGTCAGAAGGTCTAAAAATAGAAAAACCTCGTGACCTTCTAGAGGCCATACTTTTGATGAAAATTGGTCAGAATGTTCACCTTGATGATATCTAGGTCAAGTTCGAAACTGGGTCACGTGCCATCAATAACTAGGTCAGTAGGTCAAATAATAAAAAAAAACCTTGTGACCTCTCTAGAGGCCATATTTTTCATGGGATCTGTATGAAAGTTGGTCTGAATGTTCATCTTGATGATATCAAGGTCAGGTTCAAAACTGGGTCACATGAGCTCAAAAACTAGGTCACTATGTCAGATAATAGAAAAAACGACGTCATACTCATTTCAAAACTGAGTCATATGGGGACAGGTGAGCGATTCAGGACCATCATGGTCCTCTTGTTTCTTTAATTTACAGGGAAATGTCTGTATAACAATGAATTTAAGATGGATATAAGTTATGCCTGTTGTTTTGGTTGTTGTTGTTTATATGTATTATTATGTCTCCCCCAGGAGACATATTGTTTTTGCCCTGTCCGTCCGTCCTTCCGTCCGTCCGTCCGTACGTCACACTTCATTTCCGAGCAATAACTGGAGAACCATTTGACCTAGAACCTTTAAACTTCATAGGGTTGTAGGGCTGCTGTAGTAGACGACCCCTATTGATTTTGGGGTCACTCCGTCAAAGGTCAAGGTCACAGGGGCCTGAACATTGAAAACCATTTCCGATCAATTACTAGAGAACCACTTGACCCAGAATGTTGAAACTTCATAGGATGATTGGCCATGAAGAGTAGATGACCCCTATTGATTTTGGGGTCACTCTGTCAAAGGTCAAGGTCACAGGGGCCTGAACATTGAAAACCATTTCCGATCAATAACTAGAGAACCACTTGACCCAGAATGTTGAAACTTCATAGGATGATTGGTCATGAAGAGTAGATGACCCCTATTGATTTTGGGGTCACTCCGTCAAAGGTCAAGGTCACAGGGGCCTGAACATTGAAAACCATTTCCGATCAATTACTAGAGAACCACTTGACCCAGAATGTTGAAACTTCATAGGATGATTGATAATGAAGAGTAGATGACCCCTATTGATTTTGGGGTCACTCCATCAAAGGTCAAGGTCACAGGGGCCTGAACATGGAAAATCATTTCCGATCAATAACTAGAGAACCACTTAACCCAGAATGTTGAAACTTCATAGGATGATTGTACATGTAAAGTAGATGACCCCTATTGATTTTGGGGTCACTCCATTAAAGGTCAAGGTCACAGGAGCCTGAACATTGAAAACCATTTCCGGTCAGTAACTTGAGAACCACTTGACCCAGAATGTTGAAACTTAATAGGATGATTGCTCATGCAGAGTAGATGACCCCTAACAATTTTGGGGTCACTCTGTGAAAGGTCAAGGTCACAGGGGCCTGAACATTGAAAACCATTTCCGGTCAGTAACTTGAGAACCACTTGACCCAGAATGATGAAACTTCATAGGATGATTGGTCATGCAGAGTAGATGACCCCTACCGATTTAAGGGTGACTCTGTTAAAGGTCAAGGCCACAGGGCCTGAACATGGAAAACCATTTCCAATCAATAACTTGAGAACCTCTTGACCCAGAAGTTGAAACTTCATAGGATGATTGTTCATGCAGAGTAAATGACCCCTAATGTTTTTGGGGTCACTCTGTTAAAGGTCAAGGTCACAGAGGTCTGAACATTGATAACCAGTTCATATCAATAACTTGAGAACCACTTGACCCAGAATGTTGAAACTTCATAGGATGATTGAACATGCAGAGTAGATGACCCCTATTGATTTTGGGGTCAGTCTATTAAAGGTCAAGGTCACAGTGGCCTGTTCATGTAAAATCATTTTTTTGGAAATAACTTGAGAACCACTTGACCTACAATGTTGAAACTTAATAGGATGATTGGACATGCAGAGTAGATGACCCCTACTTATTTTGAGGTCACTTGATCAAAGGTCAAGGTCACAGGAGCCTGAACAGTGACTTGAGAACCACTAGGCCAAGAGTGTTGAAATTTAGCGGGATGACTGGACATGCCAAGTAGATGATCCCTATTGCAGCCAACCATCAGTGTCTCTTTTACTTTCGCTCCTGACCCCTATTAACTTCTTGCCTATAGGACTTTGCATTGGGGGAGACATGCGCTTTTTTACAAAAGCATTTTCTAGTTTTAGTTTCAGTATATGTTCAAGAGCTCTTTCCATTTGGGCCGGAATCAGGCCATCATCAGACATTCTGCCATGAATGTGACGGTGCTCTTTCTCTTTTTTCTTTTTAGCTTGACTATACGAAGTGTAAGGAGAGCTATGCTACTGGACCTGGTGTCGGCATCTTTCCGCGTCCCAACCTTGGTAAAGTTTTTTTTTACACTTTCTCTTTTTTCATCATACTCAGTAATTACTTGATGGATTTGATTCAAACTTAAAATAGTTATTCCTCATCATCACCCACATCATCTGACATAAGGGTAATAACTCTTGCACAAATATTTCATGATTTATTTCACTTTCACTCTGTCTCTGTTATTACTGAATGGATTTGATTCAAGTTTTAAAATAATATTTTCAACATCTTCACCCACATTTTATGACACAAGGTGCATAATTCTGGCACAAATTTTAATGAATTATTTCCCTTTTACTTAGAATTTAAGGTTAAAGTTTTGATGCACTTTCACTCTATCTCTGTTATTACTGAATGTATTTTTTTCATACTTGAATTAGTTGTTAAACATCATCCCCCACATCATATTGACACAAGGTTCATAACTCTACACCAAATGTTTCATGAATTTTTCCCCCTATTACTTAAAATTTTAAGGTTAATTTTAATTTATTTTTCATATATCTCAGTTATTACTGAATGGATTTGATTCATACTTGAAGTACTTGTTTTAAATCCTCATCCCCCATCATATGACACAAGGTACATAACTCCTGCACCCAAAATATTTTATGAATTATGCCCCCTTTTTGTTTAGAATTATAGTTATATAATGTTTTGATACACTTTAAATTTACCTGTCTTATTACTTGATATTTTGACACAGACTCAGGCTTTTGTGCATTATCTTCACCCAAACATTGGAGTAATTAAAACTCTCCAGTGACAGCTCTAGTTTCCGCAGATGTGCCCAGTTTCACTATCCAGCATCGAAATAGTCGAGCGCGCTGTCTCCTGTGACAGCTCTTTTTCCCTTTTTTGTAGGTGAAAGAACCGCTACGTTTCTAAGACTTTAAATTTTAGAAACACTGTTTGCTGACGGGGCCTCATCAAGTTGCCCCCTTTCACGTACTCGTCCGGATACTGGCCTGAACTGGGGGCTTGATCATAGGCATTTTCCAGCTTGGCTTGATTATTTTTCTGCGGGTCTTGAACTTGGCTGTTGTATTTATGTCTCTGTGACCTCTTGAAGTTTTTTTGAGATACCTTTTTGCTCGTGGTGAAAGAGCCGATCCGTAAATGCCTTTTGACTTTTTTTCCACGAAGCTTGCAGTATATTGTTTCACTGAAGTGTTTTTGATGCCAGACTACCAGCAAAGTTTCTGGACAGGTTAATGTCTTTTGGCATAGTAGATACAATGTAGTACTGCCCTGTTGAACCCCTCACATTTCTGTGTTGAAGTGTTGCTTGTCACACTCATAATGGCACAGTCACTGAGTCTTATCTCAAGATTTGCTGACAACAGCTCACGGTCATTTTTGTTCAGTTGCAGGTGACGAATTCCATGCATTGGTAGAAACTTAGAATGATACCACCAGTCACCAACATTCCCTAGACCAGAGCAAACTATTGAGTCGTATGGACAGAAGCTGCTGTTTCCAGTGTAGCACTGTTAGTAGCTGCTTTTATTCCCGGGTAAAGCGATTTACTTCTTCTGTCAGTCCTTTTCCCATTGGTACGAAGTTTCTTTATGATTGCGCTACATCTACCCCTTGATTATTTCCCCAGAGCTGAAATGGCTTGTTGTCTGGCACTGCCTGTCAGTTTTTTTGCCTTGGAATACTGTCTGGCTCCATTTGGGAAGTCCGGGCTTTCTTACATGCATGCTTCAAAGATGATGTGGATCTGCCTGGCTGTTGACACTCCAGGCATAGCCTGGCTTATCATAGAAGTCATTCATTCCCAGATGGGCTACCGTGTCGCCATCAGTTGTCAGTGTGTGGATAAGTAGGTTCACATTTGACAACTGCTTAGCAATGCCGTATGCGTTTTTTCTTTCAGAATGAGGCTCCATGTATGGTATTGTTGCTGTGCATTCATCATAGCGACCAGGACAAGTTATTGTCGATCTCCTTGTTCTTCAGATAAGCCCCTGTCCAGCAAAGCTTATTTTGTGCAGCTGGTCCCACTATGTACTTGTAGCTTGTATGGTTTTCAATTGCAACTCCATAGGCTTGTGAAGCTGCCTGTCCAGGTTTATAGAGGACACCATTCTTTTTGCATTGTAGTGGCCATCAAAGGCCCGATCTAGAAGTTGCGGGTTCTGATGTCCTTGTTCGAGGTTATGCTAAAATGCCCTAGCTCCCTTTTTTACGCCCGAAGGGACGTATTATTTTTATAAACGCTGGTGTCTGTCTGTCCGCCCGTCTCTCTGTCTGTCCGTTAGCAATTTCGTGTCCGCTCTGTAACTCTTGAACCCCTTGAAGGATTTCAAGGAAGCTTTACACAAATGCTCACCACACCGAGACAATGTGCAGAGCGCATGTTTTGGATGTCTCGCTTTAAGGTCAAAGTCATACTTAGGAGTCAAAGGTCATATCAGTTTGTTTCGTGTCCGCTCTGTAACTCTTGAACCCCTTAAAGTATTCAAAGAGACTTGACACAAATGTTCACCACACCAAGACAACGTGCAGAGCGCATGTGTCGGATGACTTGCTTCAAGGTCAGGTCACACTTAGGGGTCAAAGGTCATATCAGTTTGTTTAGTGCCCTGCTCTGTAACTCTTGAACTGCTGGAAGGATTTCAAAGAAACTTGCAGAAATGTTTACCACATTGTAACGATGTGCAGGCGCATGTTTGCGGAGACTCGCTTCAAGGGTCAAGGTCACATTAAGGTCAAAGGTCAAATATGACTTTGCTTTGTGTATATTGCTTTGCATTGCAGTGTTCTTGTTTTTTATTTGGGCCCAGATCTCTTTTTTGTACTTACAATAATTTTGTTTTTGAATTACTTCCCTTTTATGTTACAATAAATAGCTTATTTCAAAACTTTTTTATTATTGGCCATAGGGAAAAACCATACCATTTTTCTGTGGTACATTATGGATGGTACCTCCAATTTTAAGGTTGTATTTTTACATCCTGTACCTGATAAGAATTTTTTTGTAGACTTAAAATATTTTTTATGGACTTCGATTTTGTTTTTTGAAGTTTTCCTTTTGTTGAACCAGTCCTTTGGGCTACAACAGTCAAGTTCTTAAAATTTTGCTACCATCCTATGATTAAGCGTTCGGGCGTATATTGCCCCGCTTGGTGGCGCTCTTATTCTGTCCATGTCCTCATTCAGCTTGACATATTGAAACTGGCAGCATTCAGATAAGTTTGCATGTTTCTTCTACTTGGTGGTATGTCCATCGAAGTTAGAGCAAGTTCCACTTTTTATTCTGATGGCAGTATCCTGGAGGGCAGACACAAGTAACATGTTAATTGCAGTTCCTTTCCCGCCCCGTCGTCTATTATATGTTTCCATTTTATCTGAAAGGAAATGGCAGGAATTACACTTAAACCCTGCAATTTTGAGCCTAGTCTATATTTCTTTTCCTTGTGCAGTGAAATATTTAACTGTTTACACTTTCCAGAACTATGTTGCTGATACACTTTGTTCATAAGGTACTTTAGTTGGTCCAGTTTCCCACAGCCCTATTCCCTAATGGTTCACACCCATTTTCAGATCGCAGTTGTGGGTCGAAGCCCCGGGTTTCTTTGGGAACCCCCTATCCACCTGGTCTTCATTTACAGTTGAACTACATCTAGGATTGGTTGCAGCCTTAGAAGGAAGAAGGAAAAGCAGTATTTCTTATTTCCTGCCTTGAAATGTCCGCCATCCACACGGCACTTAAGTTTTCCCTTTGCCATGTTGAATTCTATACAGTTGTTGAAAGATTTTGATGTTGTCTGCTTAAAGTCTGGCAATATTGTAACTAAAAGTCTTTTTGTGCCATTATTAACACATTCAGGTTGTTTTTTTTTTCAAGGATTATATATGCTAATCCAGCTATCAGAAAGTCTATTTGAAATGCATCATTAAGAGGTGATAAAATAAAAAAGTGGAAACTCCACAGGTCGCTCAAACAACAAAAGCCCAAAATGTTGCAGGCTCGGTTTTGATTGAGCCTGTTATGGACGGTAGTGGAAATGCATGCTACCGTCCCACGCCCTCTAGCCCCCGGGGTTGAGCAGAATTTAAAATTTAATACATGCTAAAAGTACAAAGAAAAATTTAGAGACATCCGCAGATGTATTCAAACGGCGATGAACATGGAAGTCTTAGATAATCACTTTTGACCTTAATTGATATTATTATTAAATAGTGTGGTGTATGGGTGTGTTTTACTTTTAGATATTAGTTGCAGTAATCCTAATTGGTCTTTGTCATGGAATTTTGTCCATTAAATCTTTAAAATATCAGTTTATTTTTATTTCAGCTAACAAACTCTTATTTTTAGCTCGACTTTTCAAAGAATAAGTAGAGCTATCCTACTCACCATGGATTTGCGTCACACCCTGGTTAAGTTTTTCATACCAGTCCACTTTTTGACAAAGTCTTTTGAGATAAAGCTTTGAAACTTTCAACACTTGTTTACCATCACCATGTCCCGTTGTAGGCAAGAGTACATAACTCTGTCAAGCATTTTGCTGAATTATGGCCCCTTTTTTTCTAAGAAAAACTTGGTAAGTTTTTCGTACCAGTCCACTTTTTGACAAAGTCTTTTGAGATAAAGCTTTGAAACTTTCAACACTTGTTTACCATCACCATGTCCCCGTTGTAGGGAAGAGTACATAAATCTGTCAAGCATTTTGACTGAATTATGGCCCCTTTTTTTATTAGAATCTTGGTTAAGTTTTTCGTACCAGTTCATATTTTGAAAAAAGTCTTTCGAGATAAAACTTTGAAACTTTCAACACTTGTTTTTCCATCATCATGGCCAGTTATAGGCAAGACACATAACTCAATCAAAGATTTGGCTGAATTATGGCCCCTTTTGACTTTGAAATCTTGGTTAATATTTCGTACCCGTTCATATTTTGACAAAGTCCTTTTGAGATAAAGCTTTTAAAATTTCAACACTTGTTTACCATCATCATGGCCAGTTATAGGGAAGAGTACATAACTCCATCAGGATTTTGGCTGAATTTTGGCCCCTTTTGGGCTTAGAAATCTTGGTTAATATTTCGTACCAGATCATATTTTGCAAAGTCTTTTGAGATAAAACTTTGAAACTTTCAACACCTGTTTAACCATCACCATGTCTTGTTATAGGCAAGAGTACATAACTCCAAACAAGGATTTTGGTTGAATTACGGCCCCTTTTGACTTAGAAATCTTGGTTAAGTTTTTCGTACCAGTTTATATTTTTTTGTAAAGTGTTTGACATATGACTTAGAAACTTTTATCACTTGTTTAGTATAATAGTCTTTAAACTGTAGGGAAAAAGAAAATAACTTTGTCATCTATTTTGGGTAATTATGGCCCTTTTTTGGACTTTGAAATTAGTTTTGTTTTCATACAAGTCCATGTTTTGTCAAAACTATTTGACATATGGCTTTAAACTTTGAACACTTGTTTATCATTATGATTTCCATTTGTAGGCAAGAGTACATAACTATTTTGACTGAATTATGGCCTTTTTGGACTTTGAATCGGCTCATATATTGCTATTTAGTGCAAAACTTATCGAAATCATAGTAATACAGGAACATTGTTTGTATAATCTATTTATTTCTTTTTGTCTGAATATCCGTGGAAATATTTTGACCCCATTCTTCAATCAATTCTTCGAATAGTCGAGCGCGCTGTCATCAGACAGTCTTGTTTTTTAAAATTTTTATTTGATATATCAGTTTACAAAAAAAATAAGGCATACTGTTATATAAAAGATTTTACCAGACCAGCCGGTGACACCAAACTTTATTTCATAAAAATCCATCAAAAATTTTTCTTTCAAGATATGACAGTTTTCCTAATTTGTATATTTTCACTTGAAATACCGGTTTCCGAGGCAATTTGTCCGCAAAGTAAGCCCCATGTTTGTACAGAATTTAGTTTGCAGTGAGAATGCCTTGTTGAGTATTTTCACAATACCCTAATTAACTAATGCGTAAAAAATTTGGCTTAATTCAAAATTTGGTTAGATTTAGGTGTCACCCTGGTATTGAAGTACTTCCGGGTCATTGTATCCTAGGAAGTAGTTCTTTGAAATTTTGAAGTTCCCAGTTTGAAGCCATCACTACTTTGACATGTTAAATTTTAAATGTATTTACTGACACAGTGTACATTTTGTGCCTTTCTGATGTCTTTAACAGTTGTTTTTGTCTGTGTTTTTCAGGACTGTATTCCTGTGCGGATAGATTAAAAAAATACTCCAGACTGGTAGACATGACAGTGTTTATTGGAAATATGACATGGACTTAAACTTTGATGTGTAGCAAAAAAATTCATCGTTGATGATAGTGATTTTTTTAAGCTATATTGACTGGAACAGGGTTATTCTTTAGAAATACAGAGCTGTCAATGCTGCAAAATTTTTTTGTGAATCACCCAAACCATTTCGAAGGTGCGTTTTTTTTACTATACGCAAAGAAAAAGAAATTGTACTGGGCCGACACCTTATGAGACAGCATTTATGTTTGTTTGTTACTCGATTACAAAAATAATGTGCTTGATTTACGAAAAGATTGGATTACGCACTTAAATCCAGTAAACTAACTGTAAGTGTACTTATATTTGCGTGGCTAAACTTTAGTGCAAATGCCTTAAATTCATAGTTTGACTTTTTAACGCATATTGTATTAGTACAGTATCACCGGCGCTAATATAGCCAATTGGTGGCTGAATTTCTATTCGTAATGAAAACGACCAGGCACGCAAATAAACATGCATAGGTCTACAGTATGGCTAAAATCTACATTCGTTTAGATCAGTGTTTATCTGTATACTGTGAATTTGTACATGTATACAGTGCAGAATTGCAATAATTGTTTGTTTTCAAATTTACAACCCGGTTTCAAAGCAGTAAAAAAGTTATGTGAAAACTTGTAACTATTCCCACGGCGATATATGACCATTTTGTGTTGATTCGCCATAAAAAACCCCAAAATACTCACTGTAACTGTTCCGAAGGTGTTATTAACCATGTTTACGGGCAAGAAGAAAAAAAAACAACTTGATTTTCAAAAGGGGTTTTTTTATAAACATTCAAACAGGGTTTTAAAATTTTTCTATTCAAAGCTTTCTGCAGAATATTAGTTAGGAATGCAGTTATTGTCAATTCACAATAAATAGATATTCCACTGTTCTCTGTTTCATTGTAATTACGGTTATTTCAGTACTACAAAAATCGCTTTTTTAAGGAAAGCCCATCATTTCATTCTAATATCACCTAGACATGAACTAGTGCATTTTCCGATCCTGTGAATAGCACGAAAATTAGTACTCCGCTAATATTAATACATTTTTCAGTATGTATCCTGTTTTTTTTCAATGCGTATCATACGGGTAGGTTTGATTTTAATTGCGTTTTTCGTAAAATTTCAAAATGTATATACGCCAATACACATCTTATCTGGAGTTCTGATGCCTTTTCACTGTCTCAGGCATTACTAAATTGATTTGATTCAGATTGTATGTTGTTGTTCCACCTTATCACCACATCATTTGAATTAAAGTCCAGAACTCTGGTACCAATATTTCATGAATTATCCCATCCACCCTCCTCCCTTTTACCTTGAATTTTAGGTTAAAGTTTCGATACAATTTCTCTATCTCTGTTACTTATAAATAGATTTGATTCAAACTTAAAGTAGTTGTTCCACCTTATCACGCATATCCATATGACCAAAAAGGGCCATTGTTTCTGATTTATATGGACCAGTATTTCTGAAATATGCCCCCCCTTTTTCTGAGAATTTCAGGTTAATTTTAATGCATTTTCACTACGTCTCAGTTTTTACTAAAAGGAATGATTCAAACTGGAATTGTTATTACAAAAAATCTCCCACATAATGTTTTCACAAGGTGCAGAAAACACTCTTGCACCAATAATTCATGATTATCCCCTTGTTGCTTAGAATTAATTTATGTAATGTTTTGAGACACTTTATCTTTACATCTCTTATTACTTAATACTTTTGACTCAGACTCAAGCTACTGTCCAATATCTTTGTGGAGTCATTAAACAGCTCCAGCTTCCTCAGATGCGGCCAGTTTCACTATCCAGTTTCATTATCCAGTTTCCCTATCCAGCATCGAAATGGTCGAGGGCGCTATTTCCTGTGACTGCTCTAGTTCTTCATTAGTTTAAAGTCTTTTTCAGTTCAACTGAACACAAAGTGCTCATTGTGAGCTTTAAGGATCATTGGTGGTCTGTCATCCATATATCATCCAAAATGTCTCTATCTCCTTTTAACCATTATATGCCTATTTCAAACAAACTTCACAGGATTGTTTCTTTGTTTTGGAGGTCTTATTTCAGATTTCAAGACTATCATAGCAGAATTCTTCTTGTGATGGTAACTAAAAGGAGAAACATTATAATATTCTTCCCAGAAGACATTTAAAAAAAAAATAGATCCAGGCTAATGTTCTTAGTGTAGTTATATGGAAAACTTTGGAAGATCTTTTCTGAAATTGCTTGTCCAGTTTTAAAGTAATTACACAGCAGTTTTGCATTAAAAAATGTAGAGTGGGGAAGGGGGTAGGTTAGTTTTCCCAGTATTGATGTATAGAAAACTTTGAAAATCTTCAGCTTTGAAACATCTGGCTTGATTTGAAAATAATTTCAAAGCAATGTTCCTTGTATGGCCATTCACCAAATTCCTTCAGATAATTTTTTTCATTAAAGCTCATGACTGCTAGGAGGTGGTTAAAGTTTTTCGGCAAATTTCGTTTTTCTGTTACTATTGCTTATATATTACTTGAACTTCACATTAACATTGTTTACCATGCAAACAAGGATAGTGCACAGGCTGCGCAAAATAGGCACAAGATCACAGTAACTTGCCCTTGGTTGACCACAATAAGGAAGTGGTAACATAGAAAATAGTTCCTCTGTTTGATGGTGAATACAAAAATGCATTGGTGAATTTTTGAGTGAAAAACCTGCAATAAATGAATAGCATATTTTAATAGAGGAGATATAGAATAATAGGTACATGTACAATTTGACAGAATGTGAATGTCAGAATATGCATAACATGACTTTTTGATAATGCCAGTTTGCGGACATCATTCTAGAGAGTATTCTTCATACGCATGTGATTTGGTACAAAACGGTTGAAAAAAGTGCCATTCAAACCACATGTTTATTGTGGCTGGAATTTTTTCTCTTGAACACTTCTGTTGAGTTCAGGTATTTTAGTGGGTTGGAATGCATGCAAAAATGCATTAGTGTCCATTGCCAATATAGAACATATAGTAAAAATAACTTGGGTCTTAGGCCTGATTTAATGGAAAAATTCAGAAAGTAAATTGTCATATTTTTGTTATTTTGCAAACACATGGTTGAAATTTTTGATGGAGAATGGCTGGTTGGCATAGAAATCTGGAAATTACTTGAATTTATTACTACAATTGCTGAAATTGCTTCATTGAGAAAAAAACTACACATGCTTGGAAAAATGTAAAAAATCCTACTTTCAGCATCATATTTCTGAAAATTTTCTAATTTTGCAGGTTTTCATGCATAAAATGCATTTGTATAAGTTCTATTTTTTGAAACCGTTTTTTGGAAAACAAAATGGTGTATTACAAATGCTGCCATGGATTTTTAGAAATTTGACGGGCGGCTGAGGAAATCTGACCAAAGAGTCGGATATTATATATGAGCCGCGCCATGACAAAACCAACATAGTGGGTTTGCGATCAGGATGGATCCAGACCAGCCTGCGCATCAGCGCAGTCTAGTCAGGATCCATGCTGTTCACTTTTAAAGCCTACTGCCATTAGAGAAACCATTGCCGAACAGTATGGATTCTGACCAGACTGCGCGGATGCCACTATGTTGGTTTCCAATGGCACGGCTCATATATATTTGTACCCCCCCGACAACAAAGTTGTAAGGGGGGGTATACTGGTTTCAGGTTGTCTGTCTGTCTGTCCGTCTGTCTGTCTGGCCGTCTGTCCGTAGACGCAATCTTGTGTGCACCATCTCCCCTTTATCCCCTTGACAAAATTTTAAATGAAACTTCACACAATGAACAGTACCAACAGTAGTTGTGCATGGGGCATGTTAGGTTTTTTTTAGAAAAAAAATTTGCAGAGTTATGGGACTTTTTTTTTTTGGGTTACTATACTATATACATAGACACAATCTTGTGCGCACCATCTCTCCTCTTTCCCTTGACACAATTTAATGAACTTCACACAAGTGATCAGTACCAACAGTGGTTTGTGCATGGGGCATGTTAGGTTCTTTTAAAAAAAAAAATTTGAAAGTTAGGGGACTTTGTTTTTTTGTTACTATAAAAATACATAGACACAATCTTTTGCGCACCATCTCTCCACATTCTCTTGACACAATTTAATGAAACTTCACACAATTTGATAAGTAACAACAGTAGTTGTGCATGGGGCATGTTGGGTTTTCTTTCAGAAAAAAAATTTCCCAGAGTTATGGGACTTTGTTTTTTTGTTACTATACTATATACATAGACACAATCTTGTGCGCACCATCTCTCCTCATCCCCTTGACACAATTTAATGAAACTTCACACAAGTGATCAGTAACAACAGTAGTTGTGCATGGGGCATTTTAGGTTCTTTCAGCGACAAAAATTGCAGAGTTATGGGACTTTGTTTCTTGTTTAACATACTATGTACATACAGTCTGCATATGCAATCTTGTGCGTGCCTAATCTACCAAACCCTTACACACAATTTAATGAAACTTCACACAAGTGATCAGTACCAACCCTAGTTGTGCATGGTGCATGTTACATTCTTTTAGATAAATATTCTGCATAGTTATGGGACTTTGTTTTTTGTTACTATACTGTATACATACAGTCTATATACATACAGTCCACAAAATTATGCAATCTTGTGTGCGTTAAATTGCAATGTACTGTGTCAGTGCATGCGGGGGGTACATTCATCACCTTTAGTGATAGCTCTAGTTCTATTCTTGTTTACATTAAATTGCTGTTTTGGATACTTGAATTTACACAGTACACACAGTCTGAATAGAGAAATATGTGTAATCATAATCTGTGCAAGAAAAATCAGTTTACGGACTTGAAATTGAACAATCAGTCCTAAAAAATGGTATTTTTCAATAGATTTGAAGGAAAAAAAGGCAGATTTTTCACACGCTAGACTTGAATATGAGTTTCCTTAAATGCGTAATTGAGCATAAGGGCTTTATATTTGCAGTCCTGAATTGCATGTTTACTTATTCTGTTGGATTTCTTAATTTTCAGTACCCAAAAACATGAAATGAGAGCGCTTGAACAGTGTAAAGTTTGTCGCATAGATGGAGATTGACCGCCTTTATGTATATATAAGTCTACAACTTCTCAGATTTTACTGAAGACAATTGTTGGTGTTGGGAATAGGTAAATAATTCCTTTGTAAATATTTTTAATAAAAATACTTTTCCGTGATACTTTCAAATTTAAAAAGACTTCGTTTAATTGGGAATGGCAATTGAAAGACAGGTAAAATTAGATTATATTGGAATAGCATTATTTCAGCCAGTTTTACTAAAAATGACTGATTCAGAAGCATGTGTGGTAGTGCGATAACATAAGTAATCTGTTACTTTGAAATTGGACAGGGTTTTGTTCGTAATAATTGGTACAGTAAGCTGTATTCCCAAATGGGAATTATTAGGTCAGATTACAGCTAATTATTAGCTGACACATTTTACATACGTAAGACTTTTTTTGCTCACCTGTCACATAGTGACAAGGTAGCTTTTAAAGACCTAACAATTGCTACAATGCACCAATTCTGATATAACACTGAGATATGTCTTAATATATTTTTTGCATTAAAAAACATGACTATCTTTTATGTACATCATGTTAGGAAATATTCTTCTTTTTGTAGAGAAATATATTCAAGGTAGGGCAGTTTTCCAAAAACGCAACAAGAAGTTCAACATTTGTTGCCCAATTGGTGTCTCACAGAAATGGAGTCGAAGGAAAAATTACAAAAAAAGGGTTTAACAAAATTATGTAAGGATAGGGAAATTTTCCCTTTTGCTGAAAAAAAAAAAAAGGAAAAACAATCAATTTTTAAAATTTTGGGATTGTAAAAAGGGTTTTCAAGATTTTATTCTTGTCTTTTGGGCCCCGGGCTTTCATGTCTTCGGGTTAAAAAATGCAAAAAAGGTTTCGAACTTCAAACTTCGTCTGTGTTATTACTTGAGGGGCTTAATTCACTGAAAATAGAATTTCCCCTACAACACAAAATCTTATAAAAACTAAGCCCAAAAAAAATTTTTCCCCAGTCTTTCCTCAGCAGGGCCCTCAATTAAAAAAATTTTGGGGTTTGAAGTTTTGATAATTTTTTTTTAAACATGAAAAAATGTTTTTTGGAAGTGCCGTGTGTTTTGATCCTTTTTTTATAAATTTTTATTTTAAAAACCCAAACATCTACTTGTACAGGGAGTTTTTAAAATTTTAAAAAAAGAGGTAAATAGTGTTGTTTCCCGGTCCGACCCAAAACCCTGCCATTCTTCTAGGGTTTTTTAAAAATTGATTGGAAAAATTTTTTTTGACCGAAAAGGGGCGTGGTCATTGCAAGATCACACTTTTTAAGGTACCAAGGACAAGGTAAACACTTAGGGTTCAGGTTCTCTTTGCATGTTTCTACCCAAAGTCATCCAAAAGGGATTTTAAAATTTTAAATTTTTTCCCTTTAATAAATTGATGTGTCACCTGTGGACCAACATCCCTAGCCCCCAAGGGGTTTTTTCAAGTTAGGGTAAAAAGGTAAACTTGGCCCCTTTTCTTGTCCGTCTATACCTGCCTTTAAATAAAGGAATTTTAAATTTTTTGGAAAAAAATTTTTCCCTATCATGTCGTCATAATATTTGAAAAGACCCAAGACCTCTGGGCTCAAAGGTCAAGTTACAAAAAAGAGGAAAAAGGGTTTTTAAACATGGCCCTTGCTTTTTTTGTCCTATCCTTTTGCTCTAAATTTTTTGTCAAAAAAATTTTTTAAAATCACTTAGCACAAATATTCCAAATTTTAAGAGGCAATTGCAAGACCGGGGCCCTTTTTTAAAACCCGGCCCCAAGGTCACAGTTAGTTTGGTTAACTTGATTTAAAAACAGCCCACAAAAAAAAAAAATTATTTTGTTGCATGAAGACTCAGACATTTTAATCCCAAGGCCCAGTGTAAACCTATTTGGTTTTTTTGGAAATTTTTTGTCTGCTCAGAAACTTTTTGATGCAGTGGTTTTGGGGTTAAAAAAAATTCCCCCATTAAAAAGACATATACAAAAAAAATTTTGGAGGCCCAACGGGGGCACCCCATTTTAATTTTCCCTTTTTTTCTGTTTGTACATGAAATTATTTCCCCTTTTTTTAGCTAAATCTTTTTTTTTAAAAAAAAATTTTAAATTATTGCCCATCACTTGGCGGTTTTGGGGCCCTCGGCATCGGCGTCTGCGTCGGCGTTGCCTGGTTAAGTTTTTTTGTTTAGGTCGGGTTTTTTCTCCTAAACAATCAACCCAAATTGCTTTAAAACTTGGAAGACTTTTTCCCCATCATAAGCGGGACCCTTTTATAGCAAAAAAAACATAACCCCATCTTGCTTTTTGAAAAGATTTTTTTCCCCCCTTTTAAACTTAGAAAAAATCAATTTTCGGGTTTTTAAGTTTTATGAAAAATTTCAACTTTTCCCAAAAACAACAAAGCCAAATTGTTTTTTTGAATTTTGGAATCCCTTGTTCCCCAAACATAAGAAAGCCCCTGTACATCAAAAAAACATAACCCAAACTTGTTTTTTTGCAAGTTTTTAATTCCCCCTTTTTTGGCCTTAGAAAATCATTTTTCCCCTTGGGTTTAAAGTTTTATGTTTAGGTCGCTTTTTTTCCAAAAAACAATAAAAAGGCTTTTGTTTTAAAAAAACTTGAAAACCTTTTTTCCCCCCATAAATAAGCGCCCCCTGTCAGCAAGAAACATAATCCACCCTGCTTTTTGAAAGATTTAGGGCCCCCCTTTTTGGACTTAAAAATTCAATTTCTTGGTTAATTTTTAATGTTTTAGGTCAATTTTTTTTTCTTTTAAAAAAAATCAAAGCTATTGTTTAAAACTTGAAACCCACTTTTTCACCATCAAAAGGGGCTGCCCTGTCCCGAAAAGCAAAAAAAACTCCACCCTGCTTTTTGAAAAAAAATTTAAAAGCCCCCCTTTTGGGACTTAGAAAATCTTTTTCCCTTGGTTGAGTATTTGTTTAAGGCAACTTTTCTCAAAAAACAAATCAAAGCTATTGTTTAAAAAAAACTTGCAACGGGTTTTTTCACAATCATAAGTGGAAAAATTTTTACATCAAAAACAAAACTTCATTTTTTTTTTGCAAGCATGATGGCCCTTTTTAGCCCTTAAAAAATTCAGGGGTGGAAAATTTTTTTTTCTATTATACAAAAAAAATCAGATGGGGCTCAGAAACCCCCCAAGGGCGGTCCCTTTTGTTTTATGATAAAGTACAATACTTATGTATTTATATCGTTTTCCAGTAATTTAAAAATAAAAGGGTAAGTTTTAATTTGTATTGATAGACTGTTTAGTACCAAAAAAAATTTGTCTTTATTTCCCTTGTTTAAATTAAATTTACCTCCCTTTAATATGAAAAATATTTCTTTTATTTTAATTAATTCCCTTCCCCTTTTTTAAATTTTAATACCCCCCAAAATATAAACAAAATTTTTTCCTTTTTTTTTAAAATTAATTCCCTTCACTTGTTTTTTAATACCCCCCTTTAATATGACAAAAAATTTCATTTAATTTTTTTTAAATTTCTTTTCTTATTTAAAAAAAAAAAAAATACAGTGAACCATTATATGCAAAAAAAAGGGCATTTAAAACATTCCCCAAAATTTTAAAATTTCCCCCAGACTTTTTCAAACTACATAACGCTGTGTGAATTGCCCCTGATATTTTTTTTTTTGTTTTAATTTTACATCTTTTGTATAAAAGAAGACATTGTGATTGAAAATGAAAAAATTTTTTTTTTGTGAAAAATGTCCCAAACCAGGGCCCTTTTTGCTAAAAATTTTTGGTTTTTTTACAAGTAATTTGATAATTTCTTCACATGATCTGGGGAAAGAAAAATTTAAAACCTTGATGTTTTGCCTTACAAACCCCAAAAACATCTTTCCAAATTCCATGCAGCAACCTTCTGTTTAGAAAGAGAAACCTGTCGTGAAAAGGGTTAAAAAGCTGGCTTGGAAACCCAGGTATATTAGTCATATAAAAAAATTAATAAAAATTACACAAAACCTTATATGCATGTATAATGTTTTAGCTCACCTTTGCTCGGGTGATTTTTTTTGTGATTGTCAATGCCCGATCTGTTGTCAGGGGTCTGTCAACTTTTTAGTTTTGTGTGTGCGATAGACTGTTTTTTTTTCAACGATCTTCATGAATTTTGCCCAGAATGAATACTTTGGGTTTAAAATTGGGCCAAGGTTCGAAAATGGGTCTTTTTGGGGTAAAAAACTAGATCACTAGCTCAATAAAAAAAAAGCATTGTAAGAGAAATGTATTTTTTCAACTGATTTTCCCAGTTTTTTGGGGTTTAAAAAAATTTTTAAAACCCTGATGAAATTTTGGCAAAATTTTGAAAAGGGTTTTTCTTTTTTAGGAAAAAAAAAAGGTCACTAGGTCAAATAAAAGAAAAACCTTGGGGTAAGGAAAAAAGGCTATATTTTTCAAATGATCTTATGAAATTTTTTTCATATAAATGCCATGAAATGCCTTCTGCCAAAAAGTTTTTCATAGACTTGCATGGGAAAAAAACTTAAAAATTTCCCTTCTTTTTTAAAAAAACCATAAGACCTGGGCCCTTTTAAAATTTATGAATGACATTGCCTTTAGGTTCTCTCCCAAAAAAACTGTTAAAATTTAATCCCTGTGGGTGAAAAGGGGGCCAGCCCGGGGGATCTGGGGTTTTTCATAGACTTAAATGGGAAAAAAAAAACACAAAAAAGTTTTTCTTGCCAAAAACCCAAGGCTTAGGATTTTAGAAATTTAGTTTTGTTGATTTTAAAATTTTTCCCTAGTTTTTTTCTCTCCCGATTTGTTAATCCCCCGCCATAAGTGGTGGGGGTTAATAGGAATGGTCCCCTTTCCCTTTCCTTCTGTCTACCGCCCTTCCCTTTCCTTCCCAAACCCGTCTGCCCGTAACATTTTTCATGCCCGCTGGGATATCTCCAAAACCCCCTTTGGGAAGGATTTTTATGAAATTTGGGTTTTAAATGATCACCTCATCAAGACGATTTCAAAACCATGTGTCAGCCGTCGCTAAAGGTAAAAGGTCAAAAAGTAAAAGGGTTTAGTCTTCCTTTTTGTGTCCGCTCAATATCCCCCAAAACCCCCTTGAAAAAATTTTTTAAAAAAATTGGGGCCCAAAATAAATACCTAAATCAAGCGATGTGCAAAACCCCCTAAGTCAGTAAAGGTAAAGGTCCAATTTTAGGGTGAAAGGTTTGACCCCTTCTTTTTGGTGTCCGCTCTATATCTCCTAAACCCTTTGAAGGAATTTTAAAAAACCCTTGGGTAAAATTTGATCCCTTATCAAGACAATGTGAAAAAACCTATGTTTCAGCCATCCCGGGCCCTAAAGGGTTTAAAGGGTCAAAAACTTGGGGTGAAAAAATTTTAGCCTTCCATTTTGGGGTCCCCCATTTTATACCCCAAAACCCCCTTAAAGGGAAATTTTTTATAAAATTTGGGGGTTTAAAATGATCACCTATCAAGACAATGTGCAAACCTATGAATAAAGCCATGCCGGCTCAAGGTAAAGGTCACAGCTTAGGGTGAAAATTTGGCCTTCCTTTTTGTTTTCGCTCTCTATCTCCTAAACCCCTTAAAGGATTTAAACAAACTTGGGCCCAAATGACACCTAGGGAAAGGGCAATGGGCAGAATTTTAATCAGCTATGCTGGTTCAAGGTCAAGGTCACAACTGAAATTTTAAAATGTTTGACCTTCCTTTTTTGTGTTGCTCTGTATCTCCTAATTCCCTTAAAGGTTTCTGTAAAAATTTAGGTCAAATAACACCTCATAAAAGGTGATTTTGCAGAACTCATAAATAAGCCATGCCGGCTCAATCAAGGTCAAAATGCAAGGTCAAAGGTTTTGGCCTTTCATTTCGTGCCCTGCTCTAAAATCTCCTTAACCCCTTGAAGGAATTTTTTTAAAACCCTTTTTTCAAATGTTAAACCTCATAAAAAACGATTGAGATTATGAGCCCAAGCCATGCTGGCTCAAGGTAAGGTAAAAACCCTTAAAGGGTGAAATGTTTAAAGCCTTCCACTGTATGTCCCTCTGTTTCCAAAACCCCCTTAAAAAGTTTTTTCATAAAAAATTTTTGGGGGGTCAAATGATCACCACATGAAGAACTAATGAGTCAGCCATTTCAACTAAAGGGTTAAAGGTCACAACCAAGGTAAAAAGGTTTTTGAGCTCTGAATCTTCAAAACCCCTTGAGGTTTTCATGAAACTTGGGTAAAATGATCCCCTCACCCAAAACATTGTGCGATTCAGAGCCCAGCCATGTAGTTTTAAGGTAAAGGGTTTCACAGCTAAAGGTCAAAGGTTTACCCTTTCATTTTCCCCTTAGCATTGGCGGGGGTTTTTGCTTTTCTTTTTAGACTGCCTTGTTAAAGTTATGTCCCGAGGGTGAAAAAGGGGCCCGGGCCCTGGGGGTCCCAAATTTAACTTTAGACTTATACATGTATAAAAGTTAAAGGGCCCCTAGGCCTTTGATATTTGGTGGGTCTTTCCCTATTTGAACCTCCTAAACGTTTTTTCAAATTATGGGTGAAAAGAGGTCTGCGGCTCTGCCCTTTGGGGGTCACATTTTTTAAAAATATGAGTTATATAGGAAAAAATACCCTTTTAAAAATTTTTCAGATCCCCTAATTTTTTTAGGGGTTTTTAAAACCCCAAAAAATTTTTTGGGTCACTTGGGCTTTGATCTTTTCCGTTTTACCTACTTTCTTGTTTTTAAAGATACCTGAGCCTTTAAATTTCGATGACATGTGCAGTTTTTTCAACGATCTTAAAAATGACTTTAAATAACCCTAAATGTGACTTAATGATCACCTTCTTTATATAGTTCTTAATAATTTTTTTACCATTTTTAAAAAATGTAGTCATTTACTCAGGGGAGCAAAACTAAAGGGGCATCTGACCCTCTTTTTTTCTTTTTCTAGGTACTTGCCCGGCTATTTTTGTTCAAGGGTTTTATAACTCTTTAATTGTGTTTAGGGGAAATTTTCCCCCCTTTTAGAAGTTAAAAATTTTGCTGCAAGTTGCTTCAAAAAATTTTTTTCAGGGTGTTTTTGAAAAATTTAAAGTTTGTCGTCAGTTATAGAACTAGGTGGTAGTAAACAAGTCCCCTCACTCTGTCATGAATTTTGGGCAAATCCTGCCCCCTTTTTTTTATGTTTTTCTTTAAGTTTTCTGGATTGAAACTCGATAGATATTTTAACATTTAGGGTTAAATTTTCCCTGCTTCCCGGGGAATAAGTTGGGAAAAGTCAAGCAAATTTTCTTCTTCAGACGCTCTTGTTTTATTAGCTAAACTGATTTTTTGAAAGAAAAAATGATGATTATTGTCACCCCTTGATTGGGGGCGTCACTGGGTTTCCCTTTCCTCCTTAACTTTTGAAAGTTTTTGCTTTGAAACTTGCAACATGGTTTTACCTCAATAAACGACCCTGTAAGCAAGAAACATAACTCCATCCTGCTTTTTGCAAGAATTATGGCCCTTTAAATTAAAAAAAATATCAGATTTCTGGGTTTTAAATTTTTTTGTTTAGGTATTTTCTTTTTTCCTAAACTATCCCAAAACTAAAAGCTTTGAAACTTGTTGGTTTTCCATCATAAGCTGACTCTGTACCCGCAAGAAAATAAAATCCTCCCGCTTTTTTTCAAAAATTTATGGCCCTTTTTTGGCCCTTTGGAAATCATGGGTAAAGGAAAAATATTTCTATTATACAGAACAAAAGAAATTTGATTGGTCCCGCAACCGCAAAAACGGGGCTTTGTATTTAAAATTGTCCCAGAAATTATATTTAGTTTTCCAATATGGAAAAAAAGGGAAAAAAAAACCCCAAAAATTGGCTTCATGCAGGGATTGCCAGTAGCTTTAATGTTTCGAAGATGTCACATTTTTAAAAAAGGGGGAAAAAATGTAAAATTGGAAGTTATTCTTGGGAGTTAAACTCTTTCTTTGGGTTTTATCTTTTAAAAATTGTTTAAAAGGATAAAGAAAAGGAAAATGGTCCCCGGGGAAAGACCAAAACTACAGTAGGTTTCAAGAGGGTAAGGACAAGAAGTCTGTTTTCATGGAAACATCCCGAGGGTTTAGAGGTTTTTGGAAAAAGGGAATTTTTATAAACTGTCAATTAACAAAAACTTTGGGATATGTTGGATGCATTAATTTTTTTCAGTAAGTGTGATAACAAAAATAAGGCATTGAAACAATTTTATTTCATCTATTTTAAACTGTTAAAAAATTTTCCCTACCCGCAATATAACAGTGTCCGGGGGACAAAATTATAAAGGGTGAATTTCAGCTCAACTATTCAAAGAATAAAAAAGTTTAGTGTCTTATTGTACTGGTTTAAAATTTTTCATTAAGTCTATATCTTCTGTTGGGAAAATTTAAAAAAATCTCAAATTTTTTGCCCCCCATGGATGTGGGTTCGACCTCACTGGGGGGCACTGAATTTTTTAATTTCCTGGGAAGCCATCCAGTTGGCTTATGGGAGGTCAATGGTTTTTACCCTTTTACCTGCTCGTGGAATTTAAAAAATCCACAAAAGGAGCACCTGGGTTTTTTCTTCAAAGCTGGAAAGTTTGCCCTATAACATATGGTTGTGTGGGTGCGACGTTTTAAAAACAAAAAAAAACAATTTAAAACAACAATCAAAAGAAGCAGGGTTTTAATTTCTAAATTTGTGTGACAAATTGGTTTTAAATCTTAGGGGCCGTATTTTTTCCCGTTACATGCCCCCTTTTTTTAAATTAAAAAAGGGTTTTATAACTCTTTAAATAAAATTTTTAAAAAAATTTTTCCCCTTTTTGGGGGTTAAAGGGGTTTAAAATTAAATTTTTTTTCTCCAAAGACAATGCATATATTGGGAAATGAAACATCAGACAACTTAAATTTTTGGGCCCTTTTTCACTGGGCTAGTTATTTCGGTATGGATTTGATTAATTTAAAATAGTTTCTCCAAAAATCACCCCCCAAAACATATTACACAAGGTCCATAACCTGGCACCAAAAATTTTTCATGAAAAAATGCCCCCATTTTACTTAAAATTTAAGGTAAATTTTTTATGCATTTTCGCTATACTCCCCCTTGTTTTTCTAAAAAACCCTTTTTATTAAAGGGCTTGAAGTAGTTGTTCCAATTATTTACCCCCTTAAAAAGACACAAGAAAGAAAAATTTTTGCACCAAACTTTTTTTAAAATTTTGCCCCCCTGTTTTCTTAGAATTTCGTTATTTAGTGTTTTATAAAACTTTATCTTTTTCTCTCTTATTTCTTTTTTTTTTGGACACCCGGGCCCAAAGCTATTGTGCAATATCTTTTTTCCCCCTTTGATCATTTTTAAAACTCAGGTTTACAGCTCCAGTTTCCTCAGATATTCCGTTTTTTACTTTCCCGGATCGAAATAGTGGGCGCGTTTCCTTTAAAAAGCTCTTGTTATTTGCAATGAAGAAAAAATGAACAATAAATTTAAAAACCCAAAATAACAACCCCACTGCATTTTAAATTTCAATTTAAGTCGTTAATATTTCTTCAATCCCTTTTTTTTCAGCAATAAAATGAGCAGGTTTCAAAAGTTGCCCTTTGGGGAGTCAAAAAAAGGGAAAGAAAAAAAAAAAGGGTTAAAAACTTAAAAAAAACTTCCCAAACAAAGCGGAAAGATGGGAAAATTTTTTATATTTTTTATTCCCCTTTTAAAAAAAAAGGATGTATTATGGGAATGTTTCAGGAGGAAAGGGGGAAACGGGCGGGGATCCACAGACTTTGTCCGGAGCATATCTTCGCATGGGGTTGAAAGGGGTTTCGATGGGGAAACTTGACCCCAACTGTTTACCCCTTATGAGATGGAGTGGGCATACTCTAGAACCGGGGTCCCCAGGTTCCCAACGTCAAGGGCACACCTTTTGAGGTCAAAAATCAAAGTCAAGAATGACTGTTTTTGGAGATAATTGCTTCAAAGCACGGAGGGATTTTTGTTTTTGGGTTGGCACAATTAGATGGGAGTGCCCGCGCTGGTCCCTTTTTTAAAATTTTTTTCCCTTTTTTGTTATAGAAATGTTATGTTGTTACCTTTTTTTTTACTAGAGGGGAGGAAAAAATGGAGAAACCCCTTTTCCCGGAAAACATTATGCATGGTTTCATCCAATTTTTAGGGTATTTTAACCAAAAACTCCTGGGTTTAAAGGGTTTTTTTTTTTTGTGGGGCCCTTTAAATTTTTTTTTTAAAAAATTAAATTGTTAGAATCTTCTATAAATAAATTTTATTGTAATTTTTATAATTTGGGCCGTAGGGAAAAAAACCCAAAACCACTTTTCTGGGGGTACAACATAGGTTTTTACTTTCCCAAAATTTTTGGTGATTTTAAGGTTTTTTCTACTGGGGAAGGAAACTTTTTTGTTTATTTAGAAAAACAGAAAAATTACAATGATTAGTAAACAACCACAAAATTTTAAAAAAACCTTTTTCAAATACAAAGGGGCGGGATAAAGAAATTTGCTGTGAAAGGGGTATATTGTGACATTTGGCACTCTTGTAAAATACAATTGTGTAACTTTCACTGAAGTTTCCCGGACACCACAATTTACATATTTTTTTTTTTTTTGTATTACATCATAAAATTGTCAAGTCTATTCGGTATCGTATCAACAAAAAGAAAAGGGCTTTTTCTGAAAAATATAATTTATTTTTTTTTTTTTCGGTGTTTTTTCGAAATATAACGGTGGGAAATTTTATCCTGATAAAATCACGGCCACTCAGTGAAAAATTTTCAAACTGATTTTTCCCGATTAACGTCAAAAAAATTTAAACCCCCCCAGCATACTGAAAACCGGAACAATATGGGCGATGACGTCGATAAAATGACGTCATCTTTGCGTGCTTTTTCCCGATAAAATTTCCCGCAAAAATTTTTACATTTCATTTTAAAAAAAACAACAAAAGTAGAGTTTTGACATAAAATAAACAGAAAAAATTTTTTGGGATCGATGTAATTTTCACCCGGGAATTTCACTCGTGAACACCCAAAAATTGTTTTTTTCACTGTGGCGCGCCAAATCGTGAAAATTTTCACTTTTTGGGCCCAAATCGGTGAAAAATTTTAACGGGGATATTAAAACCAAAAAACCCAAAAAATTTTCCTTATATAATCCTTGTTTTTAGCTCTTCATGCTCAAGGTGGCTTTTTTGATCGCCGGGGTCCGTTGGGCCCGTTTTTCGTCCGCCGTTCGTCCGCGTCAACAAAATTTTAAAGGGTTTAAAGCTCTAGATTTTAAATTTGATCTAATATTTTAAAGAAAGAATGCTACCCTCAGTAAAAAATTTTTTACAAATTTTATATTTGGTTATCTGGGGTCAAAAAATAGGTGACCAGGTCAAATCAAAAGGGAAAAATTTGTTTTAAAACTCTAGAGGTCACAATTTTAGCCCCAAACTTAATGAAACTTGGGCAGGGGAAAGCACCCCTTTAAACAAAATCTTACAAAAGTTTGATTTTGGGTCATCTGGGGTCAAAAACTAGATCACCAGGTCAGATCAAAGGAAAAGCTTGTTAACATTCTAGAGGTCACAATTTTGAACCAATATTAATGAAACTTGGTCAGAATGTTAGCCTTAATAAAATCTGGACGGGTTCGATATTGGGTCATCTGGGGTCAAAAACTAGATCACAAGGTCAAATCAAAGGAAAAGTTTGTTAACACTGTAGAGGCCACATTTATGACTATATCTTCATGAAACTTGGTCAGAACGTTAATATTGATGATCTGAAAGTCTAGTTTGAATCTGGAAAATGTAGGGTTAAAAACTAGGTCACAAGGTCAAATCAAAGGAAATGCTAGTTAACACTCTAGAGGCCACATTTATGAACCTATCTTAATGAAACTTGGTCAGAATGTTAATCTTGATGATCTGTAGGTCAAGTTCAAATCTGGATCAGGTGGGGTCAAAAACTAGGTCACCGGGTTAAATCAAAGGAAAAGCTTGTTAACACTCTAGAGGTCACAATTATGGCCCAATCTTAATGAAACTGGGTCAGAATGTTTCCCTCAATAAAGTCTTGGATGATTTTGATATTGGGTCATCTGAGGTCAAAAACTAAATCATCAGGTCAAATCAAAGGAAAAGCTTGTTAACACTGTAGTGGCCACATTTATGACCATATCTTAATGAAGCCTGGTCAGAATGTTAATCTTGATGATCTGTAGGTCAAGTTTAAATCTGGGTCAGGTGGGGGGTCAAAAACTAGGTCAATAGGTCAAATCAAAGGAAAAGCTTGTTAACACTCTAGAAGCCATATTTATGACTGTATGATCTTTAGGTCAAGTTTGAATCTGGGTCATGTGAGGTCAAAAACTGTAAGTTTAATGGCAGCACTCGGCGAGTTATCTTCCCAAATGATTTAACAGGTGTCGCTACGGGCGAATAGGTCCTACCATGCGGTGTACTCACGGCGTTTATCATAGTGTTAAGAAAGTGATTCAAATATTTAAAAAAGTGAAATCATGTAATTTATCAATATCATCTATTTAGATAGCTACATGTTTCTTCTGTTTTTAACGAGATTTATAGCCTCACTTCAAAATACTGGCCATTAATATATAACTGAAATAGTGTCTTAGCATTTATTTTTAAGTGAGTCACATTTCTGTTTAGTTTGCGAGCAAAGCGGGGTTAGCTTATTTAGCTAGTTGAAAATATTGCTAAATTTACCCCTGTATGGATTCTTTGTTTCACATAGACAATGATTTCTCTGGATATATTAAGTTTGCATAACATTTCCTATCCACTGACTGCATACTGATTGTTATCATAAAAATGTGCATGCCGTGTGTCCTGTTAACTCTTAGGGGGTTAAAGAATATGTCATTGAAGCAGATTTAACACCTTCTCCTCCCTCGTGTGTGCTACATATTTGACAGTCTGATGTTAATGTTTATAATAAGTTTTCTTAATACTTTTAACACTGATTTGACATAATGTCTAATAGGTCTCACATTTGTTGTTATTTTTTATTTCCAAAGCTCTACAAATTTGTGGTCTGTATATTAAAAATCCTCGGGTGCTTTTATAAATATATCTATTTTGACATTCATGTGATATTTCTACCTTTGTTTTCTATAGTTAAGAAACAAAGGTGTCAGTTTTTTTGTTTTTTTTTATTTTATTTAAAAGCATTTCAACTAATTATTGGGTGTTATCTCAAGAGGCGATGCTTTAGGCCCGACAAAAATTTGAGACTGAACCAATGGCCCTTTATTGGAAGTTTGTATTTCACTTTATGTGGACAAACTGCTGTGAATTTGAATTGACTGAAAAATTAAAGAGGCAGCACCATAACATTAAAATTAACACGAGGTATGTTTAATTTGTCAATAGAGATCATTTATGCCTCATTAATGATATTTTCATAAAATATATGAGAAAACAGATTTAATAATTAACTGGGCTGATGGAAATTTGTAGGGACATCTTATCACAAGTGCATATATTTCAAAGTTTTACAGTAAATATTCTTATAATTTCTGTATTATTCAAGACCTCAGCTGTGTATGCAGATCTTTCCGATAAAATTGTAACTTTACGAATATATACTGTCTATACTGATCCTTGATTTAAAGAATATACGGTAGTCTGAATACTTGCAAAATGATAAAAGAATTTTCCAAGGAAGGCACTGAATATTGAAAAACTACTTAAAAGCTAAATAAAGCATGTATTGCCATAATTAACAAATATGACAATCATACAGTCTGTGAATAAAATGACACACAGAAAATGCACTTTAAAACAGTCCTTACAGCTAGTCTGTTATTTTTCAAGGCAGTGGCTAGGGTTACGGTACCGTAATCCTAGCCTCTGATTCTAGGATTACGGAAGTTCCGTATTTCTAGACAACCCTATTAGAATAGGCTAGGATTACGGAAGTATTTAAGAGGAATTAAATATATATGTTAGTATATGCATATATGATGTTGTAAGCTTACTTATTTCACTTAGAATAGCGATTTTTCATGTCTGCCATATTATTTCGTGTTATCGATCCGCCATTTTGGGTTAGTAAAATATAGCTGGGCAATTATTTTTGCGCTGTTGATGAATGATTATGAATGCTAAAAGTTAAAATCTTCTTAATGAAAATAGTAATGTTTCATTGTTGTTTCAGTGTTTACATAATTGTCATACTACATCACGAGGAGGCGCTCAGTTCAAGGCCCATTTCTTTTTCTTTTCAATTTCCATAAAAAAATAATCGTGTTTTTTTTTTAATATATTGTTGTAATTTTGTTTTTTGTTTAGAGTATGTTATTATTTCATAGTCATGATTTTGCATTTTTAATTGTTCTTCTCTATTTTGTTTTCTTTTCTCTTTCTTCCTTTACTACAGTAACCCAAAATGGCGGATCGATAACACGACAGGCATGAAAAGTCGCTATTTTAAGTGAAATAAGTAAGCTTACAACACCATTTGAATGCATGTCGTGACATATATTTGATGCCTCTTAAATATTTTCGTAATCCTAGCCTATCCCCATAGGGTTGTCTAGAAATACGGAACTTCCGTAATCCTAGAATCGGAGGCTAGGATTACGGTACCGTAACCCTAGCCACTGCCATTTTTCAAAGCATAGAATATCAATAGCTTTGAACACTCAAAATTTTGCTTAGGTGATAAAAAGCTGATCTTTAATGACATATTCGGATACTTTCAAAATCTACTAATATTTTGAAGTAACAACGACTGTACATGTATAACGATGTAAGTATAAAACTTAATCTAGGACCTATTCGCATGTAGCGCCACCTATACGCGCACCTGTTTTATCAGGGGAATTAACTGACCGATGTCGCCCATTACCATTTAGTGCTCATAAAATGTTAATTCTGTTGGTAGCAGAAGCCTGACTGTCCAACTTTGATCACAAAAATACTTTGAAACACTAAACAATGTGTTAGTCATATCTCACATGAAAACACTAAGTTGTGTTTTACAGTAATACAAGATGAAAGAGAAAAATGCCCAGGTTTCATATACCGCCTCACCTTCTGGAAAACAAGGTAATATAAGTATGAAATATCCAAATCCATTATCCCCAACAACTTGTTAACATATCCTTCAGAGATTTTTTCTTCATGTTTTTACACATTTTTGTCCAATCTTATTGAAAATAGGTCAGAATATTTGTCTTCATGAAATCTCAGAAGGTTTAAAAATTGTGTCAGGCTGGGGCAAAAAAACTAGGTCACTAGACTAAATCGAAAAAAAAATCAAACTTGTTTTAATACACTCTAGAGGCCACATATTTGCTCCAATTTTCATGAAACTCAGAGTGTTAATCTTCTTGAAAACTTGGGGTAGTTTAAATTAAACTGGGCCACTAGGACAAACATGTGTACACTGTTATGGTGTGTTACTCAGGTGAGCAAACTGTGGCAGTATTTTCTATTGTCGGTGCAGATATACTCTTCCTGTAATAAATATACTGATATGGGCAAATCTTTACCACAGATATGCTGTAATTGGACCCATTAATAATTGATAATTATTGTATGAAAAATGAGTGACCTTTCTGCATGTTTACACTTTCCTTACCTGTTGCACTTGGTATGAAGCACAGTGATTTTTTCTTGCTGCCAGCATTACCTTTGTGCACTGTCATGAAGTTCAGTAACTTTCTTGCTTCCAGCTCTACCTGTGTACATTGTCATGAAGCAAGTGACTTTCTTGCTGCCAGCTTTACCAGGTTACTTTGTCATGAAGCTGAGTGACTTTCATGCTACCAGCTATACCCCAGTACATTGTCATGAAGCCGAGTGACTTTCTTGCTACTAGCTTTACCTGAGTACATTGTCGTGAAGCCGAGTGACTTTCTTGCTGCCTGCTCTACCTGAGTACATTGTCATGAAGCCTAGTGACTTTCATGCTACTAGCTCTACCTGAGTACATTGTCATGAAGCCGAGTGACTTTCTTGCTGCTAGCTCTACCTGTGTACACTGTCATGAAGCCAAGTGACTTTCTTGCTACCAGCTTTACGTGAGTAGATTGTCATGAAGCCGAGTGACTTTCTTGCTACTAGCTTTACGTGAGTACATTGTCATGAAGCCGAGTGACTTTCTTGCTGATAACTCTACCTGTGTACATTGTCATGAAGCCGAGTGACTTTCTTGCTACAAGCTTTACCTGTGTACACTGTCATGAAGCTCAGTGACTTTCTTGCTGATAGCTCTACCTGTGTACATTGTCATGAAGCTAAATGACTTTCTTCCTACAAGCTCTTCCTGTGAACATTGTCATGAAGCCGGCTGACTTTCTTGATTCAGCTTTACCTGTGTACACTGTCATAAAGCTTAGTGACTTCCTTGATGCCAGCTTTATCTGTGTACAATGTCATGAAGCCCAGTGACTTTCTTGATTTCATCTGTCATGAAGCTCAGTGACTTTCTTGATGCAGCTTTACCTGTGTACAATGTCATGAAGCTGAGTGACTTTCTTGATGCCAGCTTTACCTGTGTACAATGTCATGAAGCCGAGTGACTTTCTTGATTCCAGCTCTACCTGTGTACACATTGTCATGAACCCCAGTGATTTTCTTGATTCCAGCTTTACCTGTGCACACTATCATGAAGCCCAGTGAACTTCTTGCTACCAGCTCTACAGGTTACACTGTCATGAAGCTCAGTGACTTTCTTGATTGCAGCTTAACTGTGTACACTGTCATGAAGCCCAGTGACTTTCGTGATACCAGCTTTTACCTGTGTATAATGCAGTGGTACAATGTCATTAAGCCCAGTGACTTTCTTGCTGCCAGCTCTACCTGTGAACACTGTCATGAAGCCGAGTGACATTTTCAATGCCAGCTCTACCTGTGAACACTGTCATGAAGCCGAGTGACATTTTCAATGCCAGCTCTACCTGTGTAAACTGTCATGAAGCTCAGTGACTTTCTTGCTACCAGCTTTACCTGTGTACACTGCCATATAATTAATAAATAATAATATTGAAGTTGATTATTGAGTTTTAAAGTTAAAGTCCATAACATCTCCATAAACGAAATGTCAAGCTTTTTAATTTTCTCTGACTTTCAATAACAAGTTTTCACATATATAATACGTATATAATAATATTACAACATTTTCAGGCCAGTTGAAACCAGAGACTACCGGTACATTTTTTGGTGATCATTTGACGAAGCCAGTTGTAGTGCTTTTACAGTTAGGGGGAGTGAGTTTACATTTTGCTGGAACCTTGTTACAGGTATTTCTCTATTACAAAAAGGAACCAAAGGCATGGAAGACTGTTTATGCCTACAAATAATGACATACATATATATATATATATATATATACACGTATATGTTAGTAAATTCATCTACACGTATATGTTAGTAAATTCATCCATGCTAAGCACTTAGTGTTTTGAGTTTTCACTTTTAAACAGTTCAAGGAATTCCAGTGATACCTTACTCAGATGAAATCATGTTGAGAAATTGTGTGCTATGTACATGAATCAGATTTTTACATCAAAAGTCAAGGTTCACAGCCAAGGGCACTGCAGTTCATGGGTGTTCATTTTTAATTCACATATTCATTTTAGCTTAATTGTGATGGAATCTTTAAGCTTATTTTGAACCACATCTGTGTCCACAGTATTGATGTCATAATGTAGGGATAACGCATGTTTTTTTCGTGTTATAGCATCTGCGAATCCTGAGGGATTGGTTGGTACCCAAGCCCGTTAGGGCGAAGGTACCAACGATTCCTGAGGGATTCTGAAGATGTTATAACATGAAAAGAACATGCGCTAACGCTTTTCTAGCAGAAAAGGCGTAAAAAACATGTGAATTAATATATTGTCCCTCAACGTCATTGAATTTCCATGAAATGCGCGGTAAAGTCTACGTTGTTTAGTCACGTTGATGTCATTTCATTTTGAATTATCCGTTTTGGGGCTGTAATGCGTTTACGCTTTGCCACGGAACGTGGATATATAAAAAGATGTTATAACAGCACGTTAGCGCGAGAATCTCTCTGTTAACACATGTTTTCTCTCCTGTTAAAACACCCCCGAAAAGTGACAATAACAGCAGTTTTATGCTAGAATAGAGGATGTGTTCTTGACCCCATTGGGTATCAAATCCATGATCCCCGGGGTGATCAACAAGACACCTTAACCATTATACTACCGCTCCCCCACCTCATGTTTACTAATGACCTCTCTTGTTCAATCTACACATATGATACACATTCTGTTTGTGCTCTGCCTTTCACCAGTAGGCATGTGGAAACACCATGAAAAAGGGTACAAAAATAATGTAAACATTCCATTTGAAAAAAATTTTTTTGTATATTATACGGAAGTGGTTACGCGGAAAATAGTTCCTCTGTTTGATGGTGAATACTGGTGAATTTTTGAGTGAAAGACCTGCAATAAATGGCATGATTTAATAGAGGAGATATGAAATAGTAGGTACATGTACAATTTGACAGAATGAAAATGTCAGAATATGCATAACATGACTTTTTGATAGGGCCTGTTTTGCCTGTTTGCCGCCATCTAGAGAGTATTCTTCATACGCATGTGATTTGGTTCAAAATGGTGGAAAAAAGAGCCGGTCAACCCAATGTTTACTGTGGCTGGAATTTTTTCTCTTGGATAGTTCTGTTGAGTTCAGGTATTTTATAGGGGTTGGAATGCATGCAAAATTGCTATAGTGTCCAGTGCCTATATAGAAACATATAGTAAAAATAACTGTGGTCTTAGGCCTGATATAGTGGAAAATGTCAGAAAGTAAATTGTCAATATTTTTGTTATTTTTCAATCTACATGGCTGAAATTTTGACAGTGAATGGCTGGTAGGCATAGAAATCTGGTAAATATTTAGATTAATCATTACATTTGCTGAAATTGCTTCAGTTTGGGTAAAAAGTATACATGCACTTGAAACTTGTGAAAAATCCTACTTTCAGTTTACATATTTCTGGATTTTTTTCTAATTTTGCAGGTTTTCATGCATGAAATGCATTTTTATAAGTTCTTTGTTTGAAACCGGTATGCGGAAAACAAAATGGGGTATTACAAATGCCGCGATGTGATATTTTTTGATTTTTTAGAAATTTGAGCTGCGACTGAGGAAATCTGACCTAAAGTCAGATATGTATTTTTTTCTATTCTTGTTTACATAAAATTGCTCTTTTGGTTACTTGAATTTACACAGTACACACAGTGTGAATAGTGAAATATGTGTAATCATAATCTGTGCAAGAAAAATCAGTTCAAGGGCTTGAAAATTGGACAGATTAGGCCTGAAATTGGCATATTTCAATTGATTTTGAAGGAAAACAGGCAGATTTTCACACACTAGACTTGCATATTGGTTTCCTTAATGCTTAATTGAGCATAAATCATCATATCTGAGGTCCTGAATTGTATATTTACTTATTCTGTTGGATTTCTTACACTTTTAGTACCTAAAAACCAGAAATGAGAGCGCTCGGGCAATGTGAAGTTTGTCGCATAGACGGGGATTGACCGCCTTTGTACATATATGTCTACAGCTTCTCAGATTTGACCGAAGACAGTTGTTCGGTGTTGTGAATGGGTAAATAATTCCATTTTAGATGCTTTTAATCAAGATCAGGTACTTTCGGTGATTTTGTAAAATTTAATAGACTTCGTTAAATTGCATCGGGAAGCGAAAACAAGCCAGAAAATAGAATTGTAGTGGAATAACATTATTTCAGCCAGTTTTGCCATAATGACTACTTTCTAAATCATGTGTGGTAGTTAGATAACATTTATAATCAGTTACCATGGAATTGGACAGGAATTTGTTCATAATAGTTGATGCAGTAAGCTGTATTCCCAGTGTGAATACTCAGTTCAGATTGTAGCTAATTTCACCTGAAAATAGTAAACATTGCTTCAGATCTAGCAATCAGTAAAGCAAGGAAACTGGACAGACTGCTTTGTGATTGATAGTTTGTTATTCAGACTGTTTGTTATGACAAATTTTACTTACATAAGACTTGAATTTGAGGTTTTATATTACATTATGACAGTTTCAGTATGGGGAAAGAGACTGTGATATAAATATTCATAGAAAAGTTGCTTTGAGGGGCACTTTTTAGCATTTCACACTTTCTTTGCAGTCAGATTGTTTTGAAATATAGTTTGCACATACATACAATCATGTAAACTGATTAAGTATTCATTCTAAGAAATTATGACTAGCTCGACTCATATTTCAGATGTTGTTCGTCCGAAGGCCTTCCAGTCACACAGAAGATCCTGGTTCAGTCGCACGAAGGGTCACTTCCATTGATATTAGTCACAGGAAAAATTAGGAGCACCAGTTGTAGTTTTTCAGGTTGATATTTATTAAGGTTTTTGCTGAAATTAAGTCAGTTTGGAACATTCAGCAGGCAGTGATGTACATTAAAATCATTCTTTATAGAGATAGGGGCTGTTTTGCCAGAATGCTCAGCTGTGATACACAGTGTAAGATTTTGTGCAGTGTAAATGGTCATGGTGTGCAGTTTTCATTTACAGAGGCACTGAATACCTGTAAACTTAAATTTGAGTGAAATATTCAATTCCATGAAAGGCTCAAAGCTCTTTTAGTCACTGATGTCATCATTTTGATTTTCCGAGCTTTTGGCTATGTTTACGCTTAGGTAGCCACAAGATGGATAATAAAAGTATGAATAACAGCACGTTAGCAAACTATCTCATTTAACACATTTTTGCTCTCCTGTTAAAAAGCGAAAATGACATACAGCAGTTTTTGTTAGATGAGATGTTTTACTTTTACCCATGATCCGGTGATAAAAGACATTCCTTTTACGCTCCCCTTTTTACTAATGACTCTTTTCATTACAAATTGATACAGTATATTGTGCTCAGCTTTCAAGTGGCATGTAAAATGAAAGGTAAATGAAAATAAAAAAATGTATATTAACGGAATGACATGCTTGTTTTATTGTGATTTTTGAGTGAAAACTGCATAAATCAATTAATAAGTTAGATAGAAATTTGGTCAGTTTCTTTGACATGAATGTCAAAATGTACGCGATATTTTTGTTTTGCTCAAAATTTGTACCATACCATGTGTAAATTGGAAGCCTGTCAACCCAATTTTAGTGCATTTTCACATAGGTGTTCTTTCAGTTTAATTTTATAGGTTGGAATCATGCAAAATTGTATAGTTGTTTGAAAAGAAAAATAGGGTCTTAGGATATAGTGGAAAATGTCAGAAAGTAAATTGTCAATATTTTTGTTATTTTTCAATCTAAATGGCTGAAATTTTGACAGTGAATGGCTGGTAGGCATAGAAATCTGGTAAATATTTAGATTAATCATTACATTTGCTGAAATTGCTTCAGTTTGGGTAAAAAGTATACATGCACTTGAAAGTTGTGAAAAATCCTACTTTCAGTTTACATATTTCTGGATTTTTTTCTAATTTTGCAGGTTTTCATGCATGAAATGCATTTTTATAAGTTCTTTGTTTGAAACCGGTATGCGGAAAACAAAATGGGGTATTACAAATGCCGCGATGTGATATTTTTTGATTTTTTAGAAATTTGAGCTGCGACTGAGGAAATCTGACCTAAAGTCAGATATGTATTTTTTTCTATTCTTGTTTACATAAAATTGCTCTTTTGGTTACTTGAATTTACACAGTACACACAGTGTGAATAGTGAAATATGTGTAATCATAATCTGTGCAAGAAAAATCAGTTCAAGGGCTTGAAAATTGGACAGATTAGGCCTGAAATTGGCATATTTCAATTGATTTTGAAGGAAAACAGGCAGATTTTCACACACTAGACTTGCATATTGGTTTCCTTAATGCTTAATTGAGCATAAATCATCATATCTGAGGTCCTGAATTGTATATTTACTTATTCTGTTGGATTTCTTACACTTTTAGTACCTAAGAACCTGAAATGAGAGCGCTCGGGCAATGTGAAGTTTGTCGCATAGACGGGGATTGACCGCCTTTGTACATATATGTCTACAGCTTCTCAGATTTGACCGAAGACAGTTGTTCGGTGTTGTGAATGGGTAAATAATTCCATTTTAGATGCTTTTAATCAAGATCAGGTACTTTCGTGTTATTTTGTAAAATTTAATAGACTTCGTTAAATTGCATCGGAAGCGAAAAAAGCCAGAAAATAGAATTGTAGTGGAATAACATTATTTCAGCCAGTTTTGCCATAATGACTACTTTCTAAATCATGTGTGGTAGTGAGATAACATTTATAATCAGTTACCATGGAATTGGACAGGAATTTGTTCATAATAGTTGATGCAGTAAGCTGTATTCCCAGTGTGAATACTCAGTTCAGATTGTAGCTAATTTCACCTGAAAATAGTAAACATTGCTTCAGATCTAGCAGTCAGTAAAGCAAGGAAACTGGACAGACTGCTTTGTGATTGATAGTTTTGTTATTCAGACTGTTTGTTATGACAAATTTTACTTACATAAGACTTGAATTTGAGGTTTTATATTACATTATGACAGTTTCAGTATGGGGAAAGGAGACTGTGATATAAATATTCATAGAAAAGTTGCTTTGAGGGGCACTTTTTAGCATTTCACACTTTCTTTGCAGTCAGATTGTTTTGAAATATAGTTTGCACATACATACAATCATGTAAACTGATTAAGTATTCATTCTAAGAAATTATGACTAGCTCGACTCATATTTCAGATGTTGTTCGGCCGAAGGCCTTCCAGTCACACAGAAGATCCTGGTTCAGTCACACGAAGGGTCACTTCATTGATATTAGTTTACAGGAAAAATTAGGAGCACCAGTTGTAGTTTCTCAGGTTGATATTTTTTAAGGTTTTTGCTGAAATTAAGTCAGTTTGGAACATTCAGCAGGCAGTGATGTACATTAAAATCATTCTTTATAGAGATAGGGGCTGTTTTGCCAGAATGCTCAGCTGTGATACACAGTGTAAGATTTTGTGCAGTGTAAATGGTCATGGTGTGCATGTTTCATTTACAGAGTGCACTGAATACCTGTAAACTGTAAGATTTGAGTGAAATATTCATTCCAGAAAGACTCATAAGCTTTTTAGTAAGCTCACATATTGGATTTTTCAGAGCTGTTTGGCTCATTTTACCTAGGGCAGCCATAAATGAATGATCACTGAAAAGTATATGACACATATATGTACAAAAGCTATTCATTCTCATATTTGCCACATACTAGGCTGCTTAAAAAGGGCAAATTTGACAGCTACAGGATTTTTGTTAGTTCACATTTTACTTTTTCGTGTGAGTAGACTCCGCGTTTTGACGTGCTTTTTGTAATATGAATAGTTTTCCTTAAAATTGGAACAGTGATATTGTAATCAGACTTGAAGTGGCTCTTAATTTGGATAGATGTATATTAAGGAAACATGCTGTTTTTTATTTTGGGTGAAAATCTCATCAAACCAAAAAGTTATAGAATTTTGCGTTTTTTTTTCATCTGAAAAGTACGCGAATTTTTTTTTTGCTCAGATTTGACCGATACCATGTGTAACATTGGAAGCTGTCAAATTTTAGTGCATAGTTCAACAAAGGTGTAACTTTCAGATTTAATTTCCTATACATCTGAGATTATACTGGTAAAATATTTTTTAGTTTGGAGAGAAAAATAGGTCTTATAAGGGAAAGCTGAATACACTAACTCGATTTTGGAATAATTGTACATAGAACTAAAACATTTTGTTACATCTGCGAAGACAGGGTAAAAGTTCAGATCTAAAATTTAAATTACTTTCAGTTATACAAGATATTTGCTAATTTGAGTTATTAAAACATTTTTATAAGTTTCGTTACCGTTGACTGGGTATTCAATGATGATATTTTTTGTAGAAATTAGGGGAAAATCTAGCACTCCTAAACAGTAGTATTTGTTCAATTCTTGGGTTAATAAAATGGTCTGGACTTAATTACCATAAACAGTGTCTAAATAGTGTATAAATGATGCACAAAAATCAGTTAAGGGCTGATAAAAGGAAATAGCTGAAATTGGCATATTAATGATTTCTGAAGGACACACAGGCAATGTTTACACTACATGACTTCATATTGGTGTTCCAGTATGCTTAATTGACATAAACATTCATATCTGAGTCATGAATTGTATATACTATTCTGCTTGGATTTCTACACTTATATACCTAAGAACCTGAAATGAGAGCGCTCGGGCAATGTGAAGTTTGTCGCATAGACGGGATTGACCGCCTTTGTACATATATGTCTACAGCTTCTCAGATTTGACCGAAGACAGTTGTTCGGTGTTGTGAATGGGTAAATAATTCCATTTTAGATGCTTTTAATCAAGATCAGGTACTTTCTGTGATTTTGTAAAATTTAATAGACTTCGTTAAATTGCATCGGCAAGCGAAAAAAAGCCAGAAAATAGAATTGTAGTGGAATAACATTATTTCAGCCAGTTTTGCCATAATGACTACTTTCTAAATCATGTGTGGTAGTGAGATAACATTTATAATCAGTTACCATGGAATTGGACAGGAATTTGTTCATAATAGTTGATGCAGTAAGCTGTATTCCCAGTGTGAATACTCAGTTCAGATTGTAGCTAATTTCACCTGAAAATAGTAAACATTGCTTCAGATCTAGCAGTCAGTAAAGCAAGGAAACTGGACAGACTGCTTTGTGATTGATAGTTTTGTTATTCAGACTGTTTGTTATGACAAATTTTACTTACATAAGACTTGAATTTGAGGTTTTATATTACATTATGACAGTTTCAGTATGGGGAAAGGAGACTGTGATATAAATATTCATAGAAAAGTTGCTTTGAGGGGCACTTTTTAGCATTTCACACTTTCTTTGCAGTCAGATTGTTTTGAAATATAGTTTGCACATACATACAATCATGTAAACTGATTAAGTATTCATTCTAAGAAATTATGACTAGCTCGACTCATATTTCAGATGTTGTTCGGTCCGAAGGCCTTCCAGTCACACAGAAGATCCTGGTTCAGTCACACGAAGGGTCACTTCTATTGATATTAGTCACAGAAAAATTAGGAGCACCAGTTGTAGTTTCTCAGGTTGATATTTATTAAGGTTTTTGCTGAAATTAAGTCAGTTTGGAACATTCAGCAGGCAGTGATGTACATTAAAATCATTCTTTATAGAGATAGGGGCTGTTTTGCCAGAATGCTCAGCTGTGATACACAGTGTAAGATTTTGTGCAGTGTAAATGGTCATGGTGTGCATGTTTCATTTACAGAGTGCACTGAATACCTGTAAACTGTAAGATTTGAGTGAAATATTCATTCCAGAAAGACTCATAAGCTTTTTAGTAAGCTCACATATTGGATTTTTCAGAGCTGTTTGGCTCATTTTACCTAGGGCAGCCATAAATGAATGATCACTGAAAAGTATATGACACATATATGTACAAAAGCTATTCATTCTCATATTTGCCACATACTAGGCTGCTTAAAAAGGGCAAATTTGACAGCTACAGGATTTTTGTTAGTTCACATTTTACTTTTTCGTGTGAGTAGACTCCGCGTTTTGACGTGCTTTTTGTAATATGAATAGTTTTCCTTAAAATTGGAACAGTGATATTGTAATCAGACTTGAAGTGGCTCTTAATTTGGATAGATGTATATTAAGGAAACATGCTGTTTTTTATTTTGGGTGAAAATCTCATCAAACCAAAAAGTTATAGAATTTTGCGTTTTTTTTTCATCTGAAAAGTACGCGAATTTTTTTTTTTGCTCAGATTTGACCGATACCATGTGTAACATTGGAAGCTGTCAAATTTTAGTGCATAGTTCAACAAAGGTGTAACTTTCAGATTTAATTTCCTATACATCTGAGATTATACTGGTAAAATATTTTTTAGTTTGGAGAGAAAAATAGGTCTTACTAGGAACTGATAACTAGCCGATTTTGGATAATTGTACATACACTAAAACATAGTCCCGCGGAGGACGGTAAATTTTCAGAATCTATTTATTTTTTGCATGTTATTACAAGAAATGTGCGTAATTGTGATTACTTAAACTTTTTAAACCGTTATCGTTCTCTGACTCGTGTCATAGAATTATTTTTTGACAAAAAGGAAAATCTACTTTCACTTTCCTAAACTGTAGTATTGCAGCGCAATTATGGTATATTAAATATGGATCTGGAGACTTAGATATCATAAGATCAATGTCCTAAACGTTTAAATGATGCACAAATAGAGTGCTTAAGTCATGTCATCAAGAAGGAATACTGTGTGGCCTGATATACCAGCTGGCACCCCATGTCAATGTACATGTACATGTATATCATATTCTGTTCAAAGTGTTAATAACCAAACACTTACTCTAAGTTTACATATTGCAGTTCTGATAGTCTAGTCCTTCCCTTGGTGCACCACTGACAGTTAGACCAAAGAGAGAATAATTTCTCTGCTATTGCTAACTGGAAATGCTAAAAAGTACTTGTTGTTTACAACTATGAATCATGGACAATGTAATACTGACAGGATTTCAGTTTTCAACACCACTATCATGAGTGAAAAACAACCACCTTTGTAAATTCCAGTTTTATTTTTACATATATTAAAGTTCATACACACTATTTTGCAGTCTATTTTTTATTAATTAATAGGCCTACTAAACATGGGGAACATATCAAACAAATACACTTTAGGAAACATATAAAATCCTAAGCACAGACAACTTCAATACAATATAATTATTAATGGAACTATTTGCTGGTCAATAGTAAAAAAAAACAAGAGCACCGCCTTGCGGGTGCTGACGCTCATCTGATTTTTTTTAGTGTAATAGAAATATTGTCCTACCCATGATTTTCTAAGTCTAAAAAAGACCATCATTCTTGCAAAAAGCAGGATAGAGTTATGTTTCTTGATGTACAGTGTCCACTTATGATGGTGAAAAACTGTTGCAAGTTTTAAAGCAATAGCTTTGATAGTTTATGAGAAAAGTTGACAAACATAATACTCAACCAAGAAAATGATTTTCTAAGTCCAAAAGGGGCAATAATTATTGCAAAAAGCAGGATGGAGTTATGTTGCTTGCTGTACAGGGTCAGCTTATGATGGGGAACAAGTGTTGCAAGTTTCAAAGCAATAGCTTTGATAGTTTAAGAGAAAAAGTTGACCTAAACATAAAACTTAACCAAGAAATCTGATATTTTCTAAGTCCAAAAGGGGCCATAAATCTTGCAAAAAGCAGGACGGAGTTATGTTTCTTGCTGTACAGGGTCAACTTATGATGGTGAACAAGTGTTGCAAGTTTTAAAGCAATAGCTTTGATAGTTTATGATTAAAGCTGACCTAAACATAAAACTTAACCAAGAAAACTGATTTTCTAAGTCCAAAAGGGGCAATAAATCTTGCAAAAAGCAAGATGGAGTTATGTTTCTTGATGTACAGGGTCAGCTTATGATGGTGAACAAGTATTCCAAGTTTCAAAGCAATAGCTTTGATAGTTTAGGAGAAAAGTTGACCTAAACATAAAACTTAACCAAGAAATCTGATATTTTCTAAGTACAAAAGGGGCCATAAATCTTGCAAAAAGCAAGATGGAGTTATGTTTCTTGCTATACAGGGTCAGCTTATGATGGTGAACAAGTATTCCAAGTTTCAAAGCAATAGCTTTGATAGTTTAGGAGAAAAGCTGACCTAAACATAAAACTTAACCAGGCAACGCCGACGCAGACGCCGACGCCGACAACCGCTCAAGTGATGACAATAACTCATCATTTTTTTTCAAAAAATCAGATGAGCTAAAAAGGCTAAGTCATGAATACTGACTGGCAAGCCATTCAATAAGTGGTATATAACATGACTTTAGACATTAATATTAACTATAATTCTCAAATATTAGACATGTCATAAAACACAAACTATGGACCAGATATTTATGTAAGAAGTGATGCAATATTACTAATGATTATTAATATTATTTCTGGTACAAACATTAAAAACATTTTATCAGATCAGTAAAAGGTAAAAGGGTAATACACTCGTAACTTAAATGAAAATAATAACTAGAATGTTAACAATGTGTATATATATACAGTCAATAAAAGATGTTTAAAATGTTTCTAGATTCTGTTCAATGTTTTAAATTGATAGTATTTCACACAAAAATTCTATTTCCCAGACTAGTTGTAAAATATTTAGTTCATTCTTCTCTCAGAAAGTAGGTTTAATTTCCAGTATTTGACCAAAAATTCTCTCCATCTTTTTTACATCTTCCAACCAAATTTTTTAGTAAATATTATGTCAACCATACCATTTAAAACACAAAGCAATATGTTAAATCAAGTCCCTTTCTTCTGAAATGGATTTTATTCATAATTCATTCTGATACAAAAATAACAATGTGACTTAGTTTCAGAAGAGTCCATTATTTCTATCACTACAACTTCCTGACAGCTCATGCAGCAGATTGAGAAATATGCAAGGATTATGTATAGTGACCTTTACAAATATGTAATGTAATATACTGTTACTAGTATCTTGGTCTGCAGTATTCATCTAAAGTCAGCTTTTACTAAATCAAAATAAAACAAAAATGTCCTAGTTTGTATTACCTATTGACCTGCAGTTATAAAACATGGGACATGCTTGTTTCTCAGTTGAAAAAATCTAAATGTTACATTAGTATATACCTACCATTTCATGTATCTAAAACTGTAAGATTATATCAAAGTTAATAGGATATTGTGCTCAACAACAAAATTTATAACAATAAATTAAAGCATCAATCTCTTAAGTTTTCCATGGCAAAATGCTTGAAACACTTTCTAAATGTGCTGTATTATGCAACATATTATAAGATCAAATGTACATACATGAAGAATTAAAGATTTATGTGTTAAAATTTGGAAGTGTAAATTGACATAATTGGAGGTAATAAGGTGGACAAGTGCCAGGTCAGGATTCGAACCTGAGACCTCCCCATGACATATAAACTTCTATGTCTGGGGTGCTCTAACCAACTGAGCTACCTGTCACCGACTGTCCTCACCGAGAAATAAATTCTGCGATTTTTTACAATTTTGAAGCAAGCCGTGAGAAATCTTTATTGAATATGATTTTTACTATTCCGATATCATATAAACTCGTATTAATTATCAACTGTTTATTCAGGAAAAAATATCAGTTAACAAAACAAGAATACAATACAAGAAAACAAAGTGTGCATCTGGTAATTAGCCTTTTAGGTCTGGTATTTAGCCTTTTAGGTCTGGACCATTTCTGACTAGACTATACATTTAGCCTTACTGGACTACATCAAACTGATACTTTGGAAATTAGTCCTGCCAAAAAAAAAAAAAATGTATGACTGACATTATTTCAATTTATAGTTATGAGGAATTTGAAAATGGTGCGTTCAATATTTTGTACATTTGTTTAATGAAATGATGTACATGTACAGCTCAGTAGGTAGCGCGTAGATCTACGGATCGAGAGTTCAATCCTCGGGCAGGGCTAATGTTCTTTGCGACTATTTGATAAATAATATTTGTGTCTGAAATAATTAGTCCTCCACCTCCGATTCATGTGGGGAATTTTGCAGTTACTTGTGGAGAACAGGTTTGTACTGGTACAGAAATCAGAAACACTGGTTAGGTTAACTGCCCGCCGTAACATGACTGAAATTCTGTTGAAAAACGGCGTTAAACCCAAAACAAACAAACAAAAAACTGTACAGAAATAATACATTTAAAATTTTGCGGGAAAACAAGCTAATCGACCCCTTTTTTTCATGTATGAAACGTTTTGAACAACGGCAGAAAAATTTTAAATTTCCCATAAATTTCAAATGAACTAGAAGGGATACACTAAATTTAAATCAACCCCGGGAAACAACAAGGGGAAAATTTTCCAACTAAAATGCAAAGAAAAATATTTTTTTTTCCCCCCATTTTTTCCTGTTTCACCCATGTTAAAAATAGTTCTTACCCATAAGGCCCCGGCGAAAGTACACGGGTCAGTGCACAGTATGAAAGAGCAAACCGTATGCACAGTATGAAAGCGCTACCATAGTGTACACAATGAAGTTTTTAAGCCTTTTTTACAGTTATGTGTTTCCTTTTAACCCTTCTGACTTTTTCTTTATGAATATTTTTTTTTTTAATTTTCTTTGGGAGTCTGACAAGAAAATTTTATGACTATTTTGGGTTTTTAAAAGGGTTTTTTTAATTTCTTGGCTTAAAAAATAAAAAACCAGATCAAAAAGGGGGAAATATTTAAAAAATGAAACGGGAAAATTTCAAAATTGGGTGACCCACCCTTTTTCTTTTTATTTTTTCAAAAGAAAACATTAGTCTGCATTCTTGAAAAGTTTAAATAAAAATTCCTTTATGAAATTTTGGAAATATTAAGCTGAAGGAAATATCCCAATATTTCATAAAAAAGAGGGCTTTTTTTCCCTAGAAAACAACAAAAACCCCCAACACGTTTCTAAAGTATTTTTTGAAAAACATTAAATTTCTTTTTATTTTTAACGAAGATTCATCCCCCTTAGAATTCGACTCTTTATACTTATAATCATTTTTTTTACTCCTTGTTTTAAAAATTTTTATACAAAATACCTCTAAATTTCAAATAAATTTTAACCGGGCATGCATTAAAAACTGAAATAAAATAAAAACGAAGTCGGTAACCCCCATATTTTTTTTTTTTTATTTTCTTATAGAATAACTAACAAAAAAAGAAATATAAACCCAAATCTGTATTAGGAAAAAAATGGTAAAATTTTCCTAGCATACGCCTTTAAAAAAAAAATTTTGCTAAAGGGTTTTTGGAGTTTATCATAAAAACACAAAAATTTTTTATAAACAAACCCCACACAAAATTTACCACCCAATTTATCTCACTTTTCATTTCTCTCGTAGTGTCCATGGGCCAACAGGGGATACTTAAAAAATTTTTTCCAAAAAAAGTTGTCCCCCTTTAGAAATTAATACCATTTGTATAAAATAAAAAAAACCCAATTTGCAGAAAACTAAATCAACTATTTTATTTAAAATTTCCAGCCCTGGGACATTGCTTTCCCAAAAAGATGATAAAACTATACGTAACAGTTTTTGAAAATGGGGGTTTTTTTAAAGACGTTCTGGGGGTTGGCCCCTTAGGTACCCTTTTGCCCCCCCGCATTACAGCTAAAAGACAAAGTTTCGGCTACTTACAAAAGGGTTTTGGTGGGGTTCGGGGTTCTCTGTTGACCATATTTTTTTTTTCTTTTTTTCTTTGAATTTAATAGTTGAAAAATTGCGTTTTTAAACATAATTTTTTTTTATTATACAATGTACTGTTTTGGGAAAAGAAAACCAGCCAAATTTCTAACCCTTTAAAAACTTTCTTCCTTTCCCCGCCTCATAGCCTAGGGGAAAGCTTTCCGCTTCGATGCGGGAAAATCGGGGGTTTCGACCCCCGGGCCGCGCATACCAAAGACGTAAAAGGGGGGTCCCCAAAAAACTCCTTTGTTTGGGCGCTCCAGCTTTAAAAAGGAAACTGGCCTCTTCTCTCATACCCTCGGGGCGTTTGGATTCCATCGGGAAAAAGGTGCGAGAGGGGATTAATAAAAGTTGTAAAAATTCCTTCACAATCGCCTAAAACAAATTTTATAAACAAATATTTCACTACAGGGTGTCAAGGTATTCCGAATCTAAAGTATTTTCCCAAATCACTTAAATTTCTTTTTTCCAAAATTTACAATAAAATGAAAAAATTTTTTCCTCGACTGATACTTAAAAAAATTCGAAAAAGTTGCCTCCCTTTGAAAATAAATGCCACTTTAAAGAAAAAAAGAAAAAAACAATTGCTGAAAACTGTTTTCCCAAACCCCCGTTATTAAAATTTTTCACCACTCGCACCCCTATTGCAAATGCATCAAAACGAACAGGGTGTAACATTTTTTGAAAATGGTGATTTTTTTTAAAAGGCTTTTTGCCCTGCCCCGGAATTTGGACCCCTTAGGCACCCTTTTTTCCGGAATTTAATGTTTATACCCAAACGGCACTTTTTTTTTCCGAAAGAAAATTTACATGTTTTACATGCTGTTAAATTTTTTTAAATGTCAAAAACTCTTTTTTTTCTATGTTTTGGTGTTGTTTGTTTTTTGTTCCTGAAACCAAAATTCTAAGCCTTAAGGAGACGTCCCCCAGCTGAGATAGTTTAGCATTATTACAATACACATTCGGTTTTGGGAAATTTTGTGTTTCTAATCATGTCCCTCATTAGATAATCCTCAATACAAATTTGAAAAAAAGGGGAATTTTTTTTTGGTATATTGAAACACTGTGGTTGCTCTAATTACTGACAAATACTGAAAAAAATGGGAATTTCGAAACGAAAAATGGAAAAAAAAACAACAGTGGGGTAACAAATTTTCTTTTTTTTGTTTTGAAGGGATAAATTGTAAGCCCCAATAAAGAAAACCCTTTTTAAATAAAAATAAAATTTGGGAAATTTTAGAAATAACAGAAAAAAATTAATTAGGTAAATAGTCATCATAACCTGTAAAAATTTTTCATTATTTTTTCCCGAGCGCCCAAAATTAATTTTATCTCTCTTTTCATAAAAACCCAATTTTTTTGAAAGTATTTTGGGAACGGAAATTTTTTAAAAACTTACTTTACATTCCACATTAATATTGGGTCTTAAATTTTCTTTTTTTAGCTCACCGACTTCCCCCGGGAATGTCAAATTTTTTAGTTTATTTTCTTTTAAAAAAAGGTATCAAATCTCAATTTTAAGATATAAAAAATTTTTCCCCTTTCTTGTAAAAAAGGGGAAACAAAATTGGGTTAAAATCATGATAAAAACGGTATTGGAAAAAACTGAAAAATTTTTTTTTTTTTTTTGGGTTTTTTCACCGAAAAATTAAAAAAGTGACATCCCCTTTTAACTTCTTCCATGACTGTAAAAAAACTGGTTTTTTTCAGGGGGGGTCCAGAAAAGGGAAGGTGCGGTGGGTGGGGGGGGAACTTCCCCCAAAAAAAATGTTTGTTTCTGGGGGTAAAGGCGGAAAACCAATGGTAACTTTCATATACCCAAACAAAAATTTTGGGGTAAACCCAATATCGGATATCTTTAAAATTTATACTACTAATATGCACGGGGGAAAAATAAATAAAGCGCGAATAAACAAAAACGACTGAAAATATGTCGGGGGTTTAAATGAGTGCCAACAGCAGAAAAAAATTTTATGATCTAGCACGGCCCAATGTAAAACCTTACGGTTTTAAAAAAACGAAAGTTAAATTAGAGTTTTTTTCGTAGCTATCAAGAAAATGGACACTTTATTTTTTTTTACAAAAATTCAATTCCCCTTCAAAAAAAGGGTTTTCCCTCGAAATACTTTTTTCAAAGTCTTTTTTACACTGTTATTTTGAAACTATTCAAATAGTCAGGGAAGGGGGTATTGAATAAAGGGTACATTTACTGTCACATAAAAAACCACAAATTGAAAAAAAACGCAGTGGGCACGTTTTGGAAAGAAAGTCCCTTTTCAGCCCCCAACGGTTAAGTAGGCCTACCCAACCATATTAAAAAACCCTTGAAAAAAATTTTTAAACCAGAAAAATTTTCCTTTCCCCACCCCAAAAACCAAAATCTTTGGGGTTTTGTATTTAAAAAATTGGGGAAAAAATTTTTTTTTTTCAAATGTGGGAAGGAATCAGTAAAAATTACTGCTGATTATTCAAAATTTCCTGGAACGAACACGTTTCCCCAGTTCCCTCGCATTTGGTTTTCACGACCCTTGTGTTCTATGAACCTGTTTAAAGACATCATGAAGTCTCGAAACTTTTCCCGATAAACGCAACTTTGTTTAAAGTAAATCATTTTTAAAAGAAAATTTTTTAGAAGATGTTACTTTTCAAGTTATTTTTTTTCCCCAGTAAAAATTTAACAGAAACTCAAAAACAAACCCCAGGGTTTCAAACATGGTCAGCATTGAATACCCTACCATGAAATTTAATTTAATAATTTTTTTTTAGATCAAAACAATCTTTCAAAAAAAAGAAAAGTTTGTAAAAAACGGAAATACTTCAATTTTTTGTTTCCCCAAAAATTTTGGGAAAGGAAACATTTTTTTCCCTGGTTTAAAATGAAAAATTTTTGTACACAGTTTTTGGGGGCCGATTGGGGAAAAAAAAGGGCGCATACTGCAATTTTCCCAAAAGAGTAAACAAGCGTATTTTTTGTTTTTAACTTGTTATAGACTTAAGAAAAACGGTCCCAAAGCTGGAGTTAGATAAAGGGGTAATTTTACACAAAGACGCAGAACCCCGGATTGGGGTATCCTGACGTAAAGAGGAGAAGTAGAAAGAATCGGGTAAAGATAAAAACAAACGAAAATTAAAATTTTTCAAAATTTGAAAAATAAAATTTGGAAAAAAAAAACCATTTATTGTCAAAGCCCTTGAAAGTTTTTTTTTTTTTTGCCTTCCCAGTAAAGTTAAATCGAACCAAAAAATGAGCTGGGGCCCCACAGTTTGAAAAAGAAAACTTCCCAACTTTTTTTAAAACCCCTTTTTGAGATTTTTTGTTTGCGGGAAAAAAGGGTGCCCTTTCATGGGGTACCCAAAATTAAAAAATGCTAATGGTTTTTTCTTAAACTTTGGTCCCATCATAGACTATCTTGGGCCATAAATATATATAAAAATTTTAATGTTACATTTTTCCTTTAAAAAGGGAAAAATCTTGGATCTGTGGGTTTCCTTTTTCCCAGGTGTACGGGTAAAGGCCCCCCAGGCAACCCTTTGGGCGTTATCACCCAATGCTCGGGGGCACTTTTAAAGAATCGGGCTGTCGTTTTCAAAACCCGAGCCTAGGCAAAGGGTTAGCCGGATAACCTCACCTTTTTCTGATCTCTCGGTCTTTGGGGTTTTTTGTCTCACTCTGTCCCTCGGACAATCGTTTCTGGGGGCCTGTACTAGAAAAGGAAATAAATTATGCCCCTTGTCCCCCTGCATTTGAACTATGTAAAGCGCCTTGGGCGTTTAAAAAATTTCGGGGTAAAATTAAATGTCCCAACCCATGAATTTTCAAATGTGAAAAATTTAGGCGTTTAATCAAAAAAGCATTTTTCGGGTTTGCCCGGGTTCCTTCATATTTTCAAAAACAAAATTTTTAAAAAACACCTAAAAAAATTTTAAGGAACTTGCACGGGATACCAAGCTAAACAGCAAAAAATTTAACAAATTTTTTCAATCGAGGGAAACTCATATTTTCGATCACAGAGTATACTTATCTTTATACATTTTAATTAAGCAAACTTTAAATTTTATTTCACGCTTAAAAAAATTTTTAAATCCTTTTGATTTTTTTCCTTTTAAACAGTGAGACATTAAAAGAAAATAAAATTTTTCACTAAAAAAATTTACCAAAAAATTTTTTTTTCACTTATTCGGGAGGAAAAGAAAAAAAATACATAAATAAAAAAACAAAAAATTTTAAAACATAGAGTCAAAAAAAATATATAAACATGGGTTTGTTTCACACACGTACAACCAAACCTTTGTGAAATTTTTAATATTTCCTCCATAAAAAATTTAAGTCCTGAAACGAAATTTTTTACTAAACCCTTTTACCGCAAAAATAAACAAAATGAGGACGAAAAAACGGGGATTTTTTATTGAAAAACCAATAAATTAAATCCCAAAAACAATTTTTTTGGGCCATTCTTTTATGCCCAAAAAATTGAGATACCACCAAAAAATGACCGTTGTTTTTCGAGCAGGGGAAAAATTTGTTGTATACAAACATGCACTTACCCCAAACATGCTTTAAACAAAAGACGAGCGAAATTCAATCAATACTTTTTTTGCCCGTTTGCAAATTTGGGTCGAGAACATTTTATAGTTTCCACTATCGGGAATAAAAGGGGGGCGCTATTCACTCACCCGGGCGTTGGCGTCGGCGTGGGGCGTGGGCCTCGGCGTCCCCCTTGACTTTCTTGTTTAAAGTTTTTCATAAATCTTTGTGTTTCTGTCCCATTTGTTACATGTTTTTACCCTTATTTTAAGTTATAAAAATATTTTTCAAGCTTACAAAAAAAGTATCTCCCGACTGGGCCCTTTAAAACCCCAAAAGGGAAAAAAGGCCAGAAAGTTTTTAAACTTTGAATTATTTTCATTTTAGATTTTTTTAAAGCTTTGTTTATAACAAATTTTTGGCTCTTGAAAAATAAGATTTAAAAATTTAAAAATTTTTCCTTTAATAATCCCGTTACAACCCCCATAACCAAATTTTTAAATTTTAAACAGATTTAAACCCCCCTTTTGTTTTTAATTTGTTTTTGGCAATCTTCATTTTCCCTTGATTTAAATTTTAAAGCGAAAAAAAAGAAAAGACTAAAAAACCTGAAACGAAATTTTTAATAAACCAAAAACCCTGCAGAGTGGTACAATCCCATAACTCTGATTTGTTTTTGGTTTTTTTTCCAAATAATCCCCTTTTTTGTTGTTCCAAATCTTTTTTTTCGGGACAACCTTTGATACTGTCAGGTGATGACTTGTAACTCAAAATATTTTTTTTTTCCCACCCTTTTTGTGCATGTGGGGTAACAACCCCCAAAAACTCTACTTTGGTTCCTTGTCAGAATTGGGCCCCTTTGGGTGATTCTCCTTTTAAAGTGGGGTCCTTATTAAAGACAGATTTTCCCTTTTACTATCTAACGCCGAGTAGTGGACGCGCTGCCCTTAAAACAGCTCTAGTTCTACAATTTCCACCAGATCGAACTTTTTTAAAATTAAAAACTTTTTAAAGGAATACACAAAACTTTTTATTTTATTTTAAAGTTTTATTTCTGTCTTTTTTTTCAGCTGAACAAACGTTTTATCTTTCCAATGGGAAGGGTTTAAATCCCTCAATAAAATATTTTCCCACGTTTTAACATGAGAAAGAAACTCGGCGAACAAGGCGGAGTTCAAGAATCGAAACATAAAAAACCCGCAGAACGACAGAAAAGGGCTCTTTCGAAAACAAACGGAAAAACGGAGAATTACTGTATTCCACCCAAAATTTTGAGAACGCTTTTTTCGAAAGTCGCCCCATTTACCCTTTAAATTTTTTTGATTTTGGGGAAAGACGATTTTTAAAGGGTTAGGGTTTTTTTTTGATATTTTTGGGGAAAAAAAAAAGGGAAAAAAATATATAATAGTAAAATTTTTCATTGAAGTGGCACAAAAAGTGACTTTTTAAAACAATATTTGAAATTTTACTTGAAAAATTCAGGGGTTTTTTTTTTTTTTTTTTTTTTAAAAAGTCAGGGGAATTTCAACCAGATGCACCAGTTTTTAAAAGCACTGGTTTTGGGCAATAGGGAAAAAAACCCCCAAAGGGGGGGGGTGCGGTCAGGGCTTTTTTGTTACAAAAAGGGGCCTTAAAAATTATCATTGTCCTTTTAGGAAAATTGTTGAAAAAACTATTATTTTTTTATTATGACAACGCCATTAAATTTAATCTTTTTATAAAAAAGGCTTTTAAAACAAATTGTTCATTTTCAGGGGTATTGCTAGGCCCATGTTTTTTTATTTTTCCTACATATCTGCGATGTGTCAAAATTTTTAAATTTAAAAAACGCCTTTGGAAGTATTTTCCATATAAAAGGGCGCTTAAAAAAATCGATATAATAAAAAATAATAAAAAAATAAAAATTTTTTAAAAAATAAATTAATGCACTGATTTTTTTTTGTGTTTTTTAGGCCTATTTGGGTTTTTTAGGGTACCAAGTGGGAAAACCTGTTTTTAATTTATAAAACAATTTTTTGCCCTTTGAATACGGGCTTTGTGTTAGCTTTATTACCGAAAACCCTTTTTTCATATTTTTTTTTGTTGCCCCCCAACCGAGCCCCAGTAGAAAACCCGAAGATCTATGGACCGGGTTTTTGCGGATCAATTTTCCGACGGACGTATTTCTCGATACAATTTGACAAAAGACATTTTTCCCTGAAAAATTTGTCCTCCCCCCTCTGGTTCCTAGGGGAAGTTGTCAGTTATTTTGGGGAAACATGTTTTGTACGGGACAGAATTCGGGAAAACCGGTTTGGTTACTGCCCCTCGTTAATAACTGAAATTCTGTTGGAAAAATAAAAGACGTTAAAAAAAAAGCAAAGATTTTAATACTTTCAGGAGCCAGAAATACTTTCAATCTTCATTTTCTTTTTAAATTTTTATTCCTGCACTTCTTATTAAAACCCCTTTGGGCATTATTTTCAGGGGGTGTCCCCATTGCGTGTACTTTCCCAACTTTCAGGGGCCAGCATATAGCTTTTTTAATTTTCAAATTTTTTTTTTTTATTAAATTCCTGCACTTCTGTAAAATTTTTGACATTATTTTCAGGCGGTGTCTCATTGCTGTGACTTCTATAAATTCAGGAACCATAAATAGTTTTCAATCATCATACTCTTCTAAAATTTCTAAAACCGTTCAAACTTTGAAGATTTTGTTTTGGCCCCCAAAGTCCATTGCGTGTGAATTTTAGCACCGCAGCTAAAAGGAAAAATTTACAAGAATTTGGGTGTTTAAAAGAATAGGGATTCCCTTTACATGTACTTAAAATGAAAAAGGGGGTACCCACTTAAATTCCGTTGCGTAAATTAAATTTTGTGAGTCGCAATTTTTTCCTGGTTGACACTTGGGTTTTCCTTCACTTTTGTATCTAAACGTCGTCATAGTAAAATTTGTTTTTTGTCCGTGTGACGTTCAAACCCGTTTTTAAAATAACCATGGGAATAAAACTACCAAAAAAATCAAATATACAGAAAATCCGTTTTACCAAAAATTATCCTAAACCGGAAAAATTCCCCCCTTTTTCTGGCGGAGTAATAATGATACTGCAATACTCACCGATACCGATGGGTTTATAGTAATTCCGGGATGTTTTTATTTTCTCAGCTAATATGAAATTAAAAAACATTACATCCTAAAAGTCATTTTGTAATAAGCGGGGAAAAATTTAAGAGTTTTTTAAATTTTAAAATTTTTGTCTAATATATTTACAGCACAGGAAAGTTCGACGGTGAGAGTGTACAAGGGCAGATTAGTTTAAAACGAAAAATGAAGAGTAAATTTAAAAAACCAAAACCCTCATCACTTTTGAAAAACCCCAGCTTGGGGCCCTACAAAAAAACGGGAATTTAAAAGAACACGGACAGTACAAAACAGAAAATTCTAAAAAATCAAGAGCTTTTCCCATTTTAAATTAATTTAAGAGTTTAACTGAGGGGCGTTGCCGGTATTTACATCGGCCAAAAATTTTTGGGGTTTAAAGTTATTCTCCGTGTGTGATTTTCCCGGGAACCTTTGAAATTTTGTCATGATAGGTAATTCCTTTTTAAAAACCCGAATCCCTTTAAAAACCAGCTGTTTTTTTATTTCATAAAAAATGCACTTAATTCATTAAGGGTTTTTGACATTTCAAACGAAACAGGTTTTCAGAGATTTAATTCCCAAAAAGCCCAATTATTAAATTAAAAAAAAAAAACAAAAAGAAAAGGAGGTTACTACATTCCTTAAAAACAACCCGCTGGATTTACTTCTTTTTGCTTCTTTCAATTTCTCTTTTTTGAGACCCTTAAATTTTTACGGGCCCCCATTTTTACCAAACAAAGCGATAGAATGCAAAGTGAAAACATTTAAAACGCAGTTGTTCATAGTTTAAACACATGCCGTCGGGGAAAATGCACTAGGAAAGGGGAAAAAAAAAAATTTGTACTATTTATATTTAACAAAATTTGACTAATTCTATCTGGTTTGTAAACCCCCTAAAAAAGGACTGGGGAGCGCTGAAATCCCCAAAATGATAAATAAAAATCGGGGAACGGAAAATATCGAAATCCATTTTTTTTTACTTCCCCGAGGTTTAAAAAAATTTATGTTAAACCCAAATTTTTTTACTCCAAAAAAGATTTGAGTTTTGGTTTTTTTTGCAAAGATCAAACCCATAAAGAAATATTTTAAATGGGAAAAAACCAAAAAATAGTAACAAAAAAATTGGGAAATTTTAAAACATGTAATGACAAAAAAAGTTTAAAAACTTTATAAAAAAAAGCAAAGTTTTTAAAAAAAATGAGTCCCCCGATCAAAATATTCTTCAAAAAAAAGTAAAAGTTTTAAAGAAAAAACCAAAGGGGAAAAATTTGAAGCTGGGTTTTTTCGTAAAACTAATATACAATGATAAAAAGCCAATCAATTTTGGGAATTTAGATTAATCTGAAAATGCCCTGTTTTTTCAAACACTAACACCTTTTGACGAGGCACGGGCAGTGATAGCCGAATTCTGAGCTCAAGTAAAAAACCAGTGGTGATTTAGCTTAACCACCCGGCAAAGGACAACCACCTCCCCACTCCCTCCCCCCCCCCACTTCCCCCCCCCCCCCCCCCTCTCTCTCTCCGGACTGAAAAAAAAAGCACTTTTTTTTAAGATGAATTAAAAAAATCCTGAATCTGAAAATTCCCGTGGTCCCTTTTAAAAACTTTTTTTTGATTTTTTTTTTTGTTATATGTTTCCGTTTTTTTTTTAAAGAGTTTCCGGGAAGGTCTAAAAACAGGTTTTTCCTTAGAATTTAACATATGTCAGCCGCCAGAAAAACATCACGGGATGTAAATAAAATTTTACATAACTGATTTTAAATTACAGAAGCACTAAAAAAACACGTTTTAAATTTTTTTTTTATTTTTAAAAATTTTAATTAAAATTTTTTAAACATTATTTCTCGCAAGTAACTTTATTTTTTTTATTTTGTTTAAAAAACACACCCAAAAAAGTAAAAGGTATTTGGGGGCTTTCCAAACTCCAAGTAAACCCCAGCTGGCCCCTTATGACATTTTTCGGGTATACATGGGACTTTGAAAAACCACAAAACATCCACCCGGCAATTGGATTGCTTAAAAACATCGGAGAAATTTTACTTTTTTTAAAAAAAAAAAAACAGTGACGAAGCCCCTCCACCACGGAAGTGCCCTTCATGCTTTTTGGGGCATTTAGTAAACCCTTGATTTTTTGTACTGAGATTAAAAATTTATTTAAACCCCTATTTTAAAATACCCCTTTATAACACTTATGGATTATCAAAATTTCATAATAAATTCCCTTTGAAAATAAACAAAATAAATTAATGACAAATAAAGGCCCAAAATTTCATTCAAATTTGCAGCAAAACAAAGGGCAAACACAAAAAAAAAGCGCTTTGAAATTGAAATTTTTAATGTAAATTGCTATTTTTGAATCTTTTTCCCCTTTTTAGCTAAGAACGGGTAACTTTTCTATTTTTAACCCTTTTTTTTTTAACGAATCCACGAAAAAAAAAACTTTTACTTTTAGGGTGCCCCCATCCTTTTTTTTCTAACAAATTTAAAAAAAACACTGCGCCCCCCTGGGGACCCATTTTACCCTCCGGGGGAATAAATTTATAACTTTCTTATTCCTTTTTGCACCGAATCCCTGCAAATTGGTTTACTGAAATAATGTAATGATTATACAGTTTAAGTTTTAAAAATTATCCGGCAAATTTAAATGCTCAATGGTTTTTTTTCTTATATTTAAAAAGAATGATAAAAAAATTAAAAAATCTCTTGGAACATAAATCCCTTTAAACCAAAAAAAAATAAGAACAGAAACCCGGTTTTTATTGAGTCTTTTGTGAAGGTAAAGAAATTGAACCACACCTCCATGGCTCATGATCCCAAAGAAACCCCAAAAATACAACAAGGACGGGCAATAAATATGAACCATTTCCCTTTTCCCAAATTTTAAAAATTTTTCGAACGATACATTTTTAACTGTATGAATAATATGGGTTTTACTTTAAACTGTTTTTTGGGCAAGTATAATTTTTTGGGCAATTATATGACAAGATAAAGTCAAAGTTTATTAACTTTAAGGGAAAGGGAAAATATGTTTGATTTCACATAAATGAGGCCGAAAGCAAACATTTTTTAGTTTGGGGTTTTAAAAACGTTTCTATTTCAAGTGGGTTTTTTCTTTTTTTTGCCTTAGTAAAGTGGACCATAATTTTTAAAAGCTTTTATTTGCCCCCTCCCCCTTTAAAACACATACCTTCAAACCGCACATTTTAGTGTTTATGTCGGGGAAACCAGTCAATTTTCAAATTCCATTACATGCTTTCCAAGGAATCCAAACCCCCAAAAATTTTGGGTCCCTAATTTTTATATTTTGTTCCTTTTGAAAAATTGGGAAAACATTTAAAAGTAAATGAAAAACAGTGCCCAAAAAAAGAATTTTTTTTCCAAGCCGTGCTAGGGGAAGGCTGATTTGGGCCTACCATTTTTTCATTACCTCCTATGAACCGAGTGTGGGTATTTTTATTATTTCATAATAATAATAAAAAATAAAATAATAAAAAATAATAATGAAGGGAAAAAAACGGTTTTCAAGATTCAAAGAATCAAATTTTTAATTTTTCCCATCCGAAATTTTTAAATTTTAAAAAAAATGTAAAAAAATTTTTTTTATTTTTACAAGATGTTGGGAAAATTTAATTTTAATGTTTTGCAACACATGACGAACGAGCGTTTTTTTTGGCCCGAAATGACCAACCCCTGGGCCGCAAAATGGGGAAAAGATTAGCCGACATCTAAGGGGTTTTCCCAAAAGTCTCTGCAGCAAGCCTCCCGACATAGATACGCTTTTAAAAAGGAAACATTTTAAACGAAAGACTTTTTTTTAAAACAATTTTCATATTTTAAAAACAATTTCCTGAATTTTTAAAGATTTTTAAAAAAGCTGTTGTTAACACAACGTATAAATCTTTTTAAAAGATACAAAATCTTTCTAAAATTTAAAAATGACATTAAACAACTGACAACTTTAAATAAAACAAAATAATGTCAAAAATTAGTATGGATGTGTGTTCCTTTAGTCTGTTTTTAAAAATCCCCCCCCCAAAAAAAAAAAACGCACGCACCTTTAAATTTAAATTTAAAAATTTTGCTCTTAGACATTCTGGACCTTCAGACAGCGGTTTTTTGTCCGCATACCTGAATTTTGGCACACTATCCCAAAGGGTTAAATTTCCTCTGTAAAAAGGTCTGGTAGGCAGGTTTCTTGAGGGGTGCATTCTTGAGGTTTGGGGGGCAGTACTTGAGGTCCCGGCGAGCAGTGAAAGACTCCGGTGGGGGTTTCTTGAGGTCGGGGGGCCCTTTTCCCATGTTTGTTTGCCCACTTTAAGGGGGGGGGGGTGGGGGGAGTCCTAAAGGGCGGGGGGCAGTAAATTGAAAGGGCTGATCGGGACTTTCGATGTTTGTTGCCCCACTGGGGGACATCCTTAAAAGGGCGCTGGGGAAATGCTTGAGGTTTCACTTTCCGATTTTTGAAACGCACAGTAAAGGACTGGGGGCAGTACTTTTGGGGTTTTGGGGGAGGACTTGAGGGCTGTGCGCACTTTCCGATTTTTTTAGGGGCACAGTATAAGGGCTGGTGGGGAAACTTGAGGGATTGGGTGGGCAGTACTTGATTCCCCAAAGCCATTTTTCCTAAAGTTTGTTTTCACACTATAAAAGGGCTGGTTTTGGGGAGTCCTTAAGGGGCTGGGCAGAAATTGAGGCGGTGCGCCCCAAAATTTTTTAAAGGGAAGTTCGCACTTTGGGAAATCTGGGGGGAGTACCCTGGGTCTGGGGGGCAATAAAATTAGGTCTGGTGCCAGTAAAATTTAGGTCTGGTGGGCATTTCTTTAAGTCTGGGGGGCAATAAATTTAAGTCTGGTGCGCACTTTTAAGGTATGTTGCCCCATTGTAAGGGCTGGTTTGGGAGTAAAATAGGGGCTGGGGCAATTAATTTTAAAGGGCGGGGGGCCAGTTCTTTTAGGTCTGGGGGGCAAAACTTGAGGGCCCGGTGGCAGTACTTGAAAATCTGGTGGCAAATCTTGAGGTCTGGTGGGGAGTACTTAGGCTGGGGGCCCAAAAAAAACCTTAAGGTCTGGTGGGGAGTACTTTTAGGGCTGGGGGGCAGTACTTTTAGGGCGGGGGCGCCTTTCAGAGGGTTTTTGTTTTCCACTTTGTAAGGGCGGGGGGCATACAATGAGGTCTGGGGGGCAATACTTGAGGGCGGTGCGCATACTTGAGGGCTGGTGGGCATACCCTTTAATCTGGTGGACAGTTTCTTGAAGGGCGGTGCGCACTTTCCGAGGGTTTTTGCGCACTTTGTAATTTTGGGCAAAATTTAAACCCTTTTAAAAAACCCGAGAAGTTTCTTTCTCTCTCTGACTGTTTCCCTTGCGGTGTGACATTGTACTACTTTCTTTTTTTTATTTGTCATATTGTTTTAAAAGGGAAATCATAACCCCCAAAATAGGGTTTTATCCGGGACGGCGCTTTTTTTTACATTATTTCTTTCAGAAGGATTTTTTTTTCTCTGAAGTTCTTAATTCAGTGTATTAAATTTTATGATATTAAGGCATCCGATTTTAATTCATCTGAAATTTAAAATTTTAGGTTTTTCCCATTTAAAATTGGGGAAACCACAAAAAAAAGAAGAAAAATCCCTGCCTTGCAAACCCTTTGGGGCAATCGCCTTAAAGTCCCGTCCCATAAACAAGAAAATAATGATGTCTCCGCCCTTTTAGAACCAACTTCAGTTGATACAAGAAGTGATTTGTCTGCTTATTAAAAAACAACGCCCGGCGATACAAGTAAGTGATGTCATCTCTTAAAGAACACAACGTTTAGTCGATACAACTAATTTATGTCCCTCTGCTTGAGCACAACGTTTATCGATACAAGTAAGGATGTCGTCTGCTTATAGAACACAACGTCATTTGTTTTAAGTAAGGGGATGCCCTATCAAAAAAAAGAACAAAATTAAGGGTAGTCTTCTAACATAATAACAAAAAAAAGGGAAAATAGAAAAATTTGAAAAATTTTTGCAATTAAAAAAATTTTAAATTTTCTAGCCATAACTACTGTTGATTAGCTTCGCGTTTTTTAAAGCTAATGTTTTAAATTTTTTTCTGTCAATTTTAGCCCGACTTCAAAGGGACCGTCCCGTTTTTTGGGGGAAACTTTCAGGGCCCCCCGGGAAAAAATCAATAGTCGAGCGCCCCCTAGTAATCGACCCCCATTTTTTGGGAAAAGGTGATACAGCCCACCTGTAAAGTTTAGACAGACCCCGCAGTTGAACCTCGGGGAAATCGTCTGCAGGCTTTAAATTTTTAGCAAATACACAAAGCAAATGCAACATCATTTTTAAGATCTATAAGGGTTTCCCTTTTCTTTACAAAACGAAGAATTTTATGTTTAAAGTTTTAAAAGGGGGGCTTGACACAAAAAGTATGATTAAAAATTTAAAATTTTTCCCATTTTTAAATTTCTGTTCCTTTACGGCTTGTGAAATCAAGGTTTAGTTCGCACCAAAAGGTACTTTGGGGGGGCACTGCGTAAGGTTAAGTGGGTGCGCACAGATTGGGGTTTTAAAAACCTTCCCCGAATTGGTTCTACCTCGACTGTTTTCCCTAACGACGTCCAATTTTGGGTAACTTTGTATATTTTTTTTTTAACTTTGTTTAAATTTAAAGTTTTTGCTTGGGATTTTTTTAAATTTTTGTTTTAAAGTTTAGTAAAAATGAAAAAAGAAGTAAATTTTTCCCGAAGACGGCGGTGGTTGGAAACATAGTTTCCTTTTTTTCTAAAACGAAATCTTTCGCTTAATGAGTTTATGAAATGTTGTTTTATATTTAGATTTTTTACAAATTAATAAAAGTTAAACAAATCTAAATTGTTTTATCAGGGACAAATGCTCCCAACTTTTGGGGATTTCCCCCGCTCCTTACACATTCGAACAAAGTCCAAACCCCACCAATAAAATAATTCGTCTGCTTTTTTAAAACAACGGCAAAAATTTTTTCAAATGTGTATACAACAAAAATTTAAAAAGAAAGTAGAACTGAGATGTAACTACGGGAAAATGGGTTTTTATTTATAGGGGAAAAAACTCCCGACGCTGAACCATTTGTTTGAAAAAAAAAAAGGGTTAGTTTTTTTGTAGCCCGACAATTTAAACGATCCAATTGCCCTTTAGACACTTAATGTTTTAATTTTTTTCATCAAATTTCCCTAGTACGTCAATGCCACAGGTCCGTTTTCCGGCAAAAAAAAACAGGTCCTTTCTGGGAAACATCAGACGGTGGAGCGCCCTCTAGTCACAAGTAGTCGTCTGCGTTCCTGGGAAGATGGTGAAACAGCGCCACAAACATTATAGTCAAACCTCGAGGAAATCGACTGCAAGCTCAACTATTTAGCAAAGTATACAAATATAACATGTCGTTTTAAGATCTGCGTGTTCTCTTCCGCTTCATACTGTTGAAGAGATTCGTGTAACATACTTTTATTTTCCAAACGCATTTAAATAATATAGTGATTTTAGTATTTTGTATTTTCACATCCTAAATGAAATTTAGTTAAGTTACCTTTGTTAAGTTATCTTTGAAATAACTGAAGTGGTCATACTGAAAATAGAATGTTAAGAAATTGAAAGTGTATTCTCTCTGCAACGGACAAAATGCATGCTCTTTTATTTTACTGCTGTCACTTCGATCAAACATAATAAATAACGACTGAACGTGAATTCCATTTTTTTTCAGCGGAATGCAAAACTTTGAATATCAACTCTGTGACTACTGTAACGTTGCTTGGACAGAAATTAACCATGCTTAGAAAGGAAGTGCCGGAACCGGTTCGTCCTCCTTCAACGTAATCCATAAGGCAAGATCCTCGACTTGTCAAATCTACAAATGATCTCTCTAGACTCCTCGGTAATTTGTGCCGGACTCCACACAAAAGTCTTCAAGATTTTTTTTCACTGACTGCTGAAAAACATTTTTTAATGAAATGTTCAACGTGTAAGCATGAATATTCATGATCAAATATCGACATTCAAATCTACAAATCATCTCGCATTGTGCAAGAAGAATTTTTATTGACTGCCGTCAATATTTTATCTATCAAGCATTTATAGCTCTGAACTAAAAAGTAGAAAATGTCACAAGACAATTTATGTTCAAACCCGTGTCTTCTGTCATTTTACCAAATTTGGCCCTATTTTGGCATATGATTATATATATTTTTTTGTAGATCTATTCGTAAATTATTATAAAATGACCAGTGTTTGTCGATTCTGATATGTATATAGTCTGATATTTACCAGGGATTGAAAGAAAGAAAATTTAAAATGGATGATTATACAAACATATCGATGTAACTCATTGCAGACTTGGAGCGGTCTTCTGCGCATGCCCGAAAGTGATTATCAGTAGATCTATGTCGTAAATACTGTCGTAAAATATCAGAATCTTCTTTTGGTAACACATGCCCTAGCCTAGTTCAAATCTTAGTATATGCTTAAGAAATAACAGATTCCAGCTGAATATACATTGTGCTGCATTTGACATTAAAATCCGTTCCCGACCATTCTGTTTACAATACAGAACAACCGTGACGTCATCTAAGGAACGGTTTCCCTGACTATACGCGGACGTCGTCAATACAGCTGTCTGTTATCACTAAGCAGCCTTGTTTTTATTTTGGTGCCCTTTGGTTGCGACATTAGCGGCGTTGCGTTGCGACATTTAACGTTGCCACACACCTCATTCCTGATGGAATTCATCGCCACGAGGGTATGAGAGAACAGGCCAGTTTCCCTTTTAATGCTGAGCGCCAAGCAAGAGAGCAGCTGATACCATTTTTCACCGTTTACGTTTACCTAACGTCGCTATGGTAATTCCTGGCGGAGATGCGGGGCCTTTGTTTAAAATGTAGCTGCCACATTATCCATTATAAACAGAAAATACATTTAACATTTTGTTAAATTTCCTATTTATGATAATTAAGTTCTATAAAAATTGTCAAAGTTTTAAATATTGCTGAATATACTAGAATCTTTTGTTAACTCTATTGCTTTTTATTACCTCCCTTTATTGCAATATTGAAAGTAGTCGTGTAAGTACGTATAGCATGATTTGGAAAGCTGTTTCATTTTTAAATTAATAATCAAAGCATTATGGACCTGTATATTTTGATATAACCTTCCTGTAATCACTCTGTACATAGGAAGTTCTTTCAGGACGCACCGAGTCAAATTATGAGTAAACTCAGTTTGGTTGTGCTTTTTCCATGAGACATAAATGAAATATGTAACATACGTCCACTCAAAACAGTTTCGTTGTCATGGTAATTGTAGTTAATAACTTACAGGGTGGATACCGTATGATTGTGCAGATTTTCTTAAAGTATATGACAGCATGTTTCCACCTCTACAGCAAGGTATGCCAATATTACAGAATACATGTTGGAAATTCTGATCCTTCTTCAAAAAATTTCTCTTTTGCTTTGATGTCTGGTACATGTAAAATAACCTCATCCAACCGTGGTGTTCATTGCTGGCAGCCTGCATCAGTTGTTTAAGCCAGGTATGTCATCATTAGCAAACTTTGCATTCCATTTCAAATGTTAACATTTTTAGAGCTGAGACGTGTCCCAGTCGCCATCCAGGCATGACCTATGTAGTTGTTTAACTTGCAAACTGTTCAAAACTCTTCCGGTAGTTTAGCCATGTCTGTGAAAAGCTAATATCAAGAATTAGATGTGCCTTACATAAAATGGCTACACTGTCATTGATTTTTCTGGATTCTCAAAAGAGGTAACCCAATGTAATTCAGGGCCATAGGAAGTAGGAAGGGGTGTGGGGCAATAATTTGACCGATTATTGTAATTATCTTAGCAAGTTTTTGACAGCAAGTTTATTTTAGCTGATTTTCATAATGTGTACCCCACCCCAACCAAAGCTGAAAATGCTTCCTACGGCCCTGTAATTTCCCCGTCATAACCAAGGGAATGGTCGGAGAACATTTTCTTCATGTATTGCAAAATAAATTGCTTCATTAAATTGTATTTTACCTGCTTAGCACGAAAGAAATCATTCCTAAGGGAGATAATTCCCTGTGATTCAGTACATTTCAGTTGTAGGTATTGCTTCCCCGTAATTGAATATAGTCCTGGGCATACAATTTTACACTTATACCTCTCCAGTCCGCCTCTGCGTTGAAATCAATTTTTGGTCGACTAGTTTATATTGCTACAACGATACAATGACATCCACCGAGTTAATAATTGCTTGATAACGCCATGCTTACGCTATGATGTACACTTAATCAGGAATTGTTTTACCAGATTCTATTATTCTTCCGAAACAGCAGCCCCTCATTCAACTGAAAAAGTGTTTACATTAATGGCATGGACTAGCACTGAACAGCTGTTTGTGACTGGAAAAGTACATATGTGGTCTCCTGTCTCATGTTTTATGTTTCTGTCTAAACATGAAAAATAAAATGAAATTCGTTAGAAAACTAATCGATGGCAGCGAAAATGCATTCACCCGGCCATATTTATCCACCGTTTTTGCGACGAATCCTGCACCGCCACAGCATTGGAACCACTGTGAATGCTATGGCCAGTGTTCAAATGACGTGCAAATTCTAGTTTTGGAGGCCTCATTCGACTAGAGGCAAAATTTGCCCATACACACATCTACTGGATGAAACAACAACATACGACAGCTTTCAGTCAGCAATATGATTTTCAGACCATATCATAATTGGGTGTTGTTTTTTTTTGTTTTTTTTTCTTGATTTATTTTTAGAATAACTGCAATTACTGCATCTAATGTAGAAATGGCCAGCAACAATTGATACATGAATCTTGGCTTTCCTTGAAACGCAGCTGATTTTCTAAAATGATTTTCAATCTGGCTGTCGTTCCGTCCGGAAACTGTTGAAAAGGTATAAAATATTTCTGATTTTCACGAAACTTTATTTGATATCTATAAACCTAGAATAAATTCGCCGGAATGTTTTTCTGTCTCTGTCTCTTTCCCAGGGGATTCCTATCGCTCTGTCCCTCCAGTCAGATTTCAATGTGACTGTACTGTTTTCGGATGAATTGTGCGCCCTAAGTGCCTCTGAATTTAAAACATCTTTGAAGTTTCTTTGGAAACGCAGAACGCAACAAATGTTAAAACATTTAGTAGCAGATTCGGCTTTATTGATAGGCAATGAAATATGCAACACACTTCTCCTCCGACCCTAGTACCAACACACTTATTTATTTATGTATTTATTTATTATTATCACATGTTTGACGTCGCGGGAGAGTAATAAAACCATTAAGTAAAAACGATAATACACTAGTGTTATAAAGCTTTGACGTCGACGTCATTTATAGTATAGGACACGTTGGTCAAATTGACTTGTTAATAAAATAAAAGAAAGTAGATTTTTTGATGTTTCGGCAGGAAAGACTAACATGTGATAAAAAGAATTTTACATTTGTGACTTTCCACATTGAATTTATTAAACTCTTTGAATAAAACTGATAAAAACGTGAATTATCCCAACATTGTAGTCGTTGCTGCATTTTCGTAGACATGACGGTAATGTTCAAAAATGGAATGAACTTGTATGGGAGAAGCGCGAGTAAGTACGATGTTTGAGGAAGCGTGTTTCAGGTCATTAATTGATGCAGCAAAATATACTAAGAATAAGATTGCGTTTTTTGCTGTGTTGTTGTTGCTTTTTTACTACGAAAAAGAGGTTATTATGGAGAAACAAGAGACAGAAACCAGATTTCTGTCTTATCAAGGAAAGGATTACCCAGTCCCTGGAAAAGCATTTTAAAAATAAAAATCGTGTATTAATAGCACATGAATTGACATGTTTTACAAACACATTTTTTTCTCCCGTTGTGTATGGGCGGATCCAGTTAAAAAGTATTTTTATGCAAGAAAAAAAGAATTATCCAAGGCACGGTCTTTTTGGCGTGTTCAAAAATCGGTTACAATGCCGCCAACAAAAAACATTGATTAGAAATTGATGTCATATTCAGTGCTGAAAATTAAAAATATTACAGTTATTTTATGTACAATTAATGGAGAGATGTCGCAAAGTTTTCTTGTTGATATTTAGCAGCATTAAATTGTTAGTATATAACTGAAATCCGAAGGGACACCGTAATTTCGTACTGTCTATCCCTGCAGGGGTAACTACGATACTACGATACAACATCACGTCAACACGATACAGGGACACCGTAATTTCATACTGTCTATTCCTGTAGGGGTAAGTACGATACTACGGTACAACATCACGTCAACACGATACAGGGATACTGTACTTTCGTATTGTCTATCCCCGCAGAGGTAAGTACGATACTACGATACAACATCACGTCAACACGATACAGGGATACCGTACTTTCGTACTGTCTATCCCTGCAGAGGTAAGTACGATACTACGATACAACATCACGTCAACACGATACAGGGACACCGTAATTTCGTACTGTCTATCCCCGCAGAGGTAAGTACGATACTACGATACAACATCACGTCAACACGATACAGGGATACCGTACTTTCGTACTGTCTATCCCCGCAGAGGTAAGTACGATACTACGATACAACATCACGTCAACACGATACAGGGACACCGTACTTTCTTACTGTCTATTCCTGCAGGGGTAAGTACGTTACTACGATACAACATCACGTCAACACGATACAGGGATACTGTACTTTCGTACTGTCTATCCCTGTAGGGGTAAGTACGATACTACGATACAACATCACGTCAACACGATACAGGGACACCGTACTTTCGTACTGTCTATCCCTGCAGGGGTAAGTACGATACTACGATACAACATCACGTCAACACGATACAGGGATACTGTACTTTCGTACTGTCTATTCCTGTAGGGTAAGTACGATACTACGATACAACATCACGTCAACACGATACGGGGACACCGTACTTTCGTACTGTCTATTCCTGCAGAGGTAAGTACGATACTACGATACAACATCACGTCAACACGATACAGGGATACTGTACTTTCGTACTGTCTATCCCTGCAGAGGTAAGTACGATACTACGATACAACATCACGTCAACACGATAAAGGGACACCGTACTTTCGTTCTGTCTATTCCTGCAGAGGTAAGTACGATACTACGATACAACATCACGTCAACACGATACAGGGACACCGTAATTTCGTACTGTCTATCCCTGCAGAGGTAAGTAGGATACTACGATACAACATCACCTCAACACAATGCCAAAGCACGATAACACAATGTGACAGGATAACTACACAATGCTACAGCACGATAAAACAATGTGATAGGACAACTACATCATTTTACCGCACGAAAACATAATGTGATAGCACGGCAGCACGTTGTGATAGAAGAATATTATAGAATATTATATAAATATTGCATTCCTGAGAGGGTGATATGAAAAATGTTCACCACGAGATATATGAATATCGACCGAGGCGCCAGCCGAGGTCTATATTCATATTTCGAAGGGTGAACAGTTTTCATATCACTCTCTCAGGAATGCAATATTTATTTTATTATACCGAAATGACATTAAAGGTCAAACATTTACTGTAAAATCAACATATAATAATGATTTAAATGATTTATCTAACGTTAAAAATGAATTACCAAATAATGGAGAGTGTATTAAGGAGTGCTTAATCATTTCAACATTGTGACACTGTTGAAATCCATAGCAGTTACATTCGAAAAACGGCGATAACTTTATTATGTCTAAACGAAACATATATGTGTGAGCACTTATTTTCATAGTTAGATCATTTCCAATCTCATGGAAATAGTTTTGATTCAATATTTGATAAAAAGTTGTTTTCGAAATTGTTGGCACGCAGAACAAATCATTAATAAAAGAAAAATCGGCCTGGTTCACAAATGAAAGAAATTTAATCCTAAATTATAAAAGCACATCTTTTGAAAAGGTATTTTAGTTAAGTTGGTCTGCAGTTCGCAGTTCGCAGTTCGCGTTTCGAATTGCGAACTGCAAACTGGTCTGCAGTTCGCAGTTCGCGATTCGAATTGCGAACTGCAAACTGGTCTGCAGTTCGCGATTCGAATTGCGAACTGTAAACTGGTCTGCACTTTACGATTCAAATGTCAAGGTGCAGTCTGATCAACAATGTCCTGCACATTGCAGACAAGAATGCATTTCACAGTTGGTCTGCAGTTCTCGTTTCGAATTGCGAACTGCAAACTGGTCTGCAGTTCGCGATTCGAATTGCAAACTGTAAACTGGTCTGCGCTTTACGATTCAAATGTCAACGTGCAGTCTGATCAACACTGTCCTGCGCATTGCAGACAAGAATGCATTTCACAGTTGGTCTGCAGTTCGCGTTTCGAATTGCGAACTGCAAACTGGTCTGCAGTTCGCGATTCGAATTCGAACTGCAAACTGGTCTGCAGTTTGAGATTCATATTGCGAACTGTAAACTGGGCTGCAGTTTACAATTCAAATTTCAAAGTGCAGACTGATCAGCACTGTCCAGCGCATTGCGAACAAGAATGCATTTCATAATTAGTCTGCAGTTTGCATTTCGCGTTTCCAACTGCGAACTGCAAACTGGTCCGCAGTTCGCGTTCCGAATTGCAAACTGCAATCTTGTCTGCTGATTACAATACAAATTTCAAAGTGCAGTCTGATCAGCACTTTCTTGCGCATTGCAGACAAGAATGCATTTCACAGTTGGTCTATAGTTCGCAGGTTGTGTTTCCAATTGCGAACTGCAAACTGGTCTGCAGTTTGCAGTTCGCAGTTCGTGATTCGAATTGCGAACTGCAAACTGGTCTGCAGTTCGCGATTCGTATTTCGAACTGCAAACTGGGACACAATTTACGATTCAAATTTCAAAGTGCAGTCTGATCAGCACTGTCCAGCGCATTGCGGACAAGAATGCACTTCACAGTTGGTCTGCAGTTCGCAGTTCGCGTTTCGAATTGCGAACTGCAAACTGGTCTGCAGTTCGGGATTCGTATTGCAAACTGTAAACTGGGCTACAATTTACGATTCAAATTTCAAAGTGCAGTCTGATCAGCACTGTCCAGCGCATTGCGGACAAGAATGCATTTCATAATTAGTCTGCAGTTCGCATTTCGCGTTTCCAACTGCGAACTGCAAACTGGTCCGCAGTTCGCGTTCCGAATTGCAAACTGCAATCTTGTCGGCTGATTACAATAAAAATTTCAAAGTGCAGTCTGATCAGCACTTTCTTGCGCATTTCACAGTTGGTCTATAGTTCGCAGTTTGTGTTTCGAATTGCGAACTGCAAACTGGTCTGCAGTTCGCAGTTCGCAGTTCGCGATTCGAATTGCGAACTGCAAATTGGTCTGCAGTTCGCGATTCGAATTCGAACTGCAAACTGGTCTGCGGTTCAAGATTCAAAATAAAAATATATTTGAACGTTACTCTTATACTTTTAAGTAATAGGTCAGTATTTGCTAAATATAAAATTTTGAGCCGTGCCATGAGAAAATCAACATAGTGGGTTTGCGACCAGCATAGATCCAGACCAGCTTGCGCATCCGCTCAGTCTGGTCAGGATCCATGCTGTTCGCTAATGGTTTCTCTAATTGCAGTAGGCTTTAAAAGTGAATAGCATGGATCCTGACCAGACTGAGCGGATGCGCAAGCTGGTCTGGATCCATGCTGGTCGCAAACCCACTATGTTGATTTTTTCATGGCACGGCTCATTAATGTTAATGGTCTGCACATCCTCCCTCTTCAGTAGAACTGCAAAGTGCCGGCAAGTCTGCGGCTCCTAGTTTTCGATTCGAACTACGAAATGCAAACTGGTCTGCAGTTCTCAGTTCGCAGTTCGCAATTCGTAGTTCATAATTCGAATTGCGAACTGCAAACTGGTCTGCAGTTCGCAGTTCACGATTCGAATTGCGAACTGCAAACTGGTCTGCAGTTCAAGATTCAAAATGAAAATGAGTTTGAAAGTTACTCTTATACTTCAAAGTAATAGGCAAGTGTTTGCTAAACATAAATGTGAAAAGTCTGCACTTCCTCCCTCTCCATTAGAACTGCAGACAAGAATGCATTTCACAGTTGGTCAGCAGTTCGCAGTTTGCGTTTCGAATTGTGAACTGCAAACTGGTCCGCAGTTCGCAGTTCGCCTTTCGAATTGCGAACTGCAAACTGGCCTGCAGTTCGCAGTTCGCGATTCGAATTGCGAACTGCAAACTGGTCCGCTGTTCGCAGTTCGCCTTTCGAATTGCGAACTGCAAACTGGCCTGCAGTTCGCAGTTCGCGATTCGAATTGCGAACTGCAAACTGGTCTGCAGTTCGCGATTCAAATTCGAACTGAAACTGGTCTGCAGTTCGAGATTCGTATTGAGAACTGTATACTGTGCTGCAGATTACGATTCAAATTTCAAAGTACAGTCTGATCAGCACTGTCCAGCAAAATGTAGACAAGAATGCATTTCACAGTTGGTCTGCAGTTTGCAGTTCTCAGTTCACGTTTTCAAATGCGATCTGCAAACTGGAAAAGTAAAGAAGAAATGAAAAATCTTGAAATGGAGCTTCTCTGTCTTGCAGGATTTTTTCCAATGAATTTAGTAACATTTTTATGGAGAAGCCGCCCATATCAATTACCGGTGACGAATATAGATAAGCTTAAATATAAACAATGAAAACATGTAGAAGTTATAGCATGTTTGTCACGGGATGTAACATTTCATGTTCTTTAAAGTTAATAGTGACGTGCGCCGCGCATAGCGGGGAAACTAATACTTTTCCCTGGCGGTATCGTCGGCTGTTTAATTAAATTGGATATCCTCGGCAATGAACGTGTTATTACGAATATTAACGGAGATGTCCGAGGCACTTCATCCTTGCCCGTACAGTCTTTGTGAATTCTTGTCATGTAGGTTACATTCTACCAATTCAATTCCTTATTTATTTCATATTAATAACAAAACATTCAGACCTCATTTTCAGCACTTTAGAGCATTTCAATGATATGAAAACCATTTATGGTCATTTAGTATAACATGTCTTCTTATCAAAAATAGAAAAATATTGACATGTTATGTTGTATATAAGAAGAATAATCTGTTCTGAGAAACATCACCCTCTAAAAATGCCCCCACGAAAACAGCCGTTTAGCAATTACGCGTAGGTAGACATTTTTCGCAAAGAATAAAACCTATTCCAGGAAATTTACAATGAAAATGGTCTAGATCTATTCTCAATACAATAAGCAATAAACATAAGCCAAAAATTTAGCTGTCACCTCCTCATGTCACTCATTATAAACACAAACTGCGAACTATAGACCAACTGTGAAATGCATTCTTGTCTGCAATGCGCAGGTCAGTGTTGATCAGACTGCACGTTAAAATTTGAATCGTAAACTGCAGACTAGTTTGCAGTTCGCAACACGAATCGCGAATTGCAGACCAGTTTGCAGTTCGCAATTCGAAACGCGAACTGCAGACCAACCGTGAAATGCATTCTTGTCTGCAATGCGCAGGACAGTGTAGATCAGACTGCACGTTGACATTTGAATCGTAAAGTGCAGACCAGTTTACAGTTCGCAATTCGAATCGCGAACTGCAGACCAGTTTGCAGTTCGCAATTCGAATCGCGAACTGCGAACTGCAGACCAGTTTGCAGTTCGCAATTCGAAACGCGAACTGCGAACTGCGAACTGCAGACCAACTTAACTGATATAACGTCTCAGTCTTTTACTCACTGCAGAAGTATCAATCACTCAACGGGAGATATGAAAAAATAATATCTCATGCGCAGAAAAACAAAATAGCGCTTTTGCGCAGGTGATATGAAATTATGTATCATATCACATGCGCAGAAACTGAAAATCACGATTTTGCGCATGAGATATAAAATTGCTGGGGAATATGATATATTATTCAAGTTAAACTAATGGGAAATTTGCATTGGATATTTATGTGAGGTATAATAATAACTCTTATCATGCTAGGCAAGACTGATTCTACCTTTGTGACCAGTGTAGATCATTATCAACCTGCACATCCGTGCAGTCTGATCTTAATCCACACTGTTCACCAAATATCTTTTTGGTAATCACTCCTTTTAACAGTTAATGGTACTATACAAACTGAAAAATAGCCATTTTAAATTTTTTCATCAGAAATTTAGCGAGGTTAAGATCGTGTTATGGCATCATTTTTTCGAGCCTGTCGTATCGTGTTGCCGTGCTGTCGCACTGCTGTTGTAGTGCTGTCACAGTCGGCAGCAGCTCATTATATCGCGCAATAGACACATGTTATCGTAGTGTCGCGGTTTACTGTACGACATCCAGGTAGTTCTGCACGTTCGGATTAATATTTTTAACACAATATAACATTTGAATAAACTCTGATTTTCAAAACTTCTGAAAATACCTAGAAAATTCAGCAAATAAAATATGTAGGATCATGCGCTTGACATTTTGCTAGACTGATTTGAAAAATTTGGACTGCATGCAATTTTTCATAATAAGATACTATGGCAAATTCACATTTTTCATATAGAAAGTTTTCTACAAATATAATCTGGATAGTTAATCCCTCGGAAGCACCGAGAGCAAAGCAAACAGTAAAATTGCAGACTCGGTTTGATTAAGTCTGTTCATGAGCAGTAATGGGAAGTGCAACACTGCCCACGCCCCCTAGCACCGGCTTAAGCAGTATTCAATTTTCAAATCGAAATGAGTTGAAATCAATGATCCCGAAGGACCAGAAAATATAACAACACTGAGATGAGGTTAATTTTAATGAAAATTCTTACAGTTGTAAATAGACACATGGTCTATAATGTGGTGAAAATAAATGTAAATGTCCGTGTGCATATCTTTCTTATATTTGTCCATGATTAAAATGAACCGCACTTTTCAAGCTAATTTTAAGACAATTTGTTTTAATTATCTAACATGTCAGATGTTTTGATATCGTTTTTCAACTTAACTCTTACCCTGCTAAATTTCTGTAATGAATTGGTCCATCATTCAATTTGGGCAATACCATTTATAATTCGAAGGGGTGTTTACTGAAAATTTACTGATTGAATAGCGAACAGTGCAGACTTTGATCAGACTGCACGGATGTGCAGGCCGATCTTGGTCTGCACTGGTCGCAAAGGCAGAATCACATGCCGCCAGAAGGCTAAGGGTTAAGAATGAAAGGAATAGTGCCTTTGTAATAAATTTACTGACAAGCTGTTATTAAATCACAGAACGCCGAATCTAGGCTTTATTCTACGTTTTACGGCTAAATGTCGTTACGCCATCACTTCCGGTTAACCAAACGTGCAGAACTTCCTTAATATCATGTCATTCCGTTCCAGTAAGACATGTACAGTAACAATAACATAGTAGGTTAGTGTTACAGACCTAGAAATTCAACGGTTCAGCAAAAGAGAATTTTGTCTAGGAATCCGTGGGAATATTATCATGTGTACCTTATCTAAGTTACGTTGTTTTCTTTTGTCAAAACCCCTTCCAGATAATAAAGTTGTACAGCAAACGTTCGGCACTTTTCCTAAATGCAATAGAATTATGGCTCCAAAAAGTGTCCCTCTGGCAATTTTTGTATTCTGGCAGGACCGAAAATGTACTTCCCATTTCCTCCCCTTGCAGTTTGCAATTTCAGAGTTTAAGGAGTTTTAAATGATTTAGAATTATCTCTTGTTTTAATCATGAAGTTAAACTAAATATTTTGGAATTCGCCAGTGATATGAGTTTTTACAAATAAATCACATATCTGTTTTAAAGTTCGTCAGAAGTTATATACTGAGTCGGAAGTAAACAACCCTAGCAGACGTCACACAAGACCCGCACGTTACGTTTCACGCCATTTTGTACATGGTGCAGACGAGTGTACAGGTCATTATCTCTGCTTGGAACCATTGTCATAAAATCAGCTCTTGACCTCGTTGATTTGAACGCCCGTTCACTGAAGTTTGATTATAAGCACGTTTTTCTTACCTACTGAGGTACAGGCCTTTACGTAAGCTGCCGTCTGAAAGAACAAAGAAGTGGCGGGAAACGTAACGTGCAGACTTAACGTAACGTCTGCTACAGTAATTTTTTATCTAGCTCAATATCATACCTCCTCACAAACTTGAAAATGAATGTTTCATATCATTTGAGTGTTGTTGTTTTTTTTCATCTTGAATTGTCGTTCGTTTGGTTTCCCGGCATTTCCCGGGCCTGTCCGGCGTACGTCGATGTGCGCCGGTCTAGCGAGATAGGCAAAGAGGTAACACATACATATTTGTGATATAAAATCGGTTAAACATCTTAAAAAATGGGTTGCTATCAGTAAATGTAGAAAATACCACAAGAAATATTTTGCTAACATTTTTTGACAAGGCCTCAATAGAAAATCATAATAAATTAGAATTTCATTTTTTTTATTTGCAGTACACGTAGCTGGCGAACGCCAAAGCGTTCATTTATCAATATGAAATAAAGCAAAGCCTCAAAGCAAGCTCAAAGAAATCAGGCCTAGCTAAACACATATACATCATTTACCTTTAATAAAGAATCTATTCACTACTTATGGTGGTATATTTCTGCCAACCACACATCATTCCTGTAAAAGCGAATATCATACGTTGCAAAAGTTATGAGAAGCCGGTGTCACAGTGACGTCATGGCCTATTTTTACCTAGTCCAACCCGTTGCGTAATTATCACTTTCATTTCATTTCAGTTTGATATTACGACTCTGTGGACGGACCGTCAGGGGAGGTAACTAGAGTCACGGATTGGGACTAATTTTTACCATGTTTCCTTGGCTTTATGCTTTGAACACTAATTTTACGAAAGTGAAGACTTCGCTCGAAACAATTGACATTTAGTGTCATTATAGCGAATATCATAGGCCTACTTTGCAAAAATTACGAGAAGCTGGTGTGATGGTGACGTCACTCACCGCGTTCTCGCACTGACTTTAGGACTTGTTGTTTTGTTTGTAGGGCCTGGACGATTTCAAAATTTTGAAACCGGTTAATCATTTGAATGAAATCGAATCGAACCGGTAAATCGGCCGCCATGTTGAAAATGCTGTTTTATTTCCTGACGGCCGTATCAATGTACTTCCAGCAACTGACTTCATTATGAACCTACGGACTTTATCGTTTGCAAGCAGTGTGATAATTTATAAGTCACATTTTGGTGTATCTATTAATCATATCACGACAGGCAAATCCGAGACTATTGATTTTGTTGATGTCCTAGTGCATAACATCTCTTTTTTATATGAATATTGCCCTTGTACAAATGAATATTGCCCTTGTCCAGACGGATATTACCCTTGCTGGATATTTGTGGAAACAATAAATAGTAACCAAATCCTTGGAAAGTGTTTAGTAATAACACAACTCAAAACTCGGTGACATATTTTTATTTTCATGTATTTATACTATTTCAATAAATTGTACAATTCTGATTTATATTATTTATCAAAATATGTGTTACACAGAGAACCTACACTAGCTCATGTATTAAAAATATTGATGACATAAAAATAAAATAAAATACTCAAGTATGGGGATACACTTCATGAACTATAATTAAAGGTTATTAGCTTTGTATCGGGGGAATATGCACGGATTCTTCAGTACTCTAGGAGCGCAATATTATTCTTCCGCTGAAGAACGAGTGCATAATTCCAGTTGCAAAGATAGTAACATTTTAATTACATATACACCTACACGTACAAATATCATGTAAATATCATAAATATGTTCAATAGCCTGAATAGTATTGACAATACTTTACTAAACAGAAAATTATAGCGCAACAACACACACGCACCCGATATGAAATTCAGGCGCCAGTGTACGGAAAAATATTGGCGTTTCCGATACCAGTGTAACTTAACATGGAGTAGAAACGAGTATGTAATAATATTTATTATGAAACTGATTTTGCACAGCCATGGTAAGATAATGTACACTATCAATAAACCCAAAGAATTCAATTTATCATAATGTTTTTTTTTTGTGCTGTTGGTCAACACTTGCACTACACATAAGCTCAGGACTGGGTAGCCAAATTATACCTTATGTCTTCATTGTTTATAGTACCAAGAATATAATACTGGAGTCAAAGTAGAGCGTTGTTTCTTCTGCTTCTGCTTTGGCACAGTGTAGATCACAGTTTACAGCGTCTAATTTTTATGTGATAAAAGATTTTGATTAAAAATGCCTTTAGTTATAGAACTCCTTGATTAAACAATATTATGTTTGGCAAGTGCTATCATTCAACTTTACCTGTCCAATAACAACTACTGAAACTGCACTCATTTGATACCATTTTCATCATTAATAAAAACAAAGCAAGTTTAAGGGAAGAGCCGTTTACTGACCGATACTGGAATTCTGGGTTGTTGGTTCCAGTGTCTAAATTCACGTTAATGTGAACTGATAACATGAAGTCCATTTTATATTTCTATTTTTAATATCTTTTGTGCAGGTAATAATTTAATTTTCTCAGATCACACATTTACAGACTAGCACTATGACTTCGACAATATACTCTCCAACGTCTCAGTGGGAATGGTCAGGAAAGGGTTAAAAACCTTAGAGATGTTCTTAATTTTATATGTTACTGGTGTTTAATGTTTGAATGATAAGGTAATTCTTGCAGTTTCAGAAATTCTAGTGTCTGAAACTAATATAAAATAAATATGTATAGTTAATTCAAATCCAAGTTTAACTATTTTTAATTACAAAAACGAATTACAGAAGCATGAAAGGTGTGATAGTATTTAATATGATAATATAATAATATGGTAACGGCAATAATATGTTACAGATCTCTCAAAGATACAAGGGTTAATTCCCTTAAAACAGTTTGTATGTTACATAGATGTTTTTTGCAAACATATTGTGAGTATATATATACCACGGCCACCTTCACAAACATATTTTGAGAGAACAAAGTTTTCACCTAAACAATACATAAAAAGTCTCGAAAACCTGCAAATTAATTTTAAATGACGTCATTACGAGAACGACATACGCAAACCGGCAGCAATCTGATTACGAGCAGGCGACATTGTGCAGGTGTACGATGAAGTTCCTATAGATTACTGTGGAAACTCGCAGTTGTTGAGGAACTTATTCCTGGCGGAGATGGGCGCGTGCGAGCAGCGAAGGTCCGTACCAGTGATGGGTCAACTACCAGGCTAATAGTAAAATTGTATCCACTCGAGAATTAATGAGAGACAATCAGTAGACACTCCATAGTGCATTCAAACATATTTAAAAACTGATATTTCACAATGAGATAATTCTGAAATCAATTTATTTATTTATTTTGTTGGGTTTAACGTCGCACCGACACAATTTTAGGTCATATGGCGACTTTCCAGCTTTTATGGTGGAGGAAGACCCCAGGTGCCCCTCCGTGCATAATTTTTTTTTATTTCATCACGAGCGGGCACCTGGGTAGAACCACCGACCTTCCGTAAGCCAGCTGGATGGCTTCCTCACGTGAAGAATTCTACGCCCCAAATGAGGTTTCGAACTCACATCGATGAGGGGCAAATGGTTTGAAGTCAACGACTCTAACCACTCGGCCACGAAATCAAGACTGTTTCGTGTGACAGTTTGCGAAATTTATAGATTTTTATCAGTGATATTGTTTATGGACGCGAAATAAGTAGATGTTCACATCAATCAATTTTTGTACGCCCGAAGGGACGTAGGGGTCCTTTTGTCCGCCCATCTGTCCGTTAGCAGTTTCCTGTCCGCTCTGTATCTTGAACCCCTTGAAGGATTTCAAAGACACTTGGAACAAATTTTCACAATATTGAAACGACGTGCATGTATCAGATGGCTTGCTTCAAGGTCAAGGTCACACTTAGGGGTCAAAGGTTTTGACTTTGTTGCTTGTCCGTTCTGTAACTGTTGAACTGATTGAAGGATTTTTAAGATTGTTTACATTAATGGCAAAGACTAGAACTGAACAACTGTTTGTGACTGGACATATGTGGGCTCCTGGCTCATACTTTTTGTTTCAATCTAAACATGAAAAATAATATAAAACTCGTTAAGACACTAATCGATGACAACGAAAATGAATTCACCCGGCCATATTTATCCACCGTTTTAGCGACGAATTCTGCGCCGCTGCAGCATTGGAACCACCGCGAATGTCTTGGCCAGTTTTCAAATGGACGCGCAGTTTCCAGTTTCGGAGGCCTCATTCGACTACAGGCAAATTTTGCTCATATAGAAACATCTACTGGGGAAAAACATACGAAGCTTTCAGTCAGCAATATGATTTTCAGGCCATATATATTATTACAATTATGGTTGTTTTATTTTTCCGTGTTTTTTTTGTTTTTTTTTTTTGTTTTTTTTTTTTTAGAATAATTGCAATAAGTGTTAAAAGCGCCAGCAACGATTATTGATACATGAATCTGGGGTTTCTTGCGATATTTCTTTAAAATGATTATTTTGAATGTGGCTGTCGTTCCGTGAAACTGTAGACAAGTTTATAGAATATTTCTGAATATTATTTCTAACACGATCTGCAGCAATTGGTATATAAACATTTAGTAAAATCGCCTATATACATGAATCTACGATAAAATATGGTTGGCTGTTACATTTCACTCCCTATGATTGTGAAATAAGAGATTCTTCTTCAGTTCCATTACATACAAATTATTTCAAGGCCAAACGGTTGAAAACAACATCTCAAAAACGTAAATATGATCAAATGTCATATTGACTTATGTGTAGGACCGTAAAACACGATATGATCTCTATAAGCGAATTCAATTAGCTTAATTAAGATTCAGCGGTGACGTCATAAATGTATGACATAAAGTGTGACGTCATATAAAGTCAAGCTCGTAACTTGTAACACAGGGTCAACTCGCTTTTTTTTGACGATTCTCTTCATAATTAGTTTGCGAGCTGTTAGATTACTAAATTATAAATACTTCTCAAAACTCTGATAAAAAGAAACAAATATCTATACGTTACATTGGCTATGCAACTTTTTCTAACCATAGGGGGTAAATTGTAATAGCATATAACCCGAAAGACGTATTACGCTGAAAATGTAGTACTGTAAAATGCGAATTATTTGCGTTGTTAGAATCGAAATAATAAATGTGTTCCAATAATTTTATCAATTAATAAAACATGGGCAGTCATTGGATGCGGATAATTAAATCACTCGTGATTTAATTATTACGCATCCAAACTCCTGCCCATATTTTATTAACTGATAAAATATAGGAGCAGATTTATTATTTCTTAATTAAACTTCATTTGACATCTATACATCTAGACTAAGTTAGACGGGCATTCTCTGTCTCTTTCCCGGAGAATTCCTCTCGCTCCATCCTTCCAGTCAGATTTCAATGTGACTACTGTTTGAGGATGAATTTGGTGAGTGCCTCTGAATTTAAAACGTTTTTGAACGTATCAAGATTCTGTTGGAAACCCAGAACACAACCAATATTAAAACATTTAGTAGCAGATTCGGTTTGACTAAGAGGCAATGAAATATACAACACACTTCTTGTCCGACCCTAGTACCAACACAGACTGATTGGAACTTGATCGCATTTCGGTATTTCTGTGTTTCCATAAACTATTTTCAGATGGATAAAGCGCCAAATTTTTCTCCAAGAACAAGCTCAAGTCATAATATCTACCGTCCTTTTGATTAATGTTGACGCCTCTTACATGTGTTGTGGATATGGTGGGGGGGGGGGGGGGGGGGGGTGGTACCAGACAGTGTAGGTTGACTGTGTACTGCTTACTGGTTTGCATTTCTACCTTACTGGTAGAGCAAGAAATTGAAGGTTACACTTAAGATCATAAAGTCGGACGACGTATGACATGTTAGTTTATACTAATTTGTTTTAGCTCGATTGTGATGAAAGCTTTAAGCTTATTGTAACCACTCGCGTGAATCCGCTTCCTGGAAAAACCCGTACTGGTGTCATATGAGAAGTCATGGACATGACCCCAGTGGGGCTCGAACCCACGACCCCTGATTGAGCGGCCAGCACCTTATCCACTAGACCACCGCTCCCCTTGTGACATGTTGGTGATAAAAACAGGATAAATACTCGTTTGGTGCCTCCTCCTGAAAGTCTGCGAGTGTTGCTAAAATGTTGCAGACAACTGGAAATGAAAATGAACCTGCGGGCAGTAAGGATGTCTATGACAACATTAACGCGTTTGGCATCGACTCCTAGAAGTCTGCGAATGTTCCTGAAAATGTTGCAGACCAGTGTAAATGAGTATGAACCTGTTAACTTTGTGACATGTCTATTGGTAGATCTGCAAGTCTTCCTCTATGTATCACAAACAAGTGCAAATAAACAGGAGCCTACATGAGATGTAAACAGGAGAGAGAAGTGGTTTGAAAACGCCTGAAAGTCTGCGAGTGTTTCTGCAAGCGTTGCAATCATCCTATGAAGTTAGACGACTGTAGGTCAAAGCGTTCTTTTGTAAGTTAGCGTTAATCGTTTTCATTCCGAAGTTTTCTGTGAGGTCTGACTCATTGACCCCGAAAACAAAAAGGTCATCTACTGACGACAGGCATGATACTTGCATAACATTCAATCCATAGCGATTGTAAGACGTATGAAAGCACATATATCACAAACATTATCAAGTACATTATTTATATTATTTTTGTCTCAGCAGCTTATGTATTTTCATGTACATGAATGTGTACCAAGACACAGAATAACTCCTAATACTGGAAACCATGCTTTCTTTCATTGTTCATTTTTGTATGCGCATGTCAGACAGGAAGGCGTTAACACGACAACGATAGTTCACGATGGTGATGACACGACAGTACAACAACATGATGATGATGGAGCGAAGGCACGAAGACGAAGACGCGAAGTAATAGCGAATGTTTGTCATCGTGCTGTCGTAGCATCACAACATCACAACCGTGTCATCGTAGCATCGTGTCTTCTAGTCCTGGCTTCCAAAACTCTAAATGCCGCTTTTTTATATTTTATTTTTTTCATAGTTGCGGCTTTAGAGTTTTGGACCAGGCCTACTATGAAACCATACCAAAATAAAAAGTTGTCCAACTTTTCGTCGCAAACGTAGTCAACTGAAATTTTGAACGAAGATGTATGGATATCTTGATAAAGTAATCACTTCTACATCAGTTAACACCATTTATCAAATTCTGGAAGCAAATCTTACAATAAAATCGCCAATTTTTACAAGTCACTGCTAGATCAGCATCATTTCGGCGGCCATTGTTGAATAGCTACAACGAGATTCTCGCATGACGTAACAGCGCGAGCCGCTAAAAATACACATGTAGAGTCTCTAGAGCACCTTGTAAACAAAAGAAATGATTTATACATACAAGTTTTCTTAAGGATTTATCTATGAAAGTAATAATTCAAATCAATTTCAATAAAAAATAACCAATTTCCCAAGTTTTTGTGCCACCGGGATGCTGATGCAACTTCAAATACGAAGCGGCACATGTGAGTGCTCTCTTAGCGGTTCGTGCGGGTGAAAGGTCAGTCTCGTATTTCAAAGGAGCAAGATGGCGGCGTAGAGTAAACGTTTCAGACCAGTTCGAAATTGTCAGGTAGTTCTGCCATCAATTATGGGTTTTAATGCGTAAAATTTGGCACAATGGTAGATTTTACTATATATTAACTGATCAGAAAGTGCTGCTGCCGATTTCTTTTAAAATGTACAAACGCGAGCGTGTCAGATTTCTGGCACGATTATTCACGGTGGGGTAACCACGTGACTAACTTTGGTAACGTGCACGCAAAAGTGCTAAAAATAGGCCCGCTTCAGGTATGTTTTTTCACTGTAACTTTTTTAATCCGCAATTGTTTTAAACGAGATAACGTGCATAAACCCCGCAATAAAAAGCTCTTTCATCGGATATATGTAACTTGATAAAACTCCCTCCCGTTTTTACGTAATCCTTGCCCAACCGATTCGAAATATGCAAAATATTTTGGTAACGAACACGTCTGTTCACAAGTTACGCACCTAGCACAGATTCTGCAGGAAATTTTCGCTGGAATTTAAGTTTAAAATAAAGCTTGTCATTGTCCAAAGTCCTGTACCAAATAATTAACATGACTATTCAGGAATATTAAAGATATCGTAAGACAAAGGGTGCGGTAACGTACACGTTGCGGTTTTTCAGGAGGTGACGTACACGTCATTTTTCGCCAGAGGGTAACGTACACGTCAAAGACTATTTATCATGCATGTAGACCATCTTTGTCTTTAAATGACTGAATTGTTAACATTTTGACATTGTTAAAAAAGATGCAGATGCTGGGAATAGGCTGTTTTTCTTTCGGAAGGTTAGTATATACAGAAATGCTACAGTGAAAATGAGTAGCGTCGGTCCTCATCCTAGCTTGGAAATAATAACACGTTTACAGCTCTTGTATATCTATACATATATAGGTAAAATGATAAAATTTTGAAATTATTTTGCTCTAAATCCATCATATGCGCAACTGACCATGTATCTTTGAGTGAAAAAGTTGACAGTTGCTTACGGGTGATGGAAGCCTAGTACTTGTTCTTTCCAGTAACGATAGTTAGTTTAGTTGTCCGCACCATATGATTCTGACTTTTGAAAGAGACGTATTAAATACGCATATAGGTAATAGAAAGAGCATTGAAACTCGAGGGTAAACGATTTGTACGAGGGGGCGTAGCCCCCGAGTATAAATCGTTTACCAGAGAGTTTTAATGTTCTTTCTGTTTTGTATCATATCCATCCATATATGGTAGTTGTAGGCGTTTCACATTGCCATATACAGCAGTTCAGTGGGTACTTAATATCCTTGCTTTACAAATGTGTAAAGCCCAGGTAAAATAATCCAATGCTAGAGCAGAAAATCAATAAAATACACTTCGCTGTCTACTGTTCCAGACACGCTGGCATACTTTCCTACCCAACAGTGCGGTAACTAGCGTGCGGGTATCAAATACCTGCACACTTAGTTACCGCACCCTGTATTCACTGTATGCGAATTACCTGCACCAAATTTGTTAAGAAAAACACCTAGCTATGATACAAGTATAATTGTTGCACCGAGAGTAACAGCAGTAAAACTATTGTCTATTTATAGCACGGAGAATGAATATATTTGCAATTAGTGCAAAATGTCTTTTCGGAGACAAAAGTAATTTAAAGGCGCACGAGAAGAGACATAGTGGAGCGTGACCCTACCACTGTTGTGGGAAAAACTTTTTTTGGACGACCCATTTTCTAAAAATAACAACAGAAAAAAACTTGTTACTTTTCTTTTTGACATGTTTATATTTTGTATATCATTGATTTTACTTGGATTCCATACAAGTTTCTTATACATACAGAGAGGTAATTAAAAATGGAGTCAGTAAGAGTTATGATTCCTTATCACTGCACTATCTTTCACTGACCTGTATTAATGTACAAAGTATCAAATCAACCCTTCATAGTTTTTCGCTTGTGCTTCAGTCAAGCTTCTTGCTTTTCCTTTTCATGCATAAAGGGAGGTGATTCAAAAATGAGGTCAGCTAAAGTAATGGTTCTTTGACACTGCACTTTGCTTCACTGACCTCTATCAATGTATCAAGTATCAAGGCAATCCTTTATATGGTTTTTACATTGGCCCCAGACAAGTTTTTTCATAGATAAAGGGAGGTTATTCAAAAATAAGATCAGTTAGAGTTATGGTTCTTTGACACTGTACTTCCTTTCATTGGACCTCTATTTATGTGCAAAGTTTCAAGTCAATTCTTTATATAATTTCGACTTGGGCTTCGGACAAGGTTTCTTTATAACGATAAGGGGAGGTAATTTAAAAATGTGACCATTACACTGCGCTTCCTCTGTCAATGTGTAAAGTATCTTCAAATTCTTCAAATAGTTTTTGACTTGGGCTCTGGACAAGTCTTTTTTATAAGGATAAGGGGAAATAATTGAAAAATGGGACCACCTAGAGTTATGGTTCTTTGATACTGCACATCCTCTCACTGTGTTCGATCATTGTATGAAGTAACAAATTAGCACCTTTATTATTTCTTGAGTTATGCTCCGGACAAGAAGCGTGACGGACGCCAGCCGGTCGCCAACGGACAGACAAACGGACGACGGAAAAGTGATTCCTATATGTCGCAGCTACTTTGTAGTAGGCGACACAAAATCTGTCTAAGTCAACTGTACTTGGTTAAAAAAAAATCAATTTTTTTGCGACATTTTCTAACTTTTTTTGCGATCCAATATAGCTTAGTTTAGTTTAATAGTTAATTGTAATCTCGTTAATGCTTATATAAGGTATTTGATTTTGTGAATGAACAGCCTAAACTTAACCGAGGCTGTTACTTTAAAGCTTTGGATGTAATTGACGCATTTATAGATCTATATTATCAGAATATGTCAGCATTTATAATTTAATCAACCATGGAATGGCTATAGTCCTCAGATATGCAAAATTTAGGTCAATACTGATATGTTGTTTCAGTAAGGAGGTCTAAATGAATAACTAGCTGACCAACAAACTGTCACTAACCTACAGAAAGAATAACATTACTCCCGCACGATTAAACGACAACGTGTTTATATTACTGGCTGATTGTTATGGTCCCATGCATGATAGAACTCAAACAGTTTGTCAATGATTCAAATAAGGTGCATGCTGTCATATTAAACAAAAAGATTTTCTGTATTGTAACGTTTTAATAAAGAAAAATCATGGTTATCAAGCATGCTATCGTTCCAGTTATCGTTCAGAATTTATACTAATTCCAGCATCTTTTTAACAATATAAAAAATGTTTACAGTTCAACGGGTCATCAAGAAGATTTGAACATATGGATTTGATTAAACCCTGCTGACAGACAGAACTACATGGTTTATTCCCAGAAACCTAATTAACTTTTTGTTTGGTAGTTGGAGAAAAGAAAAAGTTGACATATAAAATGGCAACTGCTAACAATGTCTACTTGTCAAAATAACATACACGATTAGACCATAAAATTCCAAATGCTATTCATTTTCACTGTAGCATTTCTGTATATACTAACCTACCGAAAGAAAAACAGCCTGTTCCCAGCATCTGCATCTTTTTTTTAACAATATCAAAATGTTTACAGTTCAGTCATTTAAAGACAAAGATGTTCTACATGCATGATAAATAGTTTTTGACGTGTACGTTACCCTCAGGGGGAAAAATGACGTGTACGTCACCTCCTGAAAACCGGAACGTGTACGTTACCGCACCCTTTGTCTTACGATATCTTTAATATTCCTGAATAGTCATGTTAAATATTTGGTACAGGACTTTTGACAATGACAAGCTTTATTTTAAACCTAAATTCCAGCGAAAATTCTCTGCAGAATCTGTGCTAGGTGCGTAACTTGTGAACAGACGTGTTCGTTCCCAAAATATTTTGCATCTTTCGAATCGGTTGGGCAAGGATTACGTAAAAACGGGAGGGAGTTTTATCAAGTTACATATATCCGATGAAAGAGCTTTTTATTGCGGGGTTTATGCACGTTATCTCGTTTAAAACAATTGCGGATCAAAAAAGTTATAGTGAAAAAACATACCTGAAGCGGGCCTATTTTTAGCACTTTTGCGTGCACGTTATCCGATTTAGTCACGTGGTTTCCCCACCGTGTTATTGGTATGATTTCCCTACGGAGTGCACTTCAGCTCTCCCGTCCAAATCCAGTATATAAACCGAGAGAGCTGAAGATCTTAAGCTACGTGTCTTCGTGATCGTACCTTCGTGTCTTCGTCATCGTACCTTCGCGTCTTCGTCATCGTGATTTCTCTCCATCACCATCGTACTATTACAATGGCCCTAATGGGACACCGTACAAACCTGTACATCTTCGTAGTGTACTATGGGATATGATTATACATATATTTAGTCATAGAGTTCAAGCGTGTGGTGCACTAGAAAAATTTGTGCTACCTTTAAGTATTTGTCTCGCCATTTCTGTAACATTTCTATCGACGTTGTCATTAAAATGTCACTGAAGTCATCATAAAATTATACAATTAAGAAATATTATAACACGACCAGACTTGTTTTCCCAAGACACGAAGATGGCGGAAATTGTGAAGTTCTTATAATACAGGACAGAACAGAACAGAACAGAACACGAAACTTGTACAGTTGTTTGAGTATACAATGCAAGAGATACATTCAATTCAACATGACATGGTGATATAAGCATGTACGAAGTCTAATAACATGTATAGTATTATCATGGTTGCTGTTTTGCATATCATTCCAAAAGGTGATTAGATTACAGATTATACATAAAAAAAAAGTGACAAAAAAAAAAAGAAAAAAAAAAAAAGACTGGGGAAATGTTACTACAATTATCCCGCAATCACACTATGTCAATCCATAACGGATACCTCTTAGCGCAATTTACCGTGCCCAATACCTCGAAGCGTAGGCAACGGAGCCTCGCAGCTAAAAACAAGCCAGTTTCAAGAACTGCAGAGTTAGTAAGTAAAAGTACGCTGTTGTTTCAGAATAAATGTTCGGGAGTCTGCCTTCACGGAACTTGCTATATAAATGTTCGGGAGTCTGCCTTCACGGAACTTGCTATATAAATGTTCGGGAGTCTGCCTTCACGGAACTTGCTATATAAATGTTCGGGTGTCTGCCTTCACGGAACTTGCTATATAAATGTTCGGGAGTCTGCCTTCACGGAACTTGCTATATATATTTCTTATGAATACATGGCTAAAAATTAAAATTTAACCAAGCAATTTCACAAAATAGTGAAAACAGTTGACAAGTGTAAGCTTGAGTGGTCGTAAACATGCACATTTACCGCATTATTTAAATACATATCACGTTCTCGCCAAGGAAATTGGTGCTAAAACTTTCCTCCTGGCATACATACTTTACCTGTAATAATATACGGTCCGTGCTGTCACTTGAAGAGCTACAGCATCACGCAAATAGAATCCAAACGAAAGTGCAACGACACCGGAGTCCTATAAAACTGTTGCAGCGGAGACCCTTTAGCGTGATGTCCAGTTTAATGAGCTTAGCTGCCTATGATTAAGTGTGTTAATAATGGTGGTATTTATACATTTTATTAAAGCATTGTGGACATTTCGGTCAATGTTGCTATTTTTATCATTTTTGGTTTCTTTTAAACAAGTAGAGATTAATTTGCTCCAAACATTTGACAGTTTAAAGACAAACTTGCTATATTTGAATCATGGGCCATGTTGCCTTTCTAACGTTGCTTTTGCACTACCAAGAAATTGATAATCGAAGTTCCTATATTTCTATGTAACATTCTTCTTTACCTAAATACGACACTATCTAATTCAAAAATAAAACGTTTCTCCGAGATATTTTTTTTTCAAATTTTATCATTTTTGAGGGAGATAATCGATATTGAAGTTAACATTGATGCCTATGGGAAATATACAATTTCTTTGATTATGAGAATCGTAACTTGAATTTTGAGATTTTGTTTTGCAGTAGAAAGCCGCATTATATGATTCTGGTACAAATATCAAAAAGAAATCTAAAATTCGCCATAGGGAAAAGTAGGAAACTACTTTATCTACTTTTTGGGGAGATAACTCATGAACAAAATTATCAGGGGAGGTAATCTAAAGGAAATTTTTAGAACTATGTTACTTGTCAATATGTACCTTATTTCTATTGTTTGACATTTTCAAAGCTTACATATCCAAGTTGTATGTACGCTTTTGGTGAAATTGAGGCCTATTAACTACGGGTAGTCTACCTTAAGTTTTATAATTACGTGGTTATTTTCATCACATCTGTCATTTATACGCAACAGGAGACGTGCATTTCATATAATTTTGTTTTCAAAAATAACGCTCTGTATGTACGTACTAGTGACAACCCCATGGTCCGGTCATGTTTTTGAATCCATGGCAATGAAAGTTCCTCGAAAAAATGAGTGACAAAGCCTGTCATTTCATATTTATTACCCAGTAGAGGAAACTTCCCGTTCTGGAAACTAGTTTCCGAACGGAAAGCTTTTAGGATAATTGTCAAAGACTGTGTTTACATGTGACAGATCTTTAAGCTATTGACTGAGGCTCATCCATGGAATTTTCTTACCACTCTCATATATGAGCCGCGCAACGAGAAAACCAACGTAGTTGCTTTGCGACCGACATGGATCCAGACCAGCCTGCGCATCTCCTCTGTTTTCTTTCAAAGCCTATTGCAATTAGAGTGTGCGAATGCCTAGGCTGGTCTGGATCCATGCTGGTCGCTAACGCACTATGTTTGTTTTTCCTCATGGCGCGGCTCATATGTTTGAATATGTTTTATACTCGTTGAACTAAGAGTTCCATCGGACATTCGTCGCAGTAAAAATACCACCTTCTGAAAACACTTATTTCATTGCGTCAGTTTAGTTAAGCGTTGGTTGCTGAATTTTTCCTACATTTTCGACATGTTAATATCCTATATAGCCCAAATCACACCAAGAGAGTTCTCAAAACGTCCCAACCCGTCCTAAAATATTGTGAAACGGACTGCGATCTGGCTAGAACGTTTGTACTTTGGCCGGAAAATATCCATAATGCAATCGTAGTTAGCTCATAAACAGTTCTCGATACGTCCACTGCGTCTTTATCCCGTCTGAAGTCCGTTTATAGTAAGTTCAGTTCGGAGATAATTGCCCGTTCACCTCATGTGACCACCTTTTGTAGGCAGTCCATGTCCGTCTGTAGTCAGATTAAAGAAGTTCGAAACTAGTCCTATTTCGTTCCGAGTACGTTCTAACTAGTTTATAACTCGACCAACTCGTTCACAAATAGTTTAACTCGTTCTAATTACGTCCTTATCTCTCCCTAGTACGTTCAGAACGTAAATTGCAATTACGTCCTGGCCCGTGGGCTATTAAAAGCCATTACGTTTTGCCCAGTTCTTGTTTGTCTCAGTACAAAAAAAAGAATCCACAGCTATAGGCAAGTATCAAACAGAAACATGGTGTAAAGTGTTAAGCAATAAAAGACCGATGTCTGACAGAAGCCGATACAGAGTATCCTGAGTCAGCCCCTGAAAGTTGTGAGGATGAGCGTCGTAATTGATTCCCTGCACCGTCTGAAGCCTCTATCCGAGGATGAAGGAGGACAGAATCAGAAACCAAAGAAAAAAAAGCAAAGGCATAAGCTTGTCTAAACCTTGTGTCAAAATCATGAACCTGTACGGTAACAGCGTGTATTTATCACCTCACTTGTTTATCTATGAAATGGTTAAACCAAACGGATCCGGTCAGTGTGCACACATACTGAAATTGACGCCCGATCGCATTACGTCATAACATGTCTCTAGTACGGTCGAAGTACGGCGGTTCAGTTCTTAGTAGGTCCATCTCGTTTTAAGTACGTTGTCAGTCCATCTGACTGTAGGATGGAATGATCGGCAGAAAATTTTGAGTAGGCTCAAAGTTCTGGAGCACCATTCCCGTTCAACCCCGTTTGAGCCAGCCCATTAAGTTCTTAGACAGACTGTAGAACGTCGCTACTACGTCTATTTCGTTGCCACACAGTTTGAGCCCGTTTGGCAACATTTTTTAGAACGTACTGAAAACGAGCTAGGTGTGATGGGGGGTATATAATTTTTACATCTACCTGTTTTAGGGTAAAGTGCATGCATGTTTCTTTGTTAAAGTTTGAAGATGTGAGGTTTCAAACTTTATTCTCTCGTTCGTTTCGCTCTCTTGATGTTTAAACTAAAATATGTTTTCCAAGGTGTAAGACGCCACAATTTAAGGTAAACACAGTGGTAATATATGTTACGAAAAGAACAATGTCCTTTATTTCTGAACGCAAGAATACCACAGTGATTTGGAAAAAAATGTAACAAAATTAAAAATATTTAAGGGGACATACATGCTTTCAGTGAATTATTGGCATACTATTGAGAAATATATCTGGAATTTCAAAGTGAAAATATCAAATGCATTTTCCACTGGTAAGAAATTCAGTATTGGATAGGTAAATTTTGTCGAAACATGAAAGAGTTAGATAGTTTGTTTGTTTCACATGTTAGATGAAATTATCACTCACTCCTGAACACCACATCTTACATTTCCGTGAGTAACATGCCACACGTAGAAATATGGCATCTAGTATTCAGACTTGTGAAAGATATTTCAGTCTCACACTGAAACAAACGAATATCTTCTCCGATTTCTTTCTCCCTCTTTCGCACATCTTACCCCGAGCTTTGCCTGAAGGAGACATCGAATATATTATGTATATCTAAGGCCACATTTCTTTCTAAGTAGTAACTATTTATTTATTTTTTATTCAAGGAGCGCGATAAATGGTTGACGATGTTTAGCATGACCCCGCTGTCTGACGAAGATTCTAGCTGTGACGAAAACAACAATGTCTCTACCGTCAGGTATGTTTTGGACTCTGGAAAAGTTTGACGAGAACAGAATAGTATCTTTATCGACTACAAACTCCTGTATGACCACAACAACTGTAGATACAGCAGACGACTCGGGTCCAAATAATGAAGCAAGCACGGCTGTATCGAATCACGAAAGTATCAGTTCAAGTCATCTGAAGTAAGTCATGATGTGGGAATTAGTGTAATTTCTTCATCGCCAACAAACACTGGCTGGACTACATCCACAGAAGTTCAAGCAGACGACTCGGCGTCGCAAATCATTCACCTCGAAGTATGCAGCGATTTGAATGTGAAAATTTCCAGCAACTCTAAATTCCGTGCAACCTATAATCTCAAATCAAAATGATATCAGGTGTACGAACTTTCTTATCCCAGTTCTATACATCGTGTTTTATAGACTCTCAACAAAGTGTTAAAATCAGACAAAAGCATGGCATTTTACTTATTTATGTGTTTTATAGTTTAAAGGAGTCCTGTGTCATACATCTTAAAAGTGTCCGGTGTCATACATCTTAAAGGTGTCCGGTGTGATACATCTTAAAGGTGTCCGGTGCTATCTATTTTAGACAATTTGCAGGTGCCAAAAGGACACCCGTGCTTGTGAAAATATAGGTACCTTATGAATTACGCCTTTTCCTCATTCTGTGGAGCACTTGTCTGAATGGTCATTTTGGACTGTGCGTGGAACTAATTTTTAACTATTTCACTTTGTATAAAGAGCTACTTATACTACAACTACCATACTTTAACCAAATATTTGTCATGTTTTACATAATACACCATGATATGGGCAATTTATTTTCGATACAGAACGTTGTCTTGCCCGTCATTGAATTAAAAGCATACAAAAGTATACGCATCAGAAGTTCCTCGAGACATAGCAAGAGTCTTGATAAATTATACTTGTCGTTTTTAACGGTTTTACCCTTTTTTATTAACTCTTTTTTTTTTCGCCGGAGTCCATGTTTTGAGCTGTGAGGCTCCTGTGCCCTGCGCTTCGAGGGGCTTGGTAAGGTAAATTGCGCTACGAGGTATCCGTTATGGATTGACACCGTGAATCAATGATAATCTGTGAAACAACCTATACTGTTACAGAATTATAATTTCGAAAAAAGACTATATAGTACTTAAAGTTATATTGAAACAGACTGTAAGTTTTGACCCTGAGTTACTGTGTCAACATGTTCGCTTTAATTGTCACAAGTAGTGTGTTATTCAGGTATAATCTGTTTTGATATTTTAAGAAGGAATATAACAGAATTACTTTAAGGTGATATCACATTTTGTATTTCCGGTGAATGATAAAAACCAAAAAATATTCAGTTCTCTCCAAAAACCGGTATCCTATGATTCAACCAAATAGTTTCCTTTGCCTACCAGAAAGGTGCAATTCTTACATCTTAATTTTGAGGTTTGATTCCTTTATTACAGACAATAAAACTAAAACAATAGAAATTCTTACGTGACTTTGAACAGTGAGTTCAACAAAGCAATTTCAAGCAAACATATCAATGTGGAAAGTTAAAGTAGGTTGCACACTACAATGTCCTACCAAGATACTTACAAAAACAATGCATTTGCAGAATGGAGAGATAAAAATAATTTTGACAACTCGTGAAAACTAATGACAAATTTTGACAGTTGTATGATGACCCATGACCTAATTTAAAAAATTTCTGTTATTTCTAACTTCCAGTTTCATTTTCTTAAAAATGGGTCTTCTATATTGTAGCTTACAACTCAAAAGTTAAAACAATAAAAGAATATATTGTTACCTTATTGTCGTTTTGTCTATCCAAGTCACGTTCCTATTTTTTCAGTCATTTGTCACTAATCAGAGCAACAGACAGTGTTGCAAACATACAAAACACATCACTTATTTTTACATAGATATTGAGGATTTATGTAATGAGCACATGTATTGGAAACACAATTTTGATACCCATGGTGTATTGCAATAATACTAAACTATCTCAGCCGTGACGTGTCCTTAAGCGACACATATAACGTCATTCCATATCAAACGCCACACTGGCGCGCTGCAAGCTTGTGGATGTCGGCAGTTGTTATCCTTCGTATCGTGTAAGAACCGAAATAATATCATACAGCAGGGCCGTAGGAACAGGGGGAGGGGGCTGGGGGTGGGCGGTCACCCACCAATAATATCATACAGCAGGGCCGTAGGAACAGGAGGAGGGGACTGGGGGTGGGCGGTCACCCACCAATAATTTGATAGATAATGGAAATTACCTTAGCAATTTTTTGACAGCGAGAAAATTTTTAGCTGATTTTCATAATGTGTGCCCCCCTCTCCCCCAATCTGAAAATGCTTCCTACGTTCCTGTACAGTGGTTTTCCCTTGATCAAAATCATTATTTGGATGTAATATGCGAATATATTACATTAGAGCTGTATTTTGGGAACGTAACTAGCAATCAATTAATCTTAACGGATATTTTCATTAAATAATAAATATAAGATGTGACATAAAACTGCTGCGGTAAAGCAAAATTTAAACATCAGGGAAAATCCTAAAATTTTAATTTGGCGGGATGTTGATGTGCGTGAACTTGGCGGCCTAGCAGCCTTGCAGCGTAGATCTACGGATACCTGGGTGAGGTGTATGTTCTCCGCGACAATTTGATAAAAGTCATTGCATCAAAAATAATTCGTCATCCACCTCATCAAGATGAAGAAACTTGGCAGCCTAGCAGCCAAGTAGATTAGCAGCCTAACAGCATAGTGCCCGTAGTGGCATGACAGCCTAACATACTAAAGAACATATACATTATATTGTCCACTGATTAATGTCACTGGCGTGTCAGAGACGTATAACATCTTATGGATTTAGATCAGACTGTACAGCTGTTTTTATGTTTCAAATAACAAACATTAAGAACATGTATAACTTAGCTTTGTCACGAAACCGTTTGAATACACGGTATAATATTTACATACATAAAAAATATTGAAACATAAAAGATAGGAGAAATCCGAGCATGCTGTCATGCCGATGGGGGAAAGGGGTCCTTCCCCGGAAAAAGCTTTTATATATTAAACGCAAATTTCTGCATTCTGTTGGGTTACATGATGAAACTTTTGAATATGTACACTGATAATATGGTTGTCGGTTAGTCTGTTTGCTTGTTTGCAAAGAGCAGCTCCTCCAGAAGACTGTTAAACTGAATGTGAGTTGCGAGATAGTGCGAGATAGTGCGAGACACAGAAGACGCTCCAATTCCAGAATATCACAGCCCCTCTGCCCCACCCCACCCCACCCCCACCCCACCCCCTCAACACACACAACCAGAATATAAAATGGCCGGTCCCTAGTATTAGTAAAACCCTCCAGTTCGCGTATAAGAACTTCTGATTCAAAATATATTGAAATAAGATCGACGTTATTCTAAACACGAGACCTAACATGAAACCAACATATTGGGTTGATTTACATTTACTGACATTGGCTTAGACTGGTTTCTGTAAGTATGATTTCTGTAAGTATGATTTATGTAACTTAAAGTATGATTTCTGTAAGTATGATTGATGCGGATAATGTGATTACAGAAAAAGTTTGATATTTGGTATTTCATTTATAATATCAACTAGATGATGCAGCTGACAGCAGGATTGGAATTGGAAGTTGTATTATTCAATACCTAGTTTACGTAGCTCTGAGTTGGGTATAAAAATATTTAAGGCTAATATTCAGCAAGAGGTGAATACAAAGCTGGCTTAACAGCTTTTAAACTAGTTTTTAGTTAAACAATAAATTCATTTAATTGACCGAAATACATTTTAACCGATTCAATTCATATGCATATCTTTGAATACTGCGAAAAAAGAATAGTAAATACATATCTATATAAGAGCCGCGCCATGAGAAAACCAACATAGTGGCTTTGCGACCAGCATGGATCCAGACCAGACTTCGCGGATGCACAGGCTGGTCTTGATCCATGCTGGTCGCAAAGCCACTATGTTGGTTTTCTCATGACGCGGCTCATAAATTGTGTTACTGAACCGTTCCCATCATTTGTAACAATAATATTACGCTATAATTCTTTATTTTGAATAATATCTCGAATGTAGTCCATATCAATATATAGTGCAATTTTCCCGCCAAGTAAAGGCCATTTTCATGCCAGATACAAGCTATTTTGATGCTCAAATATAAAAAGGAATGTGTGCAGATCAGATGATTCTAAGCTATAGTACGCATTACCTGCAACCGTTGGACCGATGCGTGTTTGGACCGATGCGTGTTTGGTCCGATGCGTGTTTTGTCCGATGCGTGTTTGGTCCGATGCGTGTTTGGACCGATGCGTGTTTGGACCGATGCGTGTTTGGTCCGAGGAAAGCTGCGTATAACGCAGCGTGTTCGGAGTTTCTGCAATCAAATCCTCTCCACCTTATCAATAAGTGGACATTCCCTACCATGCTAACTAGAACAAAGTCGGCAGTTATCGACACCTTAAGCATTAGTATAGAATAACCGATTGTTTACTTACGATAATCATAGTTGAAACCGATTTTCAACGTTATTAATTATTCATCCGCATCATCAAATAGTACATTTAGCAACAGCTGTAAGGCAATACGAGTATATGACAACCACACATACAAACAGTCGTGGAGGCAGTTACCGACACCATTCGGCAGTTATGGACACCCTCACATCTTTTTTTTAAAATCCACTAAGTATGTTGACAAACAAAAGTAAATTACGAGATGAAGAGAAGTCAGGCAACGATTTCAACGTCTAGAATACACGGCTGTAAAGAATATATAAGAGGTGTCCAAGCACTTTAGTTTTGTGTCATTTTTTATTTTTCGAATGAGCAGGGTTAAGTGTTCGTAACAGTTACATGTCTGTAAACTAAGCCAAATCATGGACCTGCTGTTTTGTAATACAAAAAAATGTATATTTATAGCAATAGTTTATAGCAGAGTCTAGATCTGATATCTTTTAGTTAAAGGTGGATAATCAGATTTTGGCCATTTAACGTATTTGTTCGAAACTTTAGCATCTGATCATTTACACTCATTTATGTTCACTTAACACTTAATACAAATTAGATTTTCACTGGAGGTATTTTTAAAAATTCATTTTCCTATCCTGGTTGTCCAACCAAGATAGAGTTATTTTATCATAAGTATAAATTTGAAGCTACACACAGCTTTTAAACTTGCATTTTGGTTCAGATTGTTCAATAGTTGATATAGAGAATATTAGGTTACTGTCTTATAAATTTAAATTTATTAAGTGAGTCGGAGAAAATATAAAAGTCGAGGCTCTGCCGAGACTTTTATTTTTTCGTAGACGAACTTAATAAATTTAAATTTATAAGACAGTAACCTAATGTTCTATTTATCCTACCTTCTGATCTAAAATCATTCTTTAATTAAAATTCAAAATTTACCACCAACTAGATCTGAGTCTGTCTTGCACAGAAATTAATACGCCCCACCATTACACAAACAGGTCTTAATAAAATTAGAGCCGAAAAACAAAGGCTAACCTTGTTCTGCTTTGTGTCTGACTTCTCTGTTCTGCTGAACATTAAAGAATAATTTTAATTTGCTGCCAAGTGAAGTTTTGTCCGAAGTTCAGTTGAATGTCGGATTGCCCATCCTCACCAAGCAAACGATTGACGAGACTTATATACACGCCATATCGCCGCTTGACAAAACGAATAGGCAAACCGTTTCCTCGATGATTTTATTCAGTAACACTCCATTACAGATGCAATATATTCCTAGATTGACGAGCAGAAAGCTAAAATTCTGAACAAATACATGAGTCACATTCCGTTTCTCCGAGCGTTTCCGTTATAAAAACTTTTTGTAGTAATTGCAAGTACGGTATGCATACACTATACATCTGTGATGGTCTCACATACCTAATAAAGGCGCGTTTATGAAAATAATTGCATAAATATGTCTTTTAGCAGTTATTCTCAAAAACAAGATGGCGTCGTTTTAAAAAAAAATCCAAAAAGTAGTCCGCCAAGCTTTATTTAGTCACTGACCAGATCAAAGAAGTATTTATTTTTATAGCTCTTTGGACCAGATAAAGCAAAATTTATCTGACCCCTTGATTTTTGCCTTTATTTTGCATGAAGGTAGGATAAATAGAGAATAATAGGTTAGTGCCGTAGATGAGAAAGTTTATCTGGCGAAGTGGAGGAGGTTATCGGGTGAGCCGAAGGCGAACCTGATAACGTTCGGAGCCGAGCCAGATAAACTTTCTCCATCTTAGGCACTAACCTATTATTCTATTTATCTTGTCATTACTTCATTTTCCGATATTTGGCAATTTATTTTACAAAAATAAGTGTGCGACAACCGCTTTAATGACGTCATATTCGTAATGACGTCACTTATATAATGACGTGATTACCGGCAAAATCGCAATAACTTCTTCGTTTTTTAATAAAAACTCATTATTTGACCACTCATTTTCTTAGTTCGGACATTTCCAACACAATGATGAAGGTTTCGTTGCAAAATTTCTTATGACAACAATATCGATCATAAGGTCACATGATCAACTGACCGTATATCACTGGTCACATGATCAACTGACGGTATATCAAGAAAGATACCCTGATATCGGGTCGAAAATACTGCAAGTGACAGGATAAATGTCTATCAAATGCAAATGTAAAACTAGACATTGTATCGAAATAAAAAGAAATACCCAGCTTTTTATATACTTTCATATTAAAAGGAAGTAATTACAAAATTTTATAAAAATAATAAAATATACATTTCAAATAGGAATCTAACTCTATGTAATCGGTCTTTTTGTTCCTTAAATAATTCTCTACCAGAATATGCAAAAAGTAAAAAATGTCATTAAATGTTGTTTAAATGTGACTGACCACCTTTAATTACACTGACATACGAACAGACACATTGATAAACAGACAGGCAAACAGAATCCCTGCCACTTTTTCTCAGAATCTAGGTCGAGCGCTCAATAGCACTTATGTCTCTTATAAGAAGCTGTCAAAGGCTCAATAAAATATGGCTATTACACGGGTGGTAAACGCGCAATCCAATTCCCACTGGGAATACGCTAAAAATGGGTTGCGCGACTTCCGGTGCTGGTGTTGCGCATCAATATATACAAAATCGAGGTAGGTGGGTTTTTGTTTTTGTAAATAATTACACATTTACGAGTGCTTTCGAAAAAAAGCAAAATGCTATTCGACACAAAAATGAATAAGGATCATATGTATGAAATACCAACTTATTAATTTAAGAATCGGCTCTGTTATCACGAAAACTCTGATGGCTCGAGCTGTCTAAAAAGCATTGAATCATGAAAAATGCAAATTTTCTAACTCTTGTGCCTTCTTTCTGGAAATGTGACGCTTCGAATGATCAAACACATGTAAAACAGTCATGAATATTACATACACTTGAATGAAATGTTGCTTTTGGGGGAAAGATTGGCAAAAAAATAATCGGGAATGGGGTTGCTCCCCGGGAATAGAGTTGCGCGTATACATTATACACATTATGATGTATATGAGCGACTCCATTCCCGGTGCGCAACCCCATTCCCGGTGATTATTTTGTCAATTATGTCCTCGTAAGCAGGATTTGAAACAAATAATTTTGATATTCGTTACTTTATAACAGTTGAGTTATCATAAAAAGCATCAGATGTCCTCAGATTAGGCATATGAGGCCAGAAACTTCCATTTTTGTTGATTTCATACTTTTTTCACGTTTCGTGTCGCCAGAGATTTTGTGATAATAGAGCCGAATCATAAATTACAAACCAGATATTTTACACAAATGATGTATTATCATATCTGTGTCGAATAGCATTTTGCTTTTTTCGAGAAAATTTATTCTTGTCTCATACTAAGCAAAATTATAACTTCACATACCTCAATTTCGTCTTTTTTTACGCGCAACACCAGCACCGGACGTTGCGCAATCCATTTTAAGCGTATTCCCGGCGGGAATTGGATTGCGCGTTTACCACCCGTGTATTATAACAGTAGCTTGATTTGGGATACTATATTCGAGTGCCTGAGTGGATATTTGCCAGACAGGTTCTCACAAGGCATGCAAGCGCCGAGTGTGATCCGACCTTGCAAACTCGATGAGAGCCAACTACAAATCCGAGATCTTAAGCTACTGATCAGGGCACTATAATAAGCCTCCTCCTGTTTTGTTACTGAATCTTCAATGTTTATCAATATTAAAATGGACCTTAGTGACGTTTTTATGTACGCTATGTATAGAACTGTGTCAGGTCATGCATATTAATGAAAGTAGTCTGGCAACATTCAATACAAAAGGCACAGTACCCTGCCTGTTGATATTAAATTGGGAAATACAAGCCGATGTTTTACAGAAGTAATATATGTATATAATAAAGATCTATTCTGTTCTGAAAGAAGCATAAAAATCTAAATCGACAGGTAAGGGAACAATTTAGACTATGAATTTTCGTATGGGGTCGAAAACTGCCGACACAATGTTTTTATGTCGGCAGATATCGACACCCCATCCTTACTTGTCTCCTTGGCATCTTGGTAATATTTATCCTCATAATTGTTGTCAATGACATATTTCCTATCTGTCCTTGTGTTGCAAACGCGAAAATTACTAAATTTTCAAAAGCAGTTTCAAGGGAGACAACACTATCCACCTTACGACTTTCAATAACTCTTCCAAATATTGCTGTTGGAGACACGTCCTGTTAGCAAGAACAATATCTTGAGGCTGAACACCACTAAATCCAGCTGTTCTTTATTTCATATAAAATTCACTCACTTCATAACGGTTTTTCGACATTTTCTAGCATATCAGATTTTCAGAAACTTATATTCCTATAAAGAACTAGATCGCTACTTTAGAAAAACAAAAAGAAAATGGGGTGTTAACTTTTATGTAAGAAAACTACAGTTTGTTAAATACAACCCGCTGAATTTACTATTTTTCGCTTCTTTCAATTTCTCTTTTCGTGACATTAAATTCTTACGCCGCCATTTTTATCTAGCATGCGATAGGAACATGCCGATTTCAATAGAATGCAAAGTGATACATACTGAAATGCGGTAGGGTAAAAGTAAGCACGTTGCTGCCGAGAAAATACACTAGGAAAGGAAAAAAGATTAGTACTATTTATATTTGCACTACTTGTGACTAGACCTGCGGAGGCTTACATTCTATTTGGTAGTGATCAGCCTATAATAGAAAATTTTTGTTTGATTTTTCCATGAATTTGCATTCATTTTCAAGGTACACCTATTTTACAATGAGTCTGCTTAGTTTTGGTGCAAAATACTGAGAAAATGTAGAGAAATGACAATTCATTACAGGTCACCCCCATCCCCAAAAATATGCAAAATTTAGCCCTGTGCAGGCAATATTTCAATTTATTTTACCTTATTCGTGGAATTTACATTTAACATCCATTTAATCGTTACGATGTTTGTCATTTTCATTCAGAAACATGCTAATTTCAATATTATTTAGGCGACTGAAGTGCTATAATGCGAGAATAGACATTTACTAGGTCTTAAAACGAACCAAAATAGTGCCACCTGGTCGAAAATTTGATCTAAATTCCAAAAACACAAGAAATTTAAGCGTTTTTAGCCATTTGTTACCGTTTTACATAATAAAGAATAGATTAATGGCATTTCCATTCATTTTCGAGGGGTTTCAGAAAATACCATGTAGTGCCCCTTGATACAAAACGATAGTGCGCATGCGTTTCGCTTCGACTCACAGACATTCAGGAAAAACTTGTGACGTCATAAGAACGTCACGGAAATAATTAAAGACTGTGGCATTTACATAAATGAACTCGTATAAGTTAGATAATACATAAAAGTGTGTTACCGGCTGGTATCATCATGCGCGGGGGAATCTCAGGGAACGTAATTTGGGTAGCAAACGAGCCTCGTAGAGGCGAGTTTGCTATCAAATTACGTTCCCTGAGATTCTCCCAAGCATGATGATACTCGCCGGTAACACACGCGTATGTATTGTCTAACTGATTTATTGCATGATTCAAAACAGTAAACTGAACACATTTTTTAAATATCTTAAATTTAAAATATTTAAAAATATTTCCCCTCTTGAGCCTCCCTTAGAAACATTTCATGGTAAACCCCCAACTACCATATAAAAGCCAGAAGATGGCGCTTGGCAGGTTTTTTATATAAATTATGCATGCTTCACATCAGAGATCCCTTTTTCAAAATTTTAAATAAACTACTAAAAAAAAGTTATAAAAAGTGCATAAATACGCATTGAAACATTCTTTATCAATTGGTGTAATTGTTTTTCAAAACAAAAAGTTGTGAAATAGAGTTTCAAAAATAATTTAAACTTAAACTGCTAAAAATTTGAATTTGCTGGGAGGTGGGGGGTGGGGAAGGCGCTACGGAGGTCATGAACCCTGGAGAAATAGGGAATGTAAACAAACCCCACGTGGCTAATTTTATCAACAAACGTTTCATGTATCTATGAAATTAACACTAGAGCATATTGTAAAGCTTTGCCAGAAACGTAATTTGAATTTTTAAACTGAATAGAATATCATAATCATTTTTGCAGTTATATTTTTATGTTATTTAAAAAATCAAGTTTTAAATCAAGATGTAGAGAACTAAACTACAGAAATACAGTAATAAATTATTTCAAATAGCTGATCATTTTCAATACATTATCACAGCAACACTTGCTAATTTGTGTGTATTGTTCTACATCCCAGACAGAGAAAACTGTGAGCGATACCTGTGTGCAACGGAATTTAGAGCTCGGCTAACCGTGGCGATACCAGAATTTAGAAAACACAAAACTTCAAAGGAAAATGCCGCAGTCATGCAATAATTACAATTAGAGTGTCGATAACTGACGACTGTCGGTATTACCCACTGGGCCACGGTGACCGGTCTATGAAGTATAATTATGTAAAATATTCGCTCTATTTTTCCCTGAAAATTCATATTATTTTTCTCGTATTTGTATGAACGAAATTATTGCCGCCATAATCATATTGTTCAGTGTAGAAATGCGTGTAATTCCTGATTTCTTCAGACGATCGCATTTACGCGCATTATATCGTTATTAAATTGCAGATCTCTTCCATAGTGTAAACCGCTCCCAAAACGTGACGTATCTTATGACGTCACGAACCTGCGATTACTTGTAACATCCAGAAAGTTTCCGGGGAATAGGTTTTTCAGTTTTTTAGTTGTCTCCCTTTCATCTTTCATCTTTGGTTATTTTAGTGTGGTTGGTCCAATTCATTTTTTCATTTTTTCTTAGTCAGACATTGTACCGCATTTTGTACAACATTTTGCACAATATTTTGTACAATATTGATTTGTGACTGTTTTATTATTTCACTTTGTTTTTTCCACATGCATATTATATGCCATGGATTTAAATAAATCTGAAATCTGAAATCTGGAAAGATTTAGTAGAGGTAACAATACACTAAATATTAAGCTATGTACTGATTTATTTTTTTGAAACAAAATGAAAAAACGATATTGTAAACATAGTAAATCTAAAAGTAGGCCTAGTTTCTCACTATTTCTAAGTTACAAATAACATGTTTGAGGCAAATAGTTGTAAAGGTTCATAATTTTGTATCAGTTATATTTCATTCTCTCAATTAAATAAAATCTGGGCAGCAGATTAATAAATAACCGGATTGACTGTCTTTAGAATAAGAAAACAGATTTGCCTCTTTGGGCGATAGAGGTTTGGATGATAGAACCGGTGACCTCTAGTCTTTAGCCTAAGCATCCAGACAAGTTCTTCATTCGTAGAATGTTTTGTTGAAATATATAGTTCTTTCGTGCACTTATCTGGTAGGCATTACTATACAATCATTTATATTCGTGTGTGACGATATTTCGTGCATTTTGTGAAAGAGAAAACAACAATATTAAATCCAAACAAACAAGCAATGTTCCTATTTATTTTATGTCCAGAATGTGTCGACATCTCATTCCTAATGGAATCCATCGCCATGAGAGGGGAGACCAGTTTCCCTTTTAATGCTGAGCGCCAAGCAAGGGACTACTAAAGTACCAATTTTCGCGTCTTTGATATGACGTGGCCAGGGATCGAACCCACGACTTCCCGCACTCGATGCGGACGCTCTACCAATGCGGTTTAAGGACATTTTTTCTACCAGTCCGCAGATTGAGCTTGCAGACATTACCAATATTTTGTTTGCGCGATATAATAAATAGAAAGAATATTCTTTAAGAATACAGTACGTTTTATTTTAAAGATTTATTTCTGTCATCTTTTACAGATGAACAAACGTATGTTCTTCTCGCAAGGAAAGTTTACGGTCAGTACAACAGCTCGTCTGACTGAAAAGCGAACACTTGAACAGGAGAAGGAAACAGAGCGAAAAGTGCCTTAGTTCTAGAAACGGAAATATTCAAAAACATCAGAAGTCACAGAAGGCTGGTCCTACCTAACGGAAGTTGGAAAATCACTGTATTCCGGCTCCGAAATTTAAGACGCCCAGAAAGATGTTTTGATATTGGAACTACTGACTTCGGTATGTTTTTGTTTGATTTATGATATATGTGATGAAATGGAATACATCTATATTTATTATATAGATACTGGAACAAAAGAGTAACACATGAACAATACACACTTCATTACTTCGAAGATCATGTTTAGGAGATGTCTAATGGCGTTTGATTTGTATGTACCACAGCTACAATTTAAGAAATGTGACAAGAATAGATGACTTTAGAAAAGGCGTCATTGACATGCATTTAAAGAGAACAGGTTGTCATCGACTTCAGATGCCTATCACTGCTGTGGGTCGAGCCTCGCTCTGGGCGTTGATTTTTTAATGTGAGAATTGCCATCCAGCTTGCATGCTGAAGGCCAGTGGTTCTACCCAGATAATGAAATAATGTATTGAGGGACACTTCGGGTATCCCTCCAGCATCAGTACCTAGAAAGTCGTCATAGGACGTATAGTTGTGTCAGTGTGACGTTAAACCCACAATACAGTTTTATCAAAAAGTCAAGTATACAGGAAAATCTTACTTTGTTATATAATATAGAGGTAACACCTCTTTTTCTAGCGCAAAAAGTAATGATTACATAACCGAGATATATGTAATGACTTAACTGATACCGAGTTGATTTTGCAAAGTTCGAATTCGACAGACTGTGTGAAATGAGTAGCTTTCGACAGCTCAGTGTTTTAGTTGATTTACTGATGTTACTTTCGTTCATGAAATAAGGAAACATTTCCTAAATGGTTAAGTCTAGGAAACTGTGGTGTGGGCTCGTGCATCCTTTACACAAATCCACTCTCAGTCGTCGTTTTTTTTTTCATACACAAAATAGATAACAGTGCTTCTCCGGTCACGTGATCCGACATATTTCCCTTTCAAACTGCCCCAGAACATATGTCACTAGATATGAATTCAGCTTCTAATCTGCCAATATTCTCTGTGTTCAATAGCAATCGGATGATAACATATAAAGGAAACCTTTCAAGATCGGAATTTCAGAAGAAAACAAACGAAAACTATAATTATTGTCTGTCAAACTGAGTTTTGGTTGTTCTAACACTAACAAACCGTTTTACGCTTGTCGCTCAACCTATATAATAGGTATCGCACAGTATTGTCCGTAAATATTGACCTGGCACATATAGATATTCTGTGTGTTTCCAGAAATTAATTTTCGTAGTCCGAAACCAAACAACGATATAACCAATTGAAGAACCAATGATATACCATCATGTATCATGTGCAGATATAGCTGTGCGGACAAAGCGTTTGGCCATTAATCTGAGTATTGTCTGTTCGAGTCCTCTGTCTGACTAAATTGTCTTTTTATTTTTTTTTATTTTGCTTGTTTCTTATAATTTTATATGTAAAATTAACAGACACTTATCATGATTTATCAACGTAATACTCTACTAGATTCTATCGATTAAGTACATAAAACCGTTATACAAAATGTCGTTTAAAATCTTCGTGACCGGACAAGCATTCATTAATTCAACGGACAATTAAAAAAAACTGTTGTTAGCGACACAGAATGAAATGTTCCATAACATAATATAACCATAGATACAAATACAAACACAAGGAGTTATATTTTAAAGAATGGTTAAATAATAGTTCGAACCCATGGTAACGTGTTTCCAAGCCGGAGAGCTTACCACTACACCACTGTGCTGTTGGTTATCTAAATTGATTATTTTGATAAATCTAGATATTTTCAGGACACAACTATCGCGTAAAATAACGAAAACGCCCGAAAATATTGGCGAAGATTATTGAGTACCAGGTCAATACTTACGGACAATAATAAGCTACATTTACGATGCAAAGATTAATTCCTTGTTGGCCGAATGGTAACGGTGTTCGTGTAATACTTTTTCGTCGGGAGTTCGATTCCCAGATCCGTAAATATATTTTTAAAACTTGATACAATTTATTTTCTTTTTTTCAATACGATTCAACGAAAACAACGCGAGTTGGTTAAACAAGTACTAACTTGTTCTCTCACTGGCACCAGAACAGAAAGAAAATGCCTCTGTTCATGTTATTACCTAGACTAGCCACTAGACTGATAATAACTATATTTCTATATTTTTCCCTTTTTTGACGAATTCAATTTCATAGAGACAAAAGCCAGTCTATTTTAGAGATTTTCACACAGGACTGATGTTGAAATTATCAGTCTAGTACAATCCGAAATGCTCTCAGAGAGATGATTGGCACCTATGGCTATTAGATTACCCATGGATAATTTGGTACATCATGCTAGTGGTCAAGTGTTACACTGCTGATCATAAATCTGTTTACCTAACTGATTTTTAATGGTGATAACTGAAGAACCATTCTCATCTAGAATAAACCATTTTGCTACTTTTGAAATATTGATGTGTCATCTTGCAAATATATTTATTAACAATAATTTTATTTAAAGGATTATTCTAATCAGTAAAATTCTGATACTAAAGAATGGATTTTTAAAGTTTATTACAGCATGTCAAAAGCACATTTTAAAAGATATGTTCAATGAGTTCAAGTTTATTCAAAAATAAAGAAATTGCTTTGTATAATATGTGGCAAAAAAGAAGATTATGATTGCTACCATATAAAACTTTTCAAAGGTGTTAATAAAACCGAGACTTATTGTCCCACTGGAAAGCCAGTAGATATAGACAAAATTATGAGAAAGCTGTACCAAAATTAAAAGAAACACAAGTGTCAGCAAAAATGATTTCTATTCAGTGACTAAGCACCATACTGCAGTCACTGCAGCACCAAACAAAAAAAACCTTTTATTTTCTTAACAAAGATTGACAAATAACAAAACTATTGAAGGTCGTTGCATATATAGAAGGCTGGTGCATCATTCTTATTGCCAGATATCTAATGCTAATCGCTAAATACAATATTCTTGCTCTCATAATATGCAAAAATTTCAAATATCTAATGTCTATAACGCTGAAAGATAATGCTAATTGTCCTTTGATTTTATGAAATAAAGATCTGCATCATGTTTCATGTGTCTGATTTGAAGCATGTTCTACCAGTTGTCATGCCAACATCGAACAATGCATGTTAGCATTCAGCTTTGTATGGTGCTAATTGCTGAATGTCAATTTTAATGCTAAATGCCAATAACCTTATGCTAAATACATATTATTTAATGCTAAATGCCATTTTTTATTAAATTATTTGTCATTTAGCATGGCGCACCGTCCTTCCACAGTATTGATTTGCCATCGCATTTGACAATTATGACTCAATGTTTAAGATTTAGCATTTGGCATTAAATATTTTGCATTTGGCATGTGGCATTTTTCAAATGAAAGGGCAGAGTTATAATGTTAACTTCCTGATGCTTATTTTATGCGAAATATCAAATGCTTACTTGTATTTAGAGTATTAAACATTTTTGACGTTAAAATGAGGTATTTGGTAAATTGAGCCTTCCATGAATAAAAACTATACTATTATCAAGTATATAGCAAATAAAGTGGTCTAATAAGATATGATAACCAGCGCATAAAATTTCAAATAATATTACTTTATGTATACATAAGATTTTCAACCATCTCCAGTCCTCTCTACACTTGCGATTAATTGAACAAATGCATGTACCTTATAAGAGATATGTAACTAAATGTTAATATGTAGAGTTACCTTTTCAACACCAATACATTTTGAAACCACATGTCTCTATTTAACATTATATTTTCCACAAATCAATTAATTTTTATTTTAAAACATTTGGCTCTGTAATCTTTACTAAAGATTATACTAGTATGGGGTTTTCTTGATTTGTATAGTAGTAGATAACTAACTGGAGTTAACTTAAGAATAATAGTATGCAACATGCAAAATTTGCACAAATAAGAAACATACAAGAATTATAAGCTTAAATGTATTTCTAACTTTGAGACATTTCTATCTTCTGCAGAAATACCAATTTTGATGTGAAAAATGTGCTTTCATGTATTTACATACAGATTTTTAAAGCTGAAAATTCCTTTCAGAAAAGCCATAGACCTTCTTATTAACAGAATACAGGATAACAAGAAATGAAAGCATTCTGTCCGAATATTCTCAGAGCAAGATTGCAGATTTATGTGTCTGTACTTGTGTTTCACTGTCCTTCAAATACAACTCTTCAATATGCATTATTCAGCACCTGAACCTGGATATTCAAATGCACCAAGAGGTGATACCACTATATTATATGTGCATTCCGTCTATTGAAGTTCAAGGTTTTAACACAAATATCGCAAAAGCTAACTTTTTCTGCAACCAGTCTGGGAGCGGGAGGGTGTGTGTGTGTGGGGGAGCGGGGGGGACACATCTGTTCTACTTCTCTATTGCTCAGTTACAGTTTAATTCACATCTGTTCTACTCCTCTATTGCTCAGTTACAGTTTAATTCCTTATGTCCATTTAATGACAAGCCGTAGGAATGTGTATCTTTCAGATTTTCCAATCTAGTTGCAAGTACCAATACAGAGAAATGAAATTCTTACAAAATTTCAACACAGCTGACCCCTGCAGTTGTAAATCCCAGCTACCAGATGGTCTCAATAAATTGCATAAACATGTGGCAGTAAACTACTGATCTCTATCAGTTAGGCTGTGGTCAGTTCTTGACATTGATTGATAACAAACCTAAAAAGAGGTTTGTGAATTTTCGGATTGTACTAGACTATGATATTGGACATACGATATAGACTGGCTCAGTTCACTATATTCAATCATAAAAATATAAAAGGACATATCATAGTCTAGGAGCTAGTCTAGTTATTACCTTACCCCTAGGTATTCTATAAGAACCATGGTCATGAACGGGAAAATATACTAACCCGTTTCAATCGTAAATTTCTCAACTTAAACGCACAGTTCGGTGAATGGGTACCTAGTATATTGAACAAGCGATAATTTATCTTCCATCGTGCACCAGTCACATTGTCTCAATATTCCATATTGCTGAGATTATCAACATATTTTATGCTAGAAAAAACTTGCTTGACCTTCCCTAATGAACATCCGGTCTAGAGGTCACGGCAGTGTGCACATGTTTGGCGAAATGTAAACAAACAAAAACAGAATTAAAAAAATCACATTTTTACAATAAAACTCGAAATGATGAATGAAATGCATCTTGTATATGATCTTTAATTTGAACTCGTACATTGGTCTGCATCTGTTCTGTTTATTTTATTCATTTTGCACATTTATGCTGCATTTTCACATTTTAGCGAACACTTGTAGTAAAATGACGATTGACATACATTTTCACATTAGCCAATCAGAATGGTTTTGTAATCTAGAACGGAACTTCACCTGGGAAGTTCAAGCACGTTTTTTTGTGTAACGTTGAAATAACTATAAACTACGCGTTGTTTTTCTAAGATAAAATGTATTGAAGAAATGTGACCAGTACACAATGGAAGATAAATTACCACTTGTTTGATATCCATGACGGTACACATTTACGGAACTGCGTGTTTTAGGTATGAAATGCACGATTGAAACGGGTTAGTATATTTTTCCCTTCATGACCATGGTTCTTATAGAATACCTAGGGGTAGGGTATAACATGTACAGAGGCATTTTCTTTCTGGTCTTGTGCCAGTGTGTTCTCTAACTTATAAATGTCACAGTTAACACGTAGTTATATTTAAATAGGGTTGTCTATAATATGATCTAATGTTTTTGAAGCGTTCGTGAATGAATTAGAAACCAGAGAAAAACAAACTTACACAAAGTATGTAAATTATATGCAAAAAAGTGAAGAAAAAAAATATTGGAGGGAGAAAAAGGTTCGAACCATCAAAACTCTCGCTACAAAATAATTACACGTCCATCCACTCAACCTACTGCGTCATTAAGCCAGTTATTGAAATTATGTCCTATTTCTGTTGTTTTAATAAAAAGTGATAAGTACCGATTGTTTATTTATATGCTGCCAAAAATAAAAACGCCATAATACTGTGCGGTATTTTTTATAGTAGAAATTGACAGTATTCTAAATAAATAACAAGTCGAAAGATTTCCTGCGGCCAGAAGTTATACAGACCAGAAATTATGGAAGCCCTGGAGGGACAATTGATTTCCGTACTTCCCACTTCTGACTTCTAACTTTTTCACTTCCCACTTCCAACTTCTTGACTTCCTACTTCTAACTTCCGCACTTCTGACTTCTAACTTCCACACTTCTGACTTCCAACTTTCTGACTTTCGACTCTTCTGATTTCCAACTTCCACACTTCTTACTTCCGACTTCTTGACTTCTTACTTCCTTCTTGTAACTTCTGCACTTCTGACTTCAAAACTACCGCACTTCTAACTTCCAACTTCCTGACTTTCGACTTCTGATTTCCAACTTCCACACTTTTTACTTCCGACTTTTTTGCCTTCTTACTTCCCTCTTCTAACTTCCGCACTTCTGACTTCTAACCTCCTGACTTTCGACTTCTGATTTCTAACTTCCACACTTCTTACTTCAGACTTCTTGACTTCTTACTTCCTTCTTCTAATTTCCGCACTTCTTACTTCTAACTTCCTCTTTGGAAGTCGGAAGTAAGAAGTGTGGAAGTTGGAAGTGGTAAGTACGGAAAAATCAATTGTCCCTCCAGGGCTTCCATAAGAAATTATTATGGATATATGTGTGAACACTCAGCCTAAAAGGTAACCTAACGGTGAATAACGTACTTGATTTTTTTTAGTGTACCATTACGCTTTAATGCAGGGAATATTACTCAATTCTACATGATATATCTATGAAACATGTATTAATTCCGAAAGTTATTGTTTTGAGCAAAAATAACTATATTCCCCTTTCACGTATAACATAACTTAGCTCAAATGGTCGCATTCAATGACTATCGAAATATGTTACTAGAGCTATAACAAATGTGATTCATGCCTTCACCTGGACTTCATTGACAACACAGGACCATAATCCAGGGAATTAAAGAGCAATTAACAAAATCCCTTGTGCACAAATAGGTATTAATATTGAACATTGCTGAAAGTTTAATAAATTGTATGAAATAATGAATCACAAACATTTCTTTCTGTATCATATAAAGTGCCGGCTATATTGCAAAACACAAACAAAGCAAAACTAACAAAAAAACGGCGTTTCATAAATGAGATAAGCCAATCGCATATCGGTAAAACGTCACGAGATTATCAGATGTATTCCACTGTGAGATTATCAGATGTATTCAACTCTCCTGTCAAACAGCCCTTGCGAAACTCTTAGATGACTGGATCACAGCAATTGACAACAATGAAATAGTTGGGACTATATTTCTTGACTTGTCTAAGGCATTTGACTTACTAAATCATGACATCTTGGTACATAAATTAAATTCATATGGTTTGCATGATTCCACTGTTTCTTGGTTTTCATCTTATTTACATGACAGGACTCAGCAAACCTTCATTTCTGGTGTATATTCAGATCCCAGCATAGTAACATCAGGTGTTCCTCAAGGATCAGTGCTAGGGCCCTTGCTATTTTTAATATACATAAATGACCTTCCCTTATCGGTTTCATTGGCAGTCACAGATATTTTTGCAGACGATACAACCATATCATCATCGAACTTAATTCTTGAAAATGTGACTGAAACATTATCCAATATTAGTAAAAATGTTGATGCATGGTGTAAGACTAATGCAATGGAGATAAACTCTGCAAAAACCAAAGTAATGTATGTTGCATCAAAACATAAAGTCAAGCAAGTATATGACGATCCCCCAGTTACTAGTATTCATTTCAGAGATGAAACTCTAGACTGCAGTACGAAAGAAAAGTTACTCGGCGTTACTATTGAAAATGATTTGTCTTGGAATACACATGTTGATAATATTTTGAAAAAATGCATTTCACTTTTATACCTGTTGTCTCGCATCAAAGTATATCTTTCTGTACGTATGAGGAAAATGTTCTATAACTCTTACATACTGCCTCACTTCGATTACTGTTGTGTAATATGGGGAAGCTGTTCTAATTCATTAGAAGACAAAATTGTTAAGTTTCAAAAAAGTGCAGCTCGCCTAATTCTTGATAAAGACTTCGATACCCCTTCTGCTGAATTATTTCGAGAATTAAACTGGATGACTTTTCCGGAGCGGGTAATATTTCAAAAAGCAGTTTTAATGTACAAAAGTCTAAACGATCAAGCACCTATTTACCTCAGAAATTCATTTACATTTAGCTGTGATATACATGACATACATGCTCGAACTTTGAGGTCAGATTCTTATTTGCAGCTTTACCTTCCTCGACCGAAAACTGAACTATTTAAAAAAAGTTTTACATATTCTGGTGCTACTATCTGGAATTCCTTACCAAGTCATATAAAAGAGCATCATCTTTAGGGCAATTCAAATCACTATACATAGCTTGGCACAACACAATCATAATACTTAATATTTATAATATTGCACTTCGTATAGTTATAGTATAAACAAAATACTGGTATTAAATGCACTTGTCTGTCTTCTATATGTTACAATGTACCATGTAAATATTTTAGATGTATATGTTATGTATTGTTTTGAGGGCCTCATGGAAGATTGATGTTGTTCGTCAAATGAGTTTTCCTCGTTAAATAAAGGCTTTATTATTAATATTATTATTATTATTATTATTATTGTACCATTTTTCACATCTTTGGTAAGACGTGGCCAGGAATCGAACCCACGACTTCCCGCACTCGGTGCGGACGCTCTACCACGTGGCTGTCGAGGCGGTTTAAGGACATTTTTTTCTACCAGTCCGCAGATTGAGTTTGCAGACATTGCCAATCTTTTGTTTGCATGAAATAATAAATAGAAAGAATACTCTTTAGGAATTCAGAATTCAGTTTTATTTTAAAGATTTATTTCTGTCATCTTTTAGAGCTAAACAAACGTATGATCTTCACGCCTGGGACATTAACGGTCAGTACAGCAGCTCGCCTAACCTGGGACATTAACGGTCAGTACAGCAGCTCGCCTAACCTGGGACATTAACGGTCAATACAGCAGCTCGCCTAACCTGGGACATTAACGGTCAGTACAGCAGCTCGCCTAACCTGGGACATTAACGGTCAATACAGCAGCTCGCCTAACCAAAAAGCTTGAATAGCAGCAGGAAACACAGTGAAAAGGGCGTGAATTCTAGAAACAGAAATATCTAAAAGCAGCAGAAGTCAGAGAAGACTGGTCCTATGTAACGGAAGCTGGAGAATCACTTTATTCCGGCTCCGAAATTTAAGACGCTCAGAAAGTTGTTTTGATATTGGAACTACTGACTTCGGTATGTTTTTGTTTGTTTTATGAAAATATGTGATAGAATAGAATATATCTGTATTTGTGAAATTTGAACCAATATTTGCAATCACTTGAAAATACCGTTTGTTTTTCCAAAAGTGGGAATTTTAATTAATCATAAAATGCATTGACTGTTATGGTCATTCATATTAGGACACGTAGTTATGTCGGTGTGACGTTAAACACTCAACACAGTTTTAATGTGATCATGTAATGAAACTACCAAAAGGTCAAAGGAAAATCCTATTTAATAATATTATATAGAGGTAACATCACTTTTACTGACACAAAAATGATTCAGTCTCCGAGATACTTGTAATGACTCAAGTGATACCGAGTGGATTTTGCAAAATCTGTGTGAAATGAGTACATCTAGGTTTCGCCAGTTCAGTGTTTTAGTTGTTTTGCTGATGTTATTTTCGTTAATGAAAAAAAAACCAACAACATTACCTATATGGTTAAGTTTAAGAAACTATGGTTTGGGTTCGTTCATCCTTTTCACGAATCCACTCTTACTCGTGTGTTTTTTTTTTCATACACATAATGAATAAGGCCGTCTTTATACTGATCAGTACTATGCAATTTTAATGTAACCAGGAAACTATATGGTTTTGGTAAATGTAAGTGTTCTTTGAAGACCCACCGCAGAACAACTGTTACTTTTGCTTCCATGCGATTGAAAAATACATGTATCCGTAGTTACAGGTATGTACTTAAAGCCTAGTTACATATAGACATTGTTATATATTAGGCCAAACATACGCACTTAAAGTTTAGTTACAGGGGCCTCCGCGGCCGAGTGGTTAAAGTCGCTGACTTCAAATCACTTGCCCCTCATCGATGTAGGTTCGAGCCTCACTCGGGGTGTTGAATTCTTCATTGAGGAAGCCATCAAACTGGCTAACGGAAGTTTGGTGGTTCTACCCAAGTGCCCGCTCGTGATGAAATAATGTACGGAGGGGCATCTGGGATCTTCCTCCACCATTAAAGCTGGAAAAGTCGACATATGACCTATCATGTGTCGGTGCGACGTTAAATCAAACAAAAAAAGAACAAAAGTTACACAGTGATATATACATCGACAGTGATATAATATTATATAAGCCAGGCATATATACTTAAACATAAGTTATTCATCGCGGACAGTGATATATATATATATATATTAGGCTAAGCATATTTACTTAAAGTCTAGATACACATCGACAGTGACATACATTAGGCCAAGAATATGTACTTAAAGGCTAGGTACACATCGACAGTGATATATATTAGGACGAGAATATGTACTTAATTAAAGGCTAGGTACACATAGACATTGATATATATGATAAGGCCAAGCATATATTTACTTAAAGTCTAGATTCACATCGACAGTGATATATATTAGGTCAAGCATATTTACTTAAAGTCTAGATACACATTGACAGTGAAATACATTAGGCCAAGCATATTTACTTAAAGTCTAGATACACAACGACAGTGATATATATTAGGCCAAGCATATTTACTTAAAGTCTAGATTCACATCGACAGTGAAATACATTAGGCCAAGCATATTTACTTAAAGTCTAGATACACATTGACAGTGAAATACATTAGGCCAAGCATATTTACTTAAAGTCTAGATACACATTGACAGTGATATACATTAGGCCAAGCCTATTTACTTAAAGTCTAGATACACAACGACAGTGATATACATTAGGTCAAGCGTATTTGCTTAAAGTCTAGATACACATGGACAGTGATATACATTAGGCCAAGCGTATTTGCTTAAAGTCTAGATACACATTGACAGTGAAATACATTAGGCCAAGCGTATTTGCTTAAAGTCTAGATACACATTGACAGTGATATATATTAGGTCAAGCGTATTTGCTTAAAGTCTAGATACACAACGACAGTGATATATATATGGTCAAGCATATTTACTTAAAGTCTAGATACACAACGACAGTGATATACATTAGGCCAAGCATATTTACTTAAAGTCTAGATACACAACGACAGTGATATACATTAGGCCAAGCATATTTACTTAAAGTCTAGATACACAACGACAGTGATATATATTAGGTCAAGCATATTTACTTAAAGTCTAGATACACAACGACAGTGATATATATTAGGCCAAGCATATTTACTTAAAGTCTAGATACACAACGACAGTGATATACATTAGGCCAAGCATATTTACTTAAAGTCTAGATACACAACGACAGTGATATACATTAGGCCAAGCATATTTACTTAAAGTCTAGATACACAACGACAGTGATATACATTAGGCCAAGCATATTTACTTAAAGTCTAGATACACAACGACAGTGATATACATTAGGTCAAGCATATTTACTTAAAGTCTAGATACACAACGACAGTGATATACATTAGGCCAAGCATATTTACTTAAAGTCTAGATACACAACGACAGTGATATACATTAGGCCAAGCATATTTACTTAAAGTCTAGATACACAACGACAGTGAAATACATAAGGCCAAGCATATTTACTTAAAGTCCAGATTCACAACGACAGTGATATACATAAGGCCAAGCATATTTACTTAAAGTCTAGATACACAACGACAGTGATATACATTAGGTCAAGCATATTTACTTAAAGTCTAGATACACAACGACAGTGATATACATTAGGCCAAGCATATTTACTTAAAGTCTAGATACACAACGACAGTGATATATATTAGGCCAAGCATATGCACTTAAAGTCGAGCTATCTTTATCTACTGTAGCAATTTGCAAGGTGTTTGATAATAACCGTATAGTTTTGGCTTCGATCGCACTTTGTTTCTAAAGTTTAAGACAGTTATCTATCTATGTCTTTAAAAAATTTCGGAAAAGTTTTTGACTGAACAAAATTGCATTTCAAGTTGAAGCCCATAAATTCAGGAAGGGATTAGATCTTATATTGCTGAATCATACCAGTATTATAAAAATGCTTATAGTTTTAAGGGAACTTAATATCTAAAACTAGTAAGTACTCGTTACTTTCTTTCAGATAATGACGAAAGCAGATATTTTAAAGACAGCCAGATTACTACGCTCACTTCCTGTGATAAGGCGCATTGGACAATATACAGAGTATGGTGCTGTCGTACTACTTTTGTTTATGGTATTAATCCCACAAGTAGGACACTGGTTAGCTTACAAGTGTGTTTTATGTCATTGCATACTGGGAGCAACTGCACTTGGAAAAAAAGCCGTAGGTAAGTAATTCATTTAAGAAATAATTCATAGCAAAACAGTGCTTTATCACTATTTATACACGATGGGCGGTTATACGTCGGGCGTAATAAATCCACGAGGGCGCAGCCCGAGCGAAATTTTTTCGGACGACGTATAACCTGCCAGAGTGTATAAATAGTGATAAAGCACTGTTTTGCTATAAATTATTTCGATTCTAATAAATTATGTTATTTATTGTAAAATTTATATCAAATATGATGGAACTGTTTCTTCGCCCAAGCATGGCGCCAATAGTAGACACATGTTTGTTAAAACACGCCAGGACCGGAAACGGTAATACGTCTTGCGGCAGAATTCAGTTTGAGCGAAAATTATTGCGAATTATTCAGCACAGCGAATAACTAATTCAGTACACTGGCACCAGATCAGAAAGAAAATGCCTCCGTACGTGTTATACCCTACCCCTAGGTTTTCTATAAGAACCATGGTCGTGAACGGGAAAATATACTAAACCGTTTCAATCGCACATTTCATACCTAAAACACGCAGTGTGGTAAATGTGTACTATGGATATCAAACAAGTAGTAATTTATCTTTCATTGTGTACCGGTCACATTTTTTCAATACATTTTATCTTAGAAAAACAACGCGTAGTTTATAGTAATTTCAACATTACACAAAAAACTTGCTTGAACTTCCCTGGTGAAGTTCCGTTCTAGATTACAAAACCATTCTGATTGGCTGTTGTGAAAATGTATGTCAATCGTCATTTTACTACACGTGTTCGCTAAAATGTGAAAATGCAGCAAAATGTGCAAAATGAATAAAATATACAGAACAGATGCAGACCAATGTACGATTTCAAATTAAAGATGATATACAAGATGAATTTCATTCATTATTTCGAGTTTTAGTGTAAAATTGTGATTTTTTTAAAATCTGTTTTTGTTTGTTTACGTTTCGCCAAACATGTGCGCACTGCCGTGACCTCTAGACCGGATGTTCATTAGGGGAGTTCAAGCAAGTTTTTTCTGTAACGTTGACGAAAGCATAAAATATATTGATAATCTCAGCAATATGGAATATTGAGACAATGTGACTGGTACACGATGGAAGATAAATTATCGCTTGTTCAATATACTAGGTACCCATTCACCGAACTGCGCGTTTAAGTTGAGAAATGTACGATTGAAACGGGTTAGTGCACTTTCCCGTTCATGACCATGGTTCTTATAGAATACCTAGGGGTAGGGTATAACACGTACGGAGGCATTTTTTTCTGATCTGGTGCCAGTGATTCAGTATGTGTATAATTAATCAAAACATTTGTGCAATGCGACATTTCGTTTAAAACATGTTATTAAGCAAAATATTTCATGAAATTTGTTGAAATTTGTTTGAAAGCGCTATTTCTTGATGCGTACATGGCGCTAAATATCACGTTGACGTAACGTCAACATAACATCGTTGTGATGATTAAAGCATTGTTAGCCGTATTAGAATATATGTTATAATTCGCCCGGCATATAACATCTTTGTCGTGTTAACATATGATACAAGGTTCAGCTATATATTGTTCCTAAAAATAATATCTGATTTTATTCAAATTTCCTAAAAGCTTTAAAATACTTTATGTCATATCCTTAAAGTCATTTACTTTTTGGTAGTTTTCTTTCACCAAAAAAATGAGAATAAAACATTTAGAGTTTGAGGTAAAGGATCCCGTTATAATAATCGGGAAATATTGTATATCTTTGTATACGAATTCGGCACTCTTCGGTTATTACGGAAAGTCACGTTCAGCTACATGTACGACCGCAGAATGCCGAATTACGTAACGGCAATATACGTTATTAGACGGAAAGTGCCGAGTGTCATTACGTCACCATTACCTTAACTTAAAAGCAATCTAAAATCTTTTCAGTAAGTATTTTGAATACACTGTGACAGAAATTATAAAACCTCATTCAGTATTGTTACAAAAAATGTAGGTGTTAGACAAATTATTGGTTGAAATGAAATATATGTACTTTTATAAAATGACACAACCTTTACATCATTGTTTTCCCTTTTTGTTGATAACGTCACACCGATATATGTCATTACTATGTTAACGAACAATTGAATACTTCTGCGGCGCGGTGCGGACTGATTTCATTTTTCTTATCTTTAACATTTAAGGCGTAATTGCTTTCTAAAATTCATTATTAATGTGAGATTATTTATAATTTGGATATCTCGCTTTTTGAAATGTAATAAATATTGTTTGGCATCTGTTAGTGAATACTTACTTATCTTTAACATTTCACTTCTCTGAAACTTTATCTGAATGTTGGCAATTGTTTTTTGCTTTTTTTTCAAGAAAAAGGCACTGTTGAAGGCGCTAAGATTTTTAAACGTAATCGCGACGTCTGCTTTTAATATAGATATGTTTTATAGAAATGTTTTATCATTTTTCTGGTATTCTAGGATGGTTACATAGTGTAGCCAGAAGTATCAGTGAAGCTAACATTGCCAACGTTACAGATAGTTGACCCAGCATAAAGGCGTATTACATCACAGCTTTTACGTTTACGTCACTGACGTCAATAGGATTCGGAAACGTGTCACCAAATAACAACGGCGAAAACATATTCTCAATATTTGCTGTTCTGCTTGGATGTAAGTAGCATTCGATTTATCGTTAATAAATGTACCTAAAAAGGAACATAGCCGGGAATATACAAATCTTGTTACAACTATTGTCTCAAACCGATAAATGTAGAATAAACGTTGAATATCACCAAATTGAGAAAACGTTTTGCATAAAACTAGGAATGTAGACAACTAGGTCAAAGTCATTAGATTTCTTTGAACGGTGTTCTTAAATATTCTAGAGTAGTCTACGGAAGAAAATGGTACACTGGTACCCAGTCCTACTGAATTTAAAATCCAAAACCTGCCTTCAGTTGTCGTAAATATTAATCACGTGACTATGCTATCTAGATTCTACACCAGGTTTTATTTAGAACGGTCCTCACTCGTTCTAATCATTTCGGAACACCTCTCTTTTTCACTCCATTTACTTTAGAGTAGATGCAGAATGTTTGCAGTAGTACAGGTAATACGCGGCATGTTTAATAAGATGGTTTGAATGATGTTCTGCGGTTTTCATTATCTCAGCTAATGATGTAAGTTAAAATAAATTACGTCCTGATCATTCTGTAATTGGCGGCCTAGTTTGAAGAGTTTATATATTTTACAGCACTGCTGAGTGTCAACGGTGAGAGTGTATCATGAGACAGATGAGTACCACGAGAAAATGAAGAGTATTAAAGAAACCAAAACATTCATCATCATCCGAAGAATCTTGCAAACTGATTGCACGAGTCCTTCTTACACACCTGGGCGTACACTAATGGAATTGACATGAACATGGTACAGTATATACAGAGTTTCTATGAATCAAGAGCGTTCAGTCTCAGTTTTAACTGAAGGTAGTTGCCCGTACTGACAATCGGAAATTTCCGTGTATTTCCGTAATACTCCGTGTGTGATTTCGGAATGCTTCTGTCGTGATAGGAAATTCCTTTTCATAAGTACTGGAGAACACTGAAATCGCATACTGATAAAACATCAGTGAACGGAAAATATCGAATGTCATTTTTTATATTTCACCAAAGTTCGGAAATATTTTATGTGTAAAGCCTAAATTTTTCACTTCATAAAGAGTCGAGTTTTGTTTTCTTTGGTTATTGATCGGACTATATAAAGAATTATTATACCTCACATAAATATCCAATGCAAATTTCCCATTAGTTTAACTTGAATAATATATCATATTCCCCAGCAATTTTATATCTCATGCGCAAAATCGTTATTTTCAGTTTCTGCGCATGTGATATGCTACATAATGATAATTTCATATCACCCGCGCAAAAGCGCTATTTTGTTTTTCTGAGCAAGTGATATTAACTTTTCAGATCTCCCGTTGAGTGATTGATACTTTTGCACTGAGTAAAAGACTGAGACGTTAACTTTTCAGAAGATGTGCTTTTATAATTTAGGATTAAATTTCTTTCATTTGTGAACTCGGCCGATTTTTCTTTTATTAATGATTTGTTCTACGTGCAAAAAAATTCGAAAACAACTTTTTTATCAAATATTGAATCGAAACTATTTCCATGAGATTGGAAATGATCTAACTAAGAAAATAAGTGCTCACACATATATGTTTCGTTTAGAAATAATATAGTTATCGCCGTTTTTCGAATGTTACTGCTAGCGATGTTGAAATGATTATGCGCATCATGAAACATAGGATTCAGCGATATGCAAACGTCTCGACTAAATCTATCAAAAATGTCTTATTACACAGAAGAGTTGCCACCGGAGTGCTAACAGGTAAGCACTCCTTAATTCAGTCTCCATTATTTGGTAATTCATTTTTAACGTTAGATAAATCATTTAAATCATTATGTTGATTTTACAGTAAATGTTTGACCTTTAATGTCATTTCGGTATAATAAAATATATATTGCATTCCTAAGAGGGTGATATGAAAAATGTTCACCCTCGAAATATGAATATAGACCTTGGCTGTCGCCTCGGTCGATATTCGTATATCTCGTATAGCCTGTAATAAGATGTCATAATCAATCTTAACCTCGGAGGGGTCAGATTGTCTATCTATAATGAGTGTAATTGATTGACACTAAATATCTTTATACGACAAAAGAGGTCACAAATGCAATCACAAGGACAGAACATTAATTCAAAAGGTTTATTCAGTTGTACATCATTAAATTTCAAATAACTCCAGACACTATCCTTCCCCCCCCCCCCCCCACCCCACCCCAACCCCGATTTTGTTAGCATTTACGACCCATCTTCTTAAACGCATTAATTATTTATTACTTCAAGATGCTGAAGAGTTTCTTCGTTTGACACCATCTCGACAAAGTGGGCGATCTACCTGCTAGAACGGGACCTGAGATAGGAGAGGATGAGCCGACATCTATGACATTCTAAATGCTCTCCAGCAAGTCTCTGTGACACAAATACAGCGTCCAAAGACAGAGCAGTGAAAAGTAAAGACTTTATTTATAAATATTAACATAATTCAAAGTCATTTCATGATTTTGATAATATATCTAAGAGATAATTGTAACAAAGCAATAAGATCTTTTATGATTTTTAAAAATAGTCAGTGTGAACAGCAGTATGTTATTATCACAGCGTAACTGTAGAAACATTTTTCCTCGGTTCTGTATAAGACAGGATCCAAGTATTTTCGAAAAAGGAGAAAGCAGAAATCACAGCTGAGAATACATAATTTTCTGATGTACATGACGGGTTAGATATTCTGTGAGCTGTGAGAACGTGGTTTAGGTCGCACTAATGAGATTTGGTGCAAACTGTGCGAGGTTATGTGCGCACTGTATATGAAATTTGGTAGACAGTTTGCGATTTTATATGAGCATCGTGTAAGACTAAGATCTGGTGCGCACGGCTGACTGGTTTTCAGCTCCAGAAGTTGTTTGTCCCTAACTGTTCCATGGCGGTGTCATATCATGCGGCTTTCTTTATTTGTTTTACTTTAGCTATATATGGTTTTATTTTGTCCTTGTGTAAATGTCAGTCATTTCTAAACTAAAGTAGGGTTTAGTTTCCTGGAAGTGGCGATTTTGGGACATGGTTTCTTACTTATGGTGCTAATTTCTCTTAATAAAGTTTATGAAATATTTATCATATATAAACATCAGACATTTGACTATTAAATCTAAATATTTTAGGTTCGTGTGAAAAAAAGGCGAAATATGAACAAATGTTGCAGGCCCTCACCTGGACACAGTTGCACAACGTCAGCCGATACAAGTAAGTATCGTCGTCTGCTTGTAGAACGCTGCGGTCACACAGTACATACAACGTCAGCAGTTACAAGTAAGTATTGTCGTCTGCTTGTATAACGTTACGGTCACACAGTTGCACAACGTCAGCCGATACAAGTAAGTATTGTCGTCTGCTTGTGGAACGCTACGGTCACACAGTTGCACAGCGTCAGCCGATACAAGTAAGTATTGTCGTCTGCTTGTGGAACGCTACGGTCACACAGTTGCACAACGTCAGTCGTTACAAGTAAGTATTTTCGTCTGCTTGTGGAACGCTACGGTCACAGAGTTGCACAACGTCAGCCGATACAAGTAAGTATTGTCGTCTGCTGGGAGAACGCTACGGTCACACAGTTGCGCAACGTCAGCCGATACAAGTAAGTATTGTCGTCTGCTTGTAGAACGCTACGGTCACACAGTTGCGCAACGTCAGCCGATACAAGTAAGTACTGTCGTCTGCTTGCGGAACGCTACGGTCACACAGTTGCGCAACGTCAGCCGATACAAGTAAGTACTGTCGTCTGCTTGCGGAACGCTACGGTCACACAGTTGCGCAACGTCAGCCGATACAAGTAAGTATTGACGTCTGCTTGCGGAACGCTACGGTCACACAGTTGCGCAACGTCAGCCGATACAAGTAAGTATTGTCGTCTGCTTGCGGAACGCTACGGTCACACAGTTGCGCAACGTCAGCAGATACAAGTAAGTATTTTCGTCTGCTTGTGGAACGCTACGGTCACACAGTTGCGCAACGTCAGCCGATACAAGTAAGTATTGTCGTCAGCTTGCAGAACGCTGCGGTCACACAGTTGCGCAACGTCAGCCGATACAAGTAAGTATTGTCGTCAGCTGGGAGAACGCTGCGGTCACACAGTTGCGCAACGTCAGCAGATACAAGTAAGTATTGTCGTCTGCTTGTAGAACGCTACGGTCACACAGTTGCGCAACGTCAGCCGATACAAGTAAGTATTGTCGTCTGCTTGCGGAACGCTGCGGTCACACAGTTGCGCAATGTCAGCCGATACAAGTAAGTATTGACGTCTGCTTGCGGAACGCTACGGTCACACAGTTGCGCAACGTCAGCCGATACAAGTAAGTATTGTCGTCTGCTTGCGGAACGCTACGGTCACACAGTTGCGCAACGTCAGCCGATACAAGTAAGTATTGTCGTCTGCTTGCAGAACGCTACGGTCACACAGTTGCGCAACGTCAGCCGATACAAGTAATTATTGTCGTCTGCTTGTAGAACGCTACGGTCACACAGTTGCGCAACGTCAGCCGATACAAGTAAGTATTGTCGTCAGCTGGGAGAACGCTACGGTCACACAGTTGCGCAACGTCAGCAGATACAAGTAAGTATTGTCGTCAGCTGGGCGAACGCTACGGTCACACAGTTGCGCAACGTCAGCCGATACAAGTAAGTATTGTCGTCAGCTAGGAGAACGCTATGGTCACACAGTTGCGCAACGTCAGCCGATACAAGTAAGTATTGTCGTTAGCTTGTAGAACGCTACGGTCACACAGTTGCGCAACGTCAGCCGATACAAGTAAGTATTGTCGTCTGCTTGTCTAACGCTACGGTCACACAGTTGCGCAACGTCAGCCGATACAAGTAAGTATTGTCGTCTGCTTGTCTAACGTTACGGTCACACAGTTGCGCAACGTCAGCCGATACAAGTAAGTATTGTCGTCTGCTTGCAGAACGCTACGGTCACACAGTTGCGCAACGTCAGCCGATACAAGTAAGTATTGTCGTCAGCTTGCAGAACGCTACGGTCACACAGTTGCGCAACGTCAGCCGATACAAGTAAGTATTGTCGTCAGCTTGTAGAATGCTACGGTCACACAGTTGCGCAACGTCAGCCGATACAAGTAAGTATTGTCGTCAGCTTCTAGAATGCTACAGTCACACAGTTGCGCAACGTCAGCCGATACAAGTAAGTATTGTCGCCTGCTTGTAGAACGTTGCGGTCACAGAGTTGTACAACGTCAGCCGATACAAGTAAGTCGCAACGTCAGCCGATACAAGTAAGTATTGTCGTCTACTTGTAGAACGCTGCGGTCACACAGTTGCACAACGTCAGCCGATACAAGTAAGTCGCAACGTCAGCAGATACAAGTAAGTATTGTCGTCTACTTGTAGAACGCTGCGGTCACACAGTTGCACAACGTCAGCCGATACAAGTAAGTATTGTCGCCTGCTTGTAGAACGCTGCGGTCACACAGTTGTACAACGTCAGCCGATACAAGTAAGTCGCAACGTCAGCAGATACAAGTAAGTATTGTCGTCTACTTGTAGAACGCTGCGGTCACACAGTTGCGCAACGTCAGCCGATACAAGTAAGTATTGTCGTCTGCTTGCAGAACGCTACGGTCACACAGTTGTACAACGTCAGCCGATACAAGTAATTATTGTCGTCTGCTTGTAGAACGCTACGGTCACACAGTTGCGCAACGTCAGCCGATACAAGTAAGTATTGTCGTCAGCTGGGAGAACGCTATGGTCACACAGTTGCGCAACGTCAGCAGATACAAGTAAGTATTTTCGTCAGCTGGGAGAACGCTACGGTCACACAGTTGCGCAACGTCAGCCGATACAAGTAAGTATTGTCGTCAGCTGGGAGAACGCTATGGTCACACAGTTGCGCAACGTCAGCCGATACAAGTAAGTATTGTCGTTAGCTTGTAGAACGCTACGGTCACACAGTTGCGCAACGTCAGCCGATACAAGTAAGTATTGTCGTCTGCTTGTCTAACGCTACGGTCACACAGTTGCACAACGTCAGCCGATACAAGTAAGTCGCAACGTCAGCAGATACAAGTAAGTATTGTCGTCTACTTGTAGAACGCTGCGGTCACACAGTTGTACAACGTCAGCCGATACAAGTAAGTCGCAACGTCAGCCGATACAAGTAAGTATTGTCGTCTGCTTGTAGAACGCTACGGTCACACAGTTGCGCAACGTCAGCCGATACAAGTAAGTATTGTCGTCAGCTGGGAGAACGCTTCGGTCACACAGTTGCGCAACGTCAGCCGATACAAGTAAGTATTGTCGTCAGCTGGGAGAACGCTACGGTCACACAGTTGCGCAACGTCAGCCGATACAAGTAAGTATTGTCGTCAGCTGGGAGAACGCTTCAGTCACACAGTTGCACAACGTCAGCAGATACAAGTAAGTATTGTCGTCTGCTTGTAGAACGCTACGGTCACACAGTTGCGCAACGTCAGCCGATACAAGTAAGTATTGTCTTCTGCTTGTCTAACGCTATAGTCACACAGTTGCACAACGTCAGCCGATACAAGTAAGTATTGTCGTCTGCTTGTAGAACGCTGCGGTCACACAGTTGGACAACGTCAGCCGATACAAGTAAGTATTGTCGTCTGCTTGTAGAACGCTACGGTCACACAGTTGCACAACGTCAGCCGATACAAGTAAGTATTGTCGTCTGCTTGCAGAACGCTACGGTCACACAGTTGCACAACGTCAGCCGATACAAGTAAGTATTGTCGTCTGCTTGTAGAACGCTACGGTCACACAGTTGCACAACGTCAGCCGATACAAGTAAGTATTGTCGTCTGCTTGTAGAACGCTACGGTCACACAGTTGCACAACGTCAGCCGATACAAGTAAGTATTGTCGCCTGCTTGTAGAACGCTACGGTCACACAGTTGCACAACGTCAGCAGATACAAGTAAATGGCAACGTCAGCAGATACAAGTAAGTATTGTCGTCTACTTGTAGAACGCTGCGGTCACACAGTTGCACAACGTCAGCAGATACAAGTAAATCGCAACGTCAGCAGATACAAGTAAGTATTGTCGTCTGCTTGTAGAACGCTGCGGTCACACAGTTGCACAACGTCAGCAGATACAAGTAAATCGCAACGTCAGCCGATACAAGTAAGTATTGTCGCCTGCTTGTAGAACGCTGCGGTCACACAGTTGCGCAACGTCAGCCGATACAAGTAAGTATTGTCGCCTGCTTGTAGAACGCTACGGTCACACAGTTGCACAACGTCAGCAGATACAAGTAAGTATTGTCGCCTGCTTGTAGAACGCTGCGGTCACAAAGTTGCACAACGTCAGCAGATACAAGTAAGTATTGTCGCCTGCTTGTAGAACGCTACGGTCACACAGTTGCACAACGTCAGCCGATACAAGTAAGTATTGTCGCCTGCTTGTAGAACGCTGCGGTCACACAGTTGCACAACGTCAGCCGATACAAGTAAGTATTGTCGTCTACTTGTAGAACGCTGCGGTCACACAGTTGCACAACGTCAGCCGATACAAGTAAGTATTGTCGTCTGCTTGTAGAACGCTGCGGTCACACAGTTGCACAACGTCAGCAGATACAAGTAAATCGCAACGTCAGCAGATACAAGTAAGTATTGTCGCCTGCTTGTAGAACGCTACGGTCACACAGTTGCACAACGTCAGCAGATACAAGTAAGTATTGTCGCCTGCTTGTAGAACGCTGCGGTCACACAGTTGCACAACGTCAGCCGATACAAGTAAGTATTGTCGCCTGCTTGTAGAACGCTGCGGTCACACAGTTGCACAACGTCAGCAGATACAAGTAAGTATTGTCGCCTGCTTGTAGAACGCTGCGGTCACACAGTTGCACAACGTCAGCAGATACAAGTAAGTATTGTCGCCTGCTTGTAGAACGCTGCGGTCACACAGTTGCACAACGTCAGCAGATACAAGTAAGTATTGTCGTCTACTTGTAGAACGCTGCGGTCACACAGTTGCACAACGTCAGCCGATACAAGTATTGTCGCCTGCTTGTAGAACGCTGCGGTCACACAGTTGCACAACGTCAGCCGATACAAGTATTGTCGCCTGCTTGTAGAACGCTACGGTCACACAGTTGCACAACGTCAGCAGATACAAGTATTGTCGCCTGCTTGTAGAACGCTACGGTCACACAGTTGCACAACGTCAGCCGATACAAGTATTGTCGCCTGCTTGTAGAACGCTACGGTCACACAGTTGCACAACGTCAGCAGATACAAGTAAGTATTGTTGCCTGCTTGTAGAACGCTACGGTCACACAGTTGCACAACGTCAGCCGATACAAGTATTGTCGCCTGCTTGTAGAACGCTACGGTCACACAGTTGCACAACGTCAGCCGATACAAGTATTGTCGCCTGCTTGTAGAACGCTACGGTCACACAGTTGCACAACGTCAGCCGATACAAGTATTGTCGCCTGCTTGTAGAACGCTACGGTACCACAAATGAGTCGTTAAAATTTGTATAAGCCCTATAACAGTTTCTTTTATGTTTGTAGAAATGAGAGAAATGAGATTTTTACTCTCTTATCACTTGATTCTTGTGTGTAAATCTGACTTTTTTTATAACTGCCAACCTGTTTATAGCAAAGAATCGCCGATGCCGACGCAAGAAACCACCGATAAAGCATATTTCGCAAAGAGTCCGCCGATATGGGTATTCACCGTGCAGTTGTGTACTGAATTTTAGTAATAATTTGAAATTGAATTCATTTTTATGCAACTTGTGTGGACAAGACATTTTGATTAATGATTTACGGCTGATTTCGAAATCAAAATATATAATTATACATAACATAACATATTCTTTATTCGACATAAAATTGCAAACATACAATTTATAGTCTATACAAACATACAATTTATAGTCTATACAAACAGTACAATTTTTGTAAAGCATAACACATGGCAGTAGTTTCCAAACATTTATCTGAGAAGTTCAGTAGAATAAAACCTAATACATGTATACTTCTATATCATAACTCCCGACAACAAAAGGGTATGAAAGAGAACTTGATCATACTTTACTCTTATCAACACAACTAAGAGCAGGGTAAGGACAAGTAACCTTTGATTATAATATATAACAGCTTGCAGAGGTTATTTCCCTTGCATTGTTTAACTAAATTGTGTATATACAATCACGAATAAGGACGGTCCGACTAAGTACATAAATTAAAATGTTCATAAGTGTAAAACATAATTAATCTGTTCATAGTTGATTTTACGAATTCAAACAATGAGAGAAAAAATCTACTGCCGATTATTAGATTAGATAATATTATAATTATAAAAGATCAAACTGTCAAATTAATTTACCCCCGAACCAAATAAGTCATAAATTCAAACTGACGAAAAAGTAATGAATTTTTTCTACCTATTCTATTTCAAGTAAAATACTGGTTTTTCATTTTTTTTATTATGATTTTTTTTATATAGTATTAAGTTTTATAAATAACATATCTCTTGAAAATATTTTCTTAGACATGCAAAAAGGATTTCATTTCAGCACTGTATTTTCTGAATTAATGTTTTAGAAATAACACCTGCACGGAAAAGATATTTTAACAAAATGCGATTCGGGATCTATAGGATGTTGCCGCTTATTTATAGATTCGCCTACTGATAAACGGTACTGATTGCCGCAAACTGATAAAGTTTCAGACTTCAACCTGACGAACAAAGCTTTTGAAGACTTAATGTTTGAATTTCTACATCAACTTTCAGCCGTCCTGTCAATGCCACAGTCAGTTTCCGGTGGAACTAACATATTATCTTGGGAAACATCAGACGACAGAGCGCCCTCTGTGATCGTCTAGTAGTCCTCCGCGTTCCAGGGAAGCTGGTGATACAGCGTCATCTGAAAGAGTGAGACAAACTCGATCGAGAAAATCAACTTCAAGCTCAACCATTTAGCACAGTACAATATCACAATGTGAATTTTCAACTTTAAAGAAATTATACAAGATCCATTTTGCTTCATATTAAATTATTAATGTAGTTTCGTGTAATATTCTGCTGTCGTCCAATTCTACTATTGTCAAACACATTTAATAATAATGATGATTTAAGCATTTAGTATCTTCTTAGTGAAATTCAAAGACGTTAACCGTCGTCATAAGTTATCCGTGGAATCATTTAGAATGTGTATCATGTGGTGTTGACCTGGCATTTGTGAATATTCCATATTTTTCCGTAAATTATAAACCTAAATAGTGATAATACATATATGATTCTTAATTCAGTTTTGGAATGTTGCACGTGTAGGTAGCTGTGAGGACAAAACGTAAACTGGAGCTTCCGCTATCGGGGTCGTGAGTAGCTTCCGCTATCGGGGTCGTGAGTATAGCTTCCGCTATCGGGGTCGTGAGTTCTAGTCCTTCGTCTGAATACTACGTTTGCGTGTGTGTGTTTGTGTGTGTGTGTGTGTTTTTATTGGTTTTTTTTTTCAAATTTAATTTACAAACTTAAAAGGGTGAAATATTGCTAAGATAATTTAAGAATGAAAACATGACAATAACGTTCCCGGTATATTACACAGAGCAAACATATTTCGAACCCGCGGTAACATTCATGGAAATACACTATACTGCGTAAACTCACGAAAACGCCAGAAAATATTGGCGAAGATTAATCAGTGCAAGGTCAATACTAAAGAAAATTCTCAGTTTGGTTGATATTTAGAAAGTGAAGAAGTGAAAAACTATTTTCTCTTTGAAGCATTTATTTACCAGATACAACTTACAAATGGATTTATTGTATTTCCTATGTTATCACATATATAAACTGTTTGTAAGCGGCGTAAGTACTGACTGAACGTAAATACCTTTTTCTTTCAGTCGAATGCAAGATTTCGAAAAACCTGCTCTGTACAGTGGACAAGATACATCTATTACTTGGACAACAACCAACCCAGTCTAGAGAAACAGTACCGGAACCAGACCGCTTACCTGAAACGTATTCCATACGTCGAGGTCCTCGACTTGTCAAATCTCCAAATGATCTCGCCAGTCTTCTCCATAGAATGTGGTTTCTACATAATAGTGTGCAACAATTCATTTTTTTTATTGACGGTTGAAAATTTATTATGAAATGTACAGCGTATTTTTACCTTCATCATAAAAGATCCATATTCAAATCTCTAAACCATCTCGCGAGAATATTGTCACGCTTTAACACGGCTACTAAACGCTAGCGCCACCACCAAATTGTGGTGATAAGGAAAAGAGCTATCGACATTTCCGTGGTGCAGCTATCGCCCGTTTGAAAATGTAAACACGTGAGTAAAATTTATATTTTATCTTATATTTTTATTGATAGAACCTTTTTCAAAAATCGGAGAATGTAGTTCCATGTAACAACACTTTAACTAGCGTTTGGCTGTGATTTCATTAAAATAATATGCAAATTGTGGTGTCAGGAGCTTTTCTCCCGAATTCTTGACTTTGATATTTGACCTCTAAGTGTGACATTGACCTTAGACCTAGGGACCCGGTTCTTGTGTATGACACCTCCGCCTCATAATGGTGAATAGTTGTGTCAAGTTTCATCGAAATCCCTCAATCCATGCAGAAGATATGCTCCGGACAAAGTCTGTGGATGCCGCCCGCCTGCCCTTCCTCCTGGAACATTCCCATAATACATCCTGTTTTTTTAAAAGGGGAATAAAAATATCGATTAACAAACTATCTCCCTGCATGCTTACCTGCAATGTTTTGTTTAGATTGACTGTTCCAAGTCATTTTAATCTCTGACTGCCAAAGGGCAACTTTTGAAACCTGCTCATTTTATTGCTGAAAATCTAGATTGAAGAAATATTAACGACTTCATGTGATATTTTATGCAGTAGGTTGTTACTTTGGTTATTGAATATTGTTCATATTTTCTTGCATTGCTATAACAAGAGCTGTTATAGGAAACAGAACGCCCGACTACTTCGATCCTGGAAAGTGAAAACTGGCACATCTGAGGAAACTGGAGCTGTCACTTGAGTGTAAAATGACTTTAATGGTGGATAAAGATATTGCACAATAGCTTTAGTCTGTGTCCAAAATAAAAAGTAACTAGAAAATGCTTTTGTAAAAAAGCGCATGTCTCCCCCAATGCAAAGTCCTATAGGCAAGAAGTCAATAGGGGTCAGGAGCGAAAGTCAAAGTGACACTGATGGTTGACTGCAATAGAGATCATCTACTTGGCATGTCCAGTCATCCCGCTAAATTTCAACACTCTTGGCCTAGTGGTTCTCAAGTCACTGTTCAGGCTCCTGTGACCTTGACCTTTGATCAAGTGACCTCAAAATAAATAGGGGTAATCTACTTTGCATGTCCAATCATCCTATTAAGTTTCAACATTGTAGGTCAAGTGGTTCTCAAGTTATTTCCAAAAAATGATTTTACATGAACAGGCCCCTGTGACCTTGACCTTTAATAGACTGACCCCAAAATCAATAGGGGTCATCTACTCTGCATGTTCAATCATCCTATGAAGTTTCAACATTCTGGGTCAAGTGGTTCTCTAGTTATTGATCAGAACTGGTTATCAATGTTCAGGCCTCTGTGACCTTGACCTTTAACGGAGTGACCCCAAAAACAATAGGGGTCATTTACTCTGCATGAACAATCATCCTATGAAGTTTCAACATTCTGGGTCGAGAGGTTCTCAAGTTATTGATTGGAAATGGTTTTCCATGTTCAGGCCCCTGTGGCCTTGACCTTTAACAGAGTGACCCTAAAATCGTTAGGGGTCATCTACTCTGCATGACCAATCATCCTATGAAGTTTCATCATTCTGGGTCAAGTGGTTCTCAAGTTACTGACCGGAAATGGTTTTCAATGTTCAGGCCCCTGTGACCTTGACCTTTAATGGAGTGACCCCAAAATCGATAGGGGTCATCTACTTTGCATGTACAATCATCCTATGAAGTTTCAACATTCTGGGTCACGTGGTTCTCTAGTTATTGATCGGAAATGGTTTTCCATGTTCAGGCCCCTGTGACCTTGACCTTTGACGGAGTGACCCCAAAATCTACAGGTGTCATCTACTCTTCATGACCAATCATCCTATGAAGTTTCAACATTCCGGGTCAAGTGGTTCTCTAGTTATTGATCGGAAATGGTTTTCAATGTTCAGGCCCCTGTGACCTTGACCTTTGACGAAGTGACCCCAAAATCAATAGGGGTCATCTACTCTGCATGACCAATCACCCTATGAAGTTTCAACATTCTGGGTCAAGTGGTTCTCTAGTTATTGATCGGAAGTGGTTTTCAATGTTCAGGCCCCTGTGACCTTGACCTTTGACTGAGTGACCCCAAAAACAATAGGGGTCGTCTACTCCAGCAGCCCTACAACCCTATGAAGTTTGAAGGTTCTAGGTCAAATGGTTCTCCAGTTATTGCTCGGAAATGAAGTGTGACGTACGGACGGACGGACGGACGGACAGGGCAAAAACAATATGTCTCCTGGGGGAGACATAATAAGAGAGATAAAGATAAAGTTATAAAAACACTAAATAACTATAATTCTAAGCAAACAGTGGGCAAAATTTATAAAATTTTGGTGCAAGAATTATGCATCTTGTGTCATATGAAGTGGGTGATAATGTGGAACAACTACTTCAAGTCTGAATCAAAAGTATCCAGTAACAACTGAGATATAGTGAAAATGCATCAAAAATTTATCTTAAATTTCAAGTAAAAGGGGGCATAATTCATGAGAAATTGGTGCCAGAGTTATGGACCTTGTGTAATATGATGTGGGGGATGTTGAGCAACTATTTTAAATTTGAATCGAATCCATACTGTAATAACTGAGCCACAGTGAAAAAGTACCAAAATTTTAACATGAAGTAAAAAGGAGGGAAATTAATGAAATACTGGAATGAAAGTTATGGCCCTTATGCTGAATGATGTGGATGGTGGTGGGGAATAGCTATTTACAGTTAAAAGCAAATCAATCGAGTAATTACAGAGATAACGAGGAAAAAGGGAAAGTGTAAAAAAAATCTTAACCAAAACTGGGACAATATTGGAAGACGCCAACGTCGGGGCGAGTAGGATAGCTCTCCATATACTTCGTAAAAAGTCAAATGCAAATTACTGAATAGATTTACTGCAAAAGTAAAACCAACTGAAAAATTTGAATACTATAAAATATCCGTCAAGGACTGTAGTACATTAATCCGAAATTCATTTTGGCCAATATGGTCGGAGTCTTTAGAAATCCAAGATGGCCGCCTGTTTTGAGACAATGGTTTTATATATATCTTTCATGGATATCTCTCACAGATTTAAAGATAGAAGTACCAATCTTCTTTTCTGCACATTGTCACTCTATGTCCATTATTCTGATATATATATATATTTTTTTGGTTGGATTTAACGTCGCACCGACACATGATAGGTCATATGGCGACTTTCCAGCTTTAATGGTGGAGGAAGACCCCAGGTGCCCCTCCGTGCATTATTTCATCACGAGCGGGCACCCGGGTAGAACCACCGACCTTCCGTAAGCCAGCTGGATGGCTTCCTCACATGAAGAATTCAAAGCCCCGAGTGAGGCTCGAACCCACATCAATGAGGGGCAAGTGATTTGAAGTCAGCGACCTTAACCACTCGGCCACGGAATTCAAAGCCCCGAGTGAGGCTCGAACCCACATCAATGAGGGGCAAGTGATTTGAAGTCAGCGACCTTAACCACTCGGCCACGGAGGCCCCTTTATTTTGATATATAAACATAGTTATATTCCAAGGTCAAGGTCAAATTCAAGGTCAAACTTGATTTTTGGGAAAATATGCGATTGTGATCTGGGTATTTTCTTTTTTATGCAAAAGCTACCATGCTAATTGGGAGAAAATTTACACTAAAATTTAGACTAAGGTTTGCTGTTTACAAAAAATATATTACTTATGTACAAAGTTTAGTTTCTATGGAGATATCCTAGATTGCGGACTACATGTTCGTCGCGAAAAATAACCACAATTATACCAGTTGTTTAGTAAGAAGCTCTTGAGCAACACCGTCTTAGTATTTATTATAAATTTCATATTTTCATTTTGTAAGACAGAAAATGATTGTTCTACAGTAACTGCTAATCGAAAAGTGTGTTTGTTAAAAAAGAAACGCCTTGAATGGTGTTAGTTAAATTTGGGGCCCTTAGCTCAGATGAAGACAAGGTGTATAAGGTTGGAACGAAGAAAAATGTATAATCACAGACCTAATTAGGTAATTCAGTACCCCATAAAGTGTGTTTGGACATGTACTACAATGAATGACAAAAATTTTATGTGTTGGTCATATATACTTGTTCACAGTTTCATGATAATTCTATGTATATGGCTACAGTTCATTAAGGATAATGCGGCAGTCACGTAATGCAATATTTACTCATTTACTTGTTAGCTCGACTATTCAAGGAATAGTCTAGCTATTCTTCTCACCCTTCTCACCTACTCACACCTTGGTTAAGTTTTTGCATGCAAGTACATACAGCTATCATTTAAAGGCATATAGCTTTGAAACTTATTTTTTCTTTTTCTAGGTCAATCACCAACCTCACTGGGTCAAGTTCCATAACTCTGACATGTATTAAAAAACTAATGCAGATATTGAATTGAAACTTCACATGTGTCTTCGGGGTTATAAAACTAGTTGATAGCACCAAGTCCCATAACTCTGACCTTCAATTTGGCCAAATTATGCCCCCTTTTTGACTTAGAAAATTCGGGTTAAAGTTTTGCGTGCAAGTACAAACAACTATTACTAAAAGGCATATAGATTTGAAACTTATTTTTTTCTTTTTCTAAATCAATTACCAACCTCACTGGGTCAAGTTCCATAACTCTGACATATATTTTGGGCAAATCATGCCCCCTTTTGGACTTAGAAAGTCCTGGTTAAAGTTTTACATGCAAGTTACTATCTCCAAAACTAATGCAGATATTGAATTGAAACTTCACAAGTGCCTTCGGGGTTATAAAACTAGTTGATAGCATCAAGTCCCATAACTCCGACCTGCATTTTATCCAAATTATGCCCCCTTTTGGACTTAGAAAATCCTGGTTAAAGTTTTGCGTGCAAGTACATACAACTATTACCTTTGGCATATAGATTTGAAACTTAATTTTTCTTTTTCTAGATCAATTACCAACCTAACTTGGTCAAGTTGCATAACTCTTGACATGTATTTTGGGCATATTATGCCCTTTTTGGACTTAGAAAATCCTGGTTGAAGTTTTACATGCAAGTTACTACAGTCGAGACTGTTTTAAGAGACCGACTTTGGGAAGCAGCGAAAAAGGTCACATATGACAGGGAGTCTCTTAAAACAGTCTCACTTAACAGGATGACGCTGGTTTCATATATTTTTCCAATTAAAGTACATGAATATCGGATACTTATATATTGGCCTCTATGGAAAATGATTAAATACTATTTCTTTAATTGCATATTGATAAAATAAAAAAAAAATTAAAAAAATTGCATCATTCGTATGATGTTGATAAAACAAATTTAAGCTCATGATCTGGCAAGAAAATAAAAGGGAGCAGTAAAGTATAAATGTTCCATTTGAACTATTTACACACTGAGGTTTATGATACATCTACATCTACATCTTCCACCCAACCGTCGATTTCCGAATATCACTGGGCGGCGCTGTCAGAGAAACAGTTGTTAAAGAAATGATATGTTACAATGTTAAAATAATAAAAGCTAAAAAAGACAGTATGCTACAGTTAAAATGGGGCAGAGGCATTTTTATATAGAGGATATTTATTTTTGTGTACTAATTGTTCATTGACATTTATTCGATTATTGACTGCATCTTTAATCTGTGTTTACTTCGTCGTTTCCTGTTAAATACACCATATTTTTGTTTCACCAGGAGTAAAGTTAATTTATTCACCGACTCCGAATTCTTCAGCGACTATCTACTTTCCAGATTTTATTTATACGCTGGTTTTCCCTAATCGAGCAATTCGAGTGCCTTAACAGCTGTTCTAATGTCGAAACAGTTCTTTTTTATGTTTTTCATCAGCCATTTTTTGTAAACAAATAAGTTCTCGTCTCAAACAACGTCACGCGAGATAAAGAACGCTAACTCTGATCGTGTAAAATCTTGCGAGGGAGCGTCTCAAAGTCGCTGAAAACGGTCTAAATATCGATTCGGGAGCCTGATTTCACAGTCGCTTGTCGCGTAAGGCAGGGGGTTGCTTAATTCAGACTCTTTTAATAGTAAATTGCATCCGGAGCATAAAATAGGGTCGCATATGACAGGGAGTCGCTAAATTCAGGGGGTCGTTAAGGCAGTCTCGACTGTACATGTATCTCCAAAACTAATGCAGATATTGAACTGAAACTTCACATGTGTCCTTGGGGTTTATAAAACTAGTTGATAGCATCAAGTCCCATAACTCTGACCTTCATTTTGGCCAAATTATGCGCCCTTTGGACTTAGCAAATCCTGGTTAAAGTTTTGCATGCAAGTACATACAGCTATTACTTAAAAGCATATAGATCTGAAACTTATTTTTTATTTTCTAGGTCAATTACCAACCTCACTGGGTCAAGTCCCATAACTCTGACATGTATTTTTAACAAACTATGCCTCCTTTTGGACTTAAAAAATTCTGGTTAAAGTTTTACATGCAAGTTACTATCCCTAAAACTAATGCAGATATTGAACTGAAACTTCACATGTGCCTTCGAGGTTTTATAAAACTAGCTGATAGCATCAAGTCCCATAACTCTGATATGCATTTTCGTCAAATTATGTCCCCTTTTGAACTTAAAACTCTTTTGATATTTAACATTTTGGGTAATATTTTCCTGCTTCTGGGACAATATTTCGAATAGTCGAGCTTGGCTGTCTTACGGACGGCTCTTGTTTTATATTTAAATTTAGGTAATACAGCATTCTGTATATCCATTGTATTACATATTTATGTCAAACAAAGTATATCCACTGTATTACATATTTACGTCAAACAAAGTATATCCACTGTATTACATATTTACGTCAAACAAAGTATATCCACTTTATTACATATTTACGTCAAACAAAGTATATCCACTGTATTACATATTTACGTCAAAAAGTATATCCATTGTATTACCGGTACATATTTATGTCAAACAAAGTATATCCATTGTATTACCGGTACATATTTATGTCAAACAAAGTATATCCATTGTATTACATATTTATGTCAAACAAAGTATATCCACTGTATTACATATTTATGTCAAAAAAAGTATATCCACTGTATTACCGGTACATATTTATGTCAAACAAAGTATATCCACTGTATTACATATTTATGTCAAACAAAGTATATCCATTGTATTACCGGTACATATTTATGTCAAACAAAGTATATCCATTGTATTACATATTTATGTCAAACAAAGTATATCCACTGTATTACATATTTATGTCAAACAAAGTATATCCACTGTATTACATATTTATGTCAAACAAAGTATATCCACTGTATTACATATTTATGTCAAACAAAGTATATCCACTGTATTACATATTTATGTCAAACAAAGTATATCCACTGTATTACATATTTATGTCAAACAAAGTATATCCACTGTATTACATATTTTATCCATCATGTTCTATAAGGTAAATCTAGCATTAAAATTTTGTCGAAACGAGAATAAAATGAATGACGTGACTGTCACATTATCCTTAATGAATGTACATTAAGCATCGTTAAACACTTTTCAAATGTTCCAAAGCTGCAAACCATTAATAGTGAGAATTAGTTAGTGATTGTAAATTTCTTTCTCTCGATTAGTTCGAATTTACCAACACAACAAAGAATTTAGTATGTGATGTTTTGTTTCTTTTTATGTACATGAGTTGTCATCATATACGCATATTAAATGTTTTCTTTAATCAATAGATACTGGCTGAAATATTCGAAATGCAATAAACTATTTTCGGACTTGTAATTAACATTTCATTGATTCTCCACTAAATATGAAAATTAAAATGTTGGAAAACTGAAGAAAAAATGAACTTCAAACTTTTTAGAACATTATTTTGAGGTTTAATGCTTATATAACAGTGAATGAATACTAGAATTTCTTAGCTTTTGTAGATAAAGTAGTCGGTATTTAGACTGAAATTAAATCATAATGAATTAATATTTTCATTTTAGACAGATACGTTACTTATTTTTTTTGTTTATTATGGATACTGTAAAAAGAAAGTATTACTCAAATAACTCACTAATTCTTTATGACAAAAGTGATATTTAAGCAAATATCAAAATAGCATCAAAAATTAAAGGGAGGTAATAAAATTTAACATCCAAACCCCTTGTCCGGGCTGTAACTCTGCTATCCTTAAAGGAATTTGGAATTAACATAAGTGTTCAACATAATGAGATGACATGTCACGCACAAGTACCAGAGCCCTAGTTCCAAGATCAAGGCCACACATAGAGGTCAAAGGTTAACAGGTTCGTTTCGTGTCCGGTCAATAACTCTGCCATCAGTGAAGGGATTTTGAAATAAAATGGCATAAATGTTTACCATAATGAGATGTGTCGTGCGCATAACCTAGAGATCTTTCAGGTCAAGGTCACAAAATGGTTCATACATTAACTATATGGCATATTTTGCACAGACAACTGTAGCATTCTTTGGGGGCATTTGCCACTAATAATGACAGCTATTGTTTCATTATCATATAAGAAGCTGTAGAAAAAAATACACTTATCATGTTATCCAAATTCATATCAGTTTAATCTGACAGTTTTTTAGTAACATAATCATAAAAATTGGTTAAAAAACAACAAACAGCATTCTTCGGGGGCATTTTGTCATGTAGAAATCGTGTCAATGTTTAATGTGCGTGATTTTTTCTAATAAACTTGTAATGGTACTCGGTTGGAAAGAGTAGTAAGTATCTATTTTGATTCAGAGTATTATTTATATAATGGCGCACACGAGACAATAACGTTGCTTTTGCAATTGCTTGATAAAATATTGATTATTGCATGGTGAAATATAAAAAGCTACAGATTTTAAAACCTAAGTTATATAGCTTATAATCTGTCAAATTTTCAAGGAACAAAAATCTAACAGTAACATTTTATGCAAAAGCCTTTTTATTCAGGTAAAATTCCTTTCCATCTAAGTTTTGAAACTAATAGGTAAGAAAAATAAGTTTATTATTTGTCATACATAAGGGTAAAATGAGGTTATTTCAACTCAAATGTATGCATCCGAGTGTTGGACAAGGCAAAATCGTCCACATGAAAATTATTATGAAGATAAGATTTGCTCAAATGTGTCAAACATATTTTAATCTGATTTTTCTTACTGTACAATAGTTAGACACATGTAAATGGCTCAGCATACCTACTTTGTTAAGTTGTATTAGCAAATACACACGTGGGGCAGGATTTTCAATTATTTTATATCACCTTAAAATTAATATGTCCAGTATGGCACGTGCAAGTTGTCCTATTTAGAAAATGCTTTTAATCTAATTTCGATGTTTTAGTGTCATCAGATATTGGTAAGTAACTTTGTATGCTAATCAAAATCAAAGTACTGATAGTACAGTACTGATGGAAGTTGATTTATGTAAAGAATCCATTCCAAAAATAGCACAAGCACTTTGATTATTAGAAAACCAAATATACTTAGGACCTGATTCGGCTAACCATATCGTCAATATGACATTGCGCTTTGGTGATATATACAGTTATTTAAACCCCGAAGTAAAGTAAAAAGATGTGAATTTAAGGCATGCAGCTGATAGTTATTCATTGGTTAATTACTGCGCCATTCGTATATATATATAGTCAAAGTATGATGGACTATTTTTACTGGGCATGAGAACATGTAAGTTTATGATCAAATTCATGGCGGCCTCAAATATTGTGTTAGAGAAGGCCAAATTTTTCGGTCTGTAACGATAATGACTTTAGAGGTGGTAAATTATTCTGCGTTGGACTATATTGTACAGTGGGTAGATATGAAATAGTTGCGAGACAGTCGATTTCTGATTAAATTCTGCGCGATTACATACAGAAGCAAACATGGAATTATAGTTGCATTTTATATCCGTGTGTTTAATGTATGACTACTACAGCGGAAAGAAGTAACCATGCAAGCAAAAATACACACAGATAACGACTTTAACTTTATTCTGCTGGTTATTATCACACGTTACTAGGCCACATACCACTACACAAATTTTGTATTAATATGCAAATTGTTTATTTAAAAATATAATAATTAAATGTTTCCAAGTCAGTTACAATTACTTTTTTCACTATTGTATGTTCTTACAAATTACTGTCGCTGATGTTCAGTCTAAAGATTTAAAATACACTTTATGAAATGAATCTGGGATTCAATGTTTTGAATAGATATACATGAATGTATATAACAAATGATATGCACAATATTTCTGAGTCACTAACACATGAAAAGAAAAATGGAAATTAAATGAGTTCTTAGTTATTTTATGTCAACTTGCTAACTAAAATTGTCACATGTAATGCGCCATTTATCATCATGTACCCGTTATACAAATTTAGTGGTGTCTAACCTTCTGGCTAATAATTAAAATCTTAAAATGTATGTTTTGTGACTAGTACTTTGAAATATTCTTAGCATACAACCTCGGCATATTTCAGTTTTGTAAATGCACTATAGTAACTGTTATTTGTGGCTGTGACATAAAATAAACGTATCTAATTAACGTACATGTTGATTTTCGTGACCTCAAATTTACCATATCTATATCCTCCTACCAGCAGTGGACAGCCTTATTGATATTGATATAAAATATTTTTTCAATCAAAATTTTTATACTAGGGTGAAAAAAATCGAATGAAGAGGATTAAATTGCAGATATTACAAGCCTTTAATAATATTTTTGACATAAAGGTGACCTTTGACCTTGAAACTGGCCTTGACATTGAATATTTTGATATGTATGGATGATTCTCAAGTGATGTTGGATATACACACATTAAAAAAAAATTGTTTACAATATTTATACAAATAAACAAAGAGCTATAAAAATAAATAGATTGGCAACTTGAAAGGCATATAGAGCAAATCTCGCCAACCTCCCGTGACAAAAAAACGAGATCTCGTTTACCGGAAGTGGCGCTTTCTCCACGCGCCATTTTGTATGCGAAAGCAATTATTCATCGGTAAAATAATTATCACCGTATGACCACGCTTCTTTCGATGGCAAAAAAAACCCATGTAATTCGTGTCTTAAGACCATTTCAAATTAAACTAATTTTGTTTTAGAAGCTAACATGTATTTTAAATGTAGTTTTAAAGGTACAAATTGTAACTCCATGCTCGCCGATGTTTGTTTTTAGTAAGATAACGCCGAATCACGCTCTGACACGAGCTCACGCGAGATTACAGCCAGTTGCCATTCTGTGTATTTTATACTTCTTTGAAATAAATAACCAGTTACAATATGTATAGTTGACTGCTTTCCTCATATTTGGCGGCCATCTTGGACGCCATCTTGAATTTCTGGATTATCCGACCATTTTGATTGAAATGAAATTTAGTTTTGTATTCTGCAGACCCTGACAAACATTTTGGTATATAAAAGTTACTGTTTACAGACGTAGACCAGTTTACCCCCAAAATAAGCATGCTATGCTGGTTCATTTCCTACACTATTAGTAGCAAATTATTAATCACAATAGACTAGTCTCACTCACATCAACTGTTGATATATGTTGATAACAATCAAATACCTTGATTGTTTGTTCCTTATATTGCTCAATTCAGGATTATTTAAGAAATAAAATACATGTTGTCGCACTGCATTTGATACACAAGATGATGTACATGTAGTAACTTCCAAGCAAAACTTTAACCTGTATTCTGCAATTCCAAAACTGGGCATAGCTTTGCCAATAATACCTTTCACCATGTTTTATCTATCACAATAGCTTGTCTGATGTTTCAGTTCAATATATGCATTGTCTTTGGAGAGAGCAATATATATGCAACCCTCCAACCCAAAAAGGGGAATAATTTTGTTAAAATTTATTTAAGAGTTATAGAACTTTTCTAAGTTAAAACGGGGCATGTAACAGGAAATACTGCACTTAGAGTTAAACAATTTGTCACACTAATTAGCAAGTATAACATGCTTCAATTGATTGATTTATTTATTGTGTTGTGTTTAACGTCGCACCGACACAACCATATGTTATAGGGCGACTTTCCAGCTTTGATGAAGAACCCAGGTGCCACTCTGTGGATTATTTCATCACGAGCAGGTACATAGGTAGAACCATTGACCTTCCATAAGCCAACTGGATGTATTCCTCAGGCATATAAAGAACTCAGCGTCCCCAGTGAGGCTCCAACCCACATCCATGAGGGGCAAATGATTTGAGATGTTTCAATTGAACAGAAGATATCTGGACACTATGTTATATTGCAGTATGAAAATATTAACAGTTTATATACCGTTAGATGAAATAAAAGTTGATTCACTGCCTTATATTTGTTATCACACTTACTGATAAAATTAATGCACCCAACATATACCATGATGTTGTTAATTGACAGATTATCAAATTACCTGTTTCAAGAACCAGCTGAACTCTGATGATTCCATGAATGACAGACATTCTTGTCCTTAGCATCTTGTATCTACTGTAGCTTGTCTTTCCTGGGGCCATTTTCCTTTTCTTTTTCCTGTAAGACCATCTTAAAAGATATAACCAAGAAAGCGTTTAACTGCCAGAATATCATCCAATTTACATTTATCACCCTTTATTAAATGTGACATCTTGGAAACATTAAAGCTACTGGTAATAATGTATGAAGCCAAGTTTGTGATTTATATGTGCCTTTTTTCCACATTGGCAAAATGATATAACTTCTAGACAATATTAATACAAGGGCACTGCCTTGCGGTTGATTTGACCCTGGATCGCTCACCTGAGTAATATGAGCCACATGTTTCAAAAGGAAAACTGATGCTAAAATATTAAGAAGGTAGATCAGTAGGTCACATTCATGGAGATTGAAAGTCAGTTTTAAGATCGGTGTGCAAAACTGCACATGTCATCCAAATTTCAAGGCTGTATCTTTAAAAACAAGAAAGTAGGTCAGAAGGTTAAGATCACAGTCAAATGATCCGTAATTGCTTGGGGTCATCAGGTAATTATCAATAAACAACCTAGGAAATAAAATTATGATCTGATAATTTTTTAATTACTTTTTCCTATATACATGTAACTCATAATTTTAAAAAGTGACCCCCAGGGTAGAGCCTCTTTTCACCCATAATTTGAACAACTTGTTAGAGATTCACCAGGCAATGCTACATACCAAATATCAAAGGCCTAGGCCTTGAACTTTCAGACAAGAAAATCTTTATTTTTTTCATATACATGTATAAGTCTATGTTAAACTTGGTGCCCCCAGGCCAGGGCCTCTTTTCACCCTACGGACATAACTTGAACAAATCTGGTAGAGAAACACTAGGAAAGGCAACATACTTAATACTAAAAGCCTAGGCCTTGCGTTTTCAGGCAAGAAGATTTTTTTCCCTATATAAGTCTATGTAAAACCTGAAACCCCAGGGGCATAATTTGAACAGTTTTGGTAGAGAACCACTAGGCAATGCTACATACAAAATATCAAAGGCATAGGTCTTATGGTTTTAAACAAGAAGAATTTTAAAGTTTTTTCCTATATACTGTTAGTCTATGTAAACTTGTGGCAGAAGGCATTCATGGCGTTCAGACTGACAAAATTTCATGAAGATCAGTTGAAAAATACAGCCTTTATCGCTTACACAAGGTTTTTCTTTGATTTGATCTAGTCACCTAGTTTTTGACCCAAAATGACCCATTTTCAAACTTAGCCTAGATTTTATCAGGGTTAACATTCTGACCAAAATTCATGAAGATCAATTGAAAAATACTATAAGATTCTTTCACTGGTTGTAGGGGCAGAATGGGAATATCTGGCCTCGAGGGTAACTGTTCAGGCGGTAACGAGGCTCCCTGCCGAGTTACCACTTAAACACTTACCCGAGAGCCGGATATTTCCATCGGCACCTATAACCAGTGACAGAATCTTTTTCTTGCATACCGATTTCAAGAAATAATGATAGAAATAAAATCAATCGAACGGCTTTTCTTTTAGAACTATTTCTTATGGCAGTGTATTTAAACAAAGCGCGGGAAACCAACGTCCGTAAACAGGAAAGATGTCATGACGTTTCAAAACAAATAACAATGTTTAGTTCCGGTTTTGTTTTATAAGCTGCAGCGTAATGTTGTGAATTTTTGATAAAATAACGTGATTTGAATCTAGAAATATATTATCAGGCACCAATAGGAACTGTCAAGGTATTGACTTTTTATTCGGTTTTTTAAATAAAATATAAATTACTACATAAATTTTCTACATATATGTAGTTTGTAATACGTCATTTACAGCACGAGATTCATCTTGCACCCCAGGGTGTAAGATGTATTTTTCCAGCACCGGTAAAAGTACTGGTATGCAAGAAATTCTTTATCTCATACACAAGGTTTTTCTTTGACTTGAGCTAGTGACCTAGTTTTTGGTTGCGGGTTTATCCCGCTACCAAAGTTAAGTGTATTTCTGACAATCATGTAGTATTTTTATTTGATTCCAAATCACATCCAAAGAATGTTCATGTGCTACACAAAGTAGTCCCATTCGTGAACAATGCGGATGAATTATCAATGATCAAGTAGTTCTTATTCATCCTCTATCCATTCACACTGGCCATTTAGATTATATAAGATCTGTCAATGATTAGGTATTCCAGCCCATGGTTACATCACTGACTTGCAGCTGTTCATGTAAGGTCAGGCAGAGTTTATCTTAGATATAAGGCACATTAGTATTTGTTTCTTATACATGTATATTTATAGATTTGCATTTAAAATGAAAATAACTCTAGCAAAACCCGCAACCACCAGACATCTCAAGGCTTTGATTTACCCTAGATGACCCATTTTCGAACCTGGCCTAGATTTTAACAAGGTATTCATTCTGACAAAATTTCATGAAGATCAGTTGAAAAATACAGCCTCTATTGCATTCACAAGCTAAATGTTGACAGACAGACTGACAACGGATGCTGGACATTGAGCGATCACAAAAACTCACCTGAGCAACAGGTGAGTTAAAAAAATTATACATGCATAATTATAAGGTTTATGTGTAATTTTATCATTGTTTTATATGAACTAATATACCTGTTACCAAGCCAGCTTATACCTTTGCACGACAGGTACATCTTTCTATCAGAAGGTTGCTGCATGGAATCTTGGAGAAGATGTTTGGCTGTCTGTAAGGCAAAACATCAAGGTTAAGTTTACTCCCTAGATCATGTGAAGAAGTTATCAGTTACTTGTAGAAAACAACAAAAATTTGTAACAAAGGTCCCTGGCTTAGGGACATTTTTCACAAAATATATTGCATGAAAACACAATGTCTTCTTCTATACTATAGATGTATGTAAATCAAAACTACATATCAGAAAATTCACACAGAGGTTATGTAGTTTGAAAATTTCTGGAAATCTATAATTTGTGAATGCTTTCAAATGCTTATATATGCATTGTAATGGTTTACTGTATTTTTATCTTTAAATAAGAAAAGAAATTAATTAAAATAAAATGAAATATTTTGTCATATTAAAGGGAGGTAATTAATAAACAAGTGAAATACATGACGTTTATATGGTACTAAACAGTCTATCAATACAAATTATCTTACTTTCATTTTTAAATAACAAATGTACTGGGAAAACTGATATAAATACATATGTATTGTACTTTATCATAAAAAGGGAAGTAATTTCATGTACAAACTGAAAAAAGAAATTAACTGGGGTGCCTGTGACCTCGAATTTGTATATGTATATGTCTTGTAATGGTGAATATTTATACCAACACCACTGCATCAAAAAGTTACTGAGCAGAAAAAAATTACCAAAAATCCAAATAGGTGATATTGACCTTGCATTAGATGTCTGAGTCTTACATGCAACAAAATAATTTGTTTTTGTGACTGTTTAAGTCAAGTTAACATCTAACTGTGACCTTGACCGTTGTAACAGGGGCCTGGTCTTGCACATGACACACTGCCTCTTAATGAGGAATATTTGTGCTAAGTGATTTTAAAATTCCTTGACAAATGTCAGAGCAATGGATAGGACAAGAAGCAAGACCATGTTAACCTTTGACCTCTATGTGTGAACTTGACCTTGGAGCTAGAGGTCTGGATCTTGCATATGATATATCAACGACATGATAGGGAAAATTTGAGAGAAAACTAGAATGTGTCTGTAGGACACAGGGTGTGCCCCCCACTGGTACATTTGTCACAAATAAGTGGCAATAATTCAAATGTTTGCAGTCTTAATGGGGTATAGCCTCAACAAACATTTTTTGAAAAGGATTCATTATTCTAGGCGCTATACTTTTTGAGCTATGAGCATCACAAACAAAAAATCCACTATTTTGGCTATTTCAAGGGCCATAACTCTGTAATAAGAGCTAAGGTTCTCAAGAAGAATGCTAAGTGTGCAAGGTCACATCACGATAAAGACTCCAGCAAGGTTTCCTGAATTTACATCAAATACTTTTTCAGCTAGATATATAATTAGGTGAAAAAGTGCATTTTTTTACTATTTCAGGGGCCATAACTTTAAAAATAAGGGGTGGAGCCAGACAAAAAATTAGAGGTGTGCAAGTTTATATCATGATAAAGACTTATGCGAGTTTTCAACCATTTATATTAAATACTTTTTGAGCTAGGTGTGTCACAAGGTGAAAATGTACATTTTTGACTATTTCAGGGGCCATAACTCTAAAAATAGGGGGCGGACTCAAATAAAAAATAGGAGGTGCACAAGTTCATATCATGATTAAGACTCATGCAAGGTTTCATGAATCTATATCAAATACTTTTTGAGCTAGGCATGTCACAAGGTGAAAATGTGCATTTTTGACTACTTCAGGGGCCATAACTCTGAAATTGGGGGCAGACCCAAATGAAAAATAGGAGGTGCGCAAGTTCATATCATGATAAAGACTCATGCAAGGTTTCATGAATCTATATCAAATACTTTTGAGCTAGGCGTGTTACAAGGTGAAAATGTGTATTTTTGACTATTTCAGGGGCCATAACTCTGAAAATAGGGGGTGGAGCCAGATGAAAAATAGGAGGTGCGCATGCTCATATCATGATTAAGACTCATGCAAGGTTTCATGAATCTATATCAAATACTTTTTGAGCTAGGCATGTCACAAGGTGAAAATGTGCATTTTTGACTATTTCAGGGGCCATAACTCTGAAAATAGAGGGCGGAGCCAGATGAAAAATAGGAGGTGCGCAAGTTCATATCATGATTAAGACTCATGCAAGGTTTCATGAATCTATATCAAATACTTTTTGAGCTAGGCGTGTCACAAGGTCAAAATGTGCATTTTTGACTACTTCAGGGGCCATAACTCTGAAAATAGGGGGTGGAGCCAGACGAAAAATAGGAGGTGCGCAAGTTCATATCATGATAAAGACTCATGCAAGGTTTCATCAATTTATATCAAATACTTTTCGAGCTAGGCGTGTCACGAACTTCGGACGGACGGACAGACGGACGGACGCACGGACAAGAGCAAATCTATATGCCCCCACCACTCATGGGGGGGGCACAAAAAACACTTTAAAATCCCTTTATAAATGGCAGAGCTATCGACTGGACAAGAAAAGGACCAAGTTAACCTTTGACCTCTATCTGTGACATTGACCTTTGAGCTAGGGATGTTGGTCTACAGAGTGACACATCAACTTATTAAATGGAACATTTGTGCCAGGTAATTTGAAAATCCCTTATGGATGACTGGACTAGAAACATGCAATGAGAACACTGAACCTCTAAGTGTGACCTTGTCCTTGGTGCTTGAGGTCTGAGTCTTGTACATGACTCATTGCCCCACTACAGTGAAAATTTATGCCAATCAATTTAAAAATCCCTAGAAGAATGGCAGTTATGGATCGGACATGAATCAGACACTATTTACTTTTTACCTCTTCTTAATCTAAAAATCTACATGTACATGTAGGTGTTTGGTTATCCATATAATTCATAAAACAGGATCAATCACACGGCACTTCAAAGCATTATTCATGCCAAAAAAAAATTATCAAAACTTCAACTTATTTAATTGAGGGCATGACTGAGGAAAGACTGATACGAAATTTATGGTTTTAGTTTCATATGATACAAGTGTTGTGAGGAATTACTATTTTCAGTGAATTAAGCCATCAAGTAATAACATAGACGAAGTAGAAGTTCAGGAAACTTTTAGCATTTAAACTGAAGACATGAAAGCCGGTGCCAGAGAGACAAGAATTACTATTTTCAGTGAATTAAGCCATCAAGTAATAACACAGACGAATTAGAAGTTCAGGAAACTTTTAGCATTTAAACTGAAGACATAAAAGCCGGTGCCAGAGAGACAAGAATTACTATTTTCATTGAATTTTGCCATCAAGTAATAACACAGACGAAGTAGAAGTTCAGGAAAAATTTAGCATTCCAACTGAAGATGCGAAAGCCGGTGCCGGAGAGACAAGAATAACTCCCCTTATACATTGTACAGTCAAACCTATAATATTGATTCGTTTACATAATTTTTTTCAGCAGGAACATACCATATCCTTACATATTCTGTACCCTTTTCCTGTAACTATTCCTTCAACTCCATACATGTGAGACACAAATCTGTGCAACAAATGTGAACTTCTTGTTGTGCTTATGGAAAACTGCCCTACCTCATATATTTCTCTACAACAGAAGAATATTTCCTCACATGATGTACATAAAAGATAATTCCTTTTTTAATGCAAAGAATATATTAAGACATATCTCAGTGTTATGTCAGAATTGTGCATTGTAGCAACTGTTTCCATGTGTGATGTTAAGTTGTGTTAAAACATTTAATGTTCAAACAGTTGCTTTCCCAGTTTTCAATTTTGTTCTGTCTGTAACTGATAGCAGAGCTGGACTAAGTGAAACAAGTGATGAAAGACTTAGTGATAATAAAGAAATCCCTGCTGTTAAGGTGAAATTACACAAAACCAGACAGCCATTATGACCAAGTGAAACAAGTGATGAAAGACTTAGTGATAATAAAGAAATCCCTGGTGTTAAGGTGAAATTACACAAAACCAGACAGCCATTATGACCAAGTGAAACAAGTGATGAAAGACTTAGTGATAATAAAGAAATCCCTGGTGTTAAGGTGAAATTACACAAAACCAGACAGCCATAATGTCCACTTACACTGACTTAATGATAATAAAGAAATCCCTGGTGTTAAGGTGAAATTACACAAAACCAGACAGCCATTATGACCATTTACACTAAACAAATTCTTAAGTTGCGTATCACAGCGGAGCTTTCTGGCAAAAAAAACAACAACAGCCCTGATCTATATAAAGAATGGTTTTAATGTCCATCACTGCCTGCTGAATGTTCCAAACTGGCTAAATTTCTGCAAATACCTTAATAAATTTCAACTTGAGAATCTACAATTGGTTCTCCTAATTTTTCCGGTGACTACTATCAATTGAAGTGACCCTTCTTGTGATAGAACCAGTATCTTCTGTGTGACTGGAAAGCCTGCGGCCAAACCATATCTGAAATATGACTCAAGCTAGTCATAATATCTCAAATTGAATACTTATTCAGTTTAAACGATTGCATGTATGTGCAAAATATATTTCAAAACAATATGACTGCAAAGAAAGTGTGAAATGTAGGAAAGTGTCCCTCTAAGCAACTTTTCTGTGAACATTTACATCACAATCTCCTTTCCCCATACTGAAACTGTCATAATGTAATATAAAACCTAAAAATCAAGTCTTACGTATGTAAAATGTGTCATAACAAACACTTTGAATAACAAAAGTATCAATTACAATGTCTGTTCAAACTGCTTTACTGACTTCCAGATCTGAAGCAATGTTAACTGTTTTCAGGTAAAATTTAGTACAGTAAGCTGTATTCCAAGTGAGAATATATATAGGTCAGCTCATAGCTAATAATTAGCTGCAGTCTGACCTAATAATTCTCATCTGGAATACAGCTTACTGTACCAATTATTATGAACAAAGTTCTGTCCAATTTCAAAGTAACAGATTACTAATGTAATCTCACTACCACACATGCTTCAGAATGTAGTCATTATGGTTAAACTGGCTGAAATAATGTTATTCCACTATAATTCTAATTTCTACCTGCCTTTCAATTGCCATTGCAATTTAAACGAAGTCTATTAAATTTTAAAGTATCATGGAAAAGTACCTGACTTTTATTAAAAATATTAACAAAGGAATTATTTACCCATCCACAACACCAAACAATTGTCTTCGGTCAAATCTGAGAAGTTGTAGACTTATATACACAAAGGTGGTCAATCCCCTTCTATGCGACAAACTTCACATTGTTCAAGCGCTCTCATTTCAGGGTTTTGAGTACTGAAAATATAAGAAATCCAACAAAATAAGTAAACATACAATTCAGGACCTCAAATATGAAGACTTATGCTCAATTTAGCATTTAAGGAAACCAATATTCAAGTCTAGTGTGTAAAAATCTGCCTGTTTGCCTTCAAAATCTATTGAAATATGCCAATTTCAGGCCTGATCTGTTCCATTTCAAGTCCTTGCACAGATTATGATTACACATATTTCTCTATTCAGACTGTGTGTACTGTGTAAATTCTTGTATCCAAAAGAGCAATTAAATGTAAACAAGACGAAAGATTTCCTGTGGCCAGAAGTTATACAGACAAAAAATTGTTGATAGTAACTTATGGGTGAATAACGTACTTGTTTTGCTTTTTAATATACCATTACACTTTAATGTAAGAAACTATGTATTTCTTACTTCTGAAAGTTATTGTTTTGAGCAAAAATAACTATATTTCCCTTTCATGTATAACAGAACTTTTAGCTTAACCGGTCGCATTCCTCGACTATTGAAATACTTTACTAGAGCTTTCACAAATGTAATTCCTACCTTCACCTGGACTTCCTTGACAACACAGGACCATATTCCAGGAAACTCAAGAGCAATTAATATATAAACCCTTATGCACAAAAAGTTATCAATATTGATCATTGTTGAAAGTTTGAATAAATTATATAAAATAATGAATGAGGAATTCAGGTCACAAACATTTCTCTATATATCATAATTCGAGGGGTATATGCATAAACCACGTAAATCTGATTTTGAATTTTTTTCAGAATTAAGAAAAAACTATTTAGTTTTTCTTTGCACTAGAATTTGATGATACTACTTAATTGTTGGGTGTGTATAAACGTTTGCTAAATGGTGTAATATTCCCTAGTACGTAGCATTATAGGAAAGGGTGATGAATATCAAACTCTGTTTATGCATGCAGGTTTTTATCATTTAATAATTTTCTTTCCGTGTAAAAACCACGTATTTTTTTATACTTCATTTTTCCACAGATATACTGTGCCACTTTAATGGTAAGAGTTTTATGCACAACCAAAGTATATCAATTTGCGTTTCTTTTGCAGAAAAGATTTTTCAAAAGTTTAAACATTTAAGTCTGTAAAAACCATGCATATATAGAGACGTTATTATTCCATGTTCACAAGTTTTCAAAAAGCGCAATGTCTACTCAAACAAAAATGATGTGTCTGGATTTGCTCTGTTGTAGTATAAACTTTTTTGATAGTAAATAGCATATTTTGACTAAAATAATAAGGTAATATCAGAATACTTGTTTTTTCCACTAAACATTTCGAGACAACAGTATATTTTAAAATGTGTATAACAACGTCTCTTACGAACTATTTTACACATTAAATGAAATTATTGTTTAGCAATGATTATAAGTATAACAAAGTTATAACACCTCTCTGTTATGTTATTTATTAAAATATATGTCTGCTCAAAAACATATACAGTTGTTGTAGCATATTTTGGTGTCATACAGACAAAGAACATTAGGTCATTTAGTTTTATAGAGTCTTCATATGGCATCAAACCATACTGTTTCAACAAAATCTAATCCTAGATTCCGTGTCATTAAACCGGTTCTCATATACCATCAAACTCAAAAACTATCACAATGTTCTTTGCTTTGAGATTTACATTTCTTAATAGACATAGAATTATTTTGATATCAAATCTTGTGCAACATTTAGTTCCCTTTTCACTTCATGCTCAAAAGATTGTCATTTATCACTAAATTTTATAGTCCTTTAAAATTATGACTAGATCTTAATTATAATCTTTAGGTTTATGAATCGCTTTTGCAGTCAATACGTTTATATACAATAGTTAAGCAACCATTGATGTTCGGATAGTTGTCTGATTCATCACCATCAGATTCCTCTATGTCTGACTCTGGTAATCTATCCTTCACTGGGGCACTTGATGGTAAGTTTTTGTAATACTCAAGACGTGATAATCTTTAGGAATTGCTCCATTCTTACACAATGTCATTAAGTCTTTCTTCTTAGCTGCAGAGACAGGGAGTTTCTGTCTGTATTTGTTGGGTACAACCTCGTTGAGTTTGACGTCCTTTGCGATCTTAATCGCTGTAAAATCATCCCTAAGATCGTTCTTGAACAGCATAGTATCGGGCAAGTCTTTCACAAAACGCATGTGTCGAATCTGAATCCATGACACCTGAAAACAAATGTAAGAACTGTACATTTTTGCAAAATTAAGTTTACTATTATAATAAATATTTAGAAATAATAAACTAAAACTACTGTTTTAACAGATGCGAATTTATGATTATTGTTTTGTTTGCAGTTAAAAATATGAATATTGTAAGTTATGTGTATACTTTTACTCAAGCGTTAGTCTGGACCTTAATTTGGTTCTTCTTTACATCTTTATAATCAAGAAAATCTGAGTATCTAAGTGGAATTACATGGTATGGATGTCGTCGTCCCGCCATAGTTATAACTTTTCCTGACTTTGAGATATACTGTTTTCCACTTAAGCGTAGTTTTGTCTTTATATTTCGTTTCCAGTTCTCTGGTGTAGCCTTTCGTTTTCTTACTAAATGCCTTTTCATGGGAGTGTTGTAATTTGCAGGCTTTCTCGGAGTAGCATTTACATTTTTGTTTAATGGTGTAGACTTTCTTGGAGTAGCACTGACATTTTCGTTTAATGGTGTAGACTTTCTTGGAGTACCATTTACTTTTTTGTTTAATAGTGTAGCAACCAGCTTGTCAATATTATGTTCATTTGCATTCTCTTCATTTACAGACTGGTTCTGTGTATCAATGTTATTGTCAACCGTACATGCGTCATAGTGTTCTATAAGTCCTGGAATAGAAATATATGCCAGGTTAATGATATCACTTGGCGCTGGTTCTACAAGATTTGGTTGTATCTTCGTTTGTATAAATGATAACACATTTCTTCTCAAAATTTGCTAAAGATAGTGGCAAAACATCAGCCACTCTGTTTGACCAATATCCATCACGTTTAAGATTTTCTACCTCATTTAGATATTCATTCAGAAAGACTTCGTCATCATCAGGTTTGTTTTATTGAGTAGAAAGCAGGCATAATCCTCAGAGTTTTCCTCAAGATGTTCACTTAATAGCTCCCTTAATTCCCCTGCGGTTTTATTTGATCCACTTGATTTTATTGAAGCTTCAAAGAAGCAATTCCCATGGCCTGGTACTTTGACCCGTGTTAGAGAACTCTTTGTGAGAAGTCCATCTATTGTTCTTTCAGCTACCCTGATCCTTGCGTTTTGTATAAGATTTTCCTTTATACTTGCATTTACTGCTACATACTTTTCTGAATTGTCTGATCTTTTATTTCTTTTGTAGATGGAGAGTGTTGTTGATTCTTTTAATGACTTTATTTTGTTGTTGTGGTTGCATTTTAGGACGCTTATGAGATTTCTTAGTGCATTTTCGATTAGTTTTTTAGTTTTCTTCTTTCGATTACGGTCTCTTTTTGTTTTTTCCGATGCATCTGACATAGATTCGGAATCGGTGGAATTCAGATCTTTGGATGAAAGATGATATGTTTATCTAACCCACTGTCACTATCAGAGCTATCCTTTTCATACGACTTTCTTTTTCCAAGTCCAACAAAATGGCTGAGAGGAATATTTTCGCTTTCACTTCCACTATCAACGTCGTCCTTTCTTCCATTAGTATTTTCATTGTCAATATACCCAGTAGGCGAGTAGGCTTTTTGCGCCAATTTTTTCGTTTGGGTTTAGGTAATTGGCCTCTGCACATGTCATCGTCATTACATTGCTTTCTCGATGCAACATTTATGACATTTTTGTCACAATCAGTATCTTGGGTGGCAATATAGTAACTTATAACTCTTCCCTGATAGTCTGCTTCGTTTTCAATAATCGTGATATTATCCGTCAGATATTCTGCATTTTTATCGACAGAACACTTATCTTTTGCATTTTGAGTCTTGATATAATAATTTATAATACTTTGACCATACTCTGCTTCAATTTCTATGACCATGCTATGGTCCGTTTGATCTGCAGCGTTTTCTGTGTCGTTTTCAACAAAAATACTGTCTATCAGTCCCTCCGCTATTTCAACTACCTTACTGTCATCTACCATATCTGCTGTGTTATCAATAGCTGTTGCCTTTTCATCGACCGTGCTTTTATTTGTTGGATGTACTTCACTGTCAACGGATCTTAAATCAGAAGTTGCAATGTAGTAGTTTATAACATTTTGTTCATACTCTGCGTCATTTTTAGCGACCATGCTAATGTTCGTCTGATATATTGCATTATTAACTATTGTACCGGTGACCATCAAACCTTTCAGATTTTCATCGATTTTAATATCATCTACCCGAGTTCTTACTGTATTAGAAATGTTGTCAATGTCCAGTGATTTGAAAAACTCATCTTCACTATCAGATATCATCTAAAACAGAAGAAAGCGCATTTAAAATTGTGCAATGATTAATAACTATGATGGCATTAATTAACGATTCAAGAGAAAATCTTTGAAAAAATAAGTAAAATGGTAAATGTAATGGTCACTCTGTGTATATCATTAGTCATTTTGATTTCATAATAAATTAGTTAGTTTCATATTATTGTTTATTTTAATAAGTTTTACTATAATCCATAATATACTCCAACTATTCACTTATTAAGTTTTATATGGAATAAAATAATTAGAATTATTGGTAGAATTATTGGTATAACAATATGGCAAAACTATATTTGTAGCAACTCATAAATTATAATACATCAATTTAATATTCAAAATATTAAATATGCATACCTTTTTAATTGTTATCCCAGCAATTCTTTTTACAAATCTATGTACATTAGACTTGTTATTCTGTAAACTGATATATAAGAAAGTTTGGGAAACATTGTTGAGACATTCCAGATACATTGTTTTATCTTAGAACATGAGTCCTTTGTATTACCATGTTCTCTGGTAAAACCAATTAACACTCATTAAATGTGTTTGTGTTCTGAATGGGGTGAACAGCAGATGTTCAATTTGCAAAGCAAAAGCACGTATTTTTATTTACTTTATTTATGCAGAAAAGATTCTTATGACAACATGAACTGTTTCTATGTGCAAAAGTGGTATATTTTTATTTGCGTTGTTTTTGCATAACTGAAATTAATACACTTGAAGAAAACGTTCTGTGCAAAAAGAGTGTGTCTGTATCTAATTGGTTTATGCAGAATATTCTTATTCTATTTTTGAAAAAATATTTAATGCAAAACAATTGTAAATTTAAAGGAGTGTTTGTTGCATAGAACAAATACTTCAATACCGTTGGTAGTTACAACATATATCGCTTTACGTGATTTTTGCACAAACATTAATATGTGATATAATTTACGTGGTTTGATCACAGATCAATATCTCAATAACCAATCGTGCTATAGCCATGAAATTTTGACACATTATGTATCACTCAAAGTTACACCAATTTTTCGCAAAAAGTCAATTTCACAAAATCCATCATTTACGTTGTTTATGCATATACCCCTCGAATTATAGAGTGCTAGCTATATTGCAACAAGAGCGCCGCCATGCGGGGCAATATACGCCTGAAGGCTTACATCATAGGACTGGAGCAAAGTTTTATGAAATTGACTGTTGTAGCCCCAAAGGACTGGAACAACAAAAGGAAAACTTCAAAAAACAAAGTCCACAAAAAAAAAAATCAAAGTCTACAAAAAAATCCTTATCAGGTATAGGTATGTAAAAATACACCTTAAAATTGGAGGTACCATCCATGTTGTACCACAGAAAAGTGGTCTCGGTTTTTTCCTATGGCCAATAATAAAAAAGTTTCAAAATAAGCTATTTATAGTAACATAAAAGGGAAGTAATTCCAAAAAAAAAAATTATTGTAAGTACAAAAAAGAGATCTGCCAAATAAAAACAAGACCACTGCAATGCAGAGCAATATACACAAAGCAAAGTCATATATGACCTTTGACCCTTAAGTGTGACCTTGACCTTGAAGCGAGTCATCCGGAACATGCGCTCTGCACATCGTTACAATGTGGTGAACATTTCTGCCAAGTTTCTTTGAAATCCTTCCGGCAGTTCAAGAGTTACAGAGCGGACACGAAACAAACTGATATGACTTTTGACCCCTAAGTGTGACCTTGACCTTGAAGCAAGTCATCCGGAACATGCGCTCTGCACATCGTCTTGGTGTGGTGAACATTTGTGTCAAGTTTCTTTGAAATCCTTCAAGGGGTTCAAGAGTTACAGAGCGGACACGAAACAAACTGATATGACCTTTGACTCCTAAGTGTGACCTTGACCTTGAAGCGAGACATCCAAAACATGCGCTCTGCACATCGTCTCGGTGTGGTGAACATTTGTGTAAAGTTTCCTTGAAATCCTTCAAGGGGTTCAAGAGTTACAGAGCGGACACGAAATTGCTAACGGACAGACGGACACCAGCGTCATAACATAATCTGTCCCTTCGGGCGTATAAAAATGGCGTTCCATAAATGCGATAAGCCAATTGCATATCAGTAAAAAGTCAAGTGAAATCACCCAGTCCCCATGTTATATACTACGTGTTCCATTCCAATATACCTGCGGCCTTCAAGCCGCAGATAACAAGAATAGAAATTTCAGAAGAGAAGATTTTGAATTAAAGTTCTTCACACAGTCACATAGAGAAAACTAACAAATTAATGTGGCTTGAAGGAATTTGATACAGGATCACCCACGGAAAAGTGTAGTGAAATTATTTTCTAATCAAACAAGTACTTTTCACAGCTTTACAATTTTCCATATATAGGGAAAACTTGCCCCATCCTAGAAGTTTAGGAGAAGATAATTATGTTAACTTAAAGCCATAGAGAGAAAACTAGCCATGACCCCAGGTAGCCATGACCCCAGGAAGCCATAACTCCAGGTAGCCATGACCCCAGGTAGCCATGTTCTTTTTGAACAATAAGTATAGCTTGCCATAGAGAGAAACTAGGCATGACCCCAGGTAGCCATGTTCTTTGGAATTTGGTGAATGGCCATACAAGGAACATTGCTTTGAAATTATTTTCAAATCAAGCCAGATGTTTCAAAGCTGAAGATTTTTAAAGTTTTCTATACATCAATACTGGGAAAACTAACCTACCCCCTCCCCCACTCCACATTTTTTAATGCAAAAGAATGATCTGAAGGAATTTGGGAAATGGTAACATAAGGAAAACTGCTGTGCAGTTACTTTAAAACTGGACAAGCAATTTCAGAAAAGATCTTCCAGTGCACCTTGTGTCATATGATGTTAAACAACTATTTTAAGTTTGAATCAAATCCATTCAGTAATAACAGAGATAGAGTGAAAGTGCATAAAAACTTTGACCTGAAAATCTAAGTGAAAAATGAGGATAATTCATGATATATTGTGGCAAGAGCTATAGCCCTTGTGTCATACGATGTATGTGATGATGTTGAATAACTATTTTAAGTCTGAATCAAATCCATTTAGTAATACCTGAGATAGAGTAAAAGTGCATCAAAAATCTAACCTTAAATTCCAAGTAAAAGGGGGCATAATTCAGGAAATATTGGTACCAGAGTTATGGACCTTGACTGTCAAAAGATATGGGTGATAAGGTAGAATTTCTATTTCAAATTTGAATTAAATCTATTCCATAATATCTGAGATAGAGTGAAAGCTCATCAAATTGCTCTAAGTAAAAGGGGGATAATTCATGAAATATTGGTGTGAGAGTTATGGCCCTTGTGATGTGCGTGGTGATGAGCAATAACCATTTAAAGATTGAAAGAAATCCATCAAGTAATAATAGAGATAAAAAGAAAGTGCATCAAAACTTTAACCTAAGTGCATATACAGGACGCCAATGCCGGGTCGAGTAGGACAGCTCTCTACACATTGTATAGTCAACTAAAACTTACCTAAAGTCTTTTGCAATCTGTCTTGTGTGAAAATTCTGCCAAATTATGTGAGAAACTAAGCATCCACTGCGAATTTTTCGACTGGACAGACACATAATAGTCTGACAGACTGGTACACACATCACTGTCCAACAGACCTGTAGAAATACTATTATAGGGTATGGTAGTGTTTAATTGGTATGAAAATATAATGCTTCATTAACTGTAATTATGGAAGCATTCATCAATTCTTAAAATACCAGTGTAGTCATACTCGATCCAAAACTAGAAACCTGATAAGATTCTGTAAGTGAAAATTTCTATGAAAGCAAGGGCATTTCAGTATGTATTTTTTTAATTAAGTTAGCTCCCTTCAATTGTAAAATCTGTTTTATAGAAGACTGGACATTTGTTGCTGCTTTTTAAAGTATTGGTATCTGTTCAGCTCTTACGTAACTCTAAATGCAGTTTTTTAAAGTGGTAAATTATTCTTAACAAAAATTATCTGGTTACTTATTAGATATTTCTATGACTGCCATGAAATCCAAATTTCCACCATGGTTCCCTCATACACCATACAGAACAAAGACCTGCATCTCTTCTTCAATTCTGAACTAATTGTCTGTAGCCATTCTGCTTAACTGTTACTTCACACTACAAAAGAAGAGACACTTTTCAGAGTGTTTAGAAAGAAATATATTATGAGAAGCAATTTTACAATTTAATGATAATCATCTAAAACTCCTAACTTGTAACTTGAAACTATTAAAGTTTCCTTTTATGAAATTTCATGCAATGATATTTGTAAGTGAATCTATGTCAAGGGGCCTCCGTGGCTGAGTGGTTATGGTCGCTGACTTTAAATCACTTGCCCCTCATCGATGTGGGTTCGAGCCTCACTCGGGGCATTGAATTCTTCATGACAGGAAGCCATCCAGCTGGCTTACGGAAGGTCGGTGGTCCTACTCAGGTGCCCGCTCGTGATGAAATAATACATGGAGGGGCACCTAGGATCTTCCTCCACCATCAAAGCTAGAAAGTCGCCATATGACCTAAACTTGTGTCGGTGCAACGTTAAACCCAACCAAAAACTAAAAAAAAAAAAAAAATAAAAAGAATCTATGTCAGTAAGTAAAAGGTTTAGACTAAATAAGAAAAAAATACCTAAAATAACTGGTGTACAAAATTTATGTCACTTTAGATTTTCCTTGAAATTAATTTCCCCTGTTATTTTGCGTATCTGAATAATTACAAAATCAATGCATGTAATGCAAATTTGTTGAACAGAAAGGAAAAATGAAAATGTTTAAGGATAGTCTTTACCCTGCTAAATTTTTATAATGCACTTGTCTATCTTTCAATTTGGACAGTACCATTAACAGTCAAAAGGGGTGTTTACTAAACAGATACTGGCTGAATGGCGAACAGAGCAGATCTTGATCAAACTGCAAGGACGCTTATGCTGATCATGATTTACAATGGTCACAAAGGAAGAATCAACTGTGTCCATTATTGTAAGGGTTAAGGGACCAATGATAGAAAGAGGAAGAACAGAACAGAAAATATCTGGTATGAATCAAATCTCGGCCATGAAATATTTTTACCAGGCTGCTGGTGTAGTATATCATTATACCTGAACAGAAACCTAAAATGTTGATTTGTTTCTTAACTGTTTTAGTAAAAATTTCTGTGAAAACAAACCCTGTAATTTACCAAAATAGAATTAACTTTTTATTAAGCAAGGGCATTTGTGTGTATGTGTTTTTTTTTTCAAATTTGAGTTACCTCCCTTCAACTGTAAAGTTAAAAAAAAATCTGGCTTAAGAAGTGCAGTTGGATTTACAGGAAAATAATTCTAAATACAAATTTATGGTGTGTTTACTTACCAAATCATTTCATGTCTGTGACCCACAATGTTTCCCATATACACCACGCTGAACAGAGGCCTGTGACCCACAATGTTTCCCATATACACCATGCTGAACAGAGGTCTGTGACCAACAATGTTTCCCATATACACCATGCTGAACAGAGACATGCATCTCTTCATTTTCTAAATTTCATGGTCTGTAGCTATTCTGCTTTTCTGTAACTTCACACCTACAAAAAAGTAGAATTTTTTGAAAACGTTTTGTAAATCCATCAAAGTTCTAAAGATGCACATTCAAACAGCACAAATTTAATGAAAATCATCTACACTTCAGTTAGACAGACTGACAGACATTCCATCAGCAAACACATGTAAAAGATAATAAGCACTATATCTAACATTATATACTTGAATTTCAAAGTTACCTTCAATAAATGTAAAGTTGTATGATAATGGTAAAATCATACAAGTAGATTTAAAACAGTCTTCATGCATCAGAGAACACGAAGGTTTGTAGTATGTGGAAAGGAGTCTTGAAAACAAACTATGTGTAATATCAAGAGGTGTGGCAAAAGTTAGTTCCCTTGGTCCGAAGCTTTATTCACACAGGCTGCTTGCCAGTAACCTCTTATGGTTGCATGGAAACATGTATCAATGATCTACCTTATCGATTCAAATCTGCACCATGGGTCCATCAATCACCATATAGAACAAAGACCTGCATCTCTTCAGTTTTTAAGTTAATGGTCTCCAGCCATTCTGTGTTACTGTTACTTCACACTACAAAAAGAAATATAAAGTGCACAGACATATTAGATGCACATATATCACAATAAAATCAAGCTGGAGAATTTTAGCTATATAGCTGTAATTTGGTAAAAAAGTGCCAAATAAATAGATCCTATTTTTTTCCATTTTTGGCACTACTGAATATAACAGAGAACCAAATGGACATTATTTCACTTTTCATAAAATAAGACACTTCACCTTTATATTTGCATGTTTTCTTGAAAACGAAAGTATGGTATTTATTCTGTAGACTACTTTCTGGAATGCTGCAATACGATGGTCCCTGACTTCAGATGACTTGCACTCACTGCATACCATTCAACACCACCTTTTCTTTTCATTTTCTTAAAGCAAATGTATGAATATGAATACGTTGTGATAAATAGATCTCCGACGGAATGAATATCTAGAAACTGTATCAAAATTGATCTGAAGTAACTCAATTTTATATGAAACAAGGATTGTAATGTAATACCTAGGTTTATAATCGGATAATTAAGATTTTAACTGTACATTTCAGAAGTCAGACAAAACTTGTCAACTCTACAGTAGCTTCAGGGTGTAAAACATCTGTGAATTAATTACTAAGTTTACGGAAGTTGAAAAAAACGTGTCTGCAATGTATTCCTGTATTAGCCTATATATACTCAATATATTCTGTGGTCGAGGGGGGCTTCCCAGGTGACGGGCAAAGGTTATGGTCCTCCCACTCCCGCTAAAACTCAATTATCATTGTTAAAAGCAAGGCTGAAGTACATTTATAATAAGAAATGTTGTCAAGAGTGCAGAACTGTTTCAAAAGGCTAATTGAATATTGATTATATCTGTGAAATTAGACCAAACATTTTTAACTTACTGTGCATTGCTCTTTGTAGTATATAAGGCCTAAAGCAAATAAGGATACATTTTAGTGAAGCAAAAAATAAAGTTAGTAAGAAAGAACAATCTTTGCACAAATATAGATTAACAGTTGACTTTTGTGATAAGGCAGCCTGAAACCATTTATGTTTCAAATTTCAGGCAAATCGGATGATCGGTTGAAAATTAATTAACATTTGAAGTTATAGAATTTCTCAAAAAATAGCTATTTTCGTGTGACATAATCTTTTTTTGTTTTAATATTTTATTTAGAAAATATTCTGTATCAAATGTTTTACACATTTACCATGTTTATACAGTATGTTGACCATAAACCTATAAATGTTAACTACTGAAATATTCAGATTTAGTTTCCAAAAAAATTTTGAACATGTTTTGAAAAGTACCCAAATGAAGCCAAACATCTTAATTTATACCTTTCTCATATATTTATGTGTTAAAAGAAAATATGTTAACATATTAGAAAGTAAAATGTTCTTTTGGATAGCTAATACAATATACTTTAATACAAACATTTCAGTTTTTACATACATTTGCATGTCATCGCACATTAAGTATCCTTTTATGCTTGTTTTTTGTCCCAACCCTAACGGTTTAACAGTTAACATGTTCCTTTGCTTGCAGAATGTTGTTTTAATGAGCTTTGCATACCTATATTGTCTCATTATATTCCTTAAGACTTATTGTTTGCACTAATATTTCAGATATTGCTGTATTTCTACACAACCCACCATCAGGGCATCCTTAATTTTGTCCCAACCCTAACGCTTTTTTGTCCCAACCCTAACATGCTTTTTTTAACTTGTTTACTATAACAGGATTAATGATAAAGTGTTTTAGAGACATTATTCACAACAACATATTCAAACTTTTTCGTATAAAATTTTACTTCAATGTTCTTGTACATGTCCTTCTACTTTTTCGCATCATATACGCTGAAAATTTCAGGAAACGAAAAGTCAAGTACATGGAATGACAAAAATAAGGGAAGTGTTTCTGAAATTAAACTAAATCTAGTTAATCCTAACTGTAACTTGTTAAAACAGTGCATTTCAATTCATTTATTTAACATATAGCTTTTAGTAAGTCACTTTAAGCCTTCTAGTCAGTACCGTTAGGGTTGGGACACTTTTTTGGCTTTAATGACAGTTGCTGAATTAATTATGTGTTTTCAAATGCAGGAAAGGAGTACATAACTGTATTAAAAATTAAAATTGAAATTAACAACAAAGTTAACATAAAAAAAGAAATCATTACGCAAAGAAAGTAAAAGTAAAAGCAAATTAAAGGCTGTGGCATACGTAAAATTTAAAGACAATGAAATTGAAATGAGCCGAAAATACGAACAGTAAACTCTGCTTATTACGAACTCCTTGGGGACCTTTCATAATTATGTGCTCCTTACATCCCGAGTTACTTTAGTTATATCCACATAAAATGATTTACTTATAAATGTATGATATATGTAAACTGAAGAAAAGGAATACAACAAACAAGAATTATCAAGTCAGATACGATAAAAGTGGTGACCATCAGTTTCACATTTATTTTCTACTGTTGTAGTTTTATATTTCCCCTCCATATCTATTTTTTTTTATTTATGAGCAAGTAACTGAACACAGTGACAGTCTTAATGATATTAATTCAAGAAATTTGATTTTATCTTACATATCTTAGCTGGAAGAACCATATTATAAACTCAAAGGCTATTTTACCTCTACAATCAATCTGTTTTCTGGTTACAATCATGGTAATTAAGTCAGTTACATCCTTGAAAAGCGAGTTTATCTACATACATCATGTAAATGCTCACTTTTATTAAGAATCAAATTTAAATCACACAAATACTGCAGAAAATTACATGTTTTTTCGATGTATTTTATTTGCCATAAAGATGTTAATGCAGGCTATATTCATTTATGCAAGTCTGGCAGGGAAAAATATGATGCAGGTGACAAAAGAAAAATCCAAAAACAACATATCTTTTAAAATACTGATACTAAAGAATATGTAGATCTTTATGAATACATGTACAGTATTGTCCAGTCTTCCTTTTCCGACAGGAATACTAATATATTGTTCACTTTACCTAAAGATTTGTTTCAACGGTTTATATGTACATTAAATAAAAAAAAGTATTAGGACCAGGCCAAACAAATATGTTAGTTATATCCAAAGCTGTTATAACGTGTATTTACTGTAAAATCTAAGAGTGCTCAGTATTAGAACATTGTTTACATTGTGGAATTGACAATACCTTTGAGATCAGTGAATTATACCAGTCATTGCTACAGTTTACAAGTTTTTAGTTCTCATATTTGTTGAACATACAGCACTATGTCCCAACCCTAACGCTACAAAGACAATTATCTTCATAAAAAAGTGTTAAAAATAAATAATGGGGGTACTATTAACTATATTAAAGTATGTTTTAAATGTTGCTTTGTTATGTTAGTAACTAGTTATGTTGATATTTTTGTTCATTCTTGTGACAATTTTTAAAGCTAACGAAAACGTTTCATTTTAAAACTTCCTTGTAGTGTAAGATTCTTGACAAGAAAGATCATACTTAGCAATTTACTTTAAATAAGATTATTAAAGAACATTTAACAGTAAGTTGTGAAACAATATTACTGTACAAGGAATGTTTTAAATAAATCTATAACCACTTAAAAGCAGCATTTTTATGTTACTGAAAAACGTCCCAACCCTAACATTTTTTGAAGATTCTCTCATTTTGTGATTTTTTCTTAGAAAGGTAAAGGGGAGAATATATTTTTATTGTTGTATTGATTAAGTGTTCCCCCAAGGTTATGTTAGAGACACTAAAATGTGAACAACAGTGTTTTAAGCCTTTTGTTATTAGCAAACTTAAAACATTTGATATTTTCTTGATAAATACATGTAGCAAAAATAAATCGAAATCAGGTTCAGACTGTAATGTTCTTTTGTGTTTGTTGACCTAAGTTTCCCTGTATTATGTGAATACTTTCAGTTCTGAAGAAATATAATTATTAATAACACTAGTCATTTCATAAATTCACATGCATATAACATGTCCCAACCCTAACAGTCAAATTAAAACTACTGGCTAATATCAGAAACTAATATCTTATGGGTGGTTCATATTAGAATAAAGAAACTTGACACATACATAGATGTTGCATTGTTTTATGTGTTAAGTGGTTAGTTTTTATTCTATATGTTCATAATTACTCAAAATAAAATTTCTATTTGTCATTATTGACTTTCTTCTATTCATTTTCTGAATTATTCTGAAAAAAAAATACTGAAAAGCAAATACGGCCCATGTAAAACACAGAAATCCATTTGTTCAAATCATGTGCACCCTTGAGTAAGTTTATCTGCTGTCAATCATCATTTACTTTGAGACTTTTTCAATGTAACTTTAGCAATTTTTCTTTAATTTTTGTATTAATTTGACAACATCCTTGTAGTGTTTTTCAAAAATGGTCAATTACTTTTCTAAAACCTAACATTTTTTATAAACTTTGATGGTTATGCTGTCTAATAAAACTAAAAAAAGTTAATTCAAAGACAATATTTTTTTTGACAAAATGTCACACTTTATTTGCTCTAGGTCATAAAAATGTTAGAACTGTCATAATCATGTTGTGTTTTAAGATAAACTTCAGGTGCCCAAGTGTTACGTTACAGAATCAACTTCTTTTATTGGTATATAACCTTTTATGTTCTTTTTCTGAAACTGAGTTACCTCCCTTTCACTGTAAAATTTGTTTTATTTTTAGAAGAAAATTCAGCTTTTCTATAACTCAGATTGCAGCTGAATTAGAGGAAAATGGCTCTAAATGTAAATGATCTTCTTACTTGTCACATGCTTTCTGTCCACTATGTTTCCCACACACACCATGTTGAACAATTTAGCGCTGTATCTCTTCATTTCTCTTCAAGGTCTGTAGGTATTCTGCATTACTGTCACTTCTCACATTGCACTGCAAAAGATTTGTTTGTTTTTTGTTTTAGGTTTAATGCTATTTTTCAACAATATTTCAGTTGTGTTCCGGCCAGCAGAAATTTAACCTTTCCTGTGAGTGTTCCTGGATTCTGTATCAGTACAAACTTGTTCTCTGCAACTGGCAATTCCGCATATGAAACAGAGGTTGAATAAAAATAATGTCACAGAGAACATGTGCCAAACACGTGGCCCTAACTCACGGATGTGCAGGCTGATCTTGGTCTGCACTGTTCGCTATGCTATCAATAAATTTTCAGTGAACACCCCTTTGAATTATAAATGTTAATGCCCAGATTGAATGACAGACCAGTCCATTTTAGAAATTTAGCAGGGTAAAGGTTTATTGTTCACACAGTCTACAAAATATGTTACAGTCAATATTGACTTAACTGATCGGTATTCCTTGACCAACAGACTATATGCACTGGTCACAAAGGCAGAATCACTTGCCGACACTGGTAACAGCAGGCTAAAGGTTAAACAAGAGCTCATCGAACACGAAATGCTCCCCTTGATGCATTCAGTAATTGTACAAGGAACAGAAATTATTTGCTCACTGTTCTGGTTAAATGTGACATTGACCTTTGTCCTATTGACCTCAAGTTATCTGCCAGAAACCGTTTAACTGTTCCTGGCCAATCTGACCTTGAACTTTAACCAAATGACCTCAAAATTAATAGGGGCCATCTGCTGGTCATGATAAATCTCCTATCAATTTTCCTGATCCTTGGCCCAAGAGTTCTTGAGTTATCGCCCGGAAACCATTTTACTGTTCCTGGTCACTGTGACCTACTGACCTCAAAATCAACAGGGGTCATCTGCTGGTCATGACCAACCTCCTTATCAACTTTCATGATCCTAGGCCCAAGCAATCTTGAGTTATCATCCGGAAACGGTTTAACTGTTCCGGGTCACTGTGACCTTGAACTTTGATATACTGACCTCAAAATCAATAGGGGTCATCTGCTGGTCATGACCAACCTCCCTATCAACTTTCATGATTCTAGGTCCAAGCGTTCTTGAGTTATCATCCGGAAACCCTTTAATTGTTCAGGGTCATTGTGACCTTGACCTCTGACATACAGATCTCAAAATCAATAGGGGTCATCTGCAGGTGATGACCAACCTTCCTATCAACTTTCATGATCCTAGGCCCCAGCGTTCTTTAGTTATAATCCGGAAACGGATTGGTCTACTTACAAGTTTGGTTAAAATCAAATCATAAATGAAGTTGCTATTGTGCAGACAAGGTCAAAATAGCTAATTTTGGCCCTTTCAGGGGCCATAACTCTGGAACCCATTAAGGGATCTGGCCGGTTCAATAAAGGAACTGAGATCTTACGGCAACACAAGTTTTGTGCAAGTTTGATTAAATTCAAATCATAAATGAAGCTGCTATTGTGCAGACAAGGTCAAAATTGCTAATTCTGGCCCTTTCAGGGACCATAACTCTGGAACCCATAATGGAATCTGGCCAGTTCAAGAAAGGAACCAAGATCTTATGGTGATACAAGTTGTGTGCTAGTTTGGTAAAACTCAAATCATAAATGAAGCTGCTATTGTGCAGACAAGGTCAAAATAACTAATTCTGGCCCTTTCAGGGGCCATTTCTCTGGAACCCATAATGGGATCTGGCCAGTTCAAGAAAGGAACCATGATCTTATGGTAATACAAGTTGTGTGCAAGTTTGGTTAAAATATAACAACAAAAGAAACCAATATTGTGCATACAAGAAATTGTTGACGGACGGACGCACGGACTGACGACGAACGAAGGATAATCACAAAAGCTCACCTTGTCACTATGTGACAGGTAAGCTAAAAACGGGACAGTGAGTTTTCACGTGTTTATTCTAGGACTGTAACGGGTATCCGAGTCAGGGTTTTTTTCCGGCCGTTTTTACAGCCGTTATTCAGCTATATTCCCAATGCCAAAAAGTATGTTTTTTTCCCAAAATGAGTGCAAAAATTCCCAATCTACATTGTGAAAAAAAAAATCATCAAAACTGCACAAAAATTGACCAATTTATGGACAATTTTGTAATGGAAGTATGTTAAAGATGTTCTAAAATGTGAAATAAGTGTATGAGAAAAGTCTTTAAACACATCCTTACTTTATCCTATGGGACTCAATATTTCCCAATTGGGCTGTTTTAAAAAAAATGGCTAGTTTTAGTTTTTCTTAAACTACTATCACATTATGCATTATTAGATGCTGATTTGTTTGTCAAAAAATGCAGACTGGTGTCATAGAGCTGTATGTAAAGTTTGGTTAAGACTGCTTCACAGAAAAAAAAGTTATGTCTGAAAAACATGCCAAAAATGTCAGGAGTGCAACAAACAAGAGCTGTCGGATGACAGCGCGCTCGACTATTCGAAGAATTGATTGAAGAATGGGGTCAAAATATTTCTACAGATATTCAGACAAAAGAAAAAAATACATTAGACAAACAATGTTCCCATATTTGTGGATTTTGATAAGTCTTGCACTAAATGGCAATGTGTGAACAAATTTCAAAGTCCAAAAAGGGCCATTATTCAGCCAAAATAGTTGTCAGAGTTATGTACACTTCCCTACAGATGGAAATCATGATGATAAACAAGTGTTCAAAGTTTAAAAGCCATATGTCAAATAGTTCTGACAAAACGTGGACTTGTATGAAATCAGAACTAATTTTGCAAGTCCAAAAAGGGCAATAATTAAGCCAAAATATATGACAGAGTTATGTACTCTTTCCTACAGATAGAGACTATTATACTGAATAAGTGATTAAAGTTTCAAAGCCATATGTCAAACACTTTACACAAAATATAAACTGGTACGAAAAACTTAACCAAGATTTCTAAGTCAAAAGGGGCCATAATTCAGCCAAAATCCTTGATGAAGTTATGTACTCTTGCCTATAACTGGACATGGTGATGGTAAACAGGTGTTGAAAGTTTCAAAGCTTTGTCTTCAAAGACTTTGTCAAATATGAACTGGTACGAAAAACTTAACCCAGATTTCTAAGTCAAAAAGGGCCATAATTCAGCCAAAATCCTTGATGGAGTAATGTGCTCTTGCCTATAACTGGACATGGCTATGGTAAACAAGTGTTGAAAGTTTCAAAGCTTTATCTCAAAAGACTTTGTCAAAATATGAACTGGTACGAAAATTTCTAAGTCGAAAGGGGCCATAATTCAGCCAAAATCCTTGACGGAGTTATGTACTCTTGCCTATAACTGGACATGGTGATGATAAACAAGTGTTGAAAGTTTCAAAGCTTTATCTCAAAAGACTTTGTCAAAATATGAACTGGTACGAAAAACTTAACCATGATTTCTAAGTCAAAAGGGGCCATAATTCAGCCAAAATCCCTGATGGAGTTATGTACTCTTGCCTATAACTGGCCATGGTGATGGTAAACAAGTGTTGAAAGTTTCAAAGCTTTATCTCAAAAGACTTTGTCAAAATGTGGACTGGTACGAAAAACTTAACCAAGGTGTGACGCCGACGCCGACGCCGACGCCGACACCGACGCCGACGCCGTGGTGAGTAGGATAGCTCTACTTATTCTTCGAATAGTCGAGCTAAAAAGTGTGACACTTTAAGAAAAGCTTAAAATTCAAAATATTATTTCAATGTCAAAATGTATATGAGAGAGTAAAACATGTATTTTTTATTCAAGTTGAATGTCTTGACTAAAAGACAACATAAAACTATGGATGATATAAAAATGTTTTAGACAAAATACATGGCTGAAAAGGAATGAGGGCGGTTCTGTTATTTTCCATAAAAAATCACTATAAATCTATGTAAATGACTACAAATTTTTGGTACTAATAGTATTTCATAACCTACACTTACTATTATAGAGTAGCACATATAATTGACTTAAAAAAGTAATAATTTAATCATAATATCTCCCAAAACTATTTTTAACACGGTATATCGCAGTGGACCCAAATTTGGTCAGGAGTGAAACATTTGCCCTTAATGAGGCACCGTGTTTGAAAATAAAACATACATGTACCCAAATGCAGTTTTCCAAGTAGTATGTGTAGTGTGGCAATCATAAAAGACAGTCATGAGTGAAGTTTGTGTTTTTGTATGGAGTATGTGGCTCGTATGTATATGTCAGGAGTGAAACATTATTTTCAGTTTTGGTGCTATTCTTAAAACTAGCATATTAAAAAGCAACACTGTTCAGCTGGGCATTTTTTAAAATTCTGGGTGATGAATGGAGGATATCACTACAAACTAGTTCATTTAAGGTAAGTGTTTTACTGCTCTATAAACTGAAATTGAAACATTAATAGTTTAGCAGTAGAAAATATATCTTATAAATATCTATGTCCACAAAGTAAAACATTTTTATGTATTACTTTTAAGATTTTCCTGTTTATGTTTTATCAAATGTATTTACCTGTTGCTGAAAATAACAAGTTACAGCATATATCTTTTCTTTTTAGCATGCTTTCTTGCATGAGTAAAAATGTTTCACTCCTGACATTAAAATGGTAAAATTGCATACATTCATTTTATAGAGTAAATATGAAGCAGCCAAGATGAGAAAACTTATTGTTAGCCTTCCAGCCATCAGAAAAATCATGAAGAACATAAAGACTGAAACCAATAGAAAAACATCCACAGAAAGAGTTTGAAAACTTTTACAAAAGCTGAAAAAGGATGGACAACTACTTGAAAAGGCGAAACTGGAAAAAAAAACAGAAACAAGTCAAAAGAGCTGGTCAGAAAAGGAAGAAAATCAAACAAAGTTGTAGATGAAAGAATGAAATCTAAACAGAAAGAATGGATAAAAGAAAAGTAGAAAACAAGCAGTATCATTGTTGAAGGTAATACTAAAAACACTAAGAATATCACTGAAGCTGATGAATGTACCCTACTCCCCTGCACACAATGACACAGTACATTGCAATCTGATGCACACAAGATTGCATAATTATGTGGAGTGTATGTTTAGTAACAAAAAACAAAGTGCCATAACTCTGCAGAATATTTATCAAACAGAACCTAACATGCACTGTTCACTGTACTAGAGTTTTTACTGATCACTTGAGTGAAGTTCCATTAAATTTGTATGCAGGGGTTCGGGATATTAGGAGTGCACAAGATTGCATCTGCAGATTGTATGTATATAGTTTATTAACAAATTACAAAGTCCCGTAACTGTGCAGTATTTTTTCTGAAAGAACCTAACAAGCACCTTGCACAACGATGGTTACTACTGATCACTTGTCTTAAGTTTCATCAAACTGTGTGCATGGGTTCAGGAGATTAGGCATGCACAAGAATGCATATGCAGACTATGTATATAGTATAGTAACAAAAAAACAAAGTCCCATAACTCTGCAATTTTTTTTTCTGAAAGAGAACATAACCTGCACCATGTACAACTACAGTTGTTAAATTTCACTTTTGTGAAGTTTGTTTCATCAAATTGAGTCAAAGGGATGAGGAGAGTTGATTTGCACAAGACTGTGTCTATAGACAGACAAAATGAAACTAGTATACTCCCTTACAACTTGAGTTTTTTGGGGGTAACAAATTTAATTGGTGAGCACAAGGTTGTGTCTACAGGCAGATGAACAGACTGATAGTCAGACAAACTGAAACCAGTTAACCTACCTTACAACTTTGATGTCCAGGGGGTTTAATTAATACAATAGTAGAAACTGACACTTCAAATAATATAAAATAATCAAGTTTATATGTTAAGGTAATAAAATATAACTTATGTAATATTTAGCTCTAATTTCTAAATATAACCTTGCAGTTCACATGATTTTGCAGGTTTAAAAGGTTGATGAACCGGAAATACAGTTGAGGTTCCTCCAGAAGACACTGAGGCTTTCCGGGAGTTCAAACATAGTCAAACAATGTTGTGTCCTGGCAGTCACTAAATTTAACAAACTCTAACTCAGCCTGAACTGTTGCCTTGCAGTGGAATCAAAATGGAGTTCAATATACCAGAGCTTGAATGTGCAGGATGAACTATTCATTCTTAGTGTTTAAGTTGACAAACGTGTCAGGAGTGAAACATTTTGACATTTTTATGTTTTCAGAAGTTATCATGGTTATATTCTATTAATAGCATATTGTTACTTTGATACGGTATGTAACAAATCAGCACTGTGAGGAGCTGTTCTTATAAAACTGTTCGTAAGTTAACTCAAAGTTGAAAATCTGTTGTTGTTTCTTGAATCAAATTCATCGTTGTTGTTCTAAATATGTAAACATATCAAAGTTTCAGAATCAAAACTGTTAAAAAGTCGTTTCATTTCTGCATTGCAATAATAAATTAAGGTGTTATTACACTTGCATTCTGTTCAGATCACAAGATTAAGTTAAAATCTAAGTTAGGGTAATAATGTGTATTATGTCAGGAGTGAAACATTTATTTGTCAAACTGTTAATCAGTTCTGTAATATGAAATACTAAGTCATGTTTATGTAATACCTTGTGGTATTTATTTGATATTCTTTAAAATATATGGCAAAATTGCCTTTTTGTATTAAGGGTACACAGTTGATTTAAAAAACAAACTTTCTTCATTATAATAGCCATAAAATTGAGCTAAATAAAGAAAAAATCAATTAATTTAATTTTTTGGAGGCATATAGCTAGCTTGGACATTTTTTTCATTTTCTTTAACACCTAAACTAAGAAAAGTTAGCATAAAAAGACACAAAGAATTATACTTTTTGTTTCTGCAGTGACTTTGAAGATGGTATGTTGTTTTCTCTTTTTTTGTTGGGTCAGTTGAATTAAAGATCAATAAAAAAATTAATATGTGTTGTATTTTTTGCACGCAACCATTTTTATAGACAGCAATGACGGCTTATTAAAATGAGGTAATAAGAATGCTACTTAGACCTGTTTTAATTTTTGATCATTTTTACATGTTTCCTGCCATTTTTTTTTAAAACAGCCCAATTTGGAACATTTACGCGTCAAAATTCCCAATTTTGGGGGTTTAGGCTATGTTCCCAAATTAGCTACTATAAAAATAGATTTGCGAAAATAAAAATAGCAATATTGGAAATCTAAAACATACAGAAGACGAATGTGAATGTGTTGTTCTCAGATCTTTGTTTAGAAAATCAGGTACTTTAGTCTGATTGTATCTCTTGAACATATGATGGAATCTAGCTAGTTTTCAATAGGAACCGAGATCTTATTGTGATTTAATTTGTGTGTAAATGTAGTTAAAGTCGAAAGTAAAATGTCATGGCCATCATGTTCATAAGGTGAACATTTCGGCTCCTTCAGGAATTAAAATCTGTTGAAAATCAGGTCGTGTTCAAAAGAAATTGTGGACAGACGACGGACGAAGGGCAATCAAATAATCTCATCTTGTCACTAAGAAAAAATCTAAACTTTTTCCTTGACACTTTAAGATGCTGTGTTAAACGTCTAAAAATAAAAGGATATTGTTGAAGAAGAGGTAAATTAGCCTACTTGTAAAAAGTCTTAACTCCAGTAACACAGCTGCTCAATGGCATTTTGTTTTGGTATGCTACATATTAGTAATTGTTTTTAGTCAAGTTAGTTTATCATACGATGCAGAAGTTGCATGTGATCAAATTAGAAAATTAATATTGTCACTTGATATTATGTATTTACGGATGTGCAAATCGATGTCATATTTATTCTACACTTTCAGTTTTTGTTGCTACCTAATGTCAAAGTGATTTCATGGCCCTACCCAATCAAAATTCTGGGAAAATACTGTTTACTCCAATTTAAAGTCAATAGCAAACATTAAGGAAACAAGATCCACCGTAATGCGTTGCAACTGTACCCACCGCACACTGCGTTGGAATGATTTTGGTTGACTATTTGGTATGCTTGCAATGAAAAATCGCCGATTACGGAGAAAAAGTTTTTTCTTGACAGTGTCATACTTACATTTTGATGCAAACGTGCTCAGGGGTTCTTTTATACAAGATTTTACCATTTATTATATAAATTCTACAAAAAACGGCAGTCCCTCATCAAACTGTACAAAAGTGTTTGCATTAAAGACAAAGAATTGCACTGAACAAGTGTTTGTGCCTGGAAGAATACACATGTGGGCTCCTGTCTCACTGGTTGTTTTCAGTCAAACGTGAAACACTCGTTAGAAAAAGTACCGTTGAAAGCGTAAATATAGTCAATCGGCCATATTTGTCCACCCCTTCTGCGACGAATCCTCCACTGCCACTGCGTTGGAACCACCGCTTCTGCGAAAGCTATGGCCAGTGTGAGTATAGGAAAACAGAATCAATGATATTTTGAGTGAATTTGTTATTTACTTTAAATCAGTAGACTTAAACGAGTTCGATCCTCGGGCGGGGTGTATGTTCTCCGTGACTATTTGATAAACGACATTGTGTCTGAAATCATTAGTCCTTCACCTCTGATAATTCATGTGGGGAAGTTGGCAGTTACTTGCGGAGAACAGGTTTGTACTGGTACAGAACCCAGGAACACTGGTTAGGTTAACTGCCCGCCGTTACATGACTGAAATACTGTTGAAAAACGGCGTTAAACCCAAAACAAACAAACAAACTTAAACAAAGACAGGAAATACTAAAAATAGTAACATTATGTTAAGCATATTTAGTGCCTTTTTCAACTTGCATGTCATGGTGTTAAAATATTTCCACATTTTCCTATAAAAATCTTGTCACTTCTCCCTAAAATTTTAGCCTAGCTTAAGCCCTGACTTTCATCTCAAAAACTAATTCTTGACAAGAATTCACAATGACTGTGTCACATACTAAAATGGTATTTTTAGTGACATCTGAATACAAACAACTGAAGATATGCATAAATTTATGATTATTCAAAGCCTATGATAAACATGAAAAATGATAACTGAAAAATAAAATGTGTTTAAGTGTTTCATGGGAAAAAAAGTTGTTTTATATTTTACATTGTAATGCGAAAGCGCATGCGAATTACGCACACGCCAAGTTTGTCTATTATTTTTTCCCCTGAAAAAAAAAGTGGCTATTAATTTATAATAGCCAGGGCTAGCACTGGCTAGAAAAAACCCTGCGAGTACTCGGATATCCACAAGTTTGACCAAAAGTTTGAGTACGGATATTCGTCATTGTCAAGATCGTTGGATCGCGATCTTTTTCATTAATACATGCAATATGTAAAATTCTGTCAATAAAACTAAATTAAAGCCATTAAACATGTTAAATGTCTTCAATGAATTTTCTTGCACATCTAAGACGATTACGCGTTGTCAGATTCTAAACCGGATGTAAACAAATGTCTTAGGTAGAGTTAGCATTGGTCTTATATTCAAACTAAAATTAATATGAAATCTGTCACATTTATCATTTAAGTAATTAAATTCAATAAAAAGTTAGATACGAAATTTCTGTCCAACAAATAAAATTTTCTTATCAAAAAGTGCGGAACTGTTACTAAATATTGTGATATTAATGATCGACGTCATATCGTTTATCTGCAAGAATGGTCGAACAAGTCCACCCGCGAAACCTGACTTTAATTAAATGAGCAAAACATTAAACATAGGTCAAAACTATTAACTGAGCACTATGAGAACTGCAAAGTTTAGATTCCATAAAGAAAGAAGTACAAAAATAACAGCCTTGCATTTTTGTATCATTATGTTCGTTGCTGCTGGTAATCCATGGTTCGATCTGTGAATCGTCAGCCCCGACTTGCGGATCGGATTGGATCGCCACTTGTCTGACGATCCACAGCCCTAGTTTATTCGTATACTAGTGTTTATCATTCCAACTCTGTGGTGCCAGGTTGTGGATTATACCTGAACATACCACTGCTGAACCAGTTGGGTTTCGACATTTCTGGCAGTCAACATTACAACAACAACAATATGGCAGACAGTAAACGCAGATAAATGCAAGGGCACGGTAAAATTAATTAAGAGAACAATATGCATGACATTTACCAAGAAACAAAGTGGATTTTGGCAGCATTATGCATAGAAATAAAATTCTGTTTATTTTTGTTAGAGAACCGGTTCTGGACGAATACGTACGCTCTCTAGGGAATCTGCCAAACCATAAAAAAGGGCTTCTCTATCACTAAAATTATCTATATACTGACGAACAACGTCTACGTCACCGAAAGGGGTTCGGCGGTTACGGAAGATAGATGATACTGTTGCATGGTGGTACAGTAAGGTGTCTGACTTCAATTCACGTGTTACAGTCATATTGTGGTATCCAGACATTTGTTGAAATTGTTCCTTGTTGTAATTTTTGATCTTGCCTGACACTGGGTACGAAAGTTCTATGTACGAACATCGAAGGCTGATTGCTTCATAAATAACTTCATAAAAGTTCTATTATTAGTTAAATCGATAGCACTTATCCGTAAATAGTTTTACAATTCATTATTAGTTGCAGTCATACCCTTATTTACATGAAAACATGCTTAAAAGTTGACGTAGAGCAGCAGCCAGCAAATGTCAGCCATTTTGAAATTATGACGTCATATTTGGGTTAGTATAAATACTGGGCGTTCCGTATCGCTGTAGTCACACAGTCACACAACCGATCAGCCTAATACGGGGAGTAGAAACTCCGTATATAAATCAATACATTTATCTGTATTATGCTGTCGTCCATACCTGTAAATATCGACCAGTCGTTAGCGATCGATATTTTGTTTTCGCCACTATCGATTAGCGTGTAATTAGCATAATACCTCATGTTAATCATGGAGCTATAACACTTATTGTTCAAAGGGTTTACCAGTCACATGTTAAGTGGCGATAATTAGATGATCAGAGATTGATCTAAAGGGATTCTGAAGCAAAAACAGCATGCGACTGCATGTGGTGATATGCTTAATTATTATGAATTAACTCGAGCTCACTTCCCTGAAGAAATATTTTACCACGTAACTTCAAACCTTTATCAAAGGGCCGGTTTTTGTTGGATTTGAATTACAAAAAAGGAAAATAACAGAAAGCTGACACTTTTCTTAATCTTGTAGAGCCATAATTATAATTATTGTTTATAATGTCAGATTTCTACATACAGAAACAAACATTCTTCTTGAACGTAGGGAATGTTTCAAACGAAATTGTTGTTTAAACTCCAAAAATTAGTTTAATAAATTTAATCTTAAAACTGATGTGTGAAAAATACAATGTATTTAAATTAAAATAACAATATTTTTTTAAAAAGGCCGACAACGAAGTTACATTTAGTATTCCGAACTTTTAGATAAAACTGCAGAAAATCATTTAGGTTTAACACTCATTTAAATGGTGAAGAACAGAGCAATATCATAAACAAATATTTTAAGGCAACAGTTTACAGTTTTGACTTGCTATTTTCATTAAAATATGTCCTAATTTTTTTGTTCTAAATACTCTGAATCAACAAGGCAAATATCATGTAAAAAACGACATCTTTCTCTCTGGGTAAGACAAGTCTAGATTTAGCCATTTTCACAGGGCGAAAAGTAACATTAATGTAGATATTTTCCATTTAAAAACAGATGCAGGCAATAATTTAATGGCAGAACTTTTGTTTTCAACAAAAAATTCAACAAATGCTTTCCCAGATTTTCACTGAAAGGATGAGTTAAACTGTAAGGCGTAAGTGTTTGAGTAATAGCAGAATAACCTACGGCATACGCTTCGATTGGACGACAGCATAAGATAAGATAAATGCCGGTTTCCAGTCCACGTATCAGTTGTTCCAGCATCAACACAGTTGTGTTGAAAACAGAAAAGCTAAATCTCTCTTATCCGATAATAGAATATGGATCGTAATAATACTTGTTACATTTGCCTGTTCTCTCATTCCAGTGCAGATCAGTTGATTGTTAACTTTGTTATAACCAAAGAGCTATAAAATAATGTATTTTATAGTTCTTTGTTATAACCAAAGATTTTGCCAAATCTGGTACACTACCAAATCTGGTAGATCTAGATCTACCCGCTAGATCTGTTTACCGTCGTCTGCTAAGTCAAATCTAGATAGGTCTTTTATATATATCCTTATTATACCGTAGAAGTGGGTGGATATATCTTTGAGCTGGAGATTCAATCCGTATGTAAAAGTGCGCAGATGCTTTAGAAATACAACCGTAGGCCTAAATGTGGGCAGACTAATAACAGTACCAGAAACAAATTTAAGGAATCTGCCCATATAGGCCCTATCAGTGTCAACGTTTTCTTTGTTTGAATACTGAAATTACTAGATCTACAGTGTATGTATACAATTTTTACCCGTGCATTGACCTTACTAACTATTGAATCTACTATTTTCTCCCCATTTAAAAACATGTCGATACGTGAACCAAGATATTTGAAAATACTTTGGGAAGGTATTACATGACCGTTACACACAACTTTAAATAAAGAAATTTTCTTGAGCTTCCTAAGAGAACCAAACAACATACACTCCGTTTTACCACGATGTAGGGACAATCTATTATCAATGAACCATGTTGAACAATTTTCCATAACTCTGCTTAATTTTTCTGAAATAATGTGGGGATCTTTATGGGCAAACAATATCGAACTGCCATCAGCATATAAGCTTGCAGTCTGAATCTATACACATTGGCATGTCATTTAGGTAACAAGAAAGAGTAAAGGCCCAAGGATACTTCCTTGGGGGACTCCACGTAAGACATCGGCAGATTCGGATGAAACTTTGTTAATATTAACTATCTGAGTTCGTCCAGTAAGATAAGATTTAAACCAATTTATTGACTGAACACCCATAGCTGTAAGCTTGTTACAAAGGATAGTATGACTGACGGTATCAAACGCCTTTTGAAGATCAAATAAAATAATGCCAGTATATAAACCTTTAGAATTATTCTGTTTAATATAGTCTAACAGATTTATAAGGCAGGTATCGGTAGAATATTTGGATCTGAAACCTGAATGAAACTGGTATAAAAGGGAATTCTTATGTAAGTATTCAGAAAACTGATTATATACAGAACGCTCCAGAATTTTAGAAACAACACTGTGAATATTTACAGGTCTATAGTTACCTACTTCAAGAGGGGAAGACTTTTTATAAATAGGTCAAACCTTAGCTGTTTTCATGCCGTCAGGAACAATTCCGGAATCAATAGACATATTTACAATGAAAGTAATAGGAATCTTAAAGACATCTGCCCCATTTTTAATAAACTTATAGACGGAATACCATTTTAACCCGTGCTCTTCAAGGCATTAAGCTTAGTTGACCTTTTATGGACAAATTTTTCTGAGACATGGTTTATTCTAAAACAAGTAGGTTCATCTGTATTTCCATAAAATGATTTAAAAAATTTCGAATTACTTTGCTTAGGAGACCTATGACAACAGTTGGTTTTGTTTTCGATAAAAACAGTTCTATGAATAAAAATTCATCAGGCTGTTCACACATGCCTACTTCGTTTCGAACATTAAATCATAATCATTTCGGATATGCATGCATATCCCGCCTCAGTATTTTTGCTCGGCAGTCTGTCAAGTCCCTTGATGTGATGTATCAAGTGCACTTTATATGGGTCTTCGACTGGCAAGCACTACAAGACACCGCTTTGCTGGTAGCTGTGACTCCTTTCTTTTAGACAGTGCATGGATACTTTGCTTGCCACTGTCTATAAGAAGTAACGTTTACCACTGCAGGTCCAGGGTTTGACTGTATGTCACCACATTTGAGAAGGCACAGAACAAAAATACTACTAATATTTAGACGAAAGGTAGCGTAAGGTTTCACGGAGCGTACCCCTTGATCATAGTGATGACGATCTATGGTTATATGTAGAGATTGTGTGATCAATAGTCCACTAACTAGGTATCGGTAGAGTAATTCAAATATTTAATTTAATGGTGTTTAGCCTAAACCAACATTTTTTGAAAAGGATTCATTATTCCAGGCCATATAATTGTGAGCTATTAATATCACAAACAAAAGATTGCAAAGATTCTCAAGAAGAATGCCAATGGTTCAAAGTCACATTATGATAAAGACTCAAGCAAGGTTTCATGAATTTACATTAAATACTTTTTGAGCTAGGCACATTATTAGGTGAAAATGTGCATATTTACTATTTTAGGGGCCATAACGCTAAAAAATATGTGACGGAGTCAGACGAAAAATAGGAGGTACGCCAGTTAATATCATAATGAAGAATTATGCAAGTTTTCAACCATTTATATTAAATACTTTTTGAGCTAGGCACATTATTAGGTGAAAATGTGCATATTTACTATTTCAGGGGCCATAACGCTAAAAATAGGGGGCGGAGTCAGACGAAAAATAGGAGGTACGCCAATTAATATCATGATGAAGACTTATGCAAGTTTTCAACCATTTATGTTAAATACGTTTTAGCTAGGTGCGATACAAGGTGAAAATGTGCACTTTTGACTATTTCAGGGGCCATAACTCCAAAAATAGTATGGCTGGAGCCAGACAAAAAAAACAACAATAGGAGGTGCCCAAGTTCATATCATGGTAAAGACTCGTATAAGGTTTAATCAATTTATAAGAAATACTTTTTAGAAAAATAGGAGGTGCATATTTATATCATGATAAAGACTCATACAAAGTTTGATCAATTTATATGAAATACTTTTTGAGCTAGGCGCGTCACAAGGTAAAAACGTGCATTTTTGATTATTTCAGGGGCCACAACTCTGACAGACCAAAATGAAAAATAAGAGGTGCGCAATTTCTTGACATGATAGATTATTAAGGTATTATTAAACGTATTTTTGCATTTTATATACGAGAATATTGAATACATAATCAACGTTCAGTAGACTACTAACAACCTACAATATTACAATATCAAACAGAATATATAATGCTAAGTAAATGCCTGCCAACCTATAAAAACAGTCAGACATACTTATGCTAGACCAGACGAACAAATCCTATTAAGGTACCTAGAAAAGTAGTTTTATGAGACGATTCATATGTTCTCAGAATAAACATCTTTTAATAACACAAAGTCTACAACACAGAGACAATTAATTATTTTTAAATAAAACAACAGAAAACATTAGTCATTAACTTATATTAAACATTCATTCAATATCTTTGTGTAAATTGCAATATATACGCCGCAAAAGGTTGGCAACGTTATAATGTTTCAAACAGTATCCATTCGTTTCTGCAGCCATTCTTATCTGTACAAACATAATGACTTAGGAGACAAGGGAAGTATTTGTATGAAATCCATAATACCACCCTCTCTCATTATAGAGTAATTTTCCGTACAAAGGCACATACCCACATTTGTCACTTTCCTGATAAAAACTCGTTGATATAGTAAAAGTCAACTTATGAAGTAAAAGATTTGGGCTTTAAATGCAACTTTTACTCACTGTCCTAAGAAAATATGTTGAACTTCTGCAAGAGAATGAAATAAACGTTGAGAACATTGACAAAAACATATTTAAATACTTTCCGAACCTTAGTTCTTTTGAACGTTTATTTTGTGGATGAAAAGAGCGCTTTACAAATCTGGTAAATAATATTAATAATAAGGATCCTTTGCAGCGTCCTCCGGTTCTTATGAAAAAGAATGTCCTATCATAACAGAAGAATTCCGAAATCACACACAGAGAATTACGTATCCACACGGAGAATTACGTAAACACACGGAGAAGGACGTAAAAAATGAGAATGACGTAAACACACGGAGAATGACGTATTTATACGGAAATTGCAGATTATTATTACTGGTTACTACCTTCAGTTAAAATTGGGACTGATTTCACTTAATTCATTGAAAGTTTGTATATACTGCCCCGTGTTCATTTAATTCCGTTACTGTACGTCAAGTATGTTGGAAGGATTATGACAAGCCGTTTGCAATATGTGATGTATGTTTTGGTTTATTTAATACTCTCGTGGTACTCATCTGTTCCCTGATACAATCGTACCGCTGACACGTGACTGTGCTATCTACATTGGGTTTTATTTATTATACATGTACAGAGACATTTTCTTTCTAGTCTGGTGGTAGAAAATATCAGACAAACATACTAACTCCTAAAAAATGGGGAGTAGTGTAAATTGCGACAACAATTGCTAAAAAATCTTCTTCTTAAAAACCACTGGGCAGAATTACACCAAACTTCACAGGAATGATCCTTGGATGGCTCCCTTTCAAAATTGTTCAAAAAATTGAATTCCATGCAGAAGTCTGGTTGTCATGGCAACTGAAAGGAAAAAACTTTAAAAATCTTCTTGTCCAAAACCACAGGGCCAAGGGCTTTGATATCTGGTTTGTAGCATCATCTAGAGGTCCACTATCAAAATAGTTCAAATTATCCCCCTAGGGTCAAATATGGCCCGCCCATGGGGTTACATCTTTTATAAATACTTATATAGGGAAAATTTTGAAAATCTTCTTGTACAAAACTAGATGGCCTAGGACTTTGATATTTGTTATGTAGCATCTTCTAGTGGTCCTCTACCAAGATCGTTCAAATTATCCCCCCAGGGGTCAAATATGGCACCGCCCCGGGTGTCCCAGGTTTTACATAGACCTATATAGGAAAAAAAGTTTAAAAATCTTCTTGTCTGAAACCACATTACTTAGACCTTTCATATTTGGTTTGTAGCATTGTGTTAGGTTATGGTTCTCAACCAGAATTGTTCAAATTGAACCCCTTGGGTGAAAAGAGGCCCTGCCCTGGGGGTCCCAAGTTTTATATAGACTTTAGAGGAAAAAGCTTTAAAAATCTTCTTGTCTGGAACTATACGACCTAGGCTTTTGATATTTAGTATGATGCTTTGTTTAGAAGTCTTCTACCAAAATTGTTAAATTTGTGCCCCTGGAGTTAAAAAAAGGCCCAGCCCTGGGGTCACTTACTTTTTATGTGAGTTATAGAAGAAAAATACTTAAAAAATCATCCGATCCTATTTCCTGTCAGAATAATTTGTATATTTGATGTATTGCTAACGTAACACATAAGCACAGATAGTGCTCGACTCCCTTTTCATGCTACCTTTGTTATAATTATTGTTGAATTGCTGTTAATAATAGACTTTGGGTCATTTCTGGCTAATTTGGGTTCATTATGTTGATAGCTGGATCTCAGCATCAGGAATAAGGTCAGTAATTCGGTCGAAAATGTGCTTCCGTGGTGTAGTCGAAAGAAGTCCATAATAAATAGATCCTAATTTTCCCATTTTTTGCGCAAATTCGTGTAGAACGAGTGCTTTAATCACCATTTTTCACTACTAGAATACATTCTGCATGAAATGAGACGGTTTTCATGTTGATACACCCCACATGGCAAGTTTTGCAGATCGAAACCGGAAGTAGGTGTTTATTGCGCGGACGAGAGCAAATATGCGCCATTTTTAGGGTAGCAGACCACAACTGACTGGCATTTCACTAGGAACTACATAACCCCCTATTTTCTTTTCATTTTTTCGTTAATTTGTGATAGAACTTCCATGAAAAATAGGTGTAGGAAAAAGTGATGTTCTCTAAAGATACGTAAAGACGACCTGAAGTTGTCGTTTTTTATATGAAACAAAGAAGGATTTGAATTACTGACCTTTAACCTATAAGAGCTGAAATAAGACTTTCTCGAAACACATCGCAATTAGTCTTAATAGTCATAGATCGGTTGTATATGATATAAAAGGGTGTTTCCAATGCAAAATAATAGTGAAATTTGAAAAATTTTGAATTTTGACCATATTTTGAGTAGAGGGCCCTATTCAGCAGCGATTTCGGGGATTTAATAACCCATATTTTGTCTCCAGAAGTCGGGAAAATGCAAAAAAAATGACCCTTCTGGGTCTTATTCATGACGGAATAAATGTATTTCAGAATCCAAGTGAAAAATAATGCAAACGATAAATTTTACCAAAATTTACAAAAAAAGGCCATAGGCCAAAAATTTACCCCAGTAAATTGGTAGGGGGTGGGCTTCTTTTAAAATGTCTTTTATTTTTTAAAAACTTGAAATTTCGCAAGAATTGGAAATATGTTTGGTATTACATCTTTCTTGAAAATGGGAATGAAATTGTGTGTTTTTGAAAAGAAACATTTTATGGGAATAAGGTCGTAATTCGGTCAAAATGGCTTCCGTTTAATCGGGTCATAATTAAAATGACCCAAATTTTTCCCATTTTTTCCAAATTCTTAGAAGGGTGCTTTAATCACTTTTTCACTCTAAAATACATTTGCTAAAATGGAGGTTTTCATTTTTTCCCCCCCCCCCCAGGCCCCCCAAGTTTTGCAGATAAAAACCGGGGTATGATTCGGCGGGCTAGCCCTTTTTAGGGTAGAGCCCACAACTGACTGGATTTCATGGGAACTCTCCCCCTTTTTCTTTTCTTTTTTTCTTTAAATTTTGTGATAGAACTTCCATAAAAAATGGTGTAGGAAAAAGTGTGTTCTCAAAGATACGAAAAGACGCCCTAAAGGTGGTCGTTTTTTTATGAAAAAAAGAAGGTTTTGAATTACTGCCTTTAACCTTTCCACATGGGCGTTTTTCGGCAACAATCCGGAAATTTTGACCAGATCCCCGAGTTCCCCTGAGTGAAGGTAACAATTGTAGTCCAAACGCTTTATGGGGTAATGAAAATGAGGGGAAACGTTACCTATATGCTAACAGAAAAAAAATTCCGAGCTGTACATAAAAAAAGAATGGTTGCTTTTTTAAACCCCATAATGAGGACAGACAGTCGGATCGTTTTTAGAGATAACGGGTACGACTTCTGTCAGAGTAAAAAAATAGTTTGGATTATTATCAATCGACTTTCAGATTCTGGATCAAGTAAACTTGGAAAAATGTTCATCCATAATTTTTAATGACTAGAAATTTTATTTCATTTTAAATTTTATCTTTAACTATTTCCGAAGCAAGAGTATTGCAACTTTATTAATCCTCTTTTGTCTACAAGACTTACTCCCCCAAACCATTTCAAATTAAAAGGGTGTTTGGTAAAATTATTTCTTTACTTTTTCTTTTGTGACTGAATTTTTTAAAGGGAAAACAGTGGAGACCCTGCCAATGATTGTTTTGCGGTTTTCAATTTCCCCAAAACCCATTTATAGGACTTCGGAAAAAAATCAATCGGGACGGTAACCTTTCCCCACGAGGTTGAGAGAATCAATTTTCCACATTTGAGCTGAATGCGGGAAGTTGCTGATCATTTACCATTTTAACTTTTTTGTATATATTGACAGGTGATCGAATCCACAAGTATGTTTACCCCAAGGCGTTGATATCACTTAGGCATGCCCTTGAAGAAATATGTTAGGGTAATAAACTTTTGTCTCTATCCCCCATGTTAATGCATTTTTTTCTTTTTTTTTTTAAATGAAAAAGTCTTTTTTTAAAAAGACATAATGAATTCTTTTAACTTCAAATAGCACATAACAAACGTATGCTTTTTTTCAAACTTTGTAGTAGTAGTAATAAAATGTGCTAAATGTTTTTTGCTTTTAAAAGACCGAGTACCGGGTTCTGTGTTGTTAATTGGGTTCATCACTTTCCCAACAATCGTATTGCCAATATGATGGATCATAATGGTAATAAAAGTTACTCTCCTGGCAGCTTAGAACCTATGGCTTACTTTTTGCTTTCAAAAGGAACTAATTTTTATACTTCGTATAAACTGAGGTGATTGCAAATGGCCAGGGAAACGAATTTTTCGCAAACCGGGATAAAACCCCGTGCCCCTTTTGGATGGCTACAGTGTCAGTACTGAGAAAACTATAGAACAGTACCTATGATATGAAAGAAGATTTGCGGCAATAGGGATGTTGATTTTTTTATTATAACTTCAACATCAATGTGTGGTTATTTTCTGGTTATTTTTTCTTATCACTAATTTGTGTTTTTAAAGCTACATTTTTTTCTAAAAGTTGTTTTTTGTGAACCTAGAAAGAAAATTTAAAAAAGTTTTAAGAATCAGATCAATAATACTCGAAATATGCTTGACAGGGATGTTGCTGTAAGAAGCAGTTTTCTAAACCTCTGTCCTATTCAGCGATTACAGTGGGGGCATGAATCCCAAAAGAGCATTAAAAGTTACTCTGCTTTGAAGAAAGAAAAGTTTTAAGTAACAAGACAGCACGCCCATATTCGAAGGCAATTGTCAATAGAATGACTTTCGGTTCTAGAACTGAAATAATGATTAAATGTTGTTTGTCTTGATTTTGTGACTCGTTTTAAAAAACCCAAAATGTTTTAAGAAGTTTTAAACCTAGTACCCCCCTTGTTTAGACAAGAGCTTTGAAGGTAAAATTTAAACCGTTTTTTCTTACTACAAAAAAGGGACATAACTTTCCCAAAATTAAAGTAAGTGTTATGGAATTTGTATTTTTACATGCTTTACAGCCTGAAGACAGTGAGAATTTTAAAAACCCAATGCCCCATTATTTTTGGGGTTAGAATTGATGAAAACACAAAAATTTCTATATCTAATAATAATTCTAAACTTGCCCAAAATTTAAGGGCTAGGGAAATTGTGCTTTGACCTTTCTTTACTCCTAGAGGAGTAGGGAAAGATTCAGCCCAAATATCTCATTGTTTTTAGTAACTTGCATGAAAACTTTAACAGTTTTTTTCTAACCTTAAACGGGGGGGCAAAAACTTGGCCAAAGAAAGAGTTAGGGAAAGTTGATCCCATGTCCCTTAAAAAAGGGAAAGAATGTTTAAACCCCAGTTCTGCATTGTTTAAAAAAAACTTGCATGCAAAAACTTTAACCCAAAAAGGGGTCTGACTAAAGTAAGAGTTATGAGGCTTGTAATGTGTTGATATGACCTATTCTCGACGGAAAAAAATGGTAAAGTTTTAACTAAACATCTGCATTAGTTTGGTATTTCTTGCTGAAAATTTAAAAATGTTTTTCTAAGCCCAAAAGGGGGAAAATTTTGTCAAAATACATAAAAGAGTAAGGGGACTTGTCATCTGTGTTTATTTAATGTCTTCAAAGTAAAATAGGTTTCAAAGCAATAGTTATAAATGAGCCAATAATTTACATTAGTTCGTAAAGCGTATTTTTTGTTATTTTGGTAGGTCTGTGATTTGAAAATTTGTTTAAAAGTTTCAAATTAAATACATTGAGTAAAGTTTGTTTGAATTGCACTAAAAGTTTTAAAGTCTGCCAGTGACGCCATTTTTAAAGTGTAAATGCTTTGGTACGATCCCCCCCTTTTTTCTGTGTGGGTAGAATTGGGTGACACAACTACTATCGCCCGGGTTACACGATACACTCGAGAAATACCGGGTGCTGGGTTGCTCGAGTAGTAGGGAAACGCGCCCCTAGTCATATACAACGTTCAAGGGAACCCAGTTTTTGTTAGGAAGTGCCCCTTGAAAAACGTATTTTTAAAAATTTGGCCCAATCAGAAACCTTTTAAAATAGCAGTTGCTGGGTATAAACAGGTAGTAGTGGATGACAGAGGGGGTATTAGTAATACGCGATGAAGAAGCCCAATCGAGGATTCAAAAACAATTTCCGCAGTCCCTTTGATAAGGAGACTTTGCAGTTCCCTGTCAGGGCGGTAAATCATTAAAAAAAAGGACGTTTGAATTTATAGACAAAAGAAAGAGTTGCAGAATTTCAAAAGGTTTCGGCTATAGGGCCGTGTAGAAGTTTTCCCTTAAAGGAAATTGATGCTTGCGATGAAATTTGGTGAGCTGGGAAAAGCTAAGCGAGACCCAAGTTTTTTTTTATGAGATGAAAGAGATTTCCAGCTTTAGCGGTTAGTTTATGGTGAAGTACACCCCGGGCATCGGAGTTTTATACCTATATGGAGTTAAATGTAAATGATAGCATTAGGCGCTAAGCACCCAGGAGTCAGGACAATGATATAGAGTAAAAGGGGCCCGAGCATCTTGCGATAGGACTCATATGTTGTTGATTCAAAGACATTTGTTGATGGGAACTTAAAAAAAAAAGACCAGTCAAGATAGAGTCCCCAGCCTAGGGGAGTTGAGAAATAAAAAATTTGTTAGTTTAAAACATTTATGATTTCCCTGATCCTAAAATTGTCATAATAGCTCTAATTGATTATTTAAGAATCTTGGTTATTAATAATTTAGCCAAACTTGAAGGTAGCCAGGGGAAAAATTCTGTTAAGAGGTTTTGGTCTCCCGCTTCTTTTTAACAAAGACATTCTATTTCTTTTGACAGTCCCAGTGATGCGGCCCCAAAACCCTCATATCCCTTCTGTTTCCCAGTTTGTTTAGTTTGCCCATTTTTTTTTGTTTAGGGAAAACCCCCTTTACTTTATTGGGGCCCAAAGCCGTCTTCATGGAATTACCGCCTTAACAGTGTATCATTGAAGGTTCCATTTTCCCCTTTTAAAATACATCTGCGGAGTCTCTAAATTGTTTTTTGTATTTTTAGCATGACTTTTGTAAATGTTGAGTTCTGCTAAACCCCGGGGCTAGGGGGGGGGACGGTAGCTGCATTTCCACTCCGCCCATAAACAAGCTCAATCAAACCGACCCTGAAACATTTTCGTTTTTGTCGTTTTGGGCGCCCTGTGAAGCTTCCTTTTTCTCTATTTTCCCTGCGATCCTTACTTAAAATTCAATTTGGTTTTTAAAACAATCATTTTAAAATGCGACAACTCATCCCCTTTATTTGTTGTCCGCATGTTGCCTTATATTTTCAATCATCATTTTTTGTTGTTTAAAAAAATAATTTCCACCCAGTGTTTTGTCGTTGAATAAATCTTTTTTGGGAAAAATTGAGATGCGAAGGATAATCACGGGGCGCACCCCAAATGATGTAATAATAGCATTGAACGACAAAAAGGATTTATTCAAAAAGCAAATCACTAATGGATTTTATTTCGTTTTCTAACAGTTCCCAAGGAATTTAAGTCATCCTTGATGTTTTTCATGAAAATTTCCTTTTTCAATCGGTTTTTTTCCCAGTGTGCCGCTATGACTTTTGGGCGCTTTGACGAAATGATTGTGACGTCAGAACAGTGATTTGTTGTATAAATTCCCTTTTTCTGCTTCTTTTTTAATAGAAAAAAAAATCGGACCCTGTTGAATTTTGTTTTTTATAGAACCTTTTTCCCCCCCCATGCAAAGAGTTGGCTTTCATTTTAATTGAACATGGATATTACTTGGATCTAGCCCTTGTTTTCTTATATCTTTTTTTATATTTAGAATGTTTTTTCTAATATTGTAAAAACGTCTTAATAGTTTATATGGTGCTGTTTTCTGCCATTTCGCGTTTTCCCCCCGAAACCCCCCGAGCAAAAAACCGAGAATAAACAAGTTTAATGGGAGGCGCGGGGCAAAAAAACTCGCATTTGCGTGGGCGCGGAGCGAAAAGTGCTTTTTTTGGGGGGGCGGGGCGAGATTTAGTAATGCTATGTGGGGGCGCGAGACGAAAAACGATAAAATTTGGCTGTTAAACGTCGAGTTTTCGCACCGCGCCCCCCTTTTTCCCGTTACTAAATCTCGCCCCGCGCCCCCCCCTAATTATCGTGTTTTTTGCTTTGACCCCCCCTAAATGCGGTTTTCGCCTGGGCTCCCCCATTTTTTTCTTGTTTTAATTTTTTTGTTTTCGCTCGGCGGGGTCGGGGCGAAAACTCGCTATTTAGCGGGGGGGCGAAACAAAAACGTAATCGCGGGGGCGGGGGGAGCTTTAGGAACTGGAATGTCGGGGGCGCGGGGCGAAACTCGGCGTTTTGCAGCGCTAATTTGGTTTTCGCCCCGACTACCCGTTATAACTTCGCCCCCGACCCCCTAATTATGTGTTTTCGCTCCGCCCCCCTAAAAAGCGAGTTTTCGCCCCGCGCCCCCCCCCTTTTTTAAATTCTTAATTTTCGTGTTTTCGTCGGCGGGGTCGCGGGGGGAAAACTCGAAAAGCAGAAAACAGCCCCTACGTTTTTTCTTTGATATCTGAAATCGTTACAAATATTGTAAAATGTAAGGAAAATGGGACAATATGGAAGTCCGTTCTAATGAAGCGCCCGCCCTCACAGCAAAATTTTTGTTTAATGTTTGTTTAGTTAGTAATTATGGTATCTAAGGTAAACTGAAAAAATTATGTCTTTTTTCATACGACAGTCATATGTCAGCGCCATGAAAAAATCCCCCTCCCTTTTCAAACACGCCCCGTCCGTTTGTCCTTCTTAAAAAATACGACCGGTTTAAAGTATAAAAACAACAGTTAAGTATATGGTTTTAAGGACGTAAAATTTTGAAGGAATTAGCTGTTGATTATCAATTTTAAATTTTGTATGTACATTAAATTTGTGAAAAAGTATGTTGCTTCTGTTTTTCAGACCCTTTAGGATATTGCCTTAATTTTCAAACAAATTCTAGCGGTCTCAAAGTTGAGGTAAACAACAGGAGCGGTCATATAGCTAAGGTAATCAGTTTGCAAAATTGTTTCAAAACGAGTTAAAAGTACATGTTTGCTTTTGCAGTTGGAATATTATGAAAATTTTTATTGTTTAAATAGCTGTTTTAAAACTTACCCCGACAAAAAATGGGACCCAAAAGATCAGGAAGAAGTTTTCTTAAATATGAGGGTTGTTTTTAATACATGAACTTCCATTTTCTCTAACAAAAAAAAGGAGTGCGAAAAAGCTCTTTAAAAAAAAGGAAAAGTATTTTTAAAAAAAAATGTGGAAACATTTGATATAAGCCACATCAAAATGGTTCTTGGATAACGGGTTGCCCGCTCCATTTTTTTTCCCGAATGAGTAAAAAGACTTTTTTTTGGAAAACAGTTCCGCTCCCCTTCAGTTTTTTCTGACTAAAATTTAAAAAATTTAAACGGGCCTTTTTCCGGTTTCTGTGCCCCCCTTTTTACTCTTTTAAACGACATGAATTTATAAATTGATACTTTTATTAAGTGCCCCCTTAAAAAACCATGAGAACATGTTTCAAGCTTGTATTGCGACAGTTTGCAAAATTGACAGCCCATTGAAATTAGATTTTGTAAATAAAACTTGGAAAGGGCATCGGGCGTTACTCTATAACATTGGTGATAAGAAAAAGGGGGTTGTGCAATCCCCAAAATTATCCTTATAAGCAATAAGGGGAACAGTTAAATTTGAACAGGTGTACAATTCAATTTGGGGCAAATCATCCAGTGTTACATCATTGTCTTTTTTAAAAGGGCCCAAACAAACTTATAATGTATTGATTTCGTGTTAGTCCGATTTCGGCAAATTTTAAATTCTTTTTTGTCCATGGGAGACTTTTTATCTCATCTTTTCCCAGTCCGTAAACCCTGATGTGATGTGCGTGCTTTCCTTTGGGGAATAGAGGGTAAAATTTTAAAAAGTTTAGTATGTCTGTTTTTGATTTTTGAAAATATAGTAAGGAAATGGAACTACAAAAAATGTGTTTAATTAACCTAGTTGTAAAATTTTTTCAGCGTTTAAGCTTTTGAAATTCGAACACTTCCTATTCTATGGGATGTAGAGCAAACTTTGAAAAATGTTTATTTGTCTTGCTGGTTAGCCTAATTGTAAGAATAAAATATTGTTGTTTTAAAGGGTAGTAATTGCTTTTATCAGCTTGTAAAATTTAAAACTTTTTTTTTTAGGGGGAGAGGGGGTAGCATATTAAACTTAAATAGGGCAAAGAATTCCAAAGGCTTTTAAAATCTCAATCTGAAAAAAATGCATTAAGGTGTACCGTTTTTTCTTCAAATAGAAAACAAGAAAATTTTTTGTTGCTTTTAGAGATTTCTTTCTGATTTGTTTAATGGGTATTATCAGACCATTTCTCAAAAGAAACTGAAGTAAAATGCATTATTGTGGATTGTAGCTCAGAAGTAGTCTTTTTTTTAACTGCAAAGTTAAATGTAAAAACGAAATTCAAAATTTTTATAAAAAACACAAATAAAAAGGCAATTGCAATTGAAATTGCCCCCAAAATTGTTAGATACTATAATATATGATCTGGGTCCTAATGTACAGTTGCGGTGTTTTCAGTGTTTTCCAATCTTTTTTTTTTTTTTTTGGTTGGATTTAACGTCGCCCGGCACATGACAGGCATATGGCGACTTCCAGCTTTGATGGGGGGGAAGGGCCCCCGGGGCCCCCCCGTGATTTTTTTCTCACGAGCGGGCCCTGGGTAGAAACCCCCGCCTTTCCTAAGCCGTGGGGTGGTTCCTCCATGAAGAATTAACGCTTCGGTGGGCTCGAAAAACCCCCTCGATGAGGGGGAAGTGATTTTAAGTCGCGCCTTAACCCCCTGACCACGGAGGCCCCTTTCCCCTTCTATAATGATTTTGGTAATACATGACATGAGAGTAAAACTTTTTCTCCTATGTGTCATAGTGACATGAGTCAAAGGGAACCCCTTTTTTTAAATTTTTTGTAGAAAGGGGATTGGTTTGCCTAGGACACAACTTAGTAACACATTAGTTCTAACACTAAAATTGGTTAAATTTCCAGCTTTTTTTTTGTACCGCCTGTTGCCCCCTTTTTTCAAGTCTGTAACTATTACAATACAGCGCGGGGTCCCCGGTAGATAAAAATATTTTAGGAGTTAGTGTTGAATGGTGCCCTGTATTTTGGGACAGTTTGATTTAAACCCTTTAAAATTTAACAGATCTTTAGTTCTTTCTGTTTTTTTTTGAGCCTTTTTTTATGTTTTGGCAGTGGTTTTTGTGTTGTTACAAAACTTTTTATTTATTTTTCTCAAATCGTCCTCGCCCCCTCAAAAAAAAGTAAATCTAAAGAAAAATTTTTCATTTTCTTTCGTTTCCCGCTCCCAATTTTTTTTTTGAAAAAAAAACAATGACAGAGAAATCAATTTTATGTGGCTTTCTGGTGTTTCGAAAAATATGGAAATTTTAAAAAATTTGAGTTTCATTTAAAAAATAGATGTATGTTTTGTTATAACTACTTATTTTTTTTTACATCTAAACGTTCAATTTACGCTTAAAAATTAATAAGGATTTAAATTGTTTAATCAAAATGGTTTGGCAATAATTGAAAATCTTTTGGGATGCTTTCTGCATTAAAACGAATCGAATTTTATGAATTTTTTGATCAAAACTCATTTAAACAAAGCCTTTGGGTAACATAAACCCGCAAAAGACCCCCGTATTTAAAGGGGTCTTACAAATGTTAATAAATTTTTTTCGATTTATTTTATGTTCCCCTTTAAATGGTGCTAAAGGCCTATAGGGTTTTGTCATTTGTTACATTTTTTGAACAGACTGCTAAACTAAAATCTGTTAATATATTAATTGGTTTGTTTTTTGCTTACAAAAGATTCTTAAATATTTTATTAGCCATGTAAAAGCAAAAAATTGAACTTTAAACTGACAAAATAAGTTCACATAAAAAATAGTAAACCCGAAAGAATTTTCTTCAAAAGTAGTACAAAAGATTCTGTTAAAAACAACATCACGTTTTTCTTACTTTCTAATATCCCAAAAATATTGTATCAATGAAAATTATTTTCGTCCCTTAAAAAAATAAAAGGTTCAAATTAAAGTTGATATTAAGTTATACTGTTTTATACCAATTTAAGAAATTCTAAAATTCCAGGGTTTGTATTATAATTTCTTATTTATTTCAGGTGACATGGACATTTATGCGGGTTTTTTTATTGATAGCAAAATTGATACATTCATCCTCAATTCATAAAATTTAAAAGTACCCCTTTCGAATGAAAAATATGATAATTTAGGGAAAATTTGAGGGAAAAATTGAAAAATAAATAAAAAAAAAAAAGAAAAAAAAAACTCTCAGTATTAGTAACGTTGTCCTTTTAAAAAAATAATCCTTAATTTTTTTGTTTTAAAAGTTAAAAGTTATCTTTAGTTTTTAGTTTGATGGAAGAAATTCCCTAAATGTGTGGCTTTGTATGAGAAGTTTGTTTCAAGAGTTTTGGGCGGGGCCCTTTAAAGAAAAAAGATCTTTCGAGTCGAGGAACGAAGATTATATTTTCGTTATGAGCAAAAAATAAAAATTCGACATTATATTTTGGTACAAGGTTTTGGCCATTTAAAAACCCGTACAGCCGTTGAATTGCATCTGTTTTCAAAAGTGGCAGATTAGATTTTTAAAACGTACCCCGGATACGATTTTTTGTTTTTTACACGAATTTCCCTCTTTTTTATATTATTATTTTTCAGTATTGGTTTGAGGCAAAACCCCCCTACGTATGCCCTAGTCCAGGTTGATTAATTATTTTTTTTATTAATAAACATTTCATTTCACGGTCAAAGTTGGAATCTTTTGCAAAATTTTTTAGAAAATATATTATTGGAATAAAATATTTTTAAGTTTGTAAGATCCGTATCATATCAAGCTTAAAATTTCTTTTTTGTTTTTTACTTATGGAAAACCTTATAAATTATATCACCCTTAATCTGACCCCTGTTACAAAAGTTTTCACCTCGTTGTGTTTATAATGAAAAAATTCGTCATTTAATCAAAATGTATGTCTGAAAATTAATTTTTACTCAAAAAATTTTTTCAAGTGGCAAAACAGATTTTGGTCTGTCTCGATGGAAATAAACCCTTTACGTTTTTTGCTTTGAATTTTATCAAAATCAAACTTAGCTGAACGAAAATGTTTTTTGAATCGGGGCCAAATATTTTATCTCTAAAGATAGAAAAAAAGTACTCGGCAGAAATCGACAATCTTTGAAAGATTGACCAAACTTTTCATTTGTTTTATGACTTAAATTTTTTTTTGTTGTAAGCAATCTGTTTACAATGACATTCTGAATAGGGACATGCTTTATTAAGTTTGGGAAACAATCGAAAGAATGCTACAATGTTAACTATCGGGAACACGGTGTTTTTTGTGCAATGGTTTTAAAAAGTTCGTCTGTGTGTCTTGCAGAAACAATATATAGTCCTTACGATTGAAAGAGAAAACAAAAAATTTTAAATGATATCTTCCTTGTTTTATCCAAATTCCTATTAAGTAAAAAAAATTGTATCCCTGATATATTTCATACCCAAAAGGATAAATATTTTTAATTTTTTGCCATTTCCCCAAAGGATTAAAATCACATAAAGTTGTCCAGTTAAATGGGTTGTGTTACAAACAAAATTTTTTGTTTCCGGTTCCGACGATTTTTTTTTTAACTTTTTTTTCAAAAAATTACAAAACTGCACTTTTTTTGCTGAAACAGCTCGTGGTTAAAAAAACAAAATTACTGATGCTCTAAAAGCGAGTTCCTTAATAAAAAAAAAAAAACCAAAAAAAAAAAAACCCACCTAATACTCTAATTTTATTAGCTGTTTCCAGAAACAAAGATTTTTTTAGGGCCCCATAAAAGGTGCGGTATTAAAAAATTTTTGTCAGGTTGATCGAAAACCCACACGTGGCACAAAAATTTTTATTACCGTTTTATTAAGGCAACAGTGGTATCTTTTATGTGACAACCCTCAATTTAATGACAAGAGCTTATTAAGGGAATACTAGAAAAGTTTTGTGTAAAAATTTAATCTATTACGCCAGTCATTTTGCATTTCTGTATGTTCATATTCGTAAGTAATTTTGAAATTTAGTCTCCAAATAAAAAAAAAAGTTGCAATATGGTTTAAAATTTTTCAAATTTTAATTTTAAGTTGACAAAAAAAAAATATGTTCCCTTACCTGCGAGTTAAAGACATTTTTTCGGGAGATTGGCAAATAAAAAACGTTTTTTTAGTGGTTATTTTTGGAGATCGACTTAAGTTTTGCGGGCCCCTTTGATCATAGAAAACTTTAATAAAAAAAGTTGGTTTTCATTGTTAACTGTATGTTAGTAATTTGAACAAAAGGTTTTAAAAAATAAAAAAAAGAAATAATTTGCACCCAATAGTTGATACATCGCTTTTGAAAAAAAAATCAACGCCATAACGATTTTTACGGTTGCAAAAAAAATTCAGTAGTTTTAAAAAATATAGAATTTCACTACGCCCCCGCCCATTGTCTAAACAAATTTTTTTCTATACAAAGTTATGCATGATACCTCCATCACTATATGCATGATACAAAGTTATGCATGATACGTCCATCACTATATGAATGGAACAATGATATGCATGATACCTCCATCACTCTATGCATGGAACAAAGATATGCATGATACCTCCATCACTATATGCATGATACAAAGTTATGCATGATACCTCCATCACTATATGTATGATACTGTCAGAATAATTTATATAATTAATGTATTGCTAACGTAACACATAAGCACAGATAGTGCTCGACTCCCTTTTCATGCTATCTTTGCTATAATTATTGTTGAGTTGCTGTTAATAATAGAATTTGGGTCATTTATGGCTGATTTGGGTTTATTATATGGATGGCTGGGTCCCTGCTTCGCACATTATGTCATATACAAAAGTTAAAAGGGAACCAGATAGTTAATAGAGCAGGTACTCGTTGTAAGACGTTGTGTTTAAATTTGGACCAATCAGAAATAAGTTCTAAAAATAGCAAGTCTAAAAATAGCACGTCTATTGGGGTATAAATAGATGGATGGATGACAGAGAGGACATTCGGTATCCAGCGGTTGAAGAACACACATCGAGGATTCAACTAATAATTTATCCCAGTACCTTGAGAAGGAGACTATTGCAGTCACCCTGTCAGGGCGGATAAATTATTAAAAGGAAGACTTTGAAAGTTCTTAGACTAAAGAAGAGTAGCAGAATTTCGATAAGGTTTCGAGCTATAGGGCCAGCGCATAGGAGTTTTACCTTAAAGGTAATTGAATGCTATAGACGATAGCATATATAGGCTGAGCATCGGGAAGCTGAGACAGAGACCCAGAGTTTGGTAATCTACTGAGATAGTAGGAGAGTTCCAGCTTATAGACGGTTCAGCATTATTGGCGAAGTACAGCCAAGGCATCGGGGATAATACCTATATGGTAGTTGAATGCTACATATGATAGCATATAGGCGCTGAGCATCCAGGAGTCAGGGCAATTATATAGAGTTTGAGAAGACAGAGGCCGAGCATCTATGCGATAGGACTCGTATGTTGTTGATTCAAAGACATTGTCTGACGGGAACTTCAACAAAAAGACTAGTCAAGTATAGAGTCTCCAGCCTATAGGAGTTTGAGCTAATCATTTTTAATTAAAGATTGTTAGTTTGAAACATTTAGTGATTTGCCTGATCCCTGAAATTGTCTAGCTCATAATAAGAAATCATTTACGAATCATTGGTACACGAATCATTTAGGCAAGGTAGCCAGAGGAAAATTCTATATATGAGATATTTGGTCTCACCAGCTCTACGTTTTAAACAAAGGACATTCTACATCGTTTGTCAGCTAGTCCAAGACATAGTCACCTTAGCGATTGGACCCAAACCATTGTTCAAGATACTAAAGGCGTAGGCACTTCCCTGGGTCATATAACCAGTATCCTGACAGATACAAAGTTATGCATGATACCTCGATCACTATATGCATGGAACAAAGATATGCATGATACCTCCATCACTATATGCATGATACAAAGATATGCGTGATACAAAGATAAAACACTGTTCTTTTGGTGGTTAACATTTTTTACCGTTTGCCCCTGTTGCTTAACTTGTAAACAGAGACTGTAAAATAGTACTTTGGAATGCAACCGCATTTTATAAGATCCATATCAGAATGCATTTATTATAAAAGGTATTTTGCAGATTTTAATGACAATAGCTCAATATCTTTAACATAATAATTGACACAGGAACGATACACGCATGGCAATAGCTATTTTCATCTGTTTGTGCTTACTTGGTTTGCTCTTCTTTTCGCAAACCAAACCACAAAACCATATTCATTACATTTATATCTTACTACAGATAGAGGCTGATCTGTTCATTACAAACAACTACTCTGTAAAATCAAGAGAAAATATCTGAAGTATATTTCTTCGTCAATCATTATTGCTTACGTGACGAAATCATATTTAGGTACATCTCCTACAATGTGTGTATTAAAGTAATATGTTTATACCTGGCTGCTCTTACCTAATTCAAATTCTCTATATAAGTATTGTCCAATTTATTTGACCTGTCAAAAAATGGACCCGGCTTTCATTATATTCTGTTCGAGCCTATATAAGATTAACATGAAAGCCGGGAACATGTTTTGACAGGTCAATTAAATAGTACAATAACGCGTTCTAAAAAGCCATGATCATACTTCTATAAAAGGAAATTGCTTTTTTATTCAAATTTTCAAAAATACTCTGGTCACGAAAATTTAGCTATGCTAGAATGGATATAAATGATAAGAAATACTCACAAGAGCGTGGTTAACTCAGTCCGAGTCTAATTAAATCCACAGACGCTTGGGGTTAGGTGAGCGGCTCTGGCCCGCAATAATCTCTTGCTTTTCCATTTCATTTTTTGCAAATTATCATACCATAAGTACTGCAAACAACTATCAAAACGATTAAAATAGTGTTTGACGGCGTTTTAAAAATGCCACCAAATACCATCAAAGCACTAAATACTACAAGATGACAAACCATTCGCCATTGTTTACATGTAAAACCGAAATTCTTACCTGGTTTATGATCCCAATATGAAAAACATACGTATAATTCTGGTGTTGATAGATTCAGAAGAGTGTAATCTTTCTATTTCAATGCATGCCGTAACCCCATTTTATCCACAACTTTCACATTTCTTCGAACATTAACACCCGTACCAGTACTGACAGCCCAAAAGCATCAACTTTCGACTCAATGTGGGGAATACCCAGTTTTTTTTAGTGCAGATTGTAAACCAGTCTGTAATATTGCTGACAATTTTAATCGAGCTGAATGAAATTGAACGCGCACGTTATATTGGTATCCTGCGGATTTTGTTTATGTAGACTGTACTTGCAGTAAACAACTAATATTTTGTTATTTTCCATTTATATAATAGTTTCAATAACATGTAGATTATCTCATACTGTTTTGTTATCTGTATAATTTATATTATAATAATTATAACAACACGATTCTCAATAGCTTAAAACTATGTAGACTGCTTCATATTGCCTTTTGTGTTTTATAAACACTGTTCACACTTGTTTAATTTGAACTATGTACACCGTTCCACACAGTCTTATGCTGAGGCTTTTAGTACCCAATTTAACCTCCTCAAGCTAATTAGGCGAAGATTTATTTGCCACAACCCAAAATTTGTTAAGTTTATATTTAAAAAGAAAATAAAAAGTCAGTGCATTTACGACTTGATCCGGGAGTTGTTCCATATATCAACCACCCTGAGACTGAAACATTTTTACCGAGTTTCTGTACGGACCTCTATTTGCATAATTTCTTGTTATGACCTCTAGTATTTCTGGAGAAGACTCGAATAAACATTTCATTATTTTCTTCATGCTCTATTGCATTAAATTTTTTGTACAATTCTATCATATCGGCTCTCACCCTTTTGAACTGTAGTGTAGGTAACCCAAGATGCTTTGTCTTTCGCTGCAAGTTTTTCCTACTAATGATTTCACCATTCCTGTTGCCCAGTGTAGTACATTTTCAATGCTAATATACTTGTTTAATCTTTGGGACCAGACTCGAGAAGCAGACTCTAGATAAGATGTGCCGTATGAGTGCTTCATACTTGTACTTTAGAGTACATATCATGAGATATGTGTGAAGGTTTTCATGATCAGACCTAAATTTAATTTTGCTAATTTACTCCAAGGTTCTCTGTTGGGACCGCTGGATTTTCGTAACTATACTCTGACTATTTTACATGAAAAAATACGTTCTTTGATCATTTCCAATAGTTAGAACCTTGCATATTTTGGTGTGAAGACCATCTGCCATTTTTTGCCCACTCGCATGCATAAAAATGTTATTTTGCAACAAATTATCATCCTCTGGACCGTGATAAACCAAGTATGGTATACAGACTAGAAATTGCTATGGATGTATGTGTGACCACTCAGACTAAAAAGTAACTTATCGGTGAATAAAGTGCTTGTTTTCATTATACCATTACGCTTTAATGCTGGAAATATTACCCCAATCTACAAGGTTTTCAAGTAGATCTATGAAATATATATTTCTTAATTCTGACAGTTATTGTTTTGAGTATATATAACTATATTTCCCTTACATGTATAACATAAAGTTAGCTCAACTTGTCACATCTCATTCATTGACTATTGAAATACTTAACTAGAACTGTTTTTCATGCCTTCACCTGGACTTCGTTGTCATATAGAGCAAGAAAATACAGGACCATAATCCAGATAATTAAAGAGCAATTAAAAATGCACAACTCTATACCTATATTGATCATTGCTGAATAATATTTTGTTGGGTTTAACGTCGCACTGACAAAATTATGTCATATGGCGACTTTCCAGCTTTTGATGGTGGAGGAAGACCCCAGGTGCCCCTCCGTGCATTATTTCATCACGAGTGGACACCTGGGTAGAACCACCGACATTCCGTAAGCCAGCCGGATAACTTCCTCACATGAAGGATTCAACGCCCCAGGTGAGGCTAGAACCCACATCGATAAGGGACAAGTGATTTGAAGTCAGCGACCTTAACCACTCGGCCACAGAGGCCCCTCATTGCTGAATAAATTATATGAAATACTGAATGAGGAATTCAGGTCTCAAACATTTCTGAGTGCCAGCTAAATTGCAAAAACGGCGTTCCATAAATGCGATAAGCGATATTGGTAGAAAGCCACGTGAAATCACACAGTTCCCATGTGCTACACTACTTGTTGCTACCGATATGACTCCAGGCCGCAGATAATCGCAAATGGTCAAATTTTTTACCACAGTTCATTGATATTTTGCGGTTAAAATTCTAAGCAGGACTGCTTAGACTGCGGCACGGTTTGTAGAGTCGAAAGTTGATGCTTTGGGGCTGTCAGTACTGGTACGGGTGTTAATTTTCGAAGAAATGTGAAGGTTGTGAATAAAATGGGGTTACGGCATGCATTGAAATAGAAAGATTACACTCTTCTAAATCTATAAACACCAGAATTATACGTATGTTTTTCATATTGGGATCATAAACCAGGTAAGAATTTCGGTTTTACATGTAAACAATGGCGAATGGTTTGTCATCTTGTAGTATTTAGTGCTTTCTCATGAAACAATACCGCCTAACGTTAATTTAATTTAGTGGAGTACTACCTGAGTGAAAATTATACCGTGAAGAAATACCGATGTGACTGACTACCAGACTACTATTCGAGCCAATCAGGGCTCATGATTCAACGACTTCAACGGCTTTGATGGTATTTGATGGCATTTTTAAAACGCCGTCAAACACTATTTTAATCGTTTTGATAGTTGTTTGCAGTACTTATGGTATGATAATTTGCAAAAAATGAAATGGAAAAGCAAGAGATTATTGCGGGCCAGAGCCGCTCACCTAACCCCAAGCGTCTGTGATTAAATCCACAATTAATACACTAAGTACTATATTGATTAAATGAATGCTGCACACTTTAAACTATCCCCAATATGTACAACGTCTGCTTATATTTGGTATACGAACCACTAAAGATATATTTCAACGAAAAAAAAACTGGAGAGCACGCAAAGGAAAATTGAACCAATCAGCGACCTCTACGAACAGTTAAATTGCTGTAAACTCATCAAAATTGGTTCTGGGACTGTCAATCAAATCTGTCTCATTTACATATCAATAATGATTTTAAGTGCGAATCATCTCGAATAAGAAGACATCATGATGTCCTGTGACTATTGCTGACTATGTCAGAATGAGTTATATAAATATGATATTGCTAATGTCTTTGTACATGTAAAAAAGAATCATTAACTTTATCTTATACAAAGCAGCAAACTAAGAAAAATGAAGAATAAACTTGTTACATTTTCAGAAATGGTAAAAACCTGATAAACTTACTTCCGTATCCTGACAAATTCATATTATGGAAGGAAGTTTTTCAATAATGGAAAATATTTAAAGAATGTTCATTGTTTCCACAAAATAGCTATTCGAGCAGTGATACAATTTATTTCTCGCATACCATATCCTTCAATAGTAGAATAAAATAAAACGACTTACTTAGGTTTAAAGCACTATTTTATCACAGTAGCTTAGAATTTACGCATTTGTTCAATTTTAACAGTACGAGAGTCATCTTACACATCTACAACATGCAAATAAATCGTCTTAGTGCCTGCCTAATGTGAACATATTTTTATGCCATACAAATGTCAAGAAATAATTGATGAAAAAATTATGAACAGTCAGGCATTTTGTTACATAGATATATATTTATATTGTCCGTATGTTTTGACTTAGCACAAAAATTTTCGCCAATATTTTCGGGCGTTTTCTTAGTTTATGCATTTTTTGTATTATGAAAAATATTTTTTACAAATCTAAATTTTATCATTAGCCAACGACACGGTGCAAAGTAGAAAGTTTTCTGACTTCAGCACACATTACCACGGGTTCGTTATCATTTTAGAACATTTCTAAAAAAAAATTATGTAATGCAATTTTATCGATATTACTATTTCATATAACATATTTTCGAATATAAAGTATTTTCTCTTGCAGAAGTCTTTTCGAAGCATCAGTTATAAGTTATTTTTCTGTTTGAAAAATTTACGGGCTTGTGCACCAACCAATCCGTCGGGATTGTGCAGATGTTATAACACGAAAAAAAAAAAAGGAAAAAAAGAAGACGTATGTTATTTCTATATTGAAACCTGACTGAAAAGAATAACTTTAATAAGCATTTGCTTTAATTGTTGCTGTCCAACCCAGCTGTAGTTGACTGGTTCAAATATTGATACACATGTATAATTTTATAACAACGCAAACTGAACACACAATATAAGTTAAGTATGACATTAAACAGTTACTGTATTTATAATAATTAAGATGACAAAATTAGTGCATCTTGGAGCAGTGTCTTATTAGGACAGTAGCGCCACCTGCGTGATTAAGGTAATAGACACGTGATGACACTCGGCAATTTTCGTTCGATTCTGTATTCTCCGAATGCTATTTCGTTATTATTCGGCTGCTAATGAAGTTTATACGAACAAACAGTCTGAGAACGCCGAAATCTATTATGGAATATCGTCACGGGTCTAATTTGCAAGTAAGTAACTTTACATTCGTCACCTACAAGAAGGGTCCCTTGTCTGGACATCGGATACCGTTCGTGCATCGGATTTCCGGCACTATTACCACTCCGGGAGAACTACGTTCCAACGTAAGTCATGTCTCAACGATATCATGTGACATATCTCCACGATGTCTGGTTACGGTATCGCTCAATATCACGCGGCATATATAATTTTCATTTATAATAATTTCTTTGATTATATTTTCTTGTGTCTTTGCATGAACATGTATTCAGGTTTTAATAGTCATTGAATAAATTGATTAAAACATTTAGATTTTAAAAACAGTCGTCTGTTACTTGAGATAATAGAAGTGTTTTGCTATTTTCCAGAATAAAAAATATACTACATGTTTTCAAAAACAAAACTTACAGACAGTCAATGGTCGATTGAAGGCAATGTCAGTTTTAATCTTAGAAATATATTTTTGCAACTGCTTTATCATAAACAGGCAGTATTTATTTAATATCATGTTCCTCATTCTAACCGATGATGTTACTAATTCTAAACGCGACATATACAAGAGTTACCGACACTCACCGAAGTCGCGCGGCTAAACACATTACTTCAATTCGGGTAAAATATACCAGCAAGTCTAAATGTGACTTAATAGTTCAAAGTGTGTAGTATTTTCTATCCGGTTTTCATTTAACGGTTTCCCCAAAGATATATTAGTTCAAATGAAAGCAAAATGTAGGCGGTGGCAGAGAGTTGACTTAAAATACTACCGCATGCGCACACCTTTATCATAATTAAAGCTGCAAACAGATCTTTTAGAAGCACATTCGCAACGAAGCAACATTAAGTGAGGATGTAATTGTAGGTTACATTTGTATTAGATTTATTATTAGATTTATATCGAGAAATAAGCACGCTTTTACAGCAGAAATACTACAATAAATACTACAAAACCCATCTGACACCCCGTGCCAGATTGCTCTCGTTCTGTTAATGGCAACTAGCGTTTTATGCATTGATTATATATGGTATTATTTATGTGAACTACGAAATACCAGGTATCTTGAGAGATTCTCTCCATCCCTTTTACATGAAGTATATTTATCGGTCCAAAAAGACAACAACGTTATTTTACGGAAAAAACATACCATTACGCTAAAAACGATAAATACTAATTAAAAATGGAACTTTGTTATTGTGCCCCACTGAAATGTCATGACGTCACTTCAGCTTATGGACGCAATTTCTCGCGCTATGCGTACATACCCTACTATAAGAAAGAGTACTGCAAATAAAGTCTTTATATTTGCTTTTAATTTCTATCAATGGTAAAATACGGTATGCAAAAATAATATGTCAGAATAAAACGCTTAATATTTGTCTAGGATATGAAAAAAATCAGTCATGTGTTTACGAATCGAATAGAAATATCCATCTGTGGCAACGTTAAATGTCGCAACGCCGCTAAATGTCGCAACCACCGTTAAATGTCGCAAGGTTGACGTTAGATGTCGCAACCACCACTAAATGTCGCAAAATCATCTGCCGCTAAATGTCGCACCTTTAACGTTAAATGTCGCAAAAATTTGCCCACCGTTATATGTCGCAACACCAACGCTAAATGTCGCACTTCCTATTTGACACTATGACTATCAATTCCTTGTGTATATTTACTATTTGAGGGAAGAAAAATTAATAGGTTTATGTAATACAAATAATTATCTTAATGATAAGTGCTGTTACGTATAGCAACAAGAGGACCTTGTTGGTCCTAGATCGCTCACCTGAGTTCCACACCTTGCTTGAACAGTCACGCAAGAAAAATATTTGTGAAATTATTTTGTAATAGGGCCAGTGTTTTAAAACAGAAATGTTCTGAGGTTTCTTCTAACTAAATACGATTTGGTAATAGTGTTGTATGTTCGCGGGGGTTGGGTATGGGTGGGGAATTGGGTGAATAACGACACAGAAATCTAAGACACAAACATACAGCACTAAGGCATTTAATAGAAAATATAGATATTTACATTTTTGAAGAGAGGGGGTGGGCTGGGGGTTATGTGTGGGTAAGCGGAAAAGTAGGATAATGAGGGGAATGAGACTAAACCAAACAATTTTAAGAGACTAAAAGTAAAATAATATCAAAATTCCCGCTTTACCTGAAAGAATGTACAGAGGGCCAAATAGGATCTTTCTCTGTCATTGAAGCTTGATAGTTACCTTATGACTTTAAATGTAAACCTCCAAACAAAGAAATAGAACCCATGGCTGATTAATAGAAAAACTTCGTTTTCTACAGCTGGTACAAAACACGGTCTTCGTGTCGCGTAGTTGAACATCCTGTTGTGTAACATGCCTGGATTGTTGCCCGAGCCGATTCCCCCCACCCCAAACCCCATCCTTGTTGGTTTACTAGTGACTTATACTCATCAAAGTTGCAACCAACTATTTTGGTAATATTTTCTAAAAATGTAGACCCAAAACGCCCCAGAGGCGAACATTTTATACTTATATTTTAAAATTCCCTAGGGGGAAGAACCCTTCACCCCTTAAAATGGGGGGGGGGGGAGGGTGGAGGGGGGAAGTACCCCTCGCGTACCTTAAAATTATGAGAAAAAATGCACCAGAGGCAACCATTTTATACCTGTTTCTCAAACTTTTCCGGGGAGAGACCCTGAGCCCTCGAAAATGACAGAGATAACCCCTCCCATACACCGAAATTTTGAACAAAAAAAAATGCAATAAAAGTCCAGTATTCCATACTTTCATTTCAAAATTGTCAATGGGAAAAGACCCTTACCACCTAAAATAAGGGGAGTGCCCCTCTAATACGTACCTAAAAAAAATAGACAAAAATGCACCACAGGCCAACATTTCATACCTGTATATAAAAAACCTTCCCACAAATACGGACAGAGGAACCCCGTACCTACCGCACGTCGCCGGTGATGCTTTTGTTTTAAACTGGTGCCCCCTCCCCCCTCTCCTCCTCAATCAACAATTTCTGGCCCCCGGCCTCTTGTGTAACGAAATTCAGGTCGACTAAAGACATGCGATACAACGTGCGACAATACGGAGCGCGAGCTTAATGTCTCATGAGCTAAACAGGACTCCATAGAACTACATAGTTCAGATCTGAAATTATTCTAGTACTGTAACGAGTACCACGTTAGTACTCAAACCTTTAGATACGAAATATATAATGTATGTATGGTGCGGAACCACTGAAAAGCAAACGTGCAGAATAGAGTGAAAGTCAATTCAGCCCTTCCCAAATCAAGCATGCACTACCCTTATCTCTAAGTTGTAAAGACTGTTTAACTTTCTTTATTTTGCTATGCGACATTTAGCGTTGGTGTTGCGACATATAACGGTGTCAGATTTTTGCGACATTTAACGTTAAAGGTGCCACATTTAGCGGCAGACGATTTTGCGACATTTAGCGGTGGTTGCGATATTTAACGTCAACCTTGCGACATTTAACGGTGGTTGCGACATTTAGCGGCGTTGCGACATTTAACGTTGCCACAATCAGCAACAAATATACATTTGCAACTAATCTTTAAAAACATAAAATTCATGGATATAATGTGATGTCCTTCATATTACACAATTACTTCCATTTACCTACATCGTTTTACAAAAAAAGATGGTTATAGTTACAATAAAAGATATCCTTTTTCATCCAGGACAGACTTTTTCCTGTAAAGCATTCCTTACCTTTTCATTCAAAATAGATCGTACAAAACATCAATGTAGCCATTGTATTCATTCCTTTGTCTAGCTGGGAAATGCTACCTCATTTTTCTATTTCACAATTCAAACAAGGCAAAAATTAATTAAAAAAAAAATTTATAAACCCCCACGTATTTCTTCATATGTAATGCTACTCGGCAACCTTTTTGTGTGGATTTGCCGTAAAACCAAACTCCTTCATTCATATGTATACTAAGATGCTCTAGTAATATCCGGCCTTTAAATATTTTCACAGAATACAAAAATCAATACCACAGCTTTTATTTAGGGATATGTGATGCTAAGTATTTTTCTTATCGAAATTTTAATCATTTCCAATCCATATATCTTATACTAAATATAAACATTAACAGTTTGTTTGCAATAAATATTCATATTTACATGAGAATACCGTCGTATCTTCGGTAAGTGAAATATATTTTTGAATGCTTGATTGGTTGACAAGTTCATGTGAAAGCATAGTGACTCATTTCACTAATAATTGCTATATGACCTGTTTGTAATTGATAGTTTTGGGGAAAATGATACAACAAAGATATTTTCTAATATACTTAACATGCATTGAATAGCAAACTTTGTAAAAGTGTAGATATCCCATCAGTAATGGTGATAAGCTGATTACAACTTACAGTGTTTGTGACTGAAAAATCATCTCCTTTGCTACTGAGATCTCTCTAAAAAGTGTTTTCAAGTAAAGAAGTTGCATGTAAAAATTAGCGGTTTAATGATAAATTAAACACTAGTTAATATTAATGAATCAGTTTCGTATGTCCTCATATAATTCTATGCTATTCAATACAAACATTTATGACGCAAGAAGAAATATTGCAGTGAACATATCAATATTCAATTTGTTACTTACGAGTTTTTCGTTCCTCATAGTCTTGCTCTGCCTGTGACCTTGTGTGTTTATCTGGAAAAAAGAATAAAGAAAAAAATAAAGCAGTCGTCTGCAATCAATATCTGAAAAAAGAGACAGACTCGTACATATAACTAAATTCATCATGTCTGTTAGAATGTTATACATCATAGGCAAACTAGGAGCTTAACTGTATACAATTACTAAAACACACACAAAGATATAACAATACTAACCTGTATCAAACTTTTCATATGTTATGTTAAAATATATATAGTTTACGTTTTATAGCAAAGATATGAATTTAGATAATTTTAGATGAGAGAGAGAGAGAGAGAGAGAGAGTTGTGGGTTTCTTTTTTAACATTAGCACTCATTTCGATAACATAAATACCAATCTAATAATTCGGAGTCGTGGGAAAAGTTCATTTAAATTGCCACTGTATATTATAAATAATTAAGCCAAACAAATGGTTTCTGATATATTTTCTACAATGTAAATAGTACAAAAGATAAAAGGCAAGGGTAGTTTTCCTGGAAGCACCGAGCACCCAAAACACCCATATATTTTCAAAGTAGGCCCATAACAAACAGTAGCCATAAGGGAAAAATATTATTGACCGGTTGCTTCAAAAGTCTATTAAGTACATTTAAACTGTATGCAAAATATAGAACAAAGTTGGGGGGAGGAGTGTGTAGAGGTAGAAGTGTAGAGGTAGAAAGGGAGGGGGGAAGGGGAAGTTGAACACGAATAAATATTCAAAAGGGAGCGCTACGTTCCTTAAACACGGTTAACCAAAGTCAACCAATGGTGCTAACATTCTTGGATAGTTCAGTTTGTTTATTTTTATTTCAGTATAATTTTGAAACATGCCAGTTATTTTAAGAGGAGGTGTCAGCATTTACTTTCTTTAAATGCTATGGCTACATTCAAATGTCATGCTTTATTCATAAAAAATAAATCCTAAAGGAATAGCAACACTTCGTCACCGAAACGAAACTCTTTATCATTGTATGTATGTATGAATGTGTAAAACACCAATAAACACAGGAGTTTACAAAAAGATGACAAAGACAAAGTAAGCAATGAAACACATTGGGGCCTCGCCTTGGAACGAACAAGACATTGCTGGGAAGTTTATATCTATTACTGGCTCTCTTGACATCGACATGGTCAAAAGTACAGGACACAGTCATTAAAACAATAAAACAGCAGTTTGATAGACCATGTTTATATGTAACCTTTGTTCATACCATAATCATATTGTTTATATTACCCGTGGCATTCTTCTATCTAATTCTTTAATATTGTATTTTACCATTGCTGAATCGGAGCTTGTGTTTTAACTTAGTCAACCTTTCATCAATATTGGAAATCAATTAATTAATTTCATGTTTCCTTAAAAATGGATGAATAGTTCAGCAGCTTTTAAACCTTTCTGGACAATGTAAAGAAGTAAAACAAGGTTTAAAACTTTCACTCACTCGTCATATCCAGCATTGTCACTTTGCTTTCGGACAAGATCTAATGAAGTTTGTAGAAACGTTTCATACATGAATAGTATAATTGATATGACATAAATGCAACAACACACACAGAATGACGTCCAGCACCCGATATGAAATTCAGGCGTCAGTGTATGGAAATGTTTCCGGTACTAGTGTAACTTGGGAATAGAAACGAGTATGTAATAATACATAATTATCACTAAGTCTTTTTAATATTACTCATAGCACGTTTATGTTCAATTTTGGATATAATTAAATCTATAATCGAAGAATTACAGTTCTCGTGCATTTTAGTTTATTATTTTAATATTATGGAAAAAAGTACGAATGGACAGATAGCTTATCACTACCCGGGGCATGGTTAATTTGTCTTTCAATTCCTTTAAATGACACGTATCACTATATCAAGTTACATCAAAATTTATACATAGGAATTAAAGCCATTCTCTTAAATACTGAATATCTGACCAATTGAATCCAATTTGAAAGAGATATAACGTTGTACAAAACCAAAATATGGGACTTTCTAGGTCGCTGAGCTTTTGTGATGTCTCCTCCTGTTAAATAACTTCCATTCTGTGAGGCGAAATCATTTTTCAAAAGATTTAAAAAGGAAAATGACGTTAATATTATTCATAGCAGAGTTATGGTTAGTGTGCATCTAGTACCTCTTCACAATTCTATGTCAAAGTCCCTTCTGTACATTTAATGACATTTTTCTTAAACATCAAAATGTGAAAACTAAATACAATTACATATGGAAACAATGTTGTATTGATAAGCAGTCAGCGCTATGTGACTTCTCATCCAAACTTCCTTATAAGCCAACAAGCTTCTTCAAAATTCTAATAACATGCCTCAATTAAAACCCCACTAACGGAAATAGAACTTTAAAGATTTTCTCAAAAAACAAGACGGGTCGTATTTTTGTCAATATGAAAGTCAGAAATTTTGAACCTAGTACATGAGAAATGCGGTAATACCATTACAAATCTAATTTAAAGTTCAAAGCTATATCTTCATAACTAACAATATAATCTTAAAGGTTTTACCAAAGTTTCCATGCAATGCATTGACTGTGAGCAATTTTAATCAATTGCCTAAGAGATATTGAAGAAAAAGTCTTTTTTGGCAATTTACCACAGGAAAAGGACAAATAATTTTGTCAACCTACATGTATTAGTCAGACTTATGGAACCTGAAATGTGAACTTGTCTAATAAACCTTCACTTTAACTGTAAGAGTCAACATGATGTATATGTATTGGATCTGTATAGAGGACGGTAAAGGATAGAATGGACGGACGGGACAAAAAAGGAAGGTACGGGATTATGATAGAGCTGCAAGAGTTTGAGGTTGAAACGTCACTCATCTAGGATGAGCACCTTGACAAATGGGAGATAATAATACTTTTCAAACTTGCATTTCATAGTGACTTTGGCTAAATATATAATGATCTTTGGCAAATATAATAAATAATTTTTGTTCGTTACATTCTTTAGGCATAGTATGTTTGTCAAAACTGTACTCATGCTATAATAAATGTATCTTTGTTGAGAAACCATGATAGGTAAACCAAATGTTAGAAATACATCTAGTAAAAATCTGACATGTATCAAACACACAGTGAACCAGCAATGTGTACACGATTAATTGAAGGCTTTCACTATAAAGACCATGGATGATGCAAGAATTGCCGATGACTTCTGACAGTTAAATATTTGTTTCACATTCTGTTTTCAACTCCATTTCAAACAGTTTGAAATAATTTCGATATTCACATCGTTAGTCGTGTAGGCAACATCAAACGATACCAGTTTCAAAGCTACGATAATTTGACGTGTAATAGTAACTGGAATGTAACGTTGTGAATGTTACATGTACGATAAGGCTAAGATGGTTGGAGATGCAAGGAATTTAGGGTTTTACAGCTGTTGGTGACATTAGGAGGAGCAAGATATATAAGGTTGTGACAATCGGAGGTACAAGAGCTAGGCGTGAGCATGGTGTGGGATGTAGTAGCAAGTACGGGTGTACTGATGGCAGATGCATGAGTTTTAGGCTGTGCTAATTGAAGCTGCAAGAGTTTATGGTAGTGATAATGGGAGCGTTATGTTGTGACATTTGGATAGGCATGGTTAAAACGTGATTATTGGAGGGTTGTGATAATTGTAGGTGCAAGAATTTAAAAGTTGTATTATTGGAGATACAAAAGTTAAATCTAGTGATAATGCTAGGAACAAGAGGTCAGGTTTGTGATTACTTTTGTTGAAGATTACGATAACTAGAGATGCAAATGATTATGTTGTTCCCATGCTCTGGATTTAACATTTTGATGAAGAAATTCCAGTACTCAGAGCAAACATTTACAAAAATTACACTAGGTAAATGTTTGCTCTGAGTACTGGAATTTCTTCATCAAAAATAGAGATGAAAAGGTTTATGGTTGTAATTAATAATGATGCAAGCGTTAAATTGTGAAACATTTGGTGGCAAAGGAGTTTACGGTGTGATACTGATTGAGATAGTTAAAACCCGTTACAAATGGGGAAATCAAGTATTTAAGCTTGTTAACATTGGTAATGCAAGTGTTTCAGGGTAATTTAAGCAGAGGTGAATAAGTCACAGTTGTGATAAATGGTTATGAAAGGGTTAAGGTTATGATTGTTGAAGGAGCAGTTAACGAAGTTTAAGTGCTAGTGTTTATTGTTTTTGTATTTGGAGTTGTAAGTGATATTTTAAAGAGGAAGAGTTCAATGTTATAACTTGATGTGCAAGGATTGATGATATTATAGCTGGAGGCGCACGTGTTTAAGGTGGTGACAATTGGAGTAACAAGAATTTAAGGTAATAATAATTCAAGTTGCAACAGGTTACTTGATAAATTAGAATTCAATTTTATTCAAGGATCCGTACAAATGCTATCATATTTGATGCCATGTAAACTCTGCAAGAATTGCCGATAACTCATAAAGTTCAGACATTACGTTTTACATTTTTTAAATTTTGACATTAGGAGGCGGAACTGTTTAAATTTGTGACAATATGAATGTGCAACTGGCCGTGAGAAGTGGAGGTGAAAGAGTTTAACGTTGATAAATGTTGTTGAAGATTGTTGTAATTGGTGCTGTAATTGGAAGTGCAAAGGTTAATGATTGTTACAATTGGATACGCAAGAGTTCAAGGTTGTGACAATTGGAGCTGCAATAGTTAATTTCAGGTTGCGATAATAAGAGGTGCAATAATTTAAGGTTATGATAACTGCAGATGTATACTGTTTGTGATAATTGAAGGAGCAGAGGTTCTAGTTTGTGTTAAGTGAAGATGCAAGAACTGAATATAGTGATAGTTTGACACAATAGTTAAAATTTGTAACAGTCAGAGGAACAAAAAATTGAATGTTTCTGACAGGTGATGGTGTAGGCGTATTCGATTGTGGCTTTTGGCTCCGAATAGTTTAATGTGTTGTTAATTCGAAGTGAAAGTGTTTAAGTTTGTTATCATATAAATTTAGGAGTTTAAAGTTTTGATCATTTGAAATGCCTAGTTTAAAGCTGTGGTAAATTGGGGTGCAATGGTTGTGATAACTGGAGAACTTTGTGATGAGTTTTGGTGCAAGGATTTGAAGTTGTAGTAATTGAAGGCGCGCGAGTGAAAGGTTTCGATAATTTGATGTACAAGATTTATGATGGAAATGCAAGTTTTATGTTTGTAATAAGTGAATGTGCAATAATGTGATTTTGTAATCTTTAGATTTACAAACTCTCGCGTAATGTCCAATTTTGTTGCATCTGTTGCATGTTGCTGTCTCAGCATAACACTTTTGGTCGTGTTTAAGTCCACACTGTTGACATGAATTTCTTAGTGGTAATCCACCGCACATTTTTATTGTCATTTTCTCTGGGGATTTTTTCGTATCTCGCTTGCTAATTGAGAGGTTGGGAAAGACCACTGTTCACCGCCACGTGTAATGCCGAAAAATTATGATGGATGTTAAAGGTATTATGATGTTACTGGCACTACTTGTTATGTTCAAATGATAAAATACAGTTCCAGATTTTCTTCTTTATTATTCGTCCGGGGAAAACCACACAGTTTAAAGAATAACAAGTTTGTCAAAGGTTATCCTGACGTTAACAACTAAAGTACATATATTTAAAAAGAGTATCAATTTATTTTCCAGTGGAGAACCACAATGTTATCACTTGGAAATCCAAATCTATCTTCTTAAACTTACTGTCTTTAAAATATATTTTTTCTCAGTATATAATAACTGACCAATTGAAATGATCCTTATTGTAAGTGCAATTAACAGTATAAACCAATCAAATTCAAGAAAGCATACAGGGTAATAAAATTACAGGTATTTGAAATATTAAGAAGTTTTGACAGCAATCAACACCTTATCAGTCAGGAAGTCTTAACATTTAAATTATCAAGTCAGTCACAATGACCCTATCACAAATAGATTTAGAAGCCTTTTAGCACATTCTGGACTATCAAAGATTAAAGTGCATAAATGTGTCAAAGTTGAGACAACAATAAAGTTTTGACAAGTGTCATGAAAACATAAAAAGAATATTCGTTATTTAAAACTTTAGCAACATAAACATATTGAATAATTTATCCTTATTGTAGTTTCTATGTTAAAAGATATACATTTTTGTGCTATCTGGTTTTTAACGATTTTTCTGATTTTTCACTGCACAACAATATCATGAATTAAGGCTGTCCTTTTTCGAAGTGCAAGTGTTTGCTGTAGTAATAATTGAACATGCATGAGTTTTTTTAGACTAAACTTAAGTAATTATGGCAAAGTTGTATTTATGTAGTTCAAAAATTTGAATTTTCAAGTTTGAATATTAAATTAAGTCAGCAGACAACACCTTGATATTTCAAAAGTTTTAAGTTTGCATGTTGCAATTCTTTTACATATAAGGAAAACATAACCATTTATTTATTTATTTATTTATTTTTTTTTTTTTGCAGAGAGGAATAACATATTGTTTCTATCGCATAAACTGCTAGCGGTTCTGTTTAGGTAAAAAAGAGACTGATTAAAAAATGGAAATTTGTCAGACAGGTAAAACAATTTCTTTTCTATTAGTCTACTTTATCATAACAATTTTATTTGAAAACGTTTTTCTTTTATAGAAAACTCTTAATTGAGTCTATCGACTCAAAGACAGAAACATATTTTGATGATTTTTTAAATTTCTGTTATTGATATTTAACGAATATCATTAGGTTCGTAAATCGCAAATATGCTTGCAACACTTGCTATCTCATAAGTAACAACATTGTCGTTTAAATGTCTTACTAAATGAAACATTACTGGTACTCTTTTCACGTAAATAGTTACTGGTTCCAGATAATATATACATACTTTTTTCTTTTGGCTTGTATTTTGAAGCGTCAGGGAAAGATTGCTCTGAAATTGATAATTATCAATTAGTTACCCGTATTGACCATAACGTCACAACTAGTAAATAAACTGGCTCTATTAGAAGCAGGTTGATTTTTTACTTATTTCTTTTCATAAAAGTCTAAAATACGACCATTAACTTAAATACTTAAATGCATATTGTAATAGTTTTATTGTGTGAACAAATGTGTATGAATTACAGTATTTGTAGTATTGAAACGTATTTTAATCATATACTGTTTAAGATATAATATATCATGAATATTTTAATAACGGTTAAATCATACCAAGTGCTTCCCAGTCAATATATGTAGACAGTTCATTACTAAAGGCAGAGAAAAGCTTCTGTTTAGTGCCATTCAGTCCTTGATCTTGCCGCCAGACGTGTAGCATTTTATGTATCTGTTTCTCCGTAGTATCATTGTCCATTTTTATATGGTCAATCTCCGCTGTACGTAGATCAAGGTGTGGTCCTAGTAGCTCCCAGTTAATTCCTATTGCCTTCACAATCTTAGCTAGATCCGAATCGGATGGTAAATCTGGAAGAACAACAACATTTTCTTAATATAGCAACGATAGACGAAACCTTTGAGCGTGCTCATTTCAATTTTGCAAAGGGGACGTGAGGGTGTTGCAATTTGCATTACCAGTCATGAATAGACTTAGTCAATTCGAGTCTGCGTTTGTTTGTTATTTTTGTTTTTTTCAAAGGATCTTCGTATAGATTATATTAACCATCACAATCATGCAGTCTTTAAGTGCCGTGTGGCGACCATAAGTAGCCAGTCTCCTTTTGTTTTTCATAGTCATATTGTTGTGTTTTATCGCCGTTGTCATATTCAATATAAAAGGAAAGAATTGGGCGTAATGAGCTTCCTCTTTTTGGAAACCTTCGAAGTTTTATCTTGTTTTTATAATAAAGTCCTTTTGTATTACTATTTCGATGAGGAAACCAAGCAACATAATAGCACGAATCTGGTCAGTCCCAATTTGTCTGAGAACAGAGTTTCACAGATTCTCCAATTGTGTTCTAAGAAACAATTAAAGAAAAACACGTAGGTCTGAACTGTTAAATGACAGGGCATCAAAAAAGTGTTAGTTTTATTATAAGGGATTTATATAGTACCAATTTCATAAAGCAATGCAAACACTTTTTAAAGTCGTGTTACATTGCAAAATGGCAGCCACTCGGGGCGCCAAATTAAGAGCATTTAAGAATTTTCCAGTGACTGGACCGGGATTCGAAACTCGGACCTCAGGATGAACAGTCAAGCGTGTGATAACTTGACCAATGGACTACCTGTGTTATGTGTTAATCAGAAGCAGATTATCAAAGAAAAAACATTTACCTGTTCGATTTTTTTCATCTTCATTTGCCACTGTCAATGTCTCCTGTTTTTTCGAAAATACTTCAGCAGATTTCGATGAAATCGTTTCTACCTCGACATCGGCTATTTCAACGTCAGCTACCTCTGTTTGTTTCGCAATATCTTTGGTCACTTGTACGAAGTTTTCCATTCTAGACTTTGTTTCCGTTCTATAGTCTTTAGCTCCTTCGTCCCTGATTTCTTCTATCTGCTTTACAGCATGTTTAGACTTTGATGCAACTTTTGTCACATCAGAGTCAGTTTCAAACGGTTGCGCTCCAGCTCTTACGTCTGTTTTCAACCTTTTAACTTCTAGTCCAGTTTCTTCTTTTATCTTTCTCTTAGTGTTATCAGTTTCTAGTGAAATTCTTTTTTCTCCATTATCGACTTCTTTTTCCATTTTTTGAACATCTTCCTTGCCCTTCCTGTTAATATCTTCTTCTGTCATGATCTTCAGTTCCTTCATTTCCTGTACCCGATTGACTCGGCTATATATGACCATTTCGTGTCGATTCGCCGTAAATCCCAACTCACTCACTGCACCCGATTGCATCTTTATAATAGATTTATTTGTTTTTATTTCTATTTCATCAATTGCAGAGTCTATAGCTTTATCTAGGTCAGACATAGATAATTTACCCTGTGTTTCAAAAGCACTGACACAGCTTTTAATAATTTTGATAAGTTCTAACTTTTTTACAGAATCCTTGGCGTGTTCATGATTTTCAGTGTTTAGTTCGTTTTCACCCACCTTGCCAAAGTCATCCAGCACTTTTCGGATATCTTCTATACGTAAGACCAAGGTATCACTCTGAAGCTAGAATGTAATTTTCTCTATAATTGTCATGACTCATTAGATAATAATTTGGTTTCATTTTATTCAAGATATTTTTTTATAGCATATCTTTCGTTAAAAAATTTATTTTAGTTACATAATTGTCTACAATAAAAAATCACTCTAATTATGACACTGATATTTTTTAAGCCAGTCCAAGTTACGGGACGTGGTACATGAAACTTTCGTTGGATCATAAAAGCATGTATTTAAGGAACAAATGACCCATTAAAGCCCTGCTCAGCGGCTATTCACAAAAGTCACGCGCCACACTTTAAAATAGCACGCAAAACAACAGATATTTAATATAGAATGTTATATAAAATAGACTCTATTTTGACAGGCTCCACTGTTCATAGTCAGAATTTTCATGCTTTTTCTGTGACAATTATAGGTTATAAGGTAGAAATGGAGCAGGTTTTTAAATAGAGCTATATCCCTAATAGATAGGTGAGACTTATTTTGTAATGGAAATTTGTCATTCCCCGCCCACTCTTCTTCAATATTACAGTATCTTAACTAGATGCCCTTATTTCCTGTCGCTATACATAGGTCTATGGTTTTAGACCAACTGTCTTAAAATGTATGCAATATAATCGTTTAAACACCTATCACCGCATTGATAGCTTTTTGGTATAGCGTTCGCTTCGATTGCGGGAGGTCGTGGGTTCGATCCTTGGCCGCGTCATACCAAAAACGTGAAAAATGGTACCAGTAGCTCCCTTGTTTGGCGCTCAGCATTGAAAAATAACTTAAAGTCCAACCCCTTTGCTATTTTCATGCATTTGGATTAGATATGTGTATATTATGTATGTAATTAAGATATGCGATAAAATATAATTAAACTAAACTAAAATACTTTTGACGTAGAAACATGAAACGTGTCGGAATATTACTCAGCATCTTGAATTTGGGTACCTGAGTGTTTTTGGATTTTAATCTACAAGACCAGAGACCATTGAGTTAATCAAATGGATGAATTACGGACAAAAAAGTGTGTGTAAAGTGTATCTCAACAAGTATAAAAGAGGCACCACAAAATAACTGTATTCTTTTGTATTTCCATGATCGTAATTATACATGCTTTGCATGAAGAAATTGAAAAATAGTATCTAGTTACAAAAGACCCTCCATGACCTAGTGACCTACATTTTTCACCCAAATAACTTCATGAAAATCATTATTATAATACAGGTAACTTACAGCCATACTGCAAGTTTTTAGGTGGACAATTTAGGCCCTTCCTGAATAAATGTGTTTTTACAACTTCGTCTGCTAATTTATTCTGTCAATCTCTTTTCAGCATGCTAGTTTCACAAATATAGATAAATAACCATCTTTACATGTACACTGTTGAAACAAAATGTGATTAAAATTTAGCTAAATACACTGATTTCTAAACATATTGCTACATTAAAATATACACATTGTCTTGGCCTAATAATATGTCACACACAGTTTGCAACTAGATACTTGTTATTTCTCATTTTCTTTAAAGCCCTGCTATTCAAATTATATTGTGTGTATGCAACCTATTACAATAAGTAACAGTTAACGGCCACATGCCAAACGTTAGCATGCAAAACCACAGGATTTTCATATAAAATTGTATATAAAAAAGACTCTATTAAGACAGGCGTGACTGTTCATGGTCAGAATTTGTATGCTTTTTCAGTGACAATTCAAGGTTAAAAGGTAGAACTGGAGCAGGGCTTTAAACATAAAGGTGTAAAACATTAGAATTTTCTTTATAGCACAAGGTGTTCTCTTTGTGATTTCACTCAGTTTACCTAGTTTTATTGTCCTTGACTGAGTTAAAAAATCATAAAAGTTGTTTAGTTTATACATAATTCATTAATTTAAGACCAATCACGACCTATTGACCTACTTTTTATGCCCGCTAAAAGTTCATGAAAATCAATCTTATAATACAGGTAATAAACAGCTATACTACAAGTTTTCAGGTGGACAATTTAGGCCCTATCTGAATAAATGTGTTTTCACAACTTACCTGTAAACTTATTCAGTCAATGAGGAACATTAGCTTATTACTTCCCTTGAAAAGTTGAATGATAAAGCGCAAGGATAACCAAATATTACATTGGTCCCTTTCAGTTGGATTCCTCTGACTTTTTCGTTATAACCTTTATCCAAGATGTTGCGATTGGTCAAAATAAATATGCTTTTTATGTGTAGGTTTCTAAATAAAAATGATTAATAAAACCTAAATTTAGCAGAGGGCCACTAAAAGAAAACCTGTCTTTAATCATTTTCCAATCCGATGAAATTTAGTATAGATATTGATTTTGAAAATTACAAAGAAGTCAACGATAAAAACAGAGGAAGGACCAATCTACTTCTTGGACATAATCAAGGGAAGTAACTGACTAATATTCCCCTTTTCTTTTCAGTACAGTTTTAAGAACATAGATGAATAACTATCTTACACTGTAGAAACAAAATGTGATTGAAATTTTACTAAATAGACTGATTTTTATTCATATTACTAAATTAATTCAATGAACTATTAAGATATTACACATATTGTCTTGGCCTAATAAATGTCACTGTCAATTTGTAAGTAGATACTTGTATTTCTCACTTTTTTCATAAAAATCATGTACAATTACCATCATGGAAACATAAAAGAATACAGTTATTCTGTGGTGCCTCTTTAAGGTCGATTGTGAAGAAAGTTTTACAACTTACATTAATCACTTTCGAAACCTCATTCCTGATAGAATCTATCGCCAAGTGGTATGAGAGAAAAGGCCAGTTTCCCTTTTCTTTTTCAATATACCAACATTATAAGCAGCCCTTCTCACAGTGTTTAAAAGATATTATAAGATATATTCAACACAATTTTTAAGCTCTTGATGTGTATTTTACACTAAACCGTGGACCATAACACTGGTCTAGTTGAGTAAAATGCCGCTCAAAACACCAATTGCAATACTTCTATTGTTATTATAACAATGCTCAAATGTTTTATGACTCTAGGTCAAATTCATTTTGGGATACCTTCAATACAAAACTTGTTTGAAATTCGGAATGTTTCAAACTAATTTAAAAGGTCTGACTGATGAAAATCCAAAGCAAAACTCAGAATCACAACTTCGTATGCTGAAAATTATTTCATTTACGTTTCATGATCTTAGATCCAGTATGTTTAAGATACATGCGACAAAATAATATGCTCTTTAACGCATATTTTCTACTAAGTTAAAGGCCATTATTGGAATATCAAACAGATAACAAGGTGCACAATTTCACATGCTTAATAATATTCGTATTGCTTTGTCCAGGTCAAATATCTTTGAGATACATGCAACACAAACTTTAAGGTATTCTTTATACTTATTTTGACTAGGTCAATGGCCATTAATCCGGTATGGCTGTTTGAAATCACAATTAAACGCACGTGCATGAATTCATATGCTGAAGGACAATTTAAAAAGGTTTAAGGAATGTTGGGCAACACTTTTTGAGAAAGGTAACACAAAATCAGACGGAAAAGGCAAATCTAAGTATATATTCTGCTAATCTTTGAAACATGTACCACTTTTTTCTTATATTGATATCACTACATCGGCAAAGTATGTTTATTAAATTTATATTTACGCTACAAAAACGCTGTCTTGGTTGGGTAGCCACGGTACAGATATCAAATTTGACTATCTAACATGTATGAAGATCTCAAATTTCAAACCTTTCCTTCAATACTTATAAACTCCCGAGAAATCTATAGTCTTTCTTAGAATAATTCGAATATACTTTGTCCTATGAATCGGACTGCATATTATACAAATCATTTAACTTTTCAAGATCACCCTGCTCCCATTATGCACTGGAATCTATTTTGTTTTTAGCTTTTTTTTGGGTGGGGGGTGAGTGGGGGGGGGGGGCAATTATTTCTGGATTTTCATTCATTTGCCTCATTATCAACTAATAATTTAATCAATCTCGCTTTTCAACGTGTAAGGCAAAACTTACGGAATAGAACATGTCCTAATATGTTAGTCAATACTTAAGATTGATGAAATCAAGGAACTGCGTCGTACACAACAAAATATTTGGCTGTGAATCTTACATTTAATTGGTGTTGTACAACTAAATCCTACCGTCTGTTGAGGCCTTAATGAAACAAATACAATAAAAGTACCTGTGATAAATTCTCTCTAGCATTCTGTGATGATGAATTTGTTGCCAAATATCCAGAATCTGACAGCAGTCTCTGAAAGGTGCTAAAATAATATTGAAGGTCTCCGTCTTCCACCCCAAAATATGAGGATTGTCGAACAGCTTTGCCAGCCTCCCTAGCCTGCAAACAAATAGTAAAATCATTAACGTTAGTATGTCTTGGTTATTTTGACATTATGCATGAGAAATAAGATTCATTACAAAAAGTCTTGCTAACAATCATACTTGTAAAGTAAACCTTATACAAAAGCCTTTAGTACATGTGTTTAGGATTCTTAAGATTTGCCTTTCACATAAATTTATAACAACATTGCCTAAACCAATTAAAATCTAAACAATGATAGTAAAATCTAGTAAAGTGTTTACGTAACTTATTTTTATGACAGTAGCCTTCATGACGACGCTAATTTTTAACATATAGAACATTCTTAAAATGACTACATGCTCAGGCAAACCAAATCTATTAAAATAAGCCGATAAGATGTTGCATGTGATAAATCCACATGAGAGAATTTACAATACCAAAACTTAATTCATCCCTCTTGTCATAATTTATACTGTCCTTTATGCAAAAGACGATAATCTAAAATCAATTTAGAATCCTTTAATGCCAACCTACAATAATTGTAACATGTGTATTTTCTATTGCATCTAGTAGAGACAAAAACTGGGCAGATATAAAACTAGATTTCAGCTAAAGATATGTATCTACTGCGCAACAATTTATAATTAAAATGTATCTACGGACGGCGTAGTTTAGGACCGGACACGAAATATATCATGTTGACATTTGTCCCCATAGTTTGACCTTAACCTTTCAGGCAAGCTAATGGTCCTGTTTGCGACACTTGCTGTGTTCTTTACTAGTATTCGAGATGTTTATTTATAGAAACATCAAAATTCCTTGACAGATGGCGGTGGCGGACGGACAAGGCAAACACCTAAAGTTCAAACAAAGTCAACCAGTAAAGGACTACATGTATATGAACGTCTAATATTTATATTGAGATTCATTTAGATATACCTTGTGAAAGATATTGTTCTCCTTGCCAAGGTCGTCGTGAACTTTTGAATGGAACGCTTTATGGTTGATGATAACACTGCTGATACCATTGAAATCCGTTTCTGCTGCACTTGTCACATCCTTGTAACTATCTGGCGGCATGAAACATTTAGCAACTTCCCACGGATTGGTGCACCACTCAGTGGCATCAGTGTTTTTATAGGATGGGCCGTGGAATCTATGAGCATTCTGGATTTCGCTTTTGAAATTATGACATATCTTGCTAGGACAACCAGATGGGAGATATTGCGTTGCAGAATTTCTATGGAAGCTGCATTTCCCGCGTCTTGCATTACAAATCCTATTCGTAGGACAAACAACAACGTTTTCTGTACAACAACTAGAACATGTGGTACCAGCAGCAAGTCCATTGTTGTTGCAAATGTCGTTCAAACATTTCTGTTGGAACTGTTGTATTTCATCATAAACAAAAGGCTCAATACCTTTTTTCGTAAATAAAACGCATAATCCAGACTTAATCCAGTTTTTAATTTTTGATCGTGATAGAGTTGGACAAAGCAGTTGGGTAGCCATGATCAGTCCAGGATATCAGCATTGCACAGCTACATCTCATTTCAATTCTTAGTGTTTTTCATGCCTGTAAAGCTTACTTTGGTATATGACCTGTATAAGCGGTAATCTTAGCCTATCCTCGCCTTGTTTAGAATTGATAAATATATTTACGACGGTTGGAAATCCTTACAGAAATCACCCACGTTAAAGGCAATTTTGGCTATTATGGTCAGCGGTCTGCAAAAAAATAAGAACATCTTCTATTAGATATCTAACCCGCTAGTAGAACAAGAGTTAAAATGCGTTTTAAACCAGAGGCAAAAACAGAAATAAAAGTACTTGAAACTAAAGTACTGGTGAGAGGGATAAAATATGTACGTGGTGGGGAAATGAAGGTATGTAAAGCAACTTTAAACTAATATGAAATGTTTTACTTTTAAAAAGAATAAAAACTTGAAAAATAAATGCAGTCTTGATATTTTCAGAAGAGTAATTGTAAACGTAAACATTTAAGGAAAACTGTCAAGGCTCTTATTGTTCCTTCTCAAGGGAAGGAACAATGATGGTTAACATGTCACACTTGACTGAGCATGTAATGGATACAAGGGTATCATCAAAGGGTTCCGAATTCCCAGAGGGCGCCGCCATATTGGACTCATGCATATTCATCACAAATAGCCTCTTTCCCATTGTGCTTTATGCATCTTTAAGTATTTTTATATTTAGTGAATACAACTACGTAATATTAACAGACCTACAAGAAACACTAGTACAGTTTAGATAATTTTACTCCTAAACCCAATAGGCTACAACGTAGAATCGAGATTAACGAAATGAATATTCATCATCTAAAAATAGAATCCCGCCAAAAATATCGCATGCTATTTTTCTTCTTGGTTGCATAATTGCATTATATGCTTCCAAATGATCCTTTTACAGATTTTGTGTCATACCAACTGTCATCTTGATGTTTTAAAAGTATTATCAAAACATACTGTACTTATAAAGTAATCCGAGATTTTCCGCTTGTCTGTTAATGCTATTTTCACGCTAAAGTCACCATATTACAACATTTCAATTACTTCCCTTGTTTTTATCCAGAAGTTTTCACTATATTAAGATATAAAATATTTCGAACTTTGTAATTTCATTCTTTTTGATAACTTGTTTCATAAAATTCAAGCTGGGAACTGTATGTACGCATTTTTTTGAAACTCACTAGTTTGTCGGTGCCAACTTATATATAAGCCTTTTTTCTTCCGTCTACACTTCTTGATCATTCACTTTTCTGTCTGACATGTATTGCTACATATTGCTATATGAAAGTAAATTTACAAATCAAATTTTGATCTGTGCCAGTGAAAGTTTCGACAGTGGTTCCCGAAATGTTGATATAATTCATTATCTATTGTCCGCTGATAATATTTAGGTATTGTACAGTTTAATTGACCTGTCAAAAACATGTTCCGGCTTTCATTACATTCTGTTCACGCGTGTGTTAGATTAACATAAAAGGCAGAAACATGTTTTGAAATGTCAATTAAATAGTGCAACAGAATCGCTCATGTAAAGGTTATAAGTTAAGTAAATGTTTGAATGAAATAAATATTCTCAAATAGATAAGAATGCAGCACATTTTTTCTAACTGTTTAAAAAAAACCATCTGCAACAGAACGCTAAAACAGATCCCGTAAAAGAATATTTAATACGCGCTAGAAGGAACCTTTCGGCAAGCTAAATCTTGTTAAATGTAACGACGATACAGGTTAGTTATGTCCTATAAGTAGCAGAAAGGACCTAAACTACCTCGATACCAGATAAGTAATTTATTTATTTATTTTGTTGGGTTTAACGTCGCACCTACACAATTATAGGTCATATGGCGACTTTCCAGCTTTGATGGTGGAGGAAGACCCCAGGTGTCCCTCCGTGCATTATTTCATCACGAGCGGCCACCTAGGTAGAGCCATCGACCTTCCGTAAGCCAGCTGGATGACTTCCTTACATAAAGAATTCAAGGCTCGAACCTACATCGATGAGGGACAAGTGATTTTAAGTCAGCGACCTTAATCACTCGGCCACGGAGCCACCCCTACCCCGATATGTAAAATCCTTTATAATCTTACAGCGTACTCGTGACCATCTGGATTAATGGGTTAAGCGACTTCTATTTAAGCGACCGTTTAAAATCCCTCAACGTTTTATTTACACCATCAAACCCCTTTTTTATTTTTCGACCAGTGACCCAGCAGGTAAAATTGCCTGCAATATTATGTATTAAATAAACGTGTATGAATATCTTTGCAGCACCTCCATTGCAAATATATGCAATTAGCCTTTCTAATAGCCTAGGAAACAAACTATTGGCTCAGTCAATAGACTGCGAGAAGTGTTTGGTGATTTAAAACAAATCTTGACCAATATATACCACATTTTTAAACTTATTGCACACGTTATATGAATATATTTCTTGTCTTTCTGAATTTGCCAAAGATACAAAGATATTAACCGACCATGCTATTAGGATACCACTTTTAGGTAGTCCATGTGGTGGTCACATTATACAATGCCAGCTGTATTTGTTAAAAGAGAAGTTTACAATGAAAACAAAATTTTAAACGAATCAAAAGTGTTGTTTAGTAATAAATGTAAGTTTTTTTGAGTAGGTAAAATATATAAAGCGTTAACAGGTGCTTCAGAAACCAGTATCGGTAAAGTTTTGTCAGAGTTGTCTTAGCATCAGACGAGCAATTATCAAAACTAGGATTCTCTCTGAAGCAAGTGTAAATAAATGCCGAGTGAATAATTCTGTACAGAATATAACCAATTCCAAATTAAGGTTCTGCTGTAAGTTATTTCGATTCTTATATGTATGTTATGTAAACAAGCGGACATGATAATGAAGCACTATTTTATGGCGCTTGCATGGCGCCTGGAGGTAACACACCTCGCGGAATAACTTGGAAGTGGATAGACGTCAAGAGAGATACTGAGTGAATTACGTGAATTACCTTTTGATATATTATAATTTCAAGTATTATATATTTGTACATGAAATGATGATTTTAATGTTGTTGCACTCTCTCTCGCGCGGACTGTATGGCGCGAAAAAATATGTCGACGTGATGTCAGTAGTTGAAATCCTCCCGCCTCAAATTTATAATTTTTGAAATTGCGAATATAGCCAGTCCAGTACATTACAATCAGTTTTCTAGAAAAATCTATAAAATAACTGACATCTCTCATTTTTATAGTTTGTGCTTAATTCTTAATTATCAGTCAAGTGGCTAATCTAATCACTATTGTCGTGTGTTTTTTGTTATATAACGAAAACTGTCATTTACATAGATATTTCGTTCAAATTTGTAAACTTCAAGGATTAACGTGTTTATCTAACTTGAATTACATGTATAGACTAGTTTTAATCAGTAAAGGTCAGTTATGTCCGTCGTGAGATAGGCAGACTTAAGCCCTCAACAGACGATAGGTTCTAGTTGTACAACACTAATTATCTCAAAGATGTACAAGTTTAAAGTCGTACATTTTTCACATACAGACAGTATTCCACTCCCTAGTAAACATAGTGCATCAGGTACTGAAAAGAATGTAACCATTAATAATAAAAAATAATATTCACCTTTTTATGTCACATGAATTTGATTACGCATGACACAAATGAGCCACGCCATGAGAAAACCAAAATAGTGGCTTTGCGACCAGTATGGATCCAGACCAGCCTGTGCATCCGCTCAGTCTGGTCAGGAACAATGATTTTTGCTTTCAAAGTCTATTGCAATCAGAGAAACCGTTAGCGACCAGCATGGACAAGACTGCGCGGATGCTGGCCGGAAACGCATTATGTTGGTTTTCTCATGGCGCGGTTCAAATCATTTAACTTTTCAGTGTCATCCTTTTTCGATTATACATTGCAAGCCATTTTATATTCAGATCAGTGTTTATTTTTTGGGCTGTTATTTCTGGAATTTCATTCACTTGCCTCTTATCAACTAATTATTTACCAATTTGTTGCTTGTTAACGTGGGTTGTACGTAAGGCAAAATTTACGAAGTAGAACATGTCCTAATCTGTAAAGCTTAAGTCAAGACTTAAGATTTACGAAATCAAGGAATAGCATCGTACACATGATAATATTTGGCTGTACATCTTAAATTTAATTGGTGTTGTACAACAAAAACCTACCGTCTGTTGAGGGCTATAGTAAACAAGTAAATTACCTGCATAAAGAGTATCAATTTGTTTTCAAATTGGTAAAAGTGACTTAAACTTTGAAATTAGTAAAAGAGTGGGTGAGGTATCAGAAAATTTATCAATTTAGCAAAAATAACAAGGTTTGGTACATGAAATGGATACTGTTTCAACTCTTATAAGTACACATTGAAATCCTGACTTAAATAAAGATGAAAAAAATAAATTGAAATCAATGTTGAATTACATATGACTCATTATGAACATTCAAAGTAAACAATTTATAATTTGTGTATGATCATAATAGGAGCTAGCACTTTACATTGTTAAAACATTTACCAATATCCTACAGATTCTATTCTAAAGAAAAGGGTGAAATAACTTCACTGTCTTTATTTTCATTTTGCATACCGTAAGCTAAATCAGAGTTATACTATTTAGTTTGTTTACAAAATGGTGCATATGAAAATATATGATGGTCAAGGAAGGCCACCTTCCAATACTAAAAGAGGATATTCCCCATAATACATTATACGATTATGGTTGCTTTCAGTAAGGGCCTGGAAATGATTCCATTATTAATTTTCAACTTGGTATTAACGAAATACAATGTACTTTTAGATCGTACTTTGCACTTAAAGATCGAGAAACATTCAACAAACTTTTTAAAATGTATTTTCTTTAAAAAGATCCATACAATATGGTATAGAATTTGGTTGAGAGGTCTAATCAATGTGATCAATACGTGTAAAATACGTGTAAAATAACCTCATATCTCATCTACAAAACTTACTAATACACGGCAGGAAGATAATATAGTAATGTATATAAAATGTCTGATACTAAGCCATTGTGTTGAAATTGATATTGATCATGATATAAAATATAGCTAATAAAATTACATTTATTTTAGATCCTAACTCTGTCCCGTGACTCAGTTAGGAATCCATTTCTGCTTCCCAAATGTACGTAATATCAGGAAATATCAAACCTTTCTCGCGAGTTAGTTTTTAGAGACCAACAAATCCTATATACTTGATGAATATTTATTTTATCTGTTTTCGAATGGATTTCTCCATATATAAAATGATCTATTTTATATTCCTACTTTATCGCGTGACATTCGCTTCAGGAACCAGCAAGGCATTTAGACAAAAGGAGTAATTTTACTTCTGTTTTCTAATAAATTATTACGTACTCTATTTAGATTTATTGTAGCGTCTAAATCAACTAATCGAATGATATTAATAGTATTTGATATAAGCAAAGCAAGTATGACATATGAAAAATACATGCATTTGTATTGGTCTTCGGAAATGTTGGGGTTGGCAGGGGTTTGGGAGGAGATTATAAGAGAATGACCATGAAAAACATAGTTAAAAGTTAATGTTAGAAATGTTAAAACAAATTAGGAAAGTGAAGAAGGATACCGGGTTGTGCGTGCGTGCGTTAGTGCGTTCATGCGTTTGAATGTGTTGACAAGGAAGGAAGGGGGAATCGGCGAGGCGGTTTTGAGAGGATATTAGAGATATTTACAATCCGGCTAAGATATAAGCAAATGTGAGAGATGTAAATATAGGCAGAAAAGTGTACGTGTGGCGGGATAAGGAGGGCGGATGTTGGATGCTGAAACATGTGAATATAATTATGAGATATTTTTTAATAAAAACTTTGACATTTACATAAGGGACGTAGAAATAGTGAAATTAAAACGCTAACTTTTAAACTTTAATCAGCTTTATTATATTTTTGGACCAAAATAATCATGGCTGGGAGGTACCTGACCATAAACAGTCGAATCTCTTTCCATTAACAGGACCAAATCGTGCGTGAAGTTTGAGAATGACTGGGGCAGCAGTTAAAAATGTTAATACAATTGTGAAGCTTCAAAATATATTTTCCGGCACTATTAAGATGCCCCCATTGACATTGACCTTTAAGATACGTTACTCTAAATTACCAGATAAATAATCTTTTCCTATACCCTTACTTGAATTCGATGATAATAGGCGCAATGGTTAAGAAGATATAGTGAAATTGATAACCTTGCAATAACACTTGAACGCAACGGATACACAGATGGTTACCCCGATGTCGACATCGAAGACAGGGCGAGTACAACAGCAGTTCCTATTCTTCGAGTAATCGAGGTAAAAAGGTTAAAGGGAAGAAAATATAGACGATGGCAGCGCAGTGCCAGGTTATATAAACATTGCAAGCTTAAGTGTGAAGAGCATATGCTAACATATAAATATAACGAAACTTAATATCTAACGTGCGAAGTTTGAACTAAGCAATGAGGACACATTTATGCAAATAAGAAGATTCCAAATACAGATGCGGAATCGGAATAATACGAATAATTAAGCTTCCCCAGTCAAACGTTATCAAGGATGTCTTCTGGCGGATTTACGACTTCAGACTTATATGGTATGGTCAGTTTTACTGTCAAAAATGCTTCGCATGTCTCACACTTAAATGCTTTTTTCTTCGTATAATGCTTCAATATGCGTTTTAAGACTTGGCATATACCGAAAACCTTTACTGAATGCACTGCACGCATAAGGTCTCGAATCCAGACGCCTTAGATAACAAAAATGTAAAAATGTGATTGAAGTTTAACTAAATACACTAATTTGTTTACATGAATTCGATAAAATGGTAAGACATTAAACATATTGTCTTGGCCTAATATATGTCACTGTCAATTTGAAACTAAATTCTTGTATATCTCATATATCTCATATTTCTTCTGTAAAACATGTATAATTACCATCATGGAAATACAAAAGAATACATTTTAAACAAGTCATACAGTTGGTGCAAAATGTTTTATGTAATCAGTCTTTACCGTTAAACATACTTTTTTCACAAAACACGTAATTTAGTACACACTCCTGTGTAAATTAGCTGTGGAGAGAGATCACGTGATAAAATTATACTAGTGAGTAGTTTGAGTTTCAGTTTATAGACTCGTCTGGTGTTAAGGTAAATCAGCCTGATCTACTTTGCCGTATTTATGCAAGAAACCATTATTGTATCGAAAAATAAAGGCTCATTCCATTATTAAAAGTACAAACACATCGCTGACCTCAAACCCGAACTATATACACCAATGACGTAAAACGGTCATGATTTATTTATTTATTTTACCGCATTTCACAACAGTTGTTATGTAATAGATACCAACCGAAGTGGAGGCATACATCCCTCTACTAACCTGAGGCCGTGCATTTACCACAAGATGAAGAACCATTTGTGGTTATGGCATGTGCAAATAAAACAGGTTTGAGTACTATCATTTACAGTAATCAGTTTGATAAATAACAACATAATTATGACATACAGGCTGAATTTTCATCAGTTAAAACTGCTAGTTGTATCAATGTTGTGCCGCTTAAGTAGCCTAGTGAGAGGTGGTAGGTTCAATCATGACTTCGTCATACCAAAGACGTGTAAATGGAACCAGAAGGTAGCTTCCGAAATTTGTGCTCAGCATTAATAGGATAGAACTAGGTCAGCTTGGTGTCAGTTAAATGTAACTGTCACCGTTGTTTATATGACTGAAAAGAAAGTCATTGAAGACGTCGCTAAACATAAACTCAAACATACATTACCTATGTAAATTGATCACAAAAAGATCACAAAAAGATATTACAATCATATAAAAGACAATGCAACCTCGATCGCTTAAACAGCATATCCATCCAGTTAGCTCAGTGAGACAATCAAAATAATTTAAAGAAATATCTCGAGAGTTCGATACAAGGGCCCTGCGCGTAAACCTTATCATTTGACAAAAGACGTTGCAATATTAATGAATTTGGTTCGGTTCAGAACATGAAAAGTGTCGGGTTGTCGTAAGCCAGGCGAAATTTCGGTTACCAGAATGATGAGCGCCGTAACGAACAGTTGAGCGACGCACTACATTTTTCATCGCGATGCGTGACAGTACGAAAATATTTTCTTCAAATCAATGCTTGTATATAAAATCCTTTAAACGGGTAATTTAAATAAATAGTTCATGTTATTAGATTAGGGTATTTAAAAACAATGTCAATGCCTGAAAACAGCAAATTCACAAACTAACAAAGATGAAAAGGTAAGGATGGACAGCACGAAAGTGATATTTTTGCAATAGATAAATTGCAGCTAAATAAGCTTATTATGTTCTTTCATATAGACCTTTTTATTCAAGCTAGGGTAACTATGCAAATTACACAGATGTTTTGAAATTAACGCGCATGTGCTCTTTACGTGTGGCGAAAAAGCTCCCAACGATAAGAAAACCTACACAAAATCATCATTTTATTACGAATTGTTTTGCCACTATAAGGTTGATTTCAGTCAAGGAATTTATTACACAGTATGCTTTGATTAAAGACATGTATGTTTTTAATCATATCTTACCTGAAAAGACTGCTTTATTAATATTTTCGTCAGAAAAGAACAAGTATTTCCAGCCCATTTCCACACATCATACTAATATAGAACTTGTTCCTTACATTTAAAACTGTCATTTGTTTCATTATATCTATTTTTCCCACAACTTAAAATAGTTGTTGTATATATTTATCTCCGACCTGAATGATATCTACATACTTGGCGGTCGCGGCTCCATGTCACTGAGGTTGCTGTTTTAAGTGATCTACCGGAAATCGTTACGTACCTATTGTGCAAATGACATGATAAAACATAGGACATCGTGGTAATAAAGATCCTTTCAGGGGTGTCCCCTAATTAGAGCGGATCATAAAATTTACTCAAGCATATAAGATGGCTTTGATGTGATGTACTTTAATGCATTCGGTCTCAATGCCATAATATAAGAACGCCCTCGGATTAATATATCACGTGGCGGAGCCGTTTAGTGAATCAAAAATAAACATTTTACGAGGTATCTAGTATTTTAAGTTCTATAAGAATATATTTTGGAACTTTAATGGACATTTTCATTTAAAACTACGAAAGCGTAGTTACAAAAAAATCTAAATTCGTAAGATATGAATCAAATCCAGGACTATAACTACATAACACCTAATATAAATCTCCAATTATTTTATTTCTTATGTTTACATGCTAGATCATTTTCATTTTGAAAATATATCATGAGCAGACGTCATTATCCGCAATTGAATAGAATAATTATGATAAATTTGAATTCCGCAAAAAATAGAACAGATAAAGAATGTAAATGTAGAACACCCCTCCCTGCTACACGCACACTCTCTATTAAATCTGACCGCGTCCGAACCAATTCGATAGTGTCATATAAAACCTTTAAATTCAAAGAATCAATAGAAATAAACAAATAACAGTTTTAAAATGATTATTATTATATTTAAACTTTTTATTTATTCATTTTATTTTTTTCTTCGAATTTGGAATGAAGTAATCTGTATGACTAGATAAAAAAAAATCAAAAGCTGAACTTTATTATTTTCAAATGCGACATTTAATTATATTTCAAGTATCATGTAAGCTAATTTCGACAGGTTGTAAGTTATATGAGATCATGTTATGAAATAGAACAAAAACCTTATAAATTAATGGAAAATACCATTTTTTAAATTTTTTTCTAACCTGAATTTGTCGAGAACAACATTGCTGAAAAATGTTTATTAATACAAAATCATCAAAGATAATGCTCATTAGTTAAACTTTATTAGCTATGGGTTTGCAAAGATCTACATATATTTTCCTTTGTCTTTCAGTGGATATTTACTATAAAACAAACTCATTATTGATCGAATAGACTGAAATACGGTATAACGTAATTTATATTGTACAGTCATGTCGTTTGCCCTACGTAGAGTGCGCATGCGCGAAAATTGTTTCCCGTTGCTAAGGAATTAGCATGGTGTAAAAAGGTCTATCAAATCATTACCGCTATCATACCAAACTATGTTGATTTCATTAAATCACTTAAAATGGCGGAGACTAGAGAACAGTTTCAAAAATCAGGAAAGATTGAATGAATCAGTCGAATAAAATTCATTTCATTTTCGTAAAATTATCCTGCTTATCGACAACGCCGCTTGACATAAATGGATTTGCAATCTTATTGCAAATATATACAGTTTGCCTTTCTAATAGTCCAGCAGAAAACTGTTGCGGCCAAGGTTAATGGACTGCGAGACTTGAAACAAATCTTGGACACTATTTATTACTTTTTCAACCTTGATGCGCATTTTATATCAATATATTTGTTGTCTTCCTTAATTAAGCACATCTATTAAGTGACCATATTTTAGGAGACTACTTTTTGGCGGTCAACTGGATCTGTCAAATGTATTTGTTACAAAGAGAATCAAATATGTGGCGACAAACAATACATCGATGTGATATCAAAAATTATAGTCTTGTGATTTTTTTCAATATTTGAATGTTCCGTTTACTATGATTTACAGAGATAATCAACATGTTCAACTTCGTGTCAGTTTTGACACTTGCAGATTTACCGTTTATGCTATTATTGGTAATAATCAAGGTCATTTTGTCCGACGTGAGAAGAAGCAGCTTTACGCCAATCAAAGATAACTTTAATACCACTTCTAGTAGCGTCTGCCTATCTGACTTTAATAAGTGAATGATATTATCGCGTTTTTCGTACACGCTGTTGAGGATTATTCGGTTAAATGTATTTAAAGCGGCTGTCTTACTGCTTACAAAACTTTAAGGCTTACTGGCGGAAAAAAAACACAAAAACAATCGGGCACCGCCTTAGAATTCCGGCAAACTTGTGTGTCCATTTTTAAGAACATTTGTAAAAAAAGCCGTTTTGTTCATGGTTTTAATGAAATCAAATTTCACGTGGTATCTCAAAGAAAAGGAACAACCTTAATATTTTATCACCAATATTGTTTATGCGTCAATAAACACTTTTTTACGATACAATCAGATACAATGCCTCGGCAATAATTCCTTTGAACTAGAGCTTTACAATGTTTCGAGCAAACTAAGTGCTTTTAAGATACCGCCATATAATATCGGGGCAAAGTACAGTAAACTAAAAAATATCACAAATCTGTACTGTCTCCAGCGCAAAACAAAATCATAACACATCCAGTCTGTGAAATTACAGGGATGTTTTGAGCAGATGTATTGCATATACTTAGCACTTCAACATATGATATTTTAAGCCGGCCGATTCCAATGTTTCTGAGATAAAAACGAGTAAAACTCCGATTTCAGGACACTAGATTTTGAGGCAAAAATGACCAAATATATATATATGAAATTGCAAGCACCCTTCATTTCAGAAATGCCAGATAAAGTTATAACATGCAAGGCATTAAAGGCCTAGATTCACTACTATATAAGTGTCCCGCCCCCCCCCCCCCACCCCCAAATCCAATATACAACTCCCATCGTATCTGCTGCTTATCAGCGATTATGTAACCGTAACTGATTATAGGGCAATTAGCACAGCAGGGACCACAACTAGACCATGAAGATGTGTGCAGTGGACTTGAAAGAAAATTTTCTTCAGTGAATGTGGAATGATAATATTAATATTAATTATTATTTTGATATTATATAGATGATATAATAACTATTACTTTAATGTTATAATAATAATCATCATCATCATAATCATAATTATTATTATTATAATTATTATATTACATAAAGGATGATTATATATACAGTAATAATATTGAAAATAATAATGATAATAAAACACAAGTATAGTGAAAACTTCACGAGTTCTTTGTGCTGACAAACAATATTTTTCTAATTGGAAACTGGGTTTCTTGTATTCATGTAATCAACATTATTTGAACTTAAAATTACTGAGTTCTATCTATAATGAATTTTCATTTTCAGTATGTTGCCAAAAGTCACTTTTTTCATGCTTTGCTTTGTAATTTTGAAATGCACATACTGTTTTCAATTTTAGACAAATGTTATTTACAGTATGTTGCTAGCTTTAGATGAGTGAAAGTCACATTTTTCTGAAATATCACAATTCTCCAGACAGACTTTGAAAAAGTAAAAACTTGCATATTTCTTTAAGTAAGTTTATCATTATTTCATTATTGTGAAAATAAGTTTCTGATTATCTTATTATTGTGTTTGATAAACAAATATTTTTCTTTACATAGAAATGCCCCCAAAAAAACTAGTATAACTTTAAAAGTTATCAATTATATATCAATTTAAAATAAATTACATTGTTTCCCCTTCTCACTAATTGATACACTTGTAAGGTAAACTGACTCTCTAATAAACATTGACCCTTGTTTATTGGAACCATACTGTGATGGTCATTAGCCCCCAACTGTGCTGGTGAAGACAGAAATCCATTGGCCCACTGCCAAAATCTAGGCCTTTAATAAGTATTGAAACGAATCAAACAGGATAAAATGTACCCAGAGATGTTATCTAATTGAAAACAGCGTTTATATCGTATACATAAATAGTATCATGATAAAATATTCTTTCAAAGTATATCAAGTCAGGCTATTCAACCGGATAATACAATATAACACTAGTTTAAAAGACTAACGGTTACAAAAGAATTTTACTGAATGAAAGAATTAAAAGAAAGAAATTTAAACATAGAATGTCAGTTAGAAACGAAAAAATAAAGTTGAGAGAGGTCATCCCTTTGCTGTTTTTGGGTCGTTTATTTAAAAAATTAAACAATCTTTATTATTTAACGGGATATATTGATGCTCAAATATAAAACACACCCTAATTAATATTTTAATATGATTTAACCCTGGTGGATTGAATTTTGGGCTTGATCGACCTAAACCTAAACTGGAAGACAAATATTACAACATATCAGCTCCTTTGACATTCTACATTTGAAAAAAACTGATAATGGAGATGAACAATTATAGTCGCGTTCTAATAATGGAGATTACATCCGTTTTCAGCGACAACCTGTCGGCAAATATCTATTTATATATCTCCCGGCTGAGCAACTGCAGAGTTTGCAAAACGTTTTGATTCCTCACGTTAACAATTTTACACTCCAAGTGTAGAGTTAATGTTTTACAAGTAGCTTTAATATTTTGTACATATAAGTAAGTTTGCATACATGTAAAACAAAGAAAATATTTGCAAACTTTGCACTGAATCAGCTGTCAAAGAACGTTAATTTAAGACAATAAAATACAAAGATGTCTTGAAAATGTATTTATTTTGCACTAGAAAACAAATACGTGGCGATCAATTAAATCATAATGAATACCCGCCGTTGAGAAATAGACAGGTGACATTACACAAAATATCGGCGTGATTTTACTGATTGTTCTTGGAGGTCATTCATATCTGATCAAATGATACAAATAATTGGGAATGAAATATGTCTGAAAGACACAAATGGTATACATTCTATAGTGTTAGTACTTGGTTCAGTTAACTTATAATTTGATAATTCGTAAAAAAAAGGCTATCGCGGTAATTTGTAATATTTCCTTATGGTAATTATACTGTGTCACGAGATAATATAACTTCGCCAGCTTATTTCTATGATATTGGTCTATGCTTTTGTTCATAATTACCAAAATGTCAATAATTCAGTATTTCTTGTACCTTGCTTTTTGTCATATGGTTAACATAAAATGTACTTAAAGTAACTACATTTTTATTTTATCTATATAATTTTTCATTTTGCAAAGTGAAAGATTAGAAGGGAGGTTTTATATTTATATTTTTTTTTTATTTTTGAGGGTGGGGTGGGGATTGGGGGTGGGGGTAAAATAATCAAATATATCTGTTCCATAAACTGAAGCCGATGTTTCGTTACATTTAATAACAGACTCAATCAGACCGGGGTTGTTTACCTTTATTAACAGACTCAATCAGACCGGGGTAGTTTACCTTTAATAGCAGACTCAATCAGACCGGGGTTGTTTACCTTTAATAACAGACTCAATCAGACCGGGGTTGTTTACCTTTATTAACAGACTCAATGAGACCGAGGTAGTTTACCTTTAATAGAAGACTCAATCAGACCGGGGTTGTTTACCTTTAATAACAGACTCAATCAGACCGGGGTTGTTTACCTTTATTAACAGACTCAATCAGACCGGGGTTGTTTACCTTTAATAACAGACTCAATCAGGCCAGGGTTGTTTACGTTTATTTATTTTTTGTTGGATTTAACGTCGCGCCGACACATGATAGGTCATATGGCGACTTTCCAGCTTTAATGGTGGAGGAAGACCCCAGGTGCCCATCCGTGCATTATTTCATCACGAGCGGGCACCTGGGTAGGTAAAACCACCGACCTTCCGTAAGCCAGCTGGATGGCTTTCTCACATGAAGAATTCAACGCCCCGAGTGAGGCTCGAACCCACATCGATGAGGGGCAAGTGATTTGAAGTCAGCGACCTTAACCACTCGGCCACGGAGGCCCCGTTTACGTTTATTAACAGACTCGATCAGACCGGGGTTGTTTACCTTTATTAACAGACTCGATCAGATCGGAATTGTTTACCTTCATTAACAGACTCGATCAGACCGGGGTTGTCCACTTTTCGTGTCTTAAATGACCTGTTGTAGATGATACATGTTTTGTTAGTTACCAAGTAAAGTCAAAATTACTTTAGCAAAGACAAATCCATTTAGCATTATTTCTCATACTAGATAGATTAAAACAAGTGACCACGTACAGCAGCGGCAATACAGATGTCCCCTACTGGTGGAAAACTTTGTAAACGTCCATCTCTAGTATTGCTGGCAATGCTTCAAGGTATGTAGGAGTTAAGGAAAAACTATTTACTCAGAGTTTAAAAGTGACCTTGACCTACATGCATAAATCATATACGCGTCATAATGAACATTTGTGTGCAAAGACATTCCTTCAATGCGCCTAAACGTTATGGAGCGAAAACAATTTTATATGACCTTCAGTATAGATCTTGAACTTTCATCAAGAACTATGGGTCATGTGTGCAACACATATTGTAATCATGTGGAATATCTTTGTAGTAACACAATAAAATGCCCCAATACAAATAAAACGTTGGGTGTTGAAAAAAAAGACTGACCTTAATATACAGTGACCAGAACCGTTTACCGACAATTATGAATCATGTATTGACACATTGTCTCATCGAAGGGTACGTCAATACTGACTTTGACCTATGACCTACAAACATAAGTCATGTACAACAATAATCTACGTATCACCTGCTATTCATAAAACATTTATGAATTTAGTTGCGATGCTTTTTGAGTAATTGAAGGATCAAGATTTCGGACAGACGGGCATAAAGTATTCCTTTATTCCACTCCGGGGAATATATCATCTAAATAAGCGGTAAATGAAAGGCGATAGCACCGTATATATACGAGGAATCTTTCAAAATATCTGCCACACTTAATTTACCCGTCATACAAAACTTTTTTACTATGATAAAACAATTAAGTGAAATAAGAACTGACTTTTAAGATCGGTCGTAGAAATGTAGCGGTGTGCCGTAACCATGGAAACGGTTACAGAAGCTGGTAATCGCGGAAACTCACAAAACATTCTTGTGTCATATTTCAAAAGGTAATAGTATTAGAAACTTGATTTTTTCATATTTTCAGTAAGTTATGAATACCTATAGTTTGCAGTGATTATATTCTAAATATCTCATTAAATTTCTTAACTGTCGGCAGCACGTGCAATTTTAGTAATTAGCACGTGCATTCAGTTGTGAACCAACAAGATGCCTCTTTTAATACATATGTTAAAGTGACAGTTTGCAAAAGGATGGTAAGTAAATGGTATCTTTAAACGTTTTCATTCCGGCTCCGTTACTTCAATAAGTCGCATAATTCTAGTTATTTTATATACAAAAACACTTTACAGTTTATTGACCAAATGAAAAACAAAATGAAATCCAAATGATTGTTTCACTATGATGACTTACATTCTAAACATTGTAAAACATACAAATACCATAATCTCGTTTTAAGAAGCAAACAGAACGTTAGTAGGGGGTAATGTGTAAAGACGAATTTCAAGTGTTGATGAATAACTCCGGATAGCCAAACCCCGGATTCCCCCCACCCCACGCACTACCCCTTACTCAATTTGAGCAACTTGAATAAATCCTAGACGTCTCATTTCTAGGGATAATTCTTTATTGCAACTTTGTACGACTGTTTCGATACTTTTCGATATGCACACTATATTAGAATCAATTTACTTTGAGTGAAAATACCGAAATGGTACGAAGTTACATTCTTCCTTTGTTTCATATAAACAATTAAATCTTGAGACCTCATTTTCAGTGCTTTACAGCATTTCGATGATATAAACATTAAATATAACATGTCTTCTCACCAAAAATGAAATAAAAAATATATTGAGATGTTAGATTACATATATTCAAGAAACACTATCTGTCTGAAAAACATCACCATCTGAAAATACTCCCATGAAATTTGTCATTAAGCGATAACCCGTATATATGTAGATATGGAAATTCACAGTGAAAGAGATCTAGATCTTTTCTCAATACATTAAGCAATACAGCTAAGCCAAACCTATAACTGTCACATCCTTATCTGACTCATATACAAGATGGAACTACATTTTGAATTGCAAAAACAGATCATCAAACATCATCTTAAATGCTTGGCGAACTTCACTTTTCGTAACACTTGGGCTCATTGTCCCTGCGCAGTTAGTGGGGACCGATGCGCTATGCTAACTGCCAAATGCTAAATAAGAAGTTGTTAATGCTAAATGTCAATAGCTTAATGTTAATTTCACATACTTAATGCTAAATGCTACATACAAAATACTATATGCCGTATACAAAATGCTAAATGTCATTAAAACTCTAAATGCAGCCACAGGAAAACACTGCAGCAATTACAAAGCAGAGACTGAAACACTCATAAAAGCCGTCTCAATGGTTGAAGACTCGGCAGAAGAACGCTCCTCAGTCGCCTCTCTCAAAGATGCACTGTCTGTTATGGAAGTTCTGATCAACAATAAAGCTCCGCAGCTAGCCAGGAGAATACAGAGCCTGAGTATAACCTGCAAAGTAGCACTTCAGTGGATTCCATCCCATTGTGGACTTGCAGGCAATGAAGAGGCAGACAAACTGGCTAAGCTAGAAGCTCAGTCAGAACAACCAACAAAACCTGTGAGTTACAAGGAGAAAGCCGCCATCATCAAGGCACTTACGAGACCAAGGATAGAGGAAGATGCTTTTCAACTCCTTGATCGGTCTGAACAAGTGATGCTGGTCAGGCTTCGCTCAGGGCACAGCAAGCTCAATGCTCACATGTACAAGCAATACAGACTGGTACCATCGCCAACTTGTTCATGTGGTGAGGAAGATCAGACTGCGTAGCATATACTTCAGAGATGTAAAAGGCATGAACATAAGTAGCTGCGACTGGCCGATAGATACCTCAATGCACTAGAAACTATATATAGGCATTGAGGATCTGCGGCAAACCACAAGTTTTATCGAGGCTACTGGTCTGACAGGTAGGTTGCGAACGAGAAGAAGAAGATAAAAACAAATTCTTTTTGTCAAATGATAAATGGTAAATCTCAAATTATCAATCTTTATGATCTTTATCTCTTCAACTAATGGATGTAACTTTTACTCATTTGAAAAAAAAGTTCTGCCTTCCTAATATAAAGCAATAACGTTGTAGTTGTTACGGGGACATGGAACCAAAACATTTTGTTGTAAAATGTTTATTATATAAAAGACTAAGATATGTAACAGAGACAAAATTATGTGAAAAAGAGCAATGATTATATAACTGATATATTCAGCTCTTTATTTCAATGAAAACTTAGCAATGAGCATTTTGACATTTATTGTTTTAACAAAAAAAAAATTATCAATGACAAGTACCGTTCGAAAGACAATATTTGAAATAAACAGTTCATAAATAGCATTTTTCATTTTGCATTAACACTTTGCAGTTACCATTGCGCATTGGCCTTCCTTAGGCATACATCATTTGGTATGTTGCATTTTATGTGAAGTATTTGGCATTTTGCATTAAATAATTTGCATTTAGCATTAAGTATTTGGCGTTTAGCATTAAGTTATTTGCATTTACCATTAAATATTTGTCATTTAACATTTGGCTATATTCGGACCGGCCTTCAATACATATCAAAGAAAAAAGAAACGAAGGAATAACGTATATGATAAAAGAAAAAAGAAACGAAGGAATAACGTATATGGCATGTAATCCGCTGCATTAATATTACAGATCCCATTATCACTACAAACGAAAAAAATCTATTAAAAATGTTGCTAGTGCTTATTTATTATGACAATATGATAAAAGAAAAAAGAAACGAAGGAATAACGTATATGGCATGTAATCCGCTGCATTAATATATGGAATGGTGTTAAACCGACGTATAAAATTTTAAGAAATTTAATTGCATGCGTATTATACAATATGTTCAAGCCGAAATTCAGCCATAGTTGTAATTATGTCCAAAAAATATTTTCTGATTAAACAAGGCACCTTGTTGGTTTACAACTGAATGCTCGTGCTAATTACTAAAACTGCACGTGCTGAGGACAATCAATAAATTTTATAAGATATTTAGAACATAATCGCTGCAAATAATAGGTATTCATAACTTATTGAAAATATGAAAAATTCAAGTTTCTAATACCATTACTTTTTTAAATATGACAAAAGAAAGATTTTTAGTTTCAGCGATTACCAGCTTCAGAAGCCGTTTCCATGGTTACGGCACACCGCTAAATTTCTACGACCTCATTTAAAACCTCCATTTGTTGCCGACTTTATTTTTATATACGTGAAAATGTTTTGTATGTTGGGTAAATTAAAATCCTTATGGAGGGTCCGTACACACGAAAGCTTCTTCAGTTAATATGACAGGTGATATTGTTTAAAGTGCAGACAATAGCAAACCGATTTAAATGTAATTTAATCTTGTCAGTACAAATCTACAACAACAAAAAAACATGTGAAAATGTTCCTTTTACCTTCGAAGATCGGTTTTCAGTGTCATTGTTAACATTTCAAACTGAAGGACAATAGTATTGTTTGCACGAATACATGTCAGACGAACATATGTAAATAACATCCGGTAGGCATGTGCATTAGCACACGTCTTTTTTTACAATCAAAAATCGTACAATCGTACTTCCTTTTTTTACATGTGTTTTAAAAAGGCAATGTCCCTAATGGAACAGCATATAAATGTTTTAACATTGACAAGTAAAATTTAACTACACAACTATTAAACATATGATTTACGTAATACAGCAGAAAAATGTGTTAACAATATCTCCTCACCGACAGATAAATTAGTAAACAATATCACTTCACCGACAGATAAATGAGTAAACAATATCACCTCACCGAAAACTATTCTATTTTAATATTAAGACTGATGACTTAAAGCTGAATGCCGCAGTAAAAATATTAAGCAAACTAAAGAATTTATGGAAAGGTTTCCGCTGTTTACGGATCGCCTCGTTTGGCATGGTGTTTTTATTAATGATTTAATTTTTGCTAATATCGGACCGTAGAAAACGGACACAGGTACCCAGAAAAAGGCAATAATAAACTGACGGTAGATTGTTATTGTCATAATGGTCATGTTGAGGAGGATGTTTATCATTTTGTTGGTATATTATTAGGTAATGTTTTATCATTCGGAATTTTACAGATCCTATTATCACTACAAACGAAAAAAATCTATTAAAGATGTTGCTAGTGCTTATTTATTATGACAATATGATAATAGATTTCTGCGTTATATACAGAATATAGAATTCAAAATGAATAATTAACTCTACAGTGATTACAATCTGATAAATATCCGCTCATTTAGAAGTACAAATTAGTACACCAGAACACAGATATCTTAACCAAAATTCACAATGTGCATAAGACAAGTAGGGTCAGTACATTCTGTTTCTTCTCACATGTTCTGTTATTATGGGTTTAAATGCCTTTGAATTCAATGGTAATTAATAATTCTTGTTCCTATGATCCAACGATATCAAGTGAGTCATTTAGGTAAGGTCCATTGATCGACATAGTAATGGGTTTTAAGAGGTAATATAATTGCCAATAAATGTAAGAAAATAATAAACGTGCGTTTAACATGTAAAGTAGGATTCAAAATGCACTAATTATGTAAGAAAATAGAAAAAAGTGTAAACTTCACAGGTCGCCCAACACGACAAAAACGAAAATGTTGCAGGCTCGGTTTGATTGAGCCTGTTCATGGACAGTAGTGGAAATGCATGCTACCGTCAACGCCCTCTAGCCCTGGGTTGAGCAGAACTCAACATTTACACATGTTAAAAGTACAAAAAGCAGTTTAGAGACATCCGCAGATGTATTTAAACCGCGGTGAACATGGAACCTTCAATGATACACGTGTTGAGGCGTGTAATTCCATGAAGAGCGGCGTTTGGTCCCCAGATAAAGTAAAGTGTTTGCCCCAAACGAGAAAACAATGGGCAGAACTAAACAAACTGGAATTTAGAAAGGGGATCTGATGGAAGGGGATGGAGCCTGCGTATCATAGGAACTGTCAAAAGACAAAATTAAAAAGCAGGCACCATATCCAAGGGGTGATTATACAATACCCAAGGCTATGAAAGCGGGAGTATTGGAACCACCCAGGCCGAAATGGTCATGTTGAGAAACTAAACAGTACTAATAACACGACATAAAAGTCGTGCTGAACGATCTGAGAGTATTAAAATATAACAGCCCTGATTGAATGTACGGGGAGACTTTTTACGGCCGCCACACGGCACAAACAACGCTGCTGTGATAATAAAATAGAAACATACGTGCACATATACAATGATAGCAACATGTCATCTCGAATTCACATCAACCAAAGAGAAAAAGACAGTTTGATACTGTAAAATGAACTTATTTGGATTAATAAAGGTAAACCGTTGCAATTAATTAAAGCAGATTGAAATTCCTGCAAAGTTACCTAAGCTACGTGCGTTTATTCCCGTTGTTTGAGCCTTGAAAGAATCCAGTCCATTGTCAGTTTGGTCAATTAATGTGTTTAGATATTCACACCTAAAGCTTTCCTCGTGTTTTCGCACTTTGCAGAAATATTTTTATTTGAACAAAAGTATTTAACTCGTGTATATAAAATGAGAACGAATATCTATCTTTCCTACAATCATATACAAATATATGCACTTTATATTTAAATGCGTAAATTAATTTCTAGCAGAGTTTAATCGTTATTCCCCCTTCGATATAAGCATGGCAATGGTGGCGACAACAAACATTAGCTATTATAATATTACTCTATTGGAATATTGATTTTATAAAATATCTAAAGATTGTATTACAACGGAAAGCATACCTCTATTTACATATTGATAGCCAAAACGAGTACAAATTATTAATAGATATTACATATTGGAGTAAGTGTTTTTTTATAAAACATCATGATCCAAGGAATATAATACTACATTAAATGTCGAACTTATAGAATGCTTGTGTGTGTATGTGAGTGTATTACGGTTTAAAGGCCTAGATTCATTACTATATAAGTGCCCCCCCCCCCCAATCCAATATACAACTCCCATCTTATCTGCTGCTTATCAGCGATTATGTAATAGCAACTGATTAGAGGGTAATTAGCACAGCAGGGACCCCAAGTAGACCATGAAGATGTGTGCAGTGGAGCTGAAAGAAATTAATTTTTCTTCAGTGAATGTGGAATGATAATAATAATTATTATTATTTTGATATTATACAGATGATAATAACTATTACTTTAATGTTATAATAATGATAATAATAATCATCATTATTATTATAATAATAATGATTATGATTATTATTATTTTTATTATTATAATAATAATAATTATTATTATATTACATATAGGATGATAAAAGATGCAGTAATGATATTGAAAATAATAATGATAATAAAACACAAGTATGGTGAAAACTTCATGAGTTCTTTGTGCTGACAAACAATATTTTTCGAACTGGAAATTTATTTTCTTGTATTCATGTAATCAATTATTGTGTTCCATCTATACTCAATTTTCATTTTCAGTATGTTGCCAAAAGGGACTTTTTTTCATGCTTTGCTTTGTAACTTTGAAATGCACATTCTGTTTTCCATTTTAGACAAATGTTATTTACAGTATACTGCAAGTTTTAAATGAGTGAAAGTCACATTTTTTTTAAATATCACAATTCTCCAGACAGAATTTGAAAAAATAAAAACTTGCATATTTAAGTAAGTTTCTCATTATTTCATTTTTGTGAAAATAAGTTTCTGATTATTTTATTATTGTGTTTGATCAACAAATATTTTTCTTTACATAGAAATGCCCCCCCCCCCTCCCCCCCACACTCAAAAAAAACTAGTATAACTTTAAAAGTTATCTATTAAGCATTAATTTAAAATAAATACCATTGTTTCTCCTTCTCACTAATAGATACACTGGTAAGGTAGACTGACTCTCCAATAAACAATGACCCTTGTTTATTGGAACCATACTGTGATGGTCATTAGCCCCCAACTGTGCTGGTGAAGACAGAAATCCCTTGGCCCACTGCCAAAGTCTAGGCCTTTAAAGTCCTTTTCATCAATTTGTCCGTCAATAAACGAAGGTTTCTATTAGTAGCAGTGAGCGCTATGCCTAACTTCATAGTGCTGCCTCACTAAAATATCATACCGTAGTCAAGAGGCACGATACTCACGCCCAGTCACAATATACTGACAAAGGGCTGACAAGTGCTAACAATATCCTCCTATTAATGCTGAGCGCCGGGTGAGGAAGCTAATAGTACAATTTTTACGTCCTTGGTGTGACACGGCCAGGTGCCGCTAGGCTACCACAATGTTTTTTTTTTAAGAATCTTATGTTAATAGAAATAATAATAAACAAGACCAGAGTAGCAAAGTTAACAGTGAATATTAGAAAGGTTCCAATGGATAAAGCATGCGCGGAAATACTGTGTAGAAAGACAGGAGTTATTATGTAAACACTAAAAATAAAATATACAGGATGACAGCGGAGGAGAGAATATGGGAGTAGTGAAAATTACTTCATGCACGATGGCAACATAGGAGGAAAAATAAAGCTATTAGGATAAAAATACATAGGATAGCTACGGAGGAGCCAGAATATAAATACTGCAAATTTAAATTCACCGGAAGGCAGTGGAGGAACCAGAATGTATATATTGAAAATAGAAATAAACAGGGTGGCAAAGGAGGAGCCAGAACTTATTTTTCTTTAAGTTAGTATAATTATTTGAGTCAGTGGCGCAGTGGTTGGCAGATTGGACTTTAACGACTGCGGTCCGGGTTTGATTCCCGGTCGGGGCAGATATTACGACTAGTGTTCAGCGCTAGGTGATTAACCTAAATTGGTACTGTTTCCAGCAGCATAGGCCTAGACTCGATTCTGGGGAGGTAAATTTGACAGCTACCTTTGGCTTCGGCTGGAAATAAGTTGTTAACGGAGGAGTCGAAATGTAGATATTGATAACTGAAATACACGTTTGGTAACGGAGGAGTCGAAATGTGAAAACTAATAACTAAAAAACACGTTTGGTAACGAAGGAGTCGAAATGTAAATATTGATAATTAAAATACACGTTTAGCAACGAAGAGTAATCTTAACAAAAACTTAACATTTATAACTTAAATACACATGGTCTCAGTACTGTATCCAGACACAAATTTTAACCGAGGCAGTATAAAATCTTCCGGGTATCTCCTCCTCAAGAAAGAAATTGGGATATGTGAGCGATTTCACGCGTTTTCTTGTTATTCAAAGGTTGTTTTAAAGATTTATGAAGTGTAATTTTGTTTTATTTTGTACATCTAAAGCCAAGGACAATAATCCTTTGTTTGTGAGAGTCCCACACTGAAGAACTTCCAAATCATCAATTGGTACATTTTTGTGAACGATAATTTTGGCCAAACCATTTAGACAGTTGTTCTTTATTATTGACCTTGCTGAAACAGTAAAGCGTCGTTCAAACGAATTAAATCCAACAGGTAAACATAGAATCAGCTTGACTATGGCATAAAAGTTTGCAAAATAATTCACATCATACAGCTCAAGCCCTGTTTAGAGAGACTTGGAACTTTAAATTTTATCATTTATGTGTTTGAACTTAACTATTAATTTACTTCATGTTGGTAAGTTATGCGAAATAGACAACGCTATTGAAGTTGTTTTCATTGATTCCCATTTAACAGCCATAAGTTCCTGGTAGCAGATAGGTACCATGTAATGCGTCTTCCAGTTGTCTCGGAAACTAAAATAGAAAAACTGGAAACTCCACTTTTCGCTCAACACGACAAAAAGGAAAATGTTGCAGCCTCGGTTTGATTGTGCCTGTTTTCATGGACGGAAGTGGAAATGCATGCTACCGTCCATGCCCTCTAGCCCCGGGTTGAGCGGAACTCAGCATTTACACATGCTAAAAGTACAAAACAGAAATTCTAGAGACATCCGCAGATGTGTTCATACGGCGGTTCACATGGAACCTTCAATGATACACTAGCGTGTAATTCCATGAACAGCGGCATATGGTCCCCAATTAAAATAATCGGTTTGCCCTAAACGAGAAAACACTGGGCAGAACTAAACAAACTGGAATTTAGAAAGGGGGACTGAGGTTATGGAGCCTGCATATCATAGGACCTGACAAAGACAAAATTAAAAAGCAGGCACGATTCACCTTGATGTGATAAATTATTGTGAATTAACTGGGTTTTTTTTTTTGAAAAATATCTATTTGTGAAACTTTTTGACAGGTCTATCTAAAACATTTTCAAACAATTTCAAATCGATAGATTTTATGATACGTTTTATATAATAACGACTTACTTATTACGTTACATATGAATTTCAATTTAAATACGAATGAGAAATTACAAAATAAATTTTCTAACACGTTATAAAAAGTATATTCTCACCCAGTCTGCTTAAAACTAACACAACAAAATAATTTACACTTCGTACCAATTGTATGTAATTAAAATAAACATTGTAAAGATATATTATCATGCTTTTGCTCTTTAACTGAATTAATGATTGAATGTGTATTTCCGTGACCTGTTTTATACTTAAGTTGAATTAATTCTTGATTGTGTAATTCAGCAGTATGTTTACATTTTTGCTCTTGTATTGAACTGATACTGTATTATGTAATTCGCCCGGCTTTTTGCCGTCTTTGCTCATTCATAAAATTAATGCTGGAATGTGTAATTCCGCCTTTGTTTTTTTTATTCAATTATTTTTAGAATGTGTAATTCGGCTTGATTGTTGACGTCTTTGCTCTTTAATTGATTTAATGCTGGTATTTTGTACGATAGATAGTGCGATAGGTATTTCAACAACAACACGTATTATGTATAGTTTTTTTTTTATCTCATCAACGTTTCGGCTAACGCCTTCATCAGGATAATACACATACAAATATAAACAACGGACGTGACGTAAAACTGATAACGTAACGTCAAATGGCGGGAAAACGTTAATCAAAATATCAAAATGCAAATACATATAATTATATACATATAATTAGTACAAGGTACTATCCCGGATATGAAAATACCAAAAATTTCCTATAGTAAGATTACATTTTTTTTTTGTACGATAGATAGTTAACAGTTGAACCAGCCATTATACTTTCACATCTACTATAGTGCTGCAGTTGCGTATGAGATGAGATATAACAGATGCCATAATTTTAAACATGATTGCAATAGAAATAGTTTATTAATTTTAAATCCTTCGACGTTTCTTCAGACTTAGTCTTTACACATGGTAATAGCATTTTAGCATGTTTGGCTTGCTGCAAACTTTGATCACTTCTTTTATATTATAACTAAAAATGATAACGGATTTTGTGTATCTTCTTGTGAGCTTCATACACGTATCAAGTGTAATGCAAAAAAAAAACAAAAAAAAAACAAAAAAAAAACATACTAATGGCGTGAACAAAAAAGATGGATATTTACATGAAGTCATTTAAGAAACAAATTATTTCTGTATAAACAACAATTTTCTTTTACGCAGAATCAGAAAAATATAACGATTTTCCAGACATCTCATGAATTAACTTTAAACGACCTTTTACAAATATTCAATTAAGTTAACATGCTGTGACAAATACGAAGTTGGACGATCATTTTTAAACGCATTGAAATTAACAACAATATCATTGTGTATGAATAAAGTGAATGATTCAGCGATAGATAACATTTAGCTTAACAAACAGATAGCTCAGTTTCATCGTTAGAGCACATTATGGTATGTTTTACAACCCTACTTGATCAAAAGATAGACTGTAAATTTACATTTTCAATTGATTTAATCAAATATTAGCGCATGGGTTTCCACTTTTTCTATTTAAACAAGGCTTAATGAATATGGTATTTTAATCATGTCAACGGAAGATCTATTAGACGCAGGCAAATACTACTTGCTTTGATTTAAGTTTTTTCATCAAAGTAATGAAAGGTGATACAACTGTCTCGCCACAAACAACGACTATCAGACACATCAAAACTTAGCAACAGACTTTCCCCCCGCACATAATCTTTTATAATGTTGCTATAATACACTTTAATTAATTTTTCTTATTAAATAAAGAAGGCTGAAAACTGTGAGTTATTATTCAACAATTCACTTTTATGACGTCAAAATTATTATGTCATAGCGTTAGACGGCATATTGGCGCGCTCAGGCAAATATATTATCGATACCGTCAAGGACGTATATAACAATCCTTGAAAACCTGTTAGAATCGAAATAAAATATCTCAAACAGTGATTTTACAATATCATCCCTTATTTTGACCCATAAAACAAATTTTAAAAAAAAAAGACAGAGTGTTTGTCATATCGAAATGGCTTTTAAACCCAAATTCATTAATGTCTGAAATCTTGATTGATAATCTTTAAAGTCTTCTGAAATACGATACATGTAATTTAGGTACTCGTGAAAAATATGCAATCACCAATTAAAAAAAAACAAATAACTCTTTGTGAATTGGTTTTCAAGTACAAAAGGTATTTATATATCGTATGATTTTGTACCTGTATTACACTAAGGAACTAAGGTTTTGGTTTCAAATTGGTGTAATTATTTGCTTTATGTTGGATTTAATTTTCTATAACCTTGCACTAACAATACGATATTTCTTTGATATCTTAAAATAGCATAATATTACGTCTATAGTGTTCAATGTCCTATTCAAAGCTTTTAGGCTTGAAATTGTAATTTTACTGATTTTCTCAACTACTCTTCTATCAATTTGTGAAAAGTATTATAAATGTAATGTAGACTTTTGCCTGTTTGTACAGTCAGCATAATTAGACATCATATTGTTTTGATATTTCGCATGTCCATGAATATTACAAAATAAGCGACCAAAAAGTAGGATGCTAAAATAATTGGCAAAAATGTAATTTAACAATACTACAAAGACAATTGGTGAATTTCAATGCTCGTTAAATCAATTAATTATATATAAATTATTTTGCATTGTAAGTAATACTTTTTAACAACAAATACATTATGTATATAAGACACTCAGTCTATATTAAACATATTTTTCTTCTAACTCATATCTGAAGCTTAGTTAAAATATGTGCCAAATTCTGATGAATTGACACTACAAAATACATTGCTGATATCAGATTGAAACTATTATCATACTTTGTTTCCGTGCAGGTAATTTTGGTCGTCGTTTAGACAGCAGACAGAAACAGGTCATCTTAAGCAATAGATTATCAATTTAGAACTTTTTTCATCTGATATGTGCAGACACACTATGAGTTTTTCATGTAGGTTTTATGTTTTGTTTTCTTGTACAGTGTTAACGTCACGCATAAGGAAAACATTTCCGGTTATTATTCAGACACATATGAAGTCATCACACTTCCGAAACTTATAGCGTACACTCCTTAAACATTAAAGCATTTATTGCTACCTGTACTGGATAAGAGTTATTTCAATTATTTTGTTATAACTATCACATTCATTGAAACGTTTATCAGTCTTCTTGATTTTCTCATTTTATTAGTATTTTCTGCATCACTAGCTCAATCAATTATACTTGGATTTTTATATGCACGTTTTTATAGAGAACAACCAAGGGCTTAATTATTTATACGGTAGTTATAAGGTTCTCTTCATTTTATTTCTTGTTTTCATTTTTGTATCAGGTTGTCACACAATTTCGTTACAGGCAAACCCTGTATGAGACTTTTACTTAATCTAACGATACCTCGGATGTCAAATTTCCACACCGATTAGAAAAAATATTAGTTTCTTTAAGGCCCTACTCTTTATCCATGTATACCAACTTTGAAAACTCTACGGTATGCCAGCGGGAACATGTCAAAAGGAAATTGCCCACTACAGCGATAGATCAAACCGGAAACAAACATTTTTTACACTTGTTTTAGAAACTAGCTCAATATACATTCTTCCTACGTAAGAGCGTAACAGAAAATAAAGAGGATAGAATTTTATCATGGAAAATCCTATTTGCCTGAGGCGGGATTCAAACCCCGGCCGCTCAGGAGGAAGATCAGTGTTCTAATCACTAAGCGAAAGAGTCGACCCCTGACACAGTTGACAGAGATTGGGTTTAATCTTCATAAAAGTCATCATATATGACGACGTGAATGCCATATTGGCAAAGAAAGTGTCATTTTAGGCACTAGATAATGTCTGTTTCTCAGACGAACCCCATCTTACGCCTTTAAGGCATAACAGAAATTGAAGAGGATAGAATTTTATTATATAAAATTCCATGTGCCTGAGGTGGGATTTGAACCCGGATCGCACGGGTGAAAATTCAATACCCTAACCACTCAGCCAAAGAGTCGACTGAGTCAAATCTCAGAAACCTTTGAAAACCTGATTTCCGTGATCTTGCATGTAGAGTCAGTGACCAGTGTTCAAAATATTCCAATATACACTTTTGACAATACGATTGAAGAAGAAATCAGCAATCTAGATATGAATATAGTATATCAAAATATTTCAAATTCTATGTGAACTCGACTTTTAAGATAAATAGGTGAATTCAAGGAAACTTATCTTTAAAACTAGTCTAGTATTTGTAATAATTTTGAATTATCCTCTGTTTTGGATAGTACAGTTAAAACTAAAACAAGACCACTTTCGCATTATGAATTTAAAGACAACAAACTATTATTCATATTGTTCAAGACATCATTTAACGTAGAAATAGAGACTATCATGTTAATGCAAAGAAAAATGTACTCTCCAGTGGTTTGATTAATATTCAGTTTCAATTTTCGTGTATTTTGTAACTTTCTCAGATACCCAGTGTACTTCAAACAATTCGTATGAGTTCTTTCTGTTTAATCTGATGAAGTCAGTGTATAATATCATCTTGATATTCATTGTATTGTTCTATTTTATAAATTCATTGTTTGAGAAAATGACGAAATATCTCAGTTACCGAGTTAAATGACGATAACAGAGTCTACACCCGCAATAAGAATTGGGTCTAATATTCATTCTGTCAACTTGTTTCCACTTTTCTCTATTTTTTTGACATTTTCTTTTAGATGTCTATAAGTACTATTTTAACTGCAGAAATTGAAGTAATTAGCTTCCAGGAACATGCTTACATTTTAAAACCGATAATACCTTTCAACCATAATATAAATATCTGGAATATTACATATACCATGCGTAAAATTAACAAACTATTTGCAAGCTCTGACCTTAACCAGCTAATAAAGAACAATTATTGAAGACAATGTTCAAAGCTGTTTTTTTTTTCTTGTTTTTTTTTCTTTTTTTCTTTTTAAAATTATGGTTGTACTTGACAACTACGTCGATTGCAAAAAAATGAATACCCTCCTAGGAGACAAAGTAAGGTGTAATTACGCTAGGGTCATCTATTTCTTACAAGTTTTATTTGAGGGTTATCTGTTTCTGATAAAATGATCCAAATCACCATTATCTGAGACAACGCGGCGCGGCGTATAGTATGAGTTTCTATAGCTTAACTACTGTAATTAGTTTTGACGGTCGTCTGTAGTAATTTAATATATGTTATATTGTTTAATGCTTTTGTTCATAACTACAAAAATGTCTACATTTCAACAAATAATGAATTACAACGTATCGGTTTTAACGGAACAAAGAAAAATATTCTACAATTGCCATACTTAAATAAATATAGTATATGTTTTGTTCTGTACATACACATTGGCAATGTAGGAGTCGAAATAAAACTTTTAGAACAAGAAAACATAAGATGGCTATGGAGACGCCAGAACGTAAATAACTTAAATTTTAAATTCACCCGAAAATACACTTTTGGACAACGAAGGAGCCAAACTAAACTGTTGTCGATTTTCATCGTTGAACGTAGTAAAAACAGCAAATTCTCATGTGTTTCCGTAACATATACATGTAGTTTGTCAGTAAGTTTTAAAACCTTCTTAAGAAATGTAGCATTTGGTTCGAGATATCTAACAGAATGTCTTGTTGTCGAACGATTTGGAGGCCAGTCACTTTAATGGAATTAATACTCGAGTGTGTAATTCGGTCAGTTTTTTTACATCTTTGTTCTTAAATTAAGTTAATGCTGGTAGTTTGTACGATAAATTGTTAAAAGTGCCACCAGTCATTTTACTTATCCCTTGTATTGTATTGTCTTCCGGTCAAAATCCATCAATTCGAGAATGCAATCAATCTTAATACTTTAACAGATTCTGGCGATTCATTTCCGGTTAAAATCAATGCTTTACAAATAGCTTTTATATTTAGCATACATGAAGAATAAACCAAATATATGCAACATCTGCACTGGACCAGCTATAAAAGGACATTCTTTAAATCATTACACGAAACTATCATAAAAATGTTTTTATATTGCCCGTGCAAACATATACGTAACGGTCAATTAAATAAGAATAAATACCTTCCCTTGAGATAAAGACAGGTACGGGGGTGTTCCAAAAGTAATGTCATTTGCATCGGTTCTCCTATACTGCAAATGTTCTGATCATTTTAACTTGCTCTGCCCTTCAAAATACTCTCCGTCAGCCTGAATACACCTTTTGAGCCGATCGATCCTCTTTTGGAAGCATTGTTCTTACTCTTCTATGGGAACACCCATCAGATACTGATAAACAGCAGATCCAGGAGCATTTCTCGATTTGTATCTCTTTACAGACAGATGATATTTAAGTTTGGGAAACAGAAAATAGTTGCAGGGGGCCAGGTCTGGCGAAAACGGAGGGTGTGGAAGGACGGTAACCTTCTCTGACTCCAAAAACTCGGTCACAATGCGTGCCTTGTGAGCGGGTGCATTATCATGCAAAAGTCGGAGGTACTTAAGTCCCGTTTTGGGGCGGCGACTTTTGTAGTAGTTCATCAATTTTCTTAGAACAACTTTTTTATAGAATTTTCCTGTGACCGTGCTGCCTTTTGGTACCAGAATTTGAATGATTGGACCCTTATGTGTGAAAAAATACATACAAAACCTTCTTCACCGTTCGTATTCGTTTGGCAATACTTGGGCGTCTCGCAATTTTGGTGACCCAAGTTCGGTTGGAATACTTCCGCTTTGGTTCAAAATAATAAACTCAGGTTTCATCACCAGTAACTATATTATCAAAAACCTTTTTGCTGAAATTTGGGTACATGTTCTTAAGTTTTTTTTGCAATTGTTACACGGGTCCTCCTTTGTTCATCTGTTAACCAATGGGGTATCCATCTTGCATTTATTTTTCTAAGTTTTAGGTGTTTCTTCATAATTCCATGAACTCGTGCTAACGACAAGTTTGTCATTTTGGCCAATTGTCTTACGGTGAATCGGGCATCCTTTTTTAGCAAATTGAAGATATTTTCGATGTTACCTTTCGGCGTAGTTGTTGCAGGACGATCTGTGCGAGCAGCATCTTTGAGTTGCTGCTGTCCGGTCCTAAGTTTAGCTGCCCACCTACAAATAGTCCTATGAAACATTTGACCCTCCCCATAAATGTCGCACACCTCAACGTGAATATCTACAAGCTTCATGCCGAGTAGCGACCTACCTTTTATGTAGGCCCTAATTTCAAGCACATTTTCAGCTCTTTTCCCAGTCATTTTGTGTAAAGTGTAATGAATACGCTATAAAGCAATGTACACTGTACCAAGGTCAGTGAAGGTGTGAGCGAGATATTTACCTATGTTACGATTCAGTGATCATTCTATCGACACGAGGTGGTTTTGTGTACACATGACACGATTTCCGCGAAATAAAACACAAATGACATTATTTTTGGAACACCCCTCGTATTATTAAGTTTTCTTAAGGTCGGCGTGCTTACCTATTTATTTCAGATTGTAATTTGATCAATGTCATCCATATGTGATACAATGATCCAAATAATTTATTATAATATGTATGTCTGAAAGACAACAAATGGTATAAAATCTACAGGGTTCAGATTACTTATTATTTGAAAACTCATTGAGAACGGCTATCGCGGTGAATTTAAATGTTTCTTTATGATAATTATACATTGTCACGCCATTGTATACATCATTACCAGCTTATCTCTCTCTATTGTTTTGTGCTTTTGTTCATAATTACAAACATTTCAATAATTCAATAATTCATATATGACAATGTGTCGGTTTTAACTGTAAAAGGAAAACAAACAGTTTGCAAATATAGAATTGTTAGTGAGTAAACAGCGGCTGATATAAACCATGTATAAATAAATATTTTGCTGTTTTGCCAATAGCGTTATCATTTAATTTACCTAAAGTACAAAATTCTAGCTGTACCGTGAGGAAACCAAACTAGTGTATTTGCGACCAGCATGGACCCAGACCAGCCTGATCAATGCTGTTCGCATACGGTTTCTCTAATTGCAACAGGCTTTGAAAGCGAACAGCATGGATCCTGATCAAAACACACGGATGCGTAGGCTAGTCTGGATCCATGCTGGTCGCAAATGCACCATGTTGGTTTTCTCCTGATGCAGCTCAAAGTTATTGTAACTGGTTCAATAAAATGTGTTTTTGTGTATGTTAAGGAGGAAGGAAGGACTTATTTTGTCTAAAATAAATTGAATATATCTATTTCATAGACTGAAGCCGATACGTGCGGACATGACGGTTGTAACACATTTCCTTACCATTTATTAACAGACTCAATCAGACCGGGGTTGTTCACCTCTATTAACAGACTCATTCAGACCGGGTTGTTTACCTTCATTAACAGACTCAATCAGGCCGGGGTTGTTTGCTTTTATTAACAGATTCAATCAGACCCGGGTTGTTTACCTTTATTAACAGACTCAATCAGACCGGGTTGTTTACCTTTATTAACAGACTCAATCAGACCGGGGTTGTTCACCTTTATTAACAGACTCAATCAGACCGGGTTGTTTACCTTTATTAACAGACTCAATCAGGCCGGGGTTGTTTGCCTTTACTAACAGATTCAATCAGACCCGGGTTGTTTACCTTTATTAACAGACTCAATCAGAACAGGGTTGTTTACTTTTATTAACAGACTCAATCAGACCGGGGTTGTTTACCTTTATCAACCAACTCAATCAGACCGGGGTTGTTATCTTTATTAACATACTCAATCAGAACGGGGTTGTTAACCTTAATCAGAACGGGGTTCTTCACCTTTATTATCAGACTCAATCAGACCGGGCTTGTTCACCTTTATTAACAGACTCAATCAGACCGGGTTGTTTACCTTAATTAACAGACTCAATCAGGCCGGGGTTGTTTGCCTTTATTAACAGATTCAATCAGACCCGGGTTGTTAACTTTTATTAACAGACTCAATCAGACCAGGGTTGTTTACTTTTATTAACAGACTCAATCAGACCCGGGTTGTTTACCTTTATTAACAGACTCAATCAGGCCGGGGTTGTTTAACTTTATAAACAGACTCCGTCAGACCGGGGTTGTTTACCTTTATAAACAGACTCAATCAGACCAGGGTTGTTTACCTTTATTAACAGACTCAATCAGAACGGGGTTGTTAACCTTAATCAGACCGGGGTTGTTTACCTTTATTAACAGACTCAATCAGACCTGGGTTGTTTACCTTCTCAATCAGACCGGGGTTGTTCACCTTTATTGACAGATTCGATCAGGCCGGGGTTGTTTACCTTTATAAACAGACTCAATCAGACCGGGGTTGTTTACCTTTATTTACAGACCGGGGTTGTTTACCTTTATTAACAGACTCAATCAGATCTGGGTTGTTTACCTTTATTAACAGACTCAATCAGACCTGGGTTGTTTACCTTTATTAACAGACTCAATCAGACCGGAATTGTTTACTTTTATTAACTAGACTCAATCAGGCCAGGGTTGTTTACCTTTATTAACAGACACAATCAGACCTGAGTTGTTTACCTTTATTAACAGACTCAATCAGACCGGGGTTTTCCGCTTTTCTTGTCTGACATGATCTGTTACAGATTAAATATATTTTGCTAGTTACTGAGTAAAAACATTACTTTTGCAAAGATAGATCAGTTTAACATTCCTCCTGATACATTTGTACTTTCGATGAATATACATATTTGTTAAAATAAGATTTGGAAATAAACTATAACAAGTGACCGAGTATAGTAGCGGCAATACAGAAGTCCCATACGGGTGGAAAACTTAGACTGTATTAGAGTTCGTCCCTTGCATATGTTGGCAACAGTGTTAGGATTGACAATGTTCCAAGGCATTCAGGAAACAAGAAAATCAATCTTTACTTGTCAATAGTTACTTTGACCTATAGCTAAAAGCATAGGTCATGTACGCAACAAATTGTCTCATTATGGGGAACATTTGTGTACAGTACCAAGACATTCCATCAAAAAAAGAAAAAGTGGAAACTCCACAGGTAGTTCAACACGACATAAACGAAAATGTTGAGGCTCGGTTTGATTGAGCCTGTTCATGAACGGTAGTGGAAATGCATGCTTCCGTCCACGCCCTCTAGCCCCGGGTTGAGCAGAGCTCAACACTTACACATGCTAAAAGTACAAAAAGCAATTTAGAGACATCCGCAGATGTATTCATACGGCGGTACACATGGAACCATCAATGATGCACGTGTTTAGGCGTGTAATTCCATGAAAAACGGCGTATGGTCCCCAGATAAATTAATGGGTTTGTCCCAAACGAGAAAACAATAGGCAGAAGTAAACAAACTGGAATTTAGAAGCGGGGTCTGAGGTTATGGAGCCTGCATATCACAGGAACTGCCAAAGACAAAATTAAAAAGCAGGCACCATATCCAAGGGGTGATTATACAATACCGAAGGCTATGAAAGCGGGAATATTGGAACCATCCAGGCCGAAACGGTCATGCTGAGAAACCAAACCGTACCAATAACACGACATAAAATCCGTGCTGAACAATCTGAGAAAATCGAAATATAACAGCCCTTATTGAATGTATGGGGAGATTTTTACGACCGCCACACTGCACAAACAACGCTGCACATGAATGTTATGGAGAGGAAACAATTTTAACTGACCTTCAATAGTGACTTCGGCCTTTGACCAAGAACTATGGGTTATGTGTGCGACGCATATTGTAATTATTTAGAACAGTTCTGTGTAGTAAAACAGAAAAATCCTCCAATGCAAATGATTGTTATGGAGTGAAACATAGACCTAAACAATGAACATTACCTTAAACCAACAAGTATAGACAATGGGTTGACACGTTGTCTGATAAAGGGGAACGTTTCTGCGTAGAACTAAAATGATCCAACAATACATATAAAAGTTATGGGGATTAAAGAGTTTTTTACTTGACGTTCAATAGTGACTATGACCTATGACCTTTAGGCAAAAGTCATCCATATGCATGATCTACGTTTTGCCTGCTTTTCACGTTTTCTGAACCTAGCTTGTATACTTTTTGAGTAATTGCAGGATCCAGATTTGAGGCCGGACAGACGGAGTATTCTTATAGTTCTGTCTGGGGACCATATCATCTGCATAAGTTGTAAACGAAAGGCAGGACATTCTTTATATCATAGGTGAAATGGTTGAAAGTTAAGACAAAAAGGCAAGACTTCCTTTATATCATAGGTGAAATGGTTGAAAATTAAGACAAATACACTAGCAAACCGATTTAAAAGTATTTCAATATTGTCATAACAAATAAAGAAACAAAAATGAACAAATCATTAAGAAAATGTCCTTTTTACCTACAAAGATTGGTTTTCAGTGTCATTGTTAACATTCAACCTGAAAGACAATGATAAGTTTTGAACGAATATATGTCAGACGAACGTACATCGTTGTTTCGATGATCAAACATCGTACTATCGTACTTCCTTTGTTATATGTCCTTAATGGAACAGTGTATACATGTTTTAATATCGTCCAGTAAAATTTATCTGTACAACTATTAATTTAAAACATACGTTTTACGCTATAGGTTAATGATTTAACAATATCACAGAAAATAATTCTTACTGATTGTTATAAAGACTGATGACTTCAGGCTGACTGCCGATGTAAAAAATATATAACCAAACTTAAGAATTTATGATGAAAAGGTTTTCCGCTGCTTACAGACAGCCACTTTTTGTGATGAATTTACCAATAATATTATAATACTTTTAATGCAATTTCGTTTTCGTTACTATCAAACCAAAAAAAAATGGACACGGGTACCCAATAAAAGACAATAATAAACTTGAGGTATGTCATTTTTTTAATATCGAAGAAAACACCACTTGACCAGCTGATTACTTCAGAAATCAATTAACTCAGTTCTATGGCTATTAGCAATTTTTGTTCATCTGATTAAAGAATACCAAATAAGTCATTTAGGTAAGGTCCATTGATCGACGTAGAAATGAGTTTGAAGAGGTAGATATTTGCCAATAAATGGAAGAAAATGATGCATGTGCCTTGCGTTTCACATGTAATATATGAACAACATGCAATAATTATGTAAGAAGTCTAACATACTTGCACATAGACAGTGATAGCAACATCTCACCTCAAATTCACACCGACCAAAGGTAGACAGACAAAATAATAATATAAAACGCAACTTATTGGGATTAATAAAGGTGAACGTTCGCAAAGAATCACTTAATTATATAAAGCAAATTTAAATACGTACAAAGTTACCTAAGCTACGTGTGTTTATTCCCGTTGTTTGTGCCTTGAAGGATCCCAATCCATTGTCAATTTGTTCAATTAATGTCTTCATGTATTCATATAATCACAATACTTAAAACTTTCCTCGTGTTTTCGCACTTTGCAGAAATATTTTTATTTGAACAAAAATATTTAGCTCGTGTATGTAATATGATAACGAATATTTATCTTAAAGTTTCCTAAAATCATATACAAAAAATATATAGATTTCATATTTAAATCCGTAGAATAATTTTAGCAGAGGTAATACGGTATTTCCACTTCGATATAAGCATGGCAATGGTTGCGACAACAAACTGTAGCTATTATAATATTACTCTATTGGAATATTGATTTTATAAAAGATTTAAAGTTTGAATTACAACGGAAAGCATACCTCAATTTACATATTACATTTATGATAGCCAAAGGAGTACAAATTATTAGTTATTACATATTGGAGTCAGTGTCTTTCATTAAACATCCACGCAATATTTTACTACATTGAATGTCGAACTGAAAGAATGTTTGTGTGTGTAGGGGAGTGTGTTACGGTTTAAAGTCTTTTTCAACCATTTGTCCGTCAATAAAAGGTGTCTGTTAGTAGCAGTGAGCGCAATGCCTGACGTTATAGTGCTGCCTCACTTAAATATCACACCGAAGGCAAGCGACACGATACTCCCACCCAGTCACAATATACTGATAAAGGGCGGACTAGTGCTAGTAATATCTCTTAATGCTGAGCGCCGAATGAGGAAGTCAATAGTATCATTTTTACGTGTTTGGTGTTACACGCACAGACACTTGGGGCTCGGACCTCCACACACCCCATTCTCCTCCGCCCCTGGTTAAGTTTAGCCAATATATTTTAGCATTTGACCATGTATAAAGCATATGTGACGATCATAAAACGCATTTTGTAACATTTCAGCGTGCTTTTAAAACATGTATTTTTACCATCAATGCTCTCAATACTAGAAGATATGCAACATTGCACGAACAATGGGAACACTTGCTTGCGCTGTACCCTCGCTTTGTGTAGCGCATGTCATAAACCGGGAACCAAAATTGTTACTCTTACGGCTATGTTAAACCAGATCATCACTTCTTTATGTAAACAAACCTCGTGTAACACGTAGTGAAGCGATAATCCGGTATAATGCAGGCGAAACAGTATCAATTTTGGTACCCGGCAACGATATGCGCAGTTCAAAGCAGGGATCTATTCGCAAGGAAGTGTTTCATAGAATTTAGATAGATTGATTTATATTATTTATTGATTTCTCGTCGGAATACAAATGACAGTTGTCGGGACCGGTGTCATTTGACAGAATGGTAACAGATCTGACGATTGATACCAGTGATTTATTGGTAGGGGTTCATTTAAACGTTTAACTGGCTATTGTTTCCCTAGTGTTCGTGAGATGTTTCATATCTTGTAATATTGAGAGCATTGATGGTAAAAATGCATTTTTTAAAAACACGCTTAAATGTTACAAAATGCGTTTTTGCTCAATAGATGGTAAAATGCTAAAATATATTGGCTAAACTTAACCAGGGGCGTAGGAGAATGGTGTGTGTGGAGGTCCGAACCCCAAGTGTCTGTGATTTATAACTTAAATCGCAGGGACTCTGTATCCAGACACACATTTAAACCGAGGCAGTATAGAACATTCAGGGTATCTCCTCCCCCTGAAAGAAATTGGGGTACGTGAGGGTTTTCAGAGGTTGTTTTAAAGGCTTATGAAGTGTAATTTTGTTTTATTTTGTACAACGAAAGCCAGGAGCAATTATTCTTTATCAGTGAGAATCCACGCCGAAGAACTTATAAAATCATCAATTGGTACATTTTTGTGAACGATCATTTTGGCCAAACCGTTAAGACAATTATTGACCTTGTCCAATTTTTTAGTCGTCTATGGGCACTAAACCGTCGTTCAAACGAATTGAATCTAACAGGCAAACAAAGAATCAGCTGGACTATGGCATGAATGTTTGGAAAACAGTTCACATCGCACAACTCAAGCCTTGTTTGGAGAGACTGTTGGTAATTTTTGAGAAATAAAAAAACGCTATTGAAGTTGTTTTCGTTGATTTCCATTTAATAGCCATAATTTACTGGTAGCAGATAGGTACCATGTAATACGTCTTCAAGTTGTTTCGGAAAATAAATTCTAAGATGCTGTATACTTATTTTAGAAAGGGGAAAATGATTCATTAATAATATTTTAGTATGTTTGGCTTGCTGCCAACTTTGATCTACCGATCACTATTTTTATTTTATAACTATAATAGGAGCGGAAAAATGTGCAGTCCGATACAGAACTCGAACCTGCGACCATCTGCTTGCGAGTCAGATGCTCTACCAACTGAGCTAATCGGACAATTGATATCATAGACTAATTAATAATATATACATTATTTACGCACTGCTACATTTCTCTCTCCTTTTTTCAAAGACAAACTCAGATTTTTTGACTAACCCAGCCATTGCTTCACCCTAGCTCTAGGATTCCAAGGCTAGTCACCACACTCACGGCACCAATGTAATAGGAGCAGAAAAATGTGCAGCCCGATACAGGACTCGAACCTGCGACCTTCTGCTTACATGTGAACATTGTATATGTATACTCTTATGTTATGTTACATGTTACTAGAGTTAATAAAATGTTTGTTATGTGTTATGTTATGCAAGTCAGATGCTCTACCAACTGAGCTAACCGGACAATTGATATCATAGACTAACTATATGCATTATATACACACTGCTACATAACTAAAGATACAAAAATAATATCGAATTGTGTGTATCTTCTTATATACTTCATACACGTATCAGTATAATGCAAAAAATAAGAATGACGTGAGCTGAAAATATGGATATTTATATGAAGTCATTTAAGAAACCAAGTGTTTCTGTATTAGCAGTCATTTTCTGTCACACAGTATTTTTTAGTCAGAAAAGTATAACGATTTGCCAGATATATCATGTATTAACTTTAAACGACCTTTTGTAAATATGCAAAATTAAATTATTACACGATGTGACAATACGCGGTTAGACGATCTTTTTTAAACGCATGGATGATAACAAAAATGTCCTTGTGTATAAATAAGCGAATGATTCAATTAAAGGAAACATTCCGTTTAACCAACGGATAGCTCAATTTCATTGTTAGTGTACACTATGGTATGTTTTGCAACCCTACTTGATCAAATGATATATTGAGAATTCATATTGTTAAGGTGGAATGCGCCCCAAATTTTTTTGCCGAATTTCGTCCTGAAATTTATACTGTATAAAATTCAAGATATATGCGATTGAGCTCCGGTTTTACTTTATCGCCATATTGTTCGTGATTTTTGCTATTGTGTCACAAACATGGCCCCTGACGTCACTTTTTGTGCAACGCCCAGTTCCGGGAGCTTTCGGCATTTTTCCTTTCCTGCGCTCTGAATGTCATATCAATGAAAAATACAAAATAATTGTCACTTTGCATTCAGAAAATACTACTTAATGGTATAAAATTCAACGAATTAGGATTTACGCATAGGACATCAGAGACGATTTTGTGACGTCAGAACGAAAAACTCACATCAAGTTTTGTTACAAATTTTGCCTTAAAATCCAGTTTATAAAAAATCGACTCAATAAAAAAACGTAAAATTTTGGTATGTTGTTTCACAGTGTGTGTACGTTAAGTAGACACATAAATACTTAGAGATCACCGACATCAATTTTTCAATATTTGACGATATTTTACCCCTACCCCATGAAGAAATGACACGTTTAATCGTAATTTTTTTAACAAAATAATCTAAAGAATATGCAAAGCTGCATATATTAACGGTTATTTCGGAATGAATTGATGAAATGAATCGACATGAAAGTATTTAGAGACATTTGGTGAGATTTGCTAAGAAAGTGTTAAAGAAAAAGTCGAAATTTTTAAAACATGTAATAACATTCAGGTGATCACGGACCTGTTCCGAAAAGAAGAATTGTAGATATGAAATATCTTAATGAGCTATTTGATAAAGGGTGTAAATTATGTAAACGACATTTCGCATTATCGAAAATACTTTTGATAATTGGTTAATCAACATGCATTATGTGTGTTGATTCCTTGATATGACTTATAATTATTCAAATTTAAGTGTTTAGATTTTGAACACGAAACTACATTTCTATATCTATATCCAGAGCATCCGGAGAAACAGATATCCTTAGGACGGCCAGCACATATTTATGCAATCTCGCCAGGCACATGTATGTTTTTGACAACACAGAAAATGACGTCACTCGACCTTCAGCTATTTCCGGAAGTAAATAAAATTAAAGTAGAAATGCTAAACTTGAAAACGAAAGCCGCATTTTGATTCGTAGATAGTCAGGGGTCACGCGCAGGGGTTACCCCGTCTTTTTTTTTTTTGCTATTGGGGAGCCAATTTTCAGCACTTTATTACGAATTGAAATTACCTGGGATTTAGTACAGCATGTCAGCTTTTAATCTATGAAAACATATTTGAGCTCTGGATAAACAGAAATCCCACAGGGGTCCGTAACGGACCAAGGGTACATCGATAATTTTGGAACTTCATCAAATCGCTCAAAATGTCATTTTTGATGTTGTCTGAGAGTGTCAGTATATGCCTCAGATGTAAGATATAACCGTATTTGAGAGCTGCAGACCTAGACATTTCAGAAATATTTTCAAAATAAGTTTCGTGTAATAAATGTTGTTTCTACGGAAGCGTGAAAGGGCCATCAGACGCTAATACGTTTTAGTACGTTAAGGCTGCGGAAAGGATATGTCTTTTACTTTTTCCGTACTTCTTAAATCTGAACGCTGCAACTATTGAGGGTTTTATGAAATATTTTCTAGTATTCATTATTAAGAGCTTGTAACTGCACTTGACCAGAAGGTTCCCGCTAAGAAATAAATTATTTGCATCTGACCAGCAGTTGTGCTTGATTGTAATAAAAAGACACTGTCTCAAGAATAAATTCTCTGCGTCTGACCAGCTGCAATAATAGTCATCTGAAGATCTTTTTTTAAAGAATAAAGTCTGTTCGCTGGACTAGCTACTCTGCCTTACTATGACCTCACTGTCTTTGTCTCTTTGTCTCGCTCGTGCGGAAGGTCGGGACTTTGATCGCTAGTCGTTTACCAAGGATATAAAAAATAATACCAACTGCTCAGCATTATGCGTGTAGAACAGATTCTTCACTCAACACGTAATCTCGCACGAATGAGATGTGGAGATTGATGTCTAAATTGGTAGAATTTGTTTCATGATTCAATATTAATTTCATATCAGATATAGAATGTGGTATTATATAAATATATAATATTGTTTTCGTGCTGATTATACATGTGAAATGGAACAACAGTCCGACATGCGTCGATAAATATTTCTGGTAAAATCAGGCAAACCCTCGATCATATAATTACATATGAACGAAATTTCTAAATGTTTAAAACATGTTTTAGTACTTATTTTCACGAAATCAAATCATCAACTGACCGCATACTAGCTTTTTTTAGAAAGCTAAGTTAGCATTTTGCATTAGACTGAGAAGATTAGTAATAGAAGAGACATCTATTCTTAAAGCTTCGAATTTGCATTTTGAAACCATCAGTAGGAATAACAAATGGATAGTAAACAGTGGATATCTTGATTGACCTGACCCTCAGTAGAGAAATAACTACTGCGTAAGTATTCTTTATGATTTAATAAATGTCGCATGTGCAAGTAGCTGCGGGGACAAAACGATTAGCCATCAATCTCGGAGCCTCAGTCTAACATCTTTTTTTCAAATTTTATGTCCAAAATTTACAGGACGGAAAATTAATACACTTACCTATTCATTTTTTATGGTTCATTTACTTAAAGAAATATACTTGTATTCAAGATATTTTGTATTAAGTGTCGAATATATCGTAGATAAAAAAGACAAATTACTCCCGAAGAGAAAACAATTAGAATTCGTGAAAATCGTTGCAAAAGACATTGTAAGAATAAAAGCAAATACGGTAACACTTCATTATATTGAATTTAAAAAATGGTCTGCGGTAATTCAGTACCCGTTGTAACGTGCGTGGAAGTGAGACGGTTAACTATAAAGAATATTTGTGTAGTTATAGATCTTTTCAGGATACAATATTGCGTAAAGTAACGAAAACGTCCGAACATATTAGCGAAGATTGATGAGTGTCAGGCCAAATACTTACGGACAATTGTACAAGATATACATTTTGTCAAAGGTGTTTCCTTTCACTAGTACATGGCATCTGAAGTTGAGATCGAATATATCGTGAAAATTTCTTATAATAAAGACATCTCGTTTTTAACACGAACGTGAGCTGTGTAAATTGAAACACATTCTTTTTTACTCTAACGTCATATAGCCACAAACCATGTGGGGGTGAGGGTAAAGTTATGTTATATTGCGAAAACTTAAAGTCGGTGACCCCTAAGTATTTATGTGTCTACTAGACGTACATGTACACACATTGCGAAACAACATACCAAAATTACACGTTTCTTTATCGAGCCGATTAGAATTTTTCCGTTCTGACGTCACAAAATCGTCACTGACGTCCTAAGCGTCAATTTTATTTCACTGAATTTTATACCACTGAGTAGCATTTTCTGTTTGCAAAATGACAATTATTTTGTATTTTTCATTTATATGACATTCAGAGCGCGGGACAGGAAAAATGCCGAAAACACTCGGAACTGGACGTTGCACGAAAAGTGACGTCAGGGGCCATGTTTGTGACACAATAGCAAAAATCACGAACAATATGGCGTAAAAGTAAAACCGGAGCTCAATCGCATATATCTTGAATTTTGTACAGTATAAATTTCATGACAATATTCGGCAAAAAAATTTGGGGCGCATTCCACCTTAATTGAGTAAATCAGTTACTAGTGCGTGGATTAACAAGGCTTAATAAAATTAATGTAATATTTCAATGATATCTACAGACGATATATTAGAAGCAGGCAAATACATTTATAACACTACTTGCGTTGAATTGAGCCTTTTCATCGAAGTATTGAATGGTGTTAAAACTCTTTCGCCACAAACAACGACGTGATATCAGACACATCAAACCTTAGCAACCGACTTTTCATCCCGCACAAAATCTTTTATATTGTTGGTATAATACAGCTATACTATGACAGATGGACGAATTAAGCACTCCCCGATTGAATGTGTTCCTGCATTTTTTAAGGAGTAAAATTTCAAAGAGTTATAAGACAGGTACGCATCAAATAATTGCAAACACGTTCTTCAAACATAACATAAACATTGATCTGTCAAACTACAACACCTACCAGAGATTGATTTTTCATTTCAAGTTCATTGAAGCACCCGTTTTTGTTATTTATAAGAGATATTTATTTGATCCGAGTGTCGTATAGTTAGCTTCTATCTTGAAAGATGATATTGTCATTCAAGGTCTATCAAGTTGATTAAACAATCAGTACAAAGTAAATATACCACAAATTATACACGCAAGGTCCAAATGTACTTGTTAAAAGTCAGAGATCTCTATTTATACAGAAAACGATATAAAACATGAATCTAGCTTCGACTGATACTTGGAGAAGAAAACAATTAAGTTGAATATTTATAAAATATACTGAACAGACATTGCACAGCTACATTTTTATCTCACAATTCTTTGACAAATTTGAATGAAACTGGACACACTGCTATTTGACCTGGACCTGATGTATATTCCGTACATTTTGGTAAATTAAGTGTTGATGTCCGAACCCAAATGGCGATATAACAACAAAAATATGCATTCTTAACTGACATTCTGTACGCTATTCAGATAGCTATGAGGACAAAATGGTCATCTGCCTATCTTGCGCTTGTGGGCTCGAGGCAGCGGTGAAAATGATACACTGCTTGACTGTTATGGTTCAACATTTTAAAGTAATATATATGTATCAATCAAGATTCTATTTACATGTCAAAAAACCATTCTGGAAAATTTCAACCAAAATTTTCAAAACATCTTAGCTCAAAAGACAAATTACTTGCAAATTACACCGTTTCCAAATATATCAGGAAAGTCCATGCCTAAAGAAGTGAGTCCTCATTAAATCAGGCAGTTCAAGACTAATGTAGATGAAAAAAATAATCATGAATACTACAATATCTCAAATAAAAACAAGTGTAGACATGTTATATATTAAAATCTTGTGTCAGACGAAATGCAATATCGACACATTAAACATTACATTGAATTTCAGGTTTTTTTTTTATATATCTGTTACATATCTGTTTTTCTATTAAGCAAAGAAGGCAGCCCGTGGTGGCTTTGTTGCTGGTCAGGGAGGCAGGATCGGAAAACGTAGGGCGATTAAAGATCTGTTGAAGAACTGACTTTCGTAAATGCAGTTTTGTTAACTGTGTCTGTTGGAAGTTTTATTTTTGGTTAGGGATAATAAATTAGATGAAAGTTCTATATAATTCGGGCTTGAAACATATGTAATAGGGTTAATTGATATATGCCGTAGCAACAAAACAGTTTCTTAATTGAATATCATCCAAAACAGATCGATAGAAGTGCTACGAATGTAACATGAGCTATATTAGTCTATTTCCATTGATTGAGATTCTAAACGTTCTAATCCATTGTTGAGTTGTTTTATAAATTTCTTCAGATATTCACGTATTCGCAACACTAAAAAACTTTCACTTTGTATGAACATGTTTAATTTTAAAATCATTGTTTAAACCATGGATATTTATGAGTACGAATTTCTTATACTTTCACAAAATAATTTTCAAACATGTATTAATTTATAACTAATCATTAGCTTTGTTAAAACATTTTAAACCAGGCCAGGTTTAAATGTTAACAGAACGTTACAGCGTATATACTCTATTTAGCGTATCGGTTTTATGTAAAAAGCACATGGCTTGAGCATGATTTGTTTCTCACTTAAATATAGTATTACTTTTAAAAGCATAGAAAGTCACAAATTTACTTTCAATATGATTTACGCCAATACCACACATTTTCATTTAGTATATGAAAGAAAATGCATACACGTTTCGAAATTGAGCTTAAGTTTGTATGGAATGGAATGTTTCTTTTAAAGTTTAGTTGTCGCTTTTAATTGATTTCATTTGAATGACACAATTTGTTGTAAATAATATTATTGCACACGTCATATTTAATTTATTTCTGTGTATTTTGTGCTCAGTTGTCATAGATTTATTCCGAGCGAGAATGTCTAAAACATCTGTATTTTTTAAGTTTTGATATAAATGTATAATTCACTTATCTTTCAAGGTATTGCAAGCCGGGAAAAAGTGACATGTTGACATCAAATTAGACTAGCTCCTAACATCAAATAAGTGCATACTTTGCAAACAGAACTTAAACGTTGAACTTTAAATACTACAAAATGCTTGAAAAAAATAGACTCCTGCGAAATTATTTTTTAAAGGTCTACGAAACACCCGTTTCATAGAATACTAAAGGTATGCTTGAATACCATATATGTAAAATAGTTTGTTTGCTATGTGTGTCATTAAATAAATAGTCTACCTTGAAAGAGTCTTTCGCACTGAATAATGATGAAAATGTAGCTTCTTATATGTTGGTATATTAAAATATTATGCGGAATGTAAGAAAATGGATGATGGTAACTGATGTTATAGGGAATATAGCTGTGTGAAACGTTGCTTGTTATGGCCATTTTCAAATAAAAATTGGACAGTTTGTTTTGTAATATCTATTTTCAAGTTTCCGTTGATAATTTACTACTTAAATCTAGACCCAATGTTTAAAATTGAAATTATGATTTCTTGAATTAGAAAGATGTTACCATGGAAACGAAGTCCATGACCTGTATATCTTAACATAGAATTCAAACACGATGACACTAATCTATTTAATACCCCAGTCACACATACGGCGCGGATAGCTACGTCTAGCCACGGATAGAAACGTAGTAAGCCGTATCGATCCGTACCTGAGCCGTACCTTAAAGTAGTAACCCGTATCAATCCGTACCAGTTCGTACGGCTCAAGTACAGATCGATACGGATAACTACGTTTCTATCCGTAGCTAAACGTAGCTATCCGCGCCGTATGTGTGACTGTGGTATTAGGAACACAGCTTCGGCCTTATATTTGCATTTCAACCATATTCATGAGAATAATAGCAGCATGCAGAACGATTGTTTCAATAAAAATGTCAGACGAAGGGTACTGCAGCTGTAAATTGTTTAAGATGTGTTTAAATAAATGGAAATAACACGAAAATATTACTTACGTTAGAAATAAGATGTTTCGAAGCTACGTTAACAAAAAAGAACACCCAAGTTTAATTTAAAAGTTATTAACACATTCGCCGCATTGCCTCTTCAGAAAAACAGCGGGTTAGAATACGATACCTACCTTCCTCTCCTAGAAGACTTCCCTTGCCATCTCAAGCAACATTTGAAAAATAAAAAATCTGATTGTTACGGTAACTACCCGACTGTTAACAACTTAGACACGTAGTTGTAAAGGGCTAAAAAGGGCCAGAAAAATCTAGCTAAATTCGGGTTTTTGCCAAGAAAGTGTTATGCATTGTCACATCAAAGACAAAGCAAAAAATTCATTACTATCTAGCTCTGTGATGATGCAAATATATACAAATTGTTATGGTAGATTTTTTTGTCAATTTCAAAGAGACTCAACAAGAAGCCTTTATACAGAACGGAACATGTTTTCTTTGTCCATCCGTGTAATTTGTCAAATAGACATTTGGGTTGCTAGTAGTTGCCACACCCGTTGTTAGCAACCATACTCAAATATGTACTTCTTATATGCTAGGTGGCATTCAGGGTCAAGCTATCTAGCTGGCGACCAACGCTTTATAATGGAGCCGTGTCAGTTTGAAAACTTTAATAAATTGATTATGGTTGAGTATTGATTATGTATAATTTAAAACTTCAAACGTTAAATGTGTTTGCCATTGAAAACACTTAATATTTAGGATTTCTATTCAAATGATTTTAAGTTGTAGAATAAAAGTCGATAATAACGTTTTATTAAATCTTAATAATAAGATAGATTTAAAAACGGTTTGTTTAGGGGAATTTATTTCGTTTAAAGTAAATATTACATTTATTTTCACGACAATATTTTATGGTGTGTCATCACCCCAAGTTTTGAATGCACACACAGAGGACAAAAGACTATACAAAATCATCCAGGCCAAGTATCGCAATTCCGTATTTGATTACAATGGAAAAGGCCTATGCATACATAAATAAGGATCTTTTGAGCGATGTGTCATATTCAATTAAATCTATTTAAACTGCACATTGAATGATAGTAGTGTCAATTTGACTGAATCTATTCATGTGAGCAAAGGACGATAATAATTCAATTTCTTTCAGTAAAGTTTAACAACTTTACAAAGAACATGTGATATAAACTTAAATTCTCATGCAAATTGCATACTGTTACGTTTATTCCGATATTTAGGCATTAAAACACATTTAGTAAGGTAGAGTATAAAGGTGCACTTAAACTTCCTTGCTATTGAGCTAGCTTTTATAACAACATGATAGACTGTCCGCCTTAGGTGGAAAAGGTCATGGGTTCGATTCCCCGCCAAGCTTGAAGTATTTTCAGACTGTTACATTTGGCACCCGATGTAAACAGCTCACAAGTAGATACGAATGGACAATTTGGAACGTCCCACAGAGGTCAAAACTCTGGTATTCGAGGACGAATTCTAAAATGGAGGGTGGGGGATGGGGGAGAGGGGTGTAGTAGGGTAAAGTATAAGGTAGCACTTATACTTCCTTCCTATTGAGCTAGGTTTTATAGCGATGTTGTATAGTGCCTTAGGTGTGAGAGATCCCGGGTTCGATTTCCGGTCAGGCCTGAAGTATTTTCAGTTTATTACATATATTTTTAGCCTAATATATATCAGTGTCACTTTGTCTCTAGATACTAGTATTTCCCAACAATTTTATACAAAAACATAAAAAAAATAATAAAATATTAATATATGACCCTTTTATTTATGATATATAACTCATGACAAAATATTTTCTATATAGACATAAAGTGCCAGGTTGTATTAAAAGTGATAGTGTAGGTCTACAGTTTGAATATACTTTAAACACCACCATATATATCATACAAAATGAAATCTAGCTAAAACGGAACATCCGTAGCCATGAAGTTACGGCCACTTGCCGCATTAGATAGAAAATAAAAGGCAGTTTTGTTATTATTCGCCTTACGATAACAAAAATAGTTCCTGACCGTAAAATAAATAGCTGCGTCGTATTCGAGATTAAGTTTTAAAGGAACTAACCCACATATTTCATTTAAAGTGAGTACTCCAAAAATTACTAGTGGTCCAAATTAAATGACTTAAGATTTTTGCAAGATATTGTTAAAAGTAATCAAAAATGTTGTGCAGAGGGTAGTAAACTGTTGCAACGCTTTTGAAATAATGCAGGAAATTTACATTCTTAATTCATTTCTACCAATATTTGACTTGAATTTTACTCACTCTCTCAGTTTTAGTGTCATATACACATTCTATGCAAAACTTGATTGAAATGTTATGCTGAAAAATTTGTTGTTTTGAAAGATTTATTTCGAATGACGCCATTTTATGTAAATAACGCTGATCACCTGGGGACACCTAAAATATTAGTGCCCTAATCTTGTTTATACGAAAATGTAATTAATTTCTTTTCTCTACAAATACATGGTGAACGTAAATTTTGTTTAGGAATAAACATAATATCATAGTAACCATGTATTTATAATTCGGCTTTCAAATATTCATATCACTGGATTAATTCAAACTTCATTTTAGAATTTATTATAGTAAAAATTATTCCACATATTATTGAGCTGTAAAAATGTTGTAACACCTGTAAATGTCAAGTAACTGCAAGTTTTGCAAACATAACGTAAAAGTAAACTACTACACACTTAAGAACAAAATACAGACTAACGAGAGACCGGTCTTTACATAACAATGTCATTGAAACACCACCCGTTTTGTTGAATAGAATAATAGCTTGATAACCATATTATAGAGATATCTTATTTAAACAAAACAGTCTTCTTTGAAAGTAAATTTTTGTCGTTAAAGGTCTGTTTGTTCAAAAATCGGTACAAATTATTATGCCGTCAACTTTGCACGCAAGGAGAAAGTAATATCTTTGTTCAAAATTTCTGTAAAATATAGTCAACCACTATTCTAACCTTTTATTTCATCTCTACCAAATTTTGACACGATCGAATGAAACTGGCGACATTGTTTAATGGTTATCTAAGTCTTGACTTCATGAATATTCCGAATACTTCCGTAAGTTAAATTTCGATGTCCGAACCTAAATAGCGATATAACTAAAAATATGCATTTCCTATTGACATTTTGTCCGATATGCAGATATCTAAGAAGACAAAACGTTGCCTCTCTGAGGCTGTGGGCTCGAGGCGGACGAAATGCGTCATTGATTGAATTTTCTGGTTCTACATTTAAAGTACTGCACTAGTAACTATCAATATTATATCTACATGTCATTAAAACAGTTTGGAAAATGTCAACTAAAATCTTTAAAACATCTTAGCCAGAAAGACAAATTACTTGTTTGTCACCAGCGTTTCCAGATAATAACAGGAAATCCAGTTCAAGTTGACAGTAGTTGAAAGAATAACAATGAAATGTATATTACAATATATGAAGTAAAAACAAACGTAAAAATTGTTACAAATTAAAATATTATGAGATGAAAAGCAATACCGTTACAATAACATTACATTGACTTTAACAAGAAATGGATGAATTCGAAGCATCGCAATACAGAGAACTTGCATCTACGCCATTGCGTTATCAGTAAATGTGTCAACAGTTACGCACAACAAAGATAACAAGTATGCGTAAATTCTTTGAACCGTGACGGATTCAATTAGATAAAATTAAATCCCGCATTAGTGAAACTTGGTGCTGGTCGACATGTGACTAGTAATGTCACCTGCAGGAAAAAACATTACACTCATCAAGGCATATAATTATGCTTTTATTTAAACATCAGATACTATATCATAAATTTGTATTAGAAATAGGTATAAGCTCTGCAATGTTCTCACAAATGGGTGCCTATGCTTTCAAAAAAGTTGAAAGTCATCGGTATAAATGTACTTTGATGCCACTTACCGTATGACTCCTTTGTTTTCACGGAGTTATTTTTGAACGTTTCAACCTGAAAAGCGCACGTGCGAAGGTTGTGTATCAAATATTTCAGTGTCGGTTTGCATCGCCATACTCACCTCAGCCCGCGTTAAGGTAAATGCTCATATTTACGATTTAAACAACTTCAGGTTAGTATGGAGATGCTTACCTCTGCTTAGGTCGTTATCTATTACAAAATTTATTGATATGGTGTTTAGTGACGAGGCACATCTGATATGAAAAAAAATATTCCTATCAACATTACAGCCATTTATAACATACAATGTATCAAAGCATTCATAATACTCCATATGAGCACAAGTACGTGAGTTACATGAGATTAATTAACACATATACTTTAAAATCTATATAAATTGCCTTACTTATAGCATATATACATGTAAATAGAAATGAAAGTCATAAGTAAGCCCCCAAATGCACCCACACATATACGAAGCACCGGGACAACTGTTTTGAAATTGTAACAACCACACACTGAAACGCACACAAAATCATAACCCAACATCGGCATTATCGAAAACAAACGCGTGTAAACAAGGATAACATACTGAAGGCCACGCATACGCACGATCCTAATCCCTGGCTATCAGCATTTTCCGTGTTAACAAGGAAAGCATGCTAAAGGCAAGCATACGCACGATTCTAATCCCTGACCATCAACGTGTAAACAAAGATAACATATTAAAAGGCACGCATACGCACGATCCTAATTCCTAGCTATCAACATTTTCCGTGTGAACAAGGAAAGCATGCTAAAGGTCAAGCACACGCACGATTCTAATCCCTAATCATCAACGTGTAAACAAAGATAACATACTGAAAGGCACGCATATGCATGATCCTAATCCTTGACTATCAACGTGTAAACAAAGATAACATACTAAAAGGCACGCATACGCACGATCAAAATCTCTGGCTATCAACATATAAAATACGACAACATACTGAAAGACACGCATACGCACGATCCTAATTCCTAGCTATCAACGTGTCAACATGGATAACATACATGTATTGAAAGGCACGCACACGCACGATCCTAATTTTTAGCTATCAACGTGTAAACAAGGATAACATTCTGAAGGTCAAGCATACGCACGATTCCTGGCTATCAACATTTTCCAGCAGCACGAGGCCATTGCCGTGGACACCTGATACGAAACCCTGCTCCATACATAAACAAGGCAGGGGACTATCACATCCGTTGGATTTCAGCCTCAACTCAACACAATGTCATATGAAAACCTTTTGAAACAAGTTACACAGCTATTACTTATTATATAAACTCTCCCTTTAGATATCCATCAGATATCCTTTTTAATAAGTAGTTGTTCTAAATCTAATTAATAATATAAAGAGATTTACATACAGGCAGTTCCAAAAGGCAGTGTGTATGTACTGATACTTTCAAGGTGTCCGTTCTTCATTACCTACTGTGAAGTGCACTTATGCATATACTTAGGACATGTCCAGTTTTGGAGTTTTTGCAAACAGAAATAATTGTTAAACTTTCACACAGGTCATAGCAACACTCAAAATATCATTTTCAGTATTTTTATACAAAGGTTTTACAATATTATCCCTTATTTTGAACCATAAAACAAATTAAAAAAGTAAAGAGCGTAATTGTTGATATATCGTATTGGCATTTTAAACCAAACTAACTTATCTCTAAAATCTTCACTGATGATCTGTAAAGCCTTCTGAAATACAATATTGAGTATTGAGGTACCTGTGATGCCGTGGAAAAATTATAAAGAACATAATTATCTCTCAGTAAATTGGTTTTCAAGTACAAAAGGCACATTAAAGATTTGATTTCAAATTGTCGTAATCATTTGATTTATGTCGGATTTACAATCTGACTAAAGTACTTGATCTTCTAAACGAAGATCTGAGAACGACCCATTCACATTCGTCTTCTGTATATTTTGGATTTCCATTATTGCCATTTTTATGTTATCCAATCAGACGACTTGTTCGATTGTCAAAGAGTAAGAAAAATATGCAATTATTCGAGGACTCGAACCCGGGACCTCTCGCTTACAAGGCAAGTGGCCTACCGACTGAGCTAACCGGCTATCTGATACATTACGACATAAGAATTGTAAATATCAAAAGTCAATGCTAGAGGTAGATTTGCAAGATGTTGTAAGCTAGGCTCTGATTGGCTAGTGAAAGTGCCGTCAGAACGAGGCAATGAATAGGTCGTTTTCAGATCCTATGCGTAGCGTAATAGGAGATGTACTTTAGTCAGATTGGTCGGGTTTATTTTTCTACAACCTTGCACTAACAATAAGATATCCGAAAATAGCATAATATTACGTCTATGAAGTTAAATGTCCTAATCAAATGCTTGAAAATGTAAATTTACTCTTTTTTTTAACTACTCTTCTATCTATTTTTTTATCAGATCTAAATGTTTGATATTTGGGCCTACATATCTTACTTGGCGGGATGAATACAAATGCTGCGTGGTTCAATAACTGTAATTTTACCGTTTAACTGATAATATTTTGGGGTGGCCGTATTTTATTATTTGCTGTTTTTAGGCAAGAAAAAAATTTAGCTGCAGTTAAAATTGCGTTATTTGTTTACTTTTTAAAATCATCTGATTTAACGCATCTTTGGTATTAACTGCTCATCCCCAATACTTTATTTAGATCGCTCAAGTTGAATTCAACAAAGTCAAGGAAATTTATGTTTAATATATACACGCCTTTCTTATGTACGTTACTGTGTACGTTTTGTCGTATAATAATTTTGACCATTAATGAGCAATGAATTATATATTCTCCAGATGTATTTTTCTTTAAGGGTGGCAAGCGCAAATCAAGGTCATACGTTCAAGTCTAATGATATATTGATGTTCGTGCCGGTCGTAACTGTGATATCCATAGCGCAATTCATTATTTAGCTGAAACAATTGCCTCAATTTGATTGGCTGTCGCGCATATATCCCATATTCCTCTGTCCCATTTAAGCTAATGTCCAGGTTATGGGTATAATGTCATTCTTAAGCTTGTCCTGGCCGTAACTTTAACATGAACGGAGCAATGAGTTTTTAGCAGCAATGTCACCCTAAATGACACGAAGTGTCGCTCGTAACAATAGACCGTTGTCCAAGGGCAAGGTCAGATTCAGTGATGACAGGTCACCCTGGAGCCAGTCCATCTCAAACCTTTTGTAATATTTATTGTTTCGACTCAATGAAATGGAATGTCAAGAGCACACTTAAGCGATAAAATGTCAAAGTTAAAAGTAGATTTCCTCGGACAAAATACAGCCAAATCCGTACATCGCAAAATAAGTCCGCCAAAAATAGAAATTGTAGTAGAAAGATATGCAGGCGGGTAGGTTGCTTCCAAGTCTTTATCTTGTTATTGGCTATGTCCAAGGTCGCTTTAGAATTGCATGACAATAGTTTTAGTTATCTAATATTCACTTTTAAACAGATACAGCTGATCATTCTCCGCCAATAACATTGCCACTTTCCTTTAAAGGATTAGTCTCTGTGTAAAATAAGTTTTCCCAAACAAAGATAAACACTTCAGACTGAAATCTGAGTAAAGATAATTCATATGACTACCGTCTAGAAGTTATCGTTTGTCGATTGCAATTTATTTTGTATATAGAGATGGAGGAAGTAATGAACTCCGGAGGTGTAAGAATTATTGTGATCTCTGTGCTTTATCAATTAGAAATACATATACACCATACAAGTACGTTATGACAAAAGAATCAGATCGGTATGCCTGTGTTTTGTATCGTTATATATTTTGGTTTGTATATTTTTTTGGCCGGTTTGATATCAGGCTTTGTTTCCGTGCCATTACATGTAATTTTGGTCGTCGTTTAGACAACAGAAAGAAACAGGTAAACTTAGGCAACTGATTATCAATTTGGAACTGACTTCTTTATCTGAAATGTTCAGACACACAATATTTTACATGTATGCTTTATTTTTCGTTTTCTTTTATAGTGTTAACGTTACACATAAGGAAAACATTTCAGGTAATAATTCAGACACGTATGAATTCATCACACTTCTTGAACTTATAGCTGTCCAGCTGGCTTACGGATGTTCGGTGGTTCTACCCAGATGCCCGCTCGTGATGAAATAATGCACGGAGGGGCACCTGAGGTCTTCCTCCGCCATCAAAGCTGGAAGGTCGCCATATGACCTGAATTGTGCCGGTGCGACGTTAAATCCAAATAAAATTTCGAACTTACAGCGTACATTCCTCCTGAAACATTTAAGCAGTTATTGCTACAAGTGCTGGATAAAATTGTGTGATAACTATTATATTCATTTAAACGTTTATCGAAACTTTTGATTCTCTCATTTTATCAGTATTTTCTACATCTCTTGCTCAATCAATAATACTGAAATTTTTATATGCACCTTTTTATAGAAAACAACCATGAGCTGAATTATATTATACCGTGAAGGTAGTTAAGGGTGCTCTTCATTTTATTTCTTGTATCCGTTTTTTGTATCAGGCTGTCAGACAATTTCGTTACAGGCAAACCTTACATGTATATGAGACTTTTACTTTATCTAACAACACCTCCGATTTCGAATTTCCACACCGATTAGAAAATCTGTTGTTTTTTTATTGTCTAAACATTTCTTTAAGACTCTACACTTATCCATATTTACCAAATTTAAAAACTCTACGGTAGCTCAGCGGGAGCATGTCAAATATATATTGCCCACCAGAACGTTAGATTCCGACTCTGATGCACAAGGGTACTACATTCTTAGAATATTTTGGATATACAGTCGAATACCGTTACCTCGATATTCAAGGGACTGTAAAAATTGCATCGACGTATCCGAAGTTCGACGTAACGATATCGACTATCTTTGACTTGTTTATACTTGTGTGGACGTCTATATTGTGATTATATCCAATGCTTTTTTTCAGAGGGTTTGAAAGGGGAAAGAAATAATATAAAAAGTAAATACGATTTTGAAAATTTATTCACAAATTTTACAAATAAAACATCTTAATTAAATACATAGATACAACTTTATAATTTTTAAAAATTTACATTTAAGCATTAGCATTTTTATTCCTTCCCTAAACGTGTCATTTTGACTGTGCTTAAATAACGAAAATTTGCCAGTTAAATACACACATTTTTACTCAATCCTAAATGGCAGATTTTTACTCCGTCAAACTGAAAATATTGCATCAAAATTAGTTGTTATATTTGAAAACAGCTTTCCTGCTTGCACGATGTTTTATAACACTAATTATTGGGAATTAAATGCAAATTTCCTGACATTTAAATTGGATTAAAGATTAAACAACAAACAAAACAAACACACTAACTAACTGGAATATGATTAATACATCAACGGGCAACAATAGGTTGATTTTCACACCTTACAAATAACATGGATATTTTTTACAAGCTGTTATATCGACGAAACCAGGTGTAAAAACAGTACAGGTAAGTTGATGGGACAGAAAAATCTCATCGAGCTAAACGAAATATCGAGCTAATCATATCGAGGTAATGATAAATAATTACATTAAGATAAATAGGGAAAAATCGGGACCGACTCAAACACATCGTGCTAACCGGAGTTTCGAGCTAACCGATATCGAGGTAACGATATTCAACTGTATATTAGTACATTTTACTGCAAAATATGAAATAACTTTTTATCAAAGAATGCATATCAAGTAACGTCATAATTCGAAAGTCTAGTGATAAGTGTAAATGGGTGGTGAAACTTGAATGAATTTGTGTAATTTATTTTATTAGTATAAATTCCTGCCATTCTTTTGAATCAAGAATCAAATTTCAGTTTTTGCTTAGACGGTCATAAGGCGTTAGCAAAAAGTTCTTAAACCTTGAATTCGAGATTTGGATGTATTTGTTACGATATTCTTTTCCCTTTACGAAATACTGTCAAAGCAACTGATTTGCTCACCGCTAGGCAATAGAGTTCTGAATGACTGTATATTTTCTCATCCGGTAACGCTTTAAATTGATATTCAAAATTGGTTTAGTTGTAACAATTCTTATTAGATAAATTTGAACCGTGTTCGGCTGACAACCATATTTTTGTTTGTTTGTTTTGGATTTCTGTTATGTAACGGCAGCCAGTTAATCGAAAGAGTTCTCTGCAAGTGACTGCCAACTTCCTCACATAAATCAGAGGTTGATCAAGATGAATGATTTCAGACACAATATCTTTAACCAAATAGTCCCGGAGAACATTCGCCCCGCACGTGGATCGAGCTCACGATCCAACGCTCTCCAACGATCTCCCTACTGACCTAAGCGGACGAGCTTACCATATTTAGTCGATGTTTTCGTACCGTTTCAATATTTTATCAGCCTGGACTTGCAGCAGAAAGGCACTCGTTTCCTGATAGCCATTTCATTAGCAGGAAGGGCTAGAGACTTGGAATCGGTCTTTTCTAACTAAATCAGAGATGAAATAGTGATGAACAGTTTGTGTAATTTTCTGAAAGATTTATTTTTCAACTGCCTAGGAAGGACATTTACTTGCAGGCTCGAATCTATGGATTCCGGCATTCAAACGATTATACATATCACATGAATCGGGCTCATATTTTAGTACATTGGTTTTATTTTGAACACATTTCAATGTATACAGGAATGTATCAGTCTGGTCATATATTTTCTATCTAGGTACGAAACTCGTGCTTATGCTGTAAAGGATCTGCTTACCTCAACATTTACAATTATGTTAGATAATAAGCATAATATATTACTACTAATTGTCGCGTTGACAAAGAAATGTATAACGTTAAACTTTATACAGATACAACCATGGCGTTATAAGATCATTATGTTTGTTAGTATATTGCAATTTAACACGGTATTTCATTACATTATATAAAGATTTAAATGACATTTACGACAAAGCCTGAAGACTCAAATAAATTTCCATGATATCGCTATTCGGATCAGAAAACTGATGACATACGTATAAGGAGCGTATTGGTTATTATTGACACTGATATTTTTCCTTTACGCTTTAGTCTTCATACTATAGATATTTTGAAGGTATTGACATTTTATTTATGGTGGATGATATAAGACATCAAGCCGAGTCAACAACGAATTGAATTTGTCTTGGACCCCAAGGCCAACTCTGCGCATACTAAAGGCCATTTTCATGTCAGATGTAAGCTTTATTGGTGCTTCATTGCAAAGAGGAATGTCTACGGATGATTTTAAGCTAAAAGTTAAAACGAAGCTGTCTTGTAAAATGAAAGTGAAAGTAGGTATTTCCTGATTTCTTACCTACGCAATATTAGCCTTTTCATCATGTATCTCAGTCACGTGACCATGGTTTCACTGCATTATATTCAACCCAATATTTTTGGTATCTTTTGATTGCCTAAATTCAGACCTCCAAGACTAGAGTAGTCTCGCAGGTGGGAAAGGCTAGAAATGTTGATAAAGACTTTAGATTTAAATAAGACTTTTCGGATATTATTTTGTTAAAAAAATGAATACAAATAAGGGGGTTGTGCCTTTAATGCATTAGTAAGTTGATTTCTAACATCACTGATCAAGTTTACGGCATAAAAATTGCAGTCTTGCAACTTTTTGTTCAAATGTTGAAAAAAAAAAGATATTTTCCAAGGCCATAAAAACATTTAAGGTGGGACAAAAAATTTAGGGTAGGTCGAAATACCGGAAACAAACATTATTTTTACACCTTTTTGAAACCATTCTTCCTACGTAAGAGCGTAGCAGAAAATAAAGAGGAAAGAATTTCATCATGAAAAATCCCATATGCCTGAGGAGGGAATTCACACCCCGGCCGCTCGGGTGGAAGATCAATGCTCTAACCACTAAGCGAAAGAGTCGACCCCCTGACGCAGTTGACAGAGATTGGTTTTAATCTTCAAAAAAGTCATCATATATGATGACGTGAATGCCATATTGACAAAGAAATTGCCATTTTAGGCACAAGATAAAGTTAGTACGAGTAAGAGTCGACTGAGTCAAATCCCAGAGACCTTTGGAACCTTGATTTCCGTGATCTTGCATGTAGAACCCGTGACCAATATTCGAAATATTGCAATAACTTTTGACATTAAGATTGAATAAGAAATCAGCAAAATAAATATGAATAAAGTATTTTAAAATGTTTCAAATTCTATGTGAACTCGACTTTTCAATTATCCTCAGTATTGGATAGTGCAGTTAGAAACTAAAGCAAGACCACCTTCGCATCATGACTTTAAAAGGCAACAAACTGTTCATACTGCTTAATATATCATCTTACGTAGAAATAGAGACTATCATGTTAATGCAATTGCAAAAAAAAATGTACTCTCCAGTGGTTTGATTAATATTCAGTTTCAATTTTCGTGTATTTTGTAACTCTCAGATATCAGGTGTACTTCAAACAATTCTCATGAGTCCTTCTTGTTTAATCTGACGAAGTCAGTGTAGAATGTCATCTTGATATTCATTGTATTGTTCTATTTTATAGATTCAATGTTTGAGAATATGACGAAATATCTCACTGTTACTGATTTAAATGACGATATCAGAGTCTACACCCGCAATAATGTGGTCTAATATTCATTCTTTCATGTCTATAAGTACTATTTTAACTGCAGAATTTGAAGTAATTAGTTTCGACGAATCATTGATCATGCTCACCTTTAGTTATAGAATCAATAATACCTTTCACCCATATATGAATATCTGCCATAGGTAAAATTAACAAACTATTTGCAAGCTCTAGCCTTAACAAGCTATTAAAGAACAATTACTGAAGACAATGTTCACAGCTGTTTTTTTCTTTTTTTTCTTTTTTTTTCTTTTTAAAATTATGATTGCACATGGCAAATACGTCGATTGTAAAAAAATGAATACCTTCCCAGGAGACAAATCAGGTGTAATTACGCTAGGGTCAGTTATTTCTTACAATTGTTATTTGGAGGTTATCAATTTCTGATATAATGATCAAAATCACCGACATTTGAGACCACGCGGCGCGACGTGTGTGAATTTCTATTGTTTAACTATAATAAACAGTTTTGATAACTCGTGAGGAACGATCTTCTGTAGTAATTAAATATCTGTTGTATTGTTCAATGCTTTGGTTTGCTATTACTAAAATGTCTACATTTCAAAAAATAATGAATTCATTTATCGGTTTTAACGGTACAAAAAAAGTTATATATTAATATAATGTTTGCAATGATCAAAACATGAATCGATATTGACAGATTTAGTACATAAAAACAGATGTTTTGCTGTTTTGCCAATATCTTTAAGTCTTTATTTGAATGCATTTTTAAAAGCTACATTTTATATCATATTGTTTTTTTTTTTCATGAATGGAGACTAAAGTACTGATATTATCTTATGAATATGAAATTACAAAAATAGCATACAAAAACTGTTATCCGTGACATAGAACGATTTTAAAAATTGTGTACTGTATCAATAATTAGCTCTTTTCACTAAAACTGGTGTTTTTTCCATATAGATAATATCAGTGTTGTACTAAATCAAACTGGTATTAAATCTTGTATCACTGCGTAATTTCACTAACTGTATAAGTTTGATCAGTACATGTATGACAACAAATTCACCAACGCACATTTTAATAACACTACCCCTTTACACGCTTGAGTCTTAATCACGTTTCAGACAGGAAATCATGTAAAAAATGATAATAATGTTATACCTTTACGGGTATTAAAAAAATGTTTTCGTTGACATAAGGAAATGAAATTTATTTTAAGATATTTGACATAACAGGGAATATTATTTTAAATATTTTTTTCTTCAAAATCTGGCTTATGTGTTACCGTAAGTTTTTATCAGTGTGCTATATATCAAAGCTTTAGAACTCGAACATGGAATGATCGCCTGTGACAAAAAATGTTTTGTATTGTAATAAATTTCGTTAAAAAGCCATGATTCATTACGCAAGTAAAACAGTATTCCTGTCAGGCACTTGTAGCATTTCTATAACATCAACTAAGCAGCCCCATCAGTTAAAAATCAAACACATGAATTCCAATGCAATTAAAATATTTTAATTTCGTATCTGAAGGAAACATATTTCAATAAATCATTTAGGTACGTGTATGATGGTCAGTTGAAGGCATGATCAGAAAAAGTGGCTTTTTGTAATAATGGAAGTTTCATTCAATATGTTAACATGGAAAATACCAAGTTCCAGCTTGATAAAATAGTTGTTCGATGTTTCATGGCATTTTCAGACAGTCATGCCACTGCGTCAATTTTCCTCAAAAAAAGTGTCGCGAAATAACTTTTAACCATATCTTCTAGTTGGAGCTTATGTTTACCTTATTCTTTCTGCAAACATATCACATGTAAACACAGTTACATTTGCATACTGTCTACTTTGATAGCTATAAATGGGTAATACTTAAGCTCTGAATATGCATTTATACGATTAGAAACAGAATATAAACTAGACATAATTTACACGTACAGTGTATTTAGTTGTTTATCAAGCCTGTCGCTACAGGATACGTCTATAGAAATTATATATTGCGCAATTCATTTTACATATTTTAATACTAGCATTCAATTTACAATAATTGTGTAAATAAGGCGAACCTATTTACAGTTAAAATGATCCTTAATCAACAAAAAGGAAATAGACAGTACATTTACTTTTTGGGGTTTAATGCCGTTTTCCAACTATATTTCAGTTATGTAACTGTGGGCAGTTAACTTAATCAGTGTGACTAGATTCTGTACCAGAACAAACCTGTTCTCCACAAGCAACTGCCAACTTCTCCACATGAATTATCGGAGGTGGAGGACGAATATTTTGAGACACAATGTCTTTTATCAAATCGACACGGAGAACATACGCCCCGCCCGGGGATCGAACTCGCGACCCCGCGATCTGTAGACCAACGCTCTCCCTACTGAGCTATGTGCATAGGCACATAGACAGTTCAGTCACACAATCACACTGAAACCTAACTAATGGGGTTAGCCATAGTATACACTTGGAATGAAATACTTAACTAATTAATTAATTTCAACAATAATTACCTAGTAAGTTGTATTTCTCTATTCCTTTGAATTTGCCTCGAAATGTCCAAATCCATTGTCGATTTGTTCAGTTACTGTTTTCAGATTTTCACGTATTCACAACAAAATTTTCCTCGTTTTAACGCACATTGTAGAAGTTCATTTACTTTCAACACCAGTATTTAAATCATATGAGAAAAATAATGACAATTACAAACACAATTTTAGTGTTCATAATTTTAATTCGTAAATTTAATATCTGTTGAATATTTCTAGCGTCGAAAAGAACGCTTTTTGGCTCTCGATTTAAGCACGCCAATGTTTAAAAACACGGTAAATCAATTCTATTTATATATACTTAAGGCGTATTGATTTTATAAAAAAAGTTCAGTGGCTTGAGCAATTTGTCTCAATCTTATGGGTTTTTTTAAAAGAAAAGAAAATAGTGCTGCGGAAATGTTAAAAATGACAAACTTTCAAGTGTCAAACTTGGTCAGAATGTTTGTCTTAATGATCTCTAAGTCCAGCTTTAATCTGGGTCATTTGGGGTCAAAAACTAGGTCACATGGTCAAATCAAATGAAAAGTTTGTGAACACTCTAAAGGCAACAGTTGTGACTTAATCTAAATGCAACTTTGTTAGAATGTTTGCTAGATTTAATGTTGTTATTTCTGACGAAGAGAAAAAAATCGAAACTAGTAAGAATGTGTTAAAGCATAAAGAATCAATGGTGCTGCCTTCACTATCGTTAATTGCCATACCTGACTTATATTTAATATACAACACTTTTAAAAGTTCTTACTACCAGGTGTCATGCTTTGTAGACTTCCAAAAGACATCTCGGTAGAACAATCAAACAACATAAATATTGTGTATATAATGCTTGTACCCGTATATATTTGCAAGGGGAGGTTTAAGAAGCAGAACATTTGTGTTTTCAATATAAATATGTTGTTACGTATTCGTTATTAGTCAGTTTGAACTGACATTGTACATTCAATAACATCTTATCAAACAATGGTAAACATTTCAGACTGAAAACTGAGTAAAGATAATTCATATTGCAACCGTCCAGGAGTTATCATTTGTCGATTCGTGGACAAAGTCACTTACCAGCCACTGTATTCTAATTCAGAGTAAGGCAGGACAAATGTTACAATTTATTTCATATACAGGAATGGAGGATGTAATGAGCTCCGATGGTGTAAGCATTATTGTGATCTCTGTGCTTTATCAATTAAGAATACTAATATACCATATTAGTACCTTATGACAGAAGAAGCAGATCGGTATGCCTTTTTGTTGTGCGTTATATATCTCGATTTGATGTTTTGCCGACATAGTAATTTATTTTACCAGGCTTTGTTTCTGTGCCATTTCATGTAATTTTGGTTGTCGTGTAGACTGCAGACACAATCAGATCATTTCATGCAACATATTTTCCTTTTAGGATTGTGTTTTCATTTGCAATGAAAGATGCCCGCCCGGTTAGCTCAGTAGGTAGAGCAACGTTGACGTAACGTCAAAAGTTGCAACCCATTAGTGTAACATAAAAACGACGTCAAAATCAAGAAAAATCATTAGTTTACACATAATAAAAACGGGACGTCTAAATGCTATTATTTTATTTCAGGCATATATTTGTTTTATGTTATATTATAAAAAACAATGCATATTTATATTAAAATGTACATTTAAATGTAATAAAAACATTTTAACAGTACAATTTATACATTCTATAACATCTGAATATTAAAGAACATTTTTCTGTCTCGTAAGTTTTTGTGTTTCTTCATAACTGTGAGATTTCACCAACAATGTCAAGTATTGTTATTTCGTGTAAATAAACCGGTAACGAAATAAAGTGTTTGCAATCAATTTCTTTAACAACACACATTATCAAACTTGAATTAGTGCGCTTTTTTTTCATTATCATCTTGTATGACAGAGATCCTGTTTTGGATAGTAAAGACCGCGGCAACAATCTGAAATATACATATCAATTTTATGGTTCTCTTTGAAAATCCACTTTTTTAAACAAATGGCAGATCTATCTATCATTGTAGGTATATTCATTGTATTTTGCCGTTACTGAATAAAAAAGAAGACAGAATAAAACGTATATTGACGTTATTTTCTTTTGACGTTAGTGTTTTCAAAGTGTGACAATTTTTTGAACTTATTCATATCTGTAGATAAAAATATCATCTTTAAAAGCATTTTCAAAATTAGACTATCATTTTACAGAGAAAAGTAAGCGAAATTGATCAAACTTGTTAAAATACAAAAAAAGAAAACAGTATTTTTTGTTATCGCAGTTTACAAAACATGGTTATTTTTTATATGTTTAATAATTGAAAACGTGACAATTTTAAGAACTTGTATTCCTGTAACTGCAAATAAAGAAAATGCTAATTTTTAGCTTAGCGTTGCTTATACAGATACTGTGAAAACAGCGAAGTAAAATAATCTGAAAATAGTTACATTTTATCAGATAATGAATTTTTCTCAGCATTTTATAGCTCAACATGTCTTAATTTTGTATTATTTTAATTGAACATTACAATTTTTAGCTCAACGGCCGCGGAAAACACATCCATCTTGTTTTTTAACGTATTTACAACCGTCAAAATTACTTCACAAACGTTATCACGTTCAGTGACAAAGCATGCAAAATTTCCCGCAATTTCAGTCACGTAAAAAAAGAATAATTTCCCTAAAGGCACTGTTTGTTTTAAAAAAAATGTTACAAATTACATACACTTTTTCGTCAGTTGTTTCACACAATTGTTGTTGTTTTTCCATATAACTGTGATTAAACAATAACTGTTTTAATACTTTACTACACCCTAATTATTGCAGTATATTTTGATACTTTTTTTTCAAGAAAATAGGATGAATAGTCATTAAAAACTTTACATTTATATATATCACTTCAAAGAATTTTAGAATGGGTCGCAACTTTTGACGTTACGTCGTTGATCTACGAATCGCGGGGTCGTGAGTTCGATCCTCGGGCAGGGCGTATGTTCTCCGTGACTATTTGATGGACGACATCGTGTCTGTCAAATCAGTACGTCGCCTTACTCTTAAATAGTCCATCAATTTGTTGTTTCCGTAAAAATTGAGTTTAAAGATTAAGCTGATCATAATTTTTTCCATATAGTCTAAAACGAAATTTTAAACGCTGGTAAAGATGGGTGATAAAATTGTACAAATGGTCTTCACTTTGCCCTTTGAAAAGCGATGTTAAGAAATTAACAAAAATCAGTTAGAGACAGAGCATAAAGGCCAATTATTTTGCAAGAAAAGAATTACTCTTAAAGTGCATTTAAGGAGATAGAGCAAAATAAGGTTAAATGAAATACATGAATCAGATAATAAGACACTTTTATAGTAAAATAGAAAAAAGTAGAAACTTCACAGGTCGCTCAACACGACAAAAACGAAAATGTTGCAGGCTCGGTTTGATTGAGCCTGTTCATGGACGGTAGTGGAAATGCATGCTACCGTCCACGCCCTCTAGCCCCGGGTTGAGCAGAACTCAAAAATTACACATGCTAAAAGTACAAAAAGCTATTTAGAGACATCCGCAGATGTATTCAAACGGCGGTGAACATGGAACCTTCAATAATACACGCGTTGAGGCGTGTAATTCCATGAAGAGCGGCGTTTGGTCCCCAGATAAAATAATGGGTTTGCCCTAAACGAGAAAACAATGGGCAGAACTAAACAAACTGGAATTCAGGAAGGGGATCTGAGGTTATGGAGCTTGCGTATCACAGGAATTGTTAAAAGACAAAATTAAAAAGCAGGCACCATATCCAAGGCGTGATTATACAATACATAAGGTTATGAAAGTGCGAGTATTGGAACCACCCAGGCCGAAATGGTCATGTTGAGAAACTAAACAGTACTAATAACACGACATAAAAGTCGTGCTGAACAATCTGAGAAGATCCAAATATAACAGCCCTGATTGAATGTACGTGGAGACTTTTTACGGCCGCCACACGGCACAAACAACGCTGCTGTGATAATAAAATAGAAAAAAGTAGAAACTTCACAGGTCAACACGACAAAAACTTTCTGCTGTTTGAAATATTTCATTATGGAAATTTCATTTTATTTCTTAAGACTTAACACGATGTGTGTCGTCAAGAACCAGAGTTGTTTTGACATTGTACAGCTACCTAGAGAAATTTCATCCTTGTTTAAGGAATGACAGACGTACCCACGGAAGGACAAAATGATTTCTATATAAACCTTAAGCATTATCTGTTAGGGGTATAATATATGTTATAGTAGCTGGTAGATATACAATTCGAGTGGCTGACAACTTACCGGCGTTTAATACATTTTGGTAACTTTTACTGCATCCGTGAGTGAAGAATGGAATGAAAAGGGGCACAGAAACAGTGAAAAGGGTCCGCTTTGAAATTTTGAAATTAGTCAGCAAAAACTGAAGCGAGCGAAAGCTGATTTTTAAAAATAAACAATAATCTTTTTTATTCATTCGGGAAAAAAATGGAGCGGGAAATCCGTTATCCAAGTAACCACTTTGATGTGGCCTATATCATAATGCTGCCACATTTTTTTAAAATACTATTCCTTTATTTTAAAGAGCATTTCGTCACATCCTAATTTTGTTAGAGTAAATGGAATGTGTTCCTTGTATTTAGAAAACAATCATCATAAGTAAACGTCTTCCTTGATCAATTTTGGTACCATATTTTGTCGCGGTAAGATTACACATACTAGTTTAAACAATGATATTACATAATATTGACTGACATATGCATACAGGTACATTCGTAACTCGATTTGAAACAATTGCATACTGATTACCTTAGCTCCTGTAGGTTTTTCCTCAACATTGATGACCGCACCTGCAGATTTTTCTTCAACATTGATGACCGCTCCTGCTGGTTTATCCTCAACATTAATGACCGCTAGAATTTGTTTGAAAATTAAGGCAATATTCCTAACATGGTCTACCCAAAAGCAGCAACATACCTTTTCACACATTTAATGTACTATACACGAATTTATAAACTGATAATCAACAGCTGATTTCCTTCACAAACGTCCTTAAACCACATACATTAACTATTATTTTTATACATTAACCGTGTGTGTATTCTTTAAGTAAGGACAAACGGACGGGGACGTGTTTGAGAAGGGAGGTGTGATTATATCTATAGCTCTGACATACGAATGTCAGTATGGAAAAAGACATAATAGTTTCAGTTTAACTTAGATTACCATTACTAATTGAAACAATACATTTAAACGTAAATTGCTGTATGAGCGGGCGCATCATTAGAACGGGACTTCCCTATTGTCCCATTTTCCTTACATTTTACAATATTTGTAACGTATTTCAGAATATGCAAGAGCAAAACGTGTTAATGAAGTTGTTTACAATATTAGAAAGAACATATTCTAAATATAATAGGCCTATATAGATATAAGAAAACATAGGACATAGATCCAAGTAATATCCATGTTCAATTAAAATGAAAGCATAACTCGGTGTTTGCATGGATGTAAAAATGATTCTATTAACACAAAAATCTAACAGGATCCGATATATTTCCCTGTTAAACAAAGACTGCAGAAAACGGTGAATTATTATACAACAAATCACTGTTCTGACGTCACAGTTTTTTCGTCAAAGCGCCAAACGTCATAGCGGCGCACTGGAAATAAACCGATTGAAAACGGGCAAATATTTCATGAATGTCATCAAGAATGTACTCAATATTCCTTGGTAACGTGTTAGAATCGTATGGTGGCATATGGTGGCATATTTCTGCATATGATAACCAGATAAGTTTCGCGAAAATGTATCAAATGTTCAAAAAAAAACATTAAAAAATTCGCGAAAACATATAAGCTTTCCTCGAAAACATAAAAGCTTTTCTCGAAAGGAAATGCAAATATTAAGTGGATAAATCTGTGCTAGTGCCCACTTCTGCATAAGAAAACCAGATTAGTTTCGCGAAAATGAACCAAATTTTCATGAAAAACGGTAAAGTTTTCGTGAAAATAAAATATTATATTCGCGAAAACATTTTATTTTCACGAAAACTTTACCGTTTTTCCTGAAAGTTTAGTCCATTTTCGCGAAACCTATATGGTTTCCCTATGCAGTAGTGGGCACTAACGCAATCTTTTTTCCATTCAATGTTTGCAGTTCTTTTCGTGAAAAGCTTTTATGTTTTCGCGAATTTTTTTCTGTTTTTCGTGAAATCTCAATACATTTTCGCGAAACTTATCGTGGCATATTACTGCATACGATAACCAGATAAGTTTCGCGAAAATATATTGAAGTTTCAAGAAAAACATGACAAATTTCGCGAAAACATATAAGCTTTCCGCGAAAACTTAAAGCTTTTCTCAAAAGGAACTGCAAATATAAAGCGGATAAATTTGTGTTAGTGCCCACTTCTGCATAAGAAAATCAGACAAGTTTCGCGAAAATGGACCAAATTTTCATGAAAAACGGTAAAATTTTCGTGAAAATTAAATATTATTTTCGCAAAAACATTTTATTTTCACGAAAACCTTTTTCATGAAAGTTTAGTCCATTTTCGCGAAACGTATCTGGTTTCCCTATGCAACAGTGGGCACTAACGCAATCTTTTTCCATTTAATATTTGCAGTTCTTTTCGTGAAAAGCTTTTATGTTTTCGCGAAAATTTTCTGTTTTTCGTGAAATCTCAATACATTTTCGCGAAACTTATCTGGTTATCGTGTGCAGAAATATGCCACCATAGAATCGAAATAATATATATCTTTTAGTGATTTGCTTTTGAATAAATCATTGTTTGTCGTTTAGATGCGTATTATTATATCATTCGGGCTGCGCCCTCGTGATATGATTCCTTCGCATCTGAACTCCAAACAATGATTTGTTCAACGACAAATCACTGGATGAGATATATTATTTCTTAAACAACATAGAATGATCATGTGAAAATATAAGGCAACAATGAAGAATCAAACAAATAAAGGGCAATGACTTTGTCACATTAAAAATGACTGTTGCAAAAACTCAACTTGGGATTTCAAGTAAGGATCGCATGGTAAAATAGAGAAAAGTGGAAACTTCACAGGTCGCTCAACACGACAAAAATAAAAATGTTGCAGGCTCGGTTTGATTGAGCCTGTTCATGGACGGTAGTGGAAATGCATACTACCGTTTACGCCCTCTGGCCCCGGGTTGAGAAGAACTCAAAAATTACACATGCTAAAAGTACAAAAAGCAATTTAGAGACATCCAAAGATGTATTCAAACGGCGGTGAACATGGAACCTACAATGATACACGTGTTTAAGCGTGTAATTCCATGAAGAGCGGCGTTTGGTCCTCAGATAAAGTAAAGGGTTTGCCCTAAATGAGAAAACAATGGGCAGAACTAAACAAACTGGAATTCAGGAAGGGGATCTGAGGTTATGGAGCCTGGGTATCACAGGAACTGACAAAAAAACAAAATTAAAAAGCAGTCACTATATCCAAGGGGTGATTATACAATACCCAAGGCTTTGAAAGTGCGAGTATTGGAACCACCCAGGCCGAAATGGTCATGTTGAGAAACTAAACATACCAATAACACGATATAAAAGTCGTGCTGAACGATCTGAGAAGATCGAAATATAGCAATATAGGCAATATAGTAATATAACACTATCTGACTCAGACCCTAGAATGATTAACAATGGGGTTATACTAGGGAGAGATGCGCTTCAGAGTTTTTGTCTGGAACTGGAACCTTTTCTGTATCGTGCACAACTTCCTCTCTTAAATTGCTGACAACGCCTTGGAAAAGTCGCCAATATGGGTTACCGGTACCGCCGGTGAATATAAATAAACTTACATACAAACCAACATGTAAAGATCATGAAGTCATTTAAATTCCCGCTTTATACATTACTGTAACTTCTATTCAACAATGTTTTACAAACAATAAAATACGAATTGTTATTGCTTGCTTTAAAGTATTGCAATATGACATTGGGGGTAAGAAAAAAAACTCTCTGTTCATTTTTATAATCTACTTGTTTGACATTGGTAAAGACCAAATGTTAAATCAATATGTTTTCCAAAGGATTAATATATCTATCAGTGAGCTGGCATGTTTCTTTTATTGAGACAAAATTACAGTCTGACTTACATATTATAGATAAATGGTGCGCTGCAAACAATATGGTACTTAATCCTGTAAAAACTACTTCGATGCTGATAGGTTTCCAGTATAAAATAAGACATTCTGCCTCTCTGAATCTAACAGTGAATAACTGTCGTATAAATTTTGTCACAAATAAAAAAGTTTTAGGTGTACATATCGATCAGCATTTAAAGAGGGATGTTCACATAGAAAATGTCTGCAACAAATTATCTAACAAATTTACACTTCTGCGAAAATTTTAAACTAGAAATCAAACAAATGTTTTATAATGGCTACACCATTCCGGTTATTGACTACGGTGCGATAATTTGGTGTAATGCTCCCAAAACATTCTTTTCAAGAGTATCGGTGTTTCAGAAAAGTATTGCTAGACGGATATTAGCAAAACCTTTATTATCTTCTTCTGTTGCTATGTTCAAAGAACTGAAATGGCTTTCTGTTGAAAACAGACATAAAATATAGCTGTAATGACGTTTAAAGCTCTATATGGTTCAACCCCGGAATATATTACTCAGTTGATAACTGTTTCCGACAACAAAATTATTAATTATACAACCTAAGATCTAATTCCAAAGGTTTAATTACTCATTTCAGACTCAATTCAGATTATATGAAACAATCTTTCAAATTTTTATCAATGAAAGTGTGGAATTCTATACCAGTTATTATCTGAAATGCAGTGAATGTGAACTCTTTCAAATACAGTTACAAAAAATTTTTATTTGATGAAGTCTGCACTGCATAATCATAATGCTGCAGGTGCTCAGATCAAATGTGTTTTTACTTTCTTTTTATATTGTATTGTTTTAATATGCATTTTTAAAAAAAAATACTTTGTACTTTGTTGAAGGCCTCATTGTAAATATATGATTTCATTTGTATCTGCTTATGTGATTGCATAATGAGTTTACCTTCGTAAAATAAAGATATTATTATTATTATTATTATTATTATTATTTCTGATGGAGAGGTTGCTATAGACGGTTACTGCATTGTTCGGAATGACAGGAACCGCAGTGGAGGCGGGGTATGCATGTATATCCGAAATGATTATGCATTTAATGTTCGAAACGATGTAGGCCTATGTGAACAGTCTGATGAATTTTTATTCATAGAACTGTTTTTACCGAAAACAAAACCAACTGTTGTTGGAACATGTCATAGGTCTTCTAAGCAAAGTAATTCGAAAATTTTTAGATCATTTTATGGAAATACAGATGAATCTACTTGTTTTAGAATAAACCATGTCTCAGAAAAATTTGTCCATAATAACTAAGCTTAATGCCTTGAAGAGCACTGGTTAAAATGGTATTCCGTCTATAAGATTATTAAAAATAGGGCAGATTCCTTAGGATTCCTATTACTTTCATTGTAAATGTGTCTATTTATTCCGGAATTGTTCCTGACGGCATGAAAACAGCTAGGGTTTGACCTATTAATAAAAGTCTTCCCCTTTTGAAGTAGGTAACTATAGACCTGTAAATATTTTCAGTGTTGTTTCTAAAATTCTGGAGCGTTCTGTATATAATCAGTTTTCTGAATATTTACATAAGAATTCCCTTTTATACCAGTTTCATTCAGGTTTCAGATCTAAATACTCTACCGATACCTGCCTTATACATCTGTTAGACTATATTAAACAGAATAATTCTGAAGGTCAATATACTGGCATGATTTTACTTGATCTTCAAAATGCGTTTGATACCGTCGATCATACTATCCTTTGTAACAAGCTTACGGCTATGGGTGTTCAGTCAATAAATTGGTTTAAATCTTATCTTACTGAACGAACTCAGAAGGTTAATATTAACAAAGTTTCATCCGAATCTGCCGATGTCACTTGTGGAGTCCCCCAAGGAAGTATCCTTGGGCCTTTACTCTTTCTTGTTACCTAAATGACATGCCAATGTGTATAGATTCAGACTACAATCTTATATGCCGATGAAAGTACAATATTGTTTGCCTATAAAGATCCCCACATTATTTCAGAAAAAATAAGCAGAGTTATGGAAAATTGTTCTACATGGTTAATTGCTCCATTATGATAATAGATTGTCCCTACATCGTGGTAAAACGGAGTCTATGTTGTTTGGTTCTCTTAGGAAGCTCAAGAAAATTTCTTTATTTAAAGTTGTGTGTAACGGTCATGTAATACCTTCTCAAAGTATTTTCAAATATCTTGGTTTACGTATCGACATGTTTTTAAATGGGGAGAAAATAGTAGATTCAATAGTTAGTAAGGTCAATGCACGGGTAAAATTTTTATACATACACTGTAGTAATTTCAGTATTCAAACAAAGAAAACGTTGACACTGATAGGGCCTATATGGGCAGATTCCTTAAATTTGTTTCTGGTACTGTTATTAGTCTGCCCACATTTAGGCCTACGGTTGTATTTCTAAAGCATCTGCGCACTTTTACGGATTGAATCTCTAGCTCAAAGATATATCCACCCACTTCTACGGTATAATAAGGAAAAGACCTATCTAGAGTTGACTTAGCAGACGACGGTAACAGATCTAGCGGATAGATCTACCAGATTTGGTAGTGTACCAGATTTGGCAAAATCTTTGGTTATAACAAAGTTAACAATCAGCTGATCTACACTGGAATGAGAGAACAGGCAAATGTAACAAGTATTATTACGATCCATATTCTATTATCGGATAAGAGAGATTTAGCTTTTCTGTTTTCAACACAACTGTGTTGATGCTTATCGGGAGTGAGACTGTGTGACTACAGCGATACGGAACGCCCAGTATTTATACTAACCCAAATATGACGTCATAATTTCAAAATGTCTGACATTCGCTGGCTGCTGCTCTAAGTCAACTTTTAAGCATATTTACATGTAAATAAGGGTATGACAGCAACTAATAATGAATTGTAAAACTATTTACGGATAAGTGCTATCGATTTAACGTAATAATAGAACTTTAATGAAGTTATTTATGAAGCAATCAGCCTTCGATGTTCGTACATAGAACTTTCGTACCCAGTGTCAGGCAAGATAAAAAATTACTACAAGGAACAATTTCAACAAATGTCTGGATACCACAATATGATTGTAACACGTGAATTGAAGTCAGACACTTTACCACCATGCAACAGTATCATCTATTTTCTGTAACCGCCGAACCCCTTTCGGTGACGTAGACGTTGTTCATCAGTATGCCTACTTCTTGTCAATTTGACCCTTCCTGTGGTTTCGATCCCTTAGCATTTTCCAAATAACTCACAAGATGCATCTGACATCAGCCAAGTACCAGTTACGTTCCATACGTCGAAGATTCACCTAAGCGTAAAACGCAAATTTATCGCTCAACATGCGCAAAAAGCAGATAAATCATCAAACAAATGGTTGCCACAGTATATATTCGACCTTAATTTCATCTAAATTCCCGATTATTTGCCATTTAATTGTTGTAGTTTTCATTTAATTTTCGCTAAACTTTCTTCCATACAACCGGACTCTTGCAGGTGTGTATTGATTTTTCAGCCAGTAGTTGCTCCCCTTTCAAAAACCCTGTATTTTACCGTTTAATTCATACTTACTGGTCCGCCATTTTTAATGCAAAATGAGGCGAGCGGCTGACGATTTCGCGGGTTGTTGGGCCATGCAATTGTCCGCGTACCTGCTCTTTTGACTCTAAATTTCTTGATTTTGCTTTGAATCTTATTTAATAATACATTTTGTAATGTTTGTTGCATATAATGCCAGTATTTTTTATTTTTCAACAAACTAATTGGTGTCTTATAGAGGGTCAAACGAAATAAGGCTGCAGTGCCTAAAACTAATTTCTTCATCCAGAAACTAATCATCCAATTGACATGTGTTTTTAAAAAGTTACACTTTCCAGTTTGTACATTGTTATTTTACAATTCTACATACAAGTGGCTTTAGGGTGGAATGAACAAAGTGAACTGTGCGTTAAATACTAATTTTTCACATTAAACAAGACTTTCTACACATATGCATTCAGACGGTCACACATTAAACCGGAAAACAAGGTAAGTGCAGTTAAATATGATAAGCTTTTGTTTAATTTCATACTTGTCGTTATAATTGCAAATTGAAAAATTTAAGAAAAACAGGTACACTCAGTATATTTTTTTCATTTTTCATGTACTTTAACTTATCAATACTAATTCAATGTTTTGCTAAAACACCGATGTATTGTAGATTTAAACATTTTCATTCCTCCTTCCTTCTCTCCAGGATGTACTAAATCTCGATCATAATTTCTCGGGTATCGTAGTCGTTTTCCTGTATCAACATAGTCTTCCTTTAAATACTTTTTCAGTGTTTCATTTACAGAATTTCTTATTTTGTTAAAATCAGTTTTATTAATTCCAGTCCACTCGGAAATTTTGGAAAAGTGTTTTTACGTCGTAACTTTACCAAAATTCAGAAATTACATCGTGAAAAACGTCAACAAACTTATTATTTGGATTGACTGGAATTTACCTGGGAATCGTAAAGATACAAAAAATCATGCCGGTAATTTTCCATTCCACGAGCACGTGCGACCTATCGTAATATCTAATTTACATCGCTTGACGTTACTTTTGTTAATCAACACGTACAAAAAAACGCGCGTAGTGTATTCATTTTTTAATATTATCGCTTCAAGTTTTCAACACCGCTTAAGAAGTAATACAGTTTGAATTCTATAACGATTTTAATAAGATATCGACAGTTATGTAGGGAAAATTCTATAAAAACGGTCGAATTTTCACATAATTATTTGTAAAACTTCAAACAGTGCGATCTTAATTACTTATTTCTTTCTAAAAGTAAATAAAGGATACATACTGCATAATGGCCATAAAATTCAGACTTTTGACCAGAAAGTACAAAGAACAGAATAAAAAAATCTTAAATAATGAAAAAGCGGCAGCAATTTAATAAATGGAGTAAATGGAGTAAAACGCTTTTTGGCAAACAGATTTCTGTTGGTGTACGTGAACTTGTGAACTCGTGAACGTAAATAGAAATGTGGTTTTAAATAAAGCAATACGATGTCATTGCGGATTTAAATGCATCTTTGTACATGTATATTTTTGTAAATTAATTGATTTCTATCATAAACCCTAAAAATACATTTATTTAAGAAATACGGGTGTACATTAGAGAATTTTAGGGCATGGAAATTCATTTACGAATACGCAAATTTCCAGTGCCTTCGCCGATTTTCAATCATGTACAAAACGTAATGCGCAAAAGTATTTTAATTTCATTTTGAAAATTAATTATTTATGATATATATTTTTGAATTCAGTCATAAACCTTTGGTATGTTGATTATTTATGATATATATGATTGAATTATATCAAAAAACCTTCAAAAACACCTTTAATTAAAAAAATACAGGTGTATTCCGGTTATAGAAAGTGTATTCCGGTTTTTACGTGGATTCCGGTTTAATGTGTGACCCCATTCAGAGGGTGCAAATTAACAAGAAAGCTTTTTAGTGATTCAGACCGATGACATGGTTGGTTTTATGTATGCATAATTTATATATTTTATATTTCTTTGTGTTTTAAGCAGTTTATATCTTTGGAGGAATGCCCAAAATATACTTTGACCTAATTTTGACCCTCGCACATGTCTTTGTTAATGCGCATGCGCAGAATGAAGTGTTAAGGGGATCGAAACTACAGCATAACAGGCTATATAGATAATTTTAGTGATAGAGCAGCCCTTTTTTTATGGTTTGGCAGATTCCCTAGAGAGCGTATGTATTCGTCCGGAACCGCTTCTATAACCAAATAAACAGAATTTTATTTCTATGCATAATGCTGCCAAAATCCACTTTTGTTTTTTTGGTAAATGTCATGCATATTGTTCTCTTAATTAATTTTACCGTGCCCTTGCATTTATCTGCGTTTACCAGTCAGGGGTGTAACTGTTTTAAGTTATGTAACCTATTCCAGTTACTTTTTCAAGCATTTTATAACCTGTATTAGTTACAAAAAAGGGATAACCCAGGTAAGTTATTCAAAAAAAGCCATTTTACTGTTCTCACAAAGTGACCTTTAAAGTGTAATTAGTAGCAAACTGTGGTTAATCAAATTCTCTTTTAGTCTGATAATGACCTGATGAGCATAATGGAATGTTAAGAGTTTATATTTTAATGATAAATGTGACAGATTTCATATTAATTTTAGTTTGAATATAAGACCAATGCTAACTCTACCTAAGACATTTGTTTACATCCGGTTTAGAATCTGACAACGCGTAATCGTCTTAGATGTGCAAGAAAATTCATTGAAGACGTTTAATGTGGCTTTAATTTAGTTTTATTGACAGAATTTTACATATTGCATGTATTAATGAAAAAGATCGCGATCCAATGATCTTGACAATGACGAATATCCGTACTCAAACTTTTGGTCAAACTTGTGGATATCTGAGTACTAGGATACCTGTTACAGTCCTAGAATAAACACTTGAAAACTCACTTTCCCATTTTTAGCTCACCTGTCACATAGAGACAAGGTGAGCTTTTGTGATCACCCTTCGTCCGTCCATCAACAAATTCTTGTCTGCACGATATTGGTTTCATTTATGATTATATTTTAACCAAACTTGCACACAACTTGTATCACCATAAGATCATGGTTCCTTTCTTGAACTGGCCAGATCCCATTATGGGTTCCAGAGTAATGGCCCCTGAAAGGGCCAAAATTAGTTATTTTGACCTTGTCTGCACAAAAGCAGCTTTATTTGTGATTTGATTTTTACCAAACTGGAACACAACTTGTATCACCATAAGATCTTGATTCCTTTCTTGAACTGGCCAGATTCCTTTATAGGTTCCAGAGTTATGGCCCCTGAAAGGGCCAGAATTAGCTATTTTGACCTTGTCTGCACAATAGCAGCTTCATTTATGATTTTATTTTAACCAAACTTGCACACAACTTGTATCACCACAAGATCTTGCTTCCTTTCTTCAACTGGCCAGATTCCGTTATTGGTTCCAGAGGTATGGCCCCTTAAAAGTCCAAAATTGGCTATTTTGGCTTTTGCAGCCATATAAAGACTTCATTTATGGTTTTATTTGATACAAACTTCCAAAATATCTTGAACAACAATAAATCTTGGATTCCATGACAAATCAGATCCAATCATAGGTTCCAGAGTTATTTTATATCTGATTACCTCCCCTGATTGTAATCAAAATGGATTTATATCAGTAAGTACTTAATAAGTACTTAGTTGAAATTTCATTATTGTTATTAGTTGGACTGAGACAATCAGGGTATATAACTATGGACTGATTTTATGTCAAATTACCTCCCTTAATTTCAAATTAAAATTGTTATATCTCCATAACTAATGAAGATACTGATCTGAAATTTCATTTATGTCAACAGATTTATTTGGCAGATCCTTCTTTTGTCAACTTACAGTATTTATTTTTTTCATTACTTCCCTTTTATGTTACTATAAATAGCTTATTTTTAGTAACTTTTTTATTATTGGCCATTGAGAAAACACGAGACAAGTTTTCTGTGGTACAACATGGATGGTACCTCCAATTTTTAGGTGTATTTTAACATATCTATACCTTGTAAGATATTTTTTTCTTTTTGGTTACCGTTAAATTTCTTCCTTTTGTTGTTCCAGTCCTTTGGACTTAAATACTTTTTCTGAGGACCTTCTTGTCCTCAAGTGCAATGATAACAGGTGAGCGATATAGGGTCATCATGGCCCTCTTGTTAAATGTTATTTGCTTTCAACATGTTCAACATGTACTATGTTGAAATTATTTAGATATAAAATAATACTGATTTTTATTTGTATCATTACATGTTTATAGATGTACAAACTACCCGTGCGAAAACAGGCCAGGAAATCCTGGGATTATCCTGGGATATCTCAGGTTATCTCAGGAGAAATTCCTGCCATTTTCCTGGGATATCCTGGGATATCTCAAGATTTTTCACGCCGGTAATTGGAACAGGATTTATTCCTGCACATTCCTGGACAATCCTGTATAAGCAGGAAATGCCAGGGTGTAGAAAATAACATTTTGAGGTCCAGGAAATCCCAGGATATCCTGGGAAGCCAAGATTGAAAAAAGTGTCCTGGGGCCAGGATATCCTGGAATTTCCTGGGATGTAGATGGAGTACCAGGAAGCCAGGATGGTAGTGTCCTGGGGTCAGGATATCCTGGGATTTCTTGGCAAGTAGAATGAATCCTGGGGCCAGGACATCCAAGGTTATCCTGGGTGCAGGACTTTACCTTAAAATAATTGTTAGAAATAATCAATCATTGTGTCTCATTTGGAAAGAATTAACTTTTTGTAGCTTTAAGATTATTATTAGACTGAAATGAGACCCTAAAGACAAACACAAGTTGTAAGCTTTTCTTCCTTTTTGGGGGAATTCATATAATAGGTATCTCACAAACACTGACAACTGTATAAACAAAAATTAATGTAATAAAAAATGTCAAATGTTAAATGTTATTTTTATACTTAAATATGATCATATTTGACAGGTTGTAGAATCTATTGTTTTTTTTTTTGTTTTTTTTTTTCAAATTAACATAATTCAACATCTCTTTTCATTCTCCATTTCATTTCATCAACTGCTGAATGTAATTAGCCTTTGCCTGACCAGCTTCAGCCTGTCCCTCATTATATTTAGGCACCCATGTAATTAAGTCAGTGGTTCAAATTTATTTATCTAACAATCACCTAAAATATATACAAGTATTAGATAAACTCTTGTTACAGAAGCATAATTATCTATCCTTCACATACACCTGAACAAAAAATACCTGTGACCAGGTAAAAGTTTAATTAAGCCACTGAGGGGAATAAAGATGGTATTTTAGTCTATAATTTTTTTCTGGTCCTGTGACATTACAGGTTTGAATTACATTTAAAATTAAAAAGTTTAATGTTCTTACCTGATATCCTTCCTAAACTTAAGCATTTTTAGAGATTCCAGTTAAAATATTTTGCTCCATTCCATGTGCCAGCAACAACATGAACAAAGCACTTCCTGTTTACATTCAAATTTTTGGTATTCATGAGCAATTTTCTTGAGTACAATATAGTTACTGAAGGGAATATCTAGAATGTTATTGATATAAATATATACAGTACAAGAGTGAATTTGACCATTCTTTAGCCAACAGAATTTGCAATAATCACAGAAAAACAAACAGAAAAAGGGGGAATATTTTTTTGGCACATGTATAACAGCGTCAGAAGCCTTCATTTTCATTGGTTCCTTTCTTGATGCAGGATTTCTCAGGATATCCTGGGATTTCCTGCATAAAGAAAATTATGATTTACATTTGTTACAGCTTATTGAATCTTATTTGAAGAAGTCCTGGCTTGTCCTGCCTGTTCCTCAATCAATTTATATAAGTCCTGGATTGTCTTGCCGTATCCTGTCTTCTTTTATTCTGGTCCTGGCTTTTCCTGTCTTAAGCTGAGCTCTTAAAATACCACATAGGATATCCCAGGATATCTCAGGATTTACCTGGGATATCCTGGCCTCCAGGATTTATTTCTGCATGGGTAATTTAATTGCCATTATTAATGATTAAAACTTCATGTGGATTCTTTGATCAGTTTGTAACACTTTAATTCAAGTTCAAAGATAATGTGATCAATACTAGTTAATTTGTTTTAACTGTTTCTTTTATTGTTTTATACCTTTTAATTTTACATTTCAAGTTTATTTCGGATTGCTCCAATGCTGCCTGTTTCCACATTCTTTCGTACTAGTTTATTTTATCATTCTAATATGGTGGACAGTATGCTGCGTAGTGATGGGCAAATTGGTTCGATTTGCCAACCGATTAATCGGTATAATCGGACAAGCCAATCGATTTGATTAATCGGATATAATCGGATAATCCGTTACTCTAGTTGCATATCTATAAGTTCACCTCACAATGTATGTTTTATGTCATTACTTAAGAAATGAACCTCACAGACATCAAATATCATATTTCTATTGTATCCCTTCATAAATATGAGTAAGTTAACAGCATAAAAGTAAAATGTTTGTGAAGATAGTAACCTTCAAATCAGTTACTGTCTTTAAGGTATTGTTTAGTTTAATTCATTTACCATTTATCAATGGAAATTCAAAAATATAAATACAGATAAGCGATAATTCAATGAGATAATAATAAAAAATGAAATAATAATTCAAGTGCAGATACAGTAGTTTCCCGGTCATCAGAAAGAAAATACTGTATCTAACACTATTTTCATTGTATATTTGTAATTTATGTTATTTATAAGTAAAACAATAATTCTATGCTTAAAGCAATATGAATTTTATAAATAATATTTAATGAATAACGCAGATACAATAGTTTCACAATAATTTTTTAAATTCAATAGCGTCATTTTAAACGTGAAACTATTGTATGTGACACTTTTTGCTAAATCTTAAAAATAAATTATTTGAGTGCATTTTAAAAGCCAACATATTATTTCTTATTTCACTTGATAATGATTTACTAAGAATGGTAATACTAAGCTGTGTTTTTTAAGAAATATTCAGTTTTTTCTTTCTCCTGTAAAATTTACAAAAATGCAGATACATAGAGAATAATAGAATAGTGCTGTAGATGAGAAAGTTTATCTGGCGAGGTGGAGGAGGTTATCGGGTGAGCCGAAGGCGAACCTGATAACGTCCGGAGCCGAGCCAGATAAACTTTCTCCATCTTAGGCACTAACCTATTATTCTATTTATCTTGTCATTACTTCATTTTCGGATATTTGGCAATTTATTTTGCAAAAATAAATGCGCGACAACCGCTTTAATGACGTCATATTCGTAATGACGTCACTTATATGATGACGTGATTACCGGCAAAATCGCAATAACTTCTTCGTTTTTGAATAAAAACTCATTATTTGACCACTCATTTTCTTAGTTTGGACATTTCCAACACAATGATGATGGTTTCGTTGCAAAATTTCTTATGACAACAATATCAATCATAAGGTCACATGATCAACTGACCGTATATCACTGATCACATGATCAACTGACCGTATATCAAGAAAGATATACGGCACCCTGATATCGGGTCGAAAATACTGCAAGTGACAGAATAAAATAGTTTCCCGGTCAGCCCTTGATTGACATTATAATTTTTTTTTCATTGTCTCCACTAGCGTCAAGTATTCAAAACACCAAAATAGTTGAAGTAATTTCCGATGAAATTTTCATAGCTGTCAACACTTTACATGCTTCAAAATGCTGATTATTTTACGAATTGGCTGTAAATTTAAATAAAACTTACATATATCAAAAGGGTTTCAGTTCCACTTTGATTTATGTAGAAATTATCAAATAATATCCAAAATTACAAATTTTCTGGTGCGCAAGCGATAAAACCAATACATTTACCTGACTGTATACTGTGTTCCTTCAAAGTTTTGATGTTTAGATTGCCTGTCACAAATATAAAACAATCTGAACATCAAATTATTTTGACTAGGTCAGCACATTATAATAAACAGGAAGTGTCTAGCCGTCCGGCAACCGGACACCTAGCCTGCGTACTAGACGTCCAAGGCAAATATTTTTTTTTTCACAGCACAAATTTTTATCCTTCTGTTGTCTGCACATATATTTTTATGCCCCCGAAGGGAGGCATATTAGTTTTCAACTGTCCGTCCGTTCGTTAGTTAGTTAGTTCGTTAGTCACAACGTAATAACTTTTTGCATGAAGGCACTTTACTTGCGAACCACTGCACCCAGGACCTTCAAACTTCACATGCTGATAGTACTTATTGAGTACACAACCCCTACTGACTTTTAGGTCACCAGGTCAAAGGTCAAGGTCACCAAGTCAAAGGTCAAGGTGCTGCGGGGGCATTTGTCACCATTAGTGACAGCTCTTGTTTTTATTGAATCATTCGATGGCTTTGTAGTCTCCCTAAAGAAACTAGAGAAATTTTCCTTTATAATGGATGGATAAGTGACTAGTCATACTGAAATAAATATAATGGATGAAAAAGTGACTAGTCATACTGAAATAAATATAATGGATACCTAGTCACTTATACTGAAATAAATATAATGGATGAATAAGTGACTAGTCATACTGAAATAAATATAATGGATGAATAAGTGACTAGTCATACTGAAATAAATATAATGGATGAATAAGTGACTAGTCATATTGAAATAAATATAATGGATGAATAAGTGACTAGTCATACTGAAATAAATCAAATACATGTAGCAGAAAATATGCAATTAACTGTGGTCACTTTTGTACAAAAAGCCTGAAAAAGTTGTTACCTGTCAAAGCTAGGACAAGACTTTAACACAGGATCCGGACATTTGCCCTCCAACACATACAACCCTTTAGCACCTCATAAAACTTTATCAGTAATATTTATTCTCAATTACACAATTGATTTGTCATTTATACACACATATTAGAGTCAAAAAACATAATTTCATTCCTGTAATTAAAACTAACAAAAGCCCGCCCGCTTAGCTCAGTAGGTAAGAGCATTGGACATGATTGGTCTACGGTTCTCGGGGTCGCGAGTTCGATCCTCGGGCGGGGCGTATGTTCTCCGTGACTATTTGATAAACGACATTGTGTCTGAAATCATTAGTCATCTACCTCTGATTCATGTGGGGAAGTTGGCAGTTACTTGCGGAGAACAGGTTTGTACTGGTACAGATCCAGGAACACTGGTCTAAGGTTAACTGCCCGCCATTACATGACTGAAATACAGTTGAAAACGGCGTTAAACCCAAATAAATAAATAAATAAAACTAACCAAAAGTGGTGGTTGTTGCTATATACATTTTAAATGTTACCTTGTTGCGATAGTTTCACATGTAATTGTCTAAGTAATCATAATTAATAATGCCTGAATTCACCTTAATCAGGCCCAAAATGCCCTAAACTGTTGTTATTTAACCTTTAGTCTGCTGTTGCCAGTGTCGGCAAGTGATTCTGCCTTTGCAACCAGTCCATAATGTCTGTTGGTAAATGAATACTACTAATCAGTTAACTTGAAGTCAATATTGACTGTAAGATATTTTCTAGACTTTGTCAACAATAAACCTTTACCCTCCTAAATTTCTAAAATGGACTGGTCTGTCATTCAATCTGGGCAGTAACATTTATAATTCAAAGGGGTGTTCACTGAAAATTTATTGATAGCATAGTGTACAGTGCAGACCAAGATCAGCCTGCACATCCGTGAGTTAGGGCCACGTGTGACGTGAGGCGCATGTTGTTCTCTGTGACATTATTTGTATTCAAAATCTGTTTCATATGCGGAATTGCCAGTTGCAGAGAACAAGTTTGTACTGGTACAGAATCCAGAAACACTCACAGGAAAGGTTAAATGTCTGCCGGAACCAGCTGGCCGGAACACAACTGAAATATTGTTGAAAAATAGCATTAAACCTAAAACAAAAAACAAACAAATCTTTTGCAGTGCAATGTTAGAAGTGACAGTAATGCAGAATACCTACAGACCTTGAAGAGAAATCAAGAGATACAGCGCTAAATTGTTCAACATGGTGTGTGTGGGAAACATAGTGGACAGAAAGCATGTGACAAGTAAGAGGATCATTTACATTTAGAGCCATTTTCCTCTAATCCAGCTGCACTCTGAGTTATAGAAAAGCTGAATTTTCTTCTAAAAATAAAACAAATTTTACAGTGAAAGGGAGGTAACTCAGTTTCAGAAAAAGAACACTAAAAGGTTATATACCAATAAAAGAAGTTGATTCAGTAACGTAACACTTGTGCACCTGAAGTTTATCTTAAAACACAACATGATTATGACAGTTCTAACATTTTTATATACTACAAAGAGCAATGCACAGTAAGTTAAAAATGTTCGATCTAATTTCACAGATATAATCAATGTTCAATTAGCCTTTTGAAACAGTTCTGTATACTACACTATTGACAACATTTCTTATTATAAATGTACTTCAGCCTAGCTTTTAACAATGATAATTGAGTTTTAGCGGGAGTGGGACGACCATGTCCTTTGCCCATCACCTTGGCAGCTCCCCTCGACCACAGAATATATTGAGTATATATATAGGATAATACAGGAAAACATTGCAGACATGTTTTTTTAAACTTAGTAATTAATTCACAGATGTTTTACTCCCTGAAGCTACTGTAGAGTTGACAAGTTTTGTCTGACTTCTGAAATGTACAGTTAAAATCTTAATTATCCGATTATAAACCTAGGTATTACATTACAATCCTTGTTTCATATAAAATTGAGCTACTTCAGATCAATTTTGATACAGTTTCTAGATATTCATGCCGTCGGAGATCTATTTATCACAACATATTCATATTCATACATTTGCTTTAAGAAAATGAAAAGAAAAGGTGGTGTTGAATGGTATGCAGTGAGTGCAAGTCATCTGAAGTCAGGGACCATCTTATTGCACCATTCCAGATAGCAGTCTACAGAATAAATAGCATACTTACTAGCGTGAAAACATGCAAATATAAAGGTGAAGTGTCTTATTTTATGAAAAGTAAAATAATGTCCATTTGGTTCTCTGTTATATTCAGTTGTGCCAAAAATGGAAAAAAATAGGATCTATTTATTTGGCACCTTTTTACCAAATTACAGCTACATGTATATAGCTAAAATTGTCCAGCTTGATTTTATTGTGGTATTTGTGCATCTAATATGTCTGTGCACTTTATATTTCTTTTTGCAGTGTGAAGTAACAGTAACACAGAATGGCTGGAGACCATTAACTTAAGAACTGAAGAGATGCAGTCTATTGTTCTATATGGTGATTGATGGAACCATGGTGCAGTTTTGAATTGATAAGGTAGATCATTGATACATGTTTTCCATGTAACCATAAGAGCAACATTGACTAAGGACACTAACTTTTGCAGCCTCTCTTGATATACAGTTAGTTTTTTTTTCCTGACACCTTTTCACATACTAAAATCTATTGTGTGCTCAGATGCAAAAAACTGTTTAAATCTACTTGAATGATTTTATAGTTGTAATATAACCTTACATTTATTGAAGGTACTTTTAAAATTTATGTCTGTAATGTCAGATTTAGTGCTTAATAATCTTTTACACACATGTTTGCTGATGGAATGTCTGTCAGTCTGTCTAACTGAAGTGTAGATGATTTTCATTAAATTTGTGCTGTTTGAATGTGCATCTTTAGAACTTTGATGGATTTACAAAATGTTTTCAAGAAATTCCACTTCTTTTGTACATGTAGGTGTGCAGTTGCAGAAAAGCAGAATAGCTACAGACCATGAAATTTAGAAATGAAGAGATGCATGTCTCTGTTCAGCATGGTGTATATGGGAAACATTGTGGGTTACAGACCTCTGTTCAGCATGGTGTATATGGGAAACATTGTGGGTCACAGACCTCTGTTCAGCGTGGTGTATATGGGAAACATTGTGGGTCACAGACATGAAATGATTTGGTAAGTAAACACACCATAAATTTGTATTTAGAATTATTTTCCTGTAAATCCAACTGCACTTCTGAAGCCAGATTTTTTTTTAACTTTACAGTTGAAGGGAGGTAACTCAAATTTGAAAAAAAACACATACACACAAATGCCCTTGCTTAATTCTATTTTGGTAAATTACAGGGTTTGTTTTCACAGAAATTTTTACTAAAACAGTTAAGAAACAAATCAAGGTTTTAGGTTTCTGTTCAGGTATAATGACATGCTACACCAGCAGCCTGGTAAAAATATTTGATGGCCGAGATTTGATTCATACCAGATATTTTCTGTTCTGTTCTTCCTCGTTCTATCATTGGTCCCTTAACCCTTACAATGCTGGACACAATTGATTCTGCCTTTGTGACCATTGTAAATCATGATCAGCATAAGCCGTCCTTGCAGTTTGATCAAGATCTGCTCTGTTCGCCATTCAGCCAGTATCTGTTTAGTAAACACCCCTTTTGACAGTTAATGGTACTGTCCAAATTGAAAGATAGACAAGTGCATGATAAAAATTTAGCAGGGTAAAAATAATTTAAGAGTATCCGTAAATATATTCCTTTTTCCTTTCTGTTCAACAAATTTGCATTACATGCATTGATTTTGTAATTATTCAGATATGCAAAATAACAGGGGAAATTAATTTCAAGGAAAATCTAAAGTGACAAAAATTTTGAACGGCAGTTATTTTGGGTATTGTTTTCTTGTTTAGTCTAAACCTTTTACTTACTGACAAATTCTTTTTATTTGTTTGTTTTTGTTTTTTTTTGGTTGGGTTCAACGTCGCACCAACACAAGTTTAGGTCATATGGAGACTTTCTAGCTTTGATGGTGGAGGAAGATCCCAAGTGCCCCTTCATGCATTATGTCATCACGAGCAGGCACCTGGGTAGAACCACCGACCTTCCGTAAGCCAGCTGGATGGCTTCCTGTTATGAAGAATTCAATGCCCCGAGTGAGGCTCGAACCCACATCGATGAGGGGCAAGTGATTTAAAGTCAGCAACCTTAACCACTCAGCCACGGAGGCCCCTTGACATAGATTCACTTACGAATATCATTGCATGAAATTTCATAAAAGGAAACTTTTTATAGTTTCAAGTTACAAGTTAGGAGTTTTAGATGATTATCATTAAATTGTAAAATTGCTTCTCATAATATATTTTTTTCTAAACACTCTGAAAATGTCTCTTGTTTTGTAGTGTGAAGTAACAGTAAAGCAGAATGGCTACAGACAATCAGTTCAGAATTGAAGAAGAGATGCAGGTCTTTGTTCTATATGGTGTATGAGGGAACCATGGTGGAAATTTGGATTTCATGGCAGTCATAGAAATATCTAATAAGTAACCAGATAATTTTTGTTAAGAATAATTTACCACTTAAAAACTGCATTTAGAGTTACATAAGAGCTGAACAGATACCAATACTTTAAAAAGCAGCAACAAATGTCCAATCTTCTATAAAACAGATTTTACAATTGAAGGGAGCTAACTTAATTAAAAAAATACATATTGAAATGCCCTTGCTTTCATAGAAATTTTCACTTACAGAATCTTATCAGGTTTCTAGTTTTGGATTGAGTATGACTACACTGGTATTTTAAGAATTGATGGATGCTTCCATAATTACAGTAAATGCAGCATTATATTTTCATACCAATTAACCACTACCATACCGTATAATATTATTTCTACAGGTCTGTAGGAAAGTGATGTGTGTACCAGTCTGTCAGACTTTTACCTGTCTGTCCAGTCGACAAATTCGCAATAGATGCGTAGATTCTCAAATAATTTGGCAGAGTTTTCACAGTTACTAAGACAGATTGCAAAAGATTTTTGGTAAGTTTTAGTCGACTATACAAAGTGTAGAGAGCTGTCCTGCTCGACCCGGCATCGGTGTCCTTCTGTGTATGCACTTTGGTTAAAGTTTTGATGCACTTTCTCTTTATCACTATAATTACTTGATGGATTTATTTCAATTTTTAAATGGTTATTGCTCATCACCACTCAAATCACAAGGGCCATAACTCTAACTCTCACACCAATATTTCATGAATAATCCCCCTTTTACTTAGAACGTTTTGATGCGCTTTCACTCTTTCTCAGATATTACTAAATAGATTTGATTCAAATTTAAAATATTATTCTACCTAATCAACCATATCATATGACACAAGGTCCATAACTCTGGTACCAATATTTCCTGAATTATGCCCCCTTTTACTTAGAACGTTTTGGTGCACTTTTACTCTATCTCAGGTATTACTAAATGGATTTGATTCAGACTTAAAATAGTTATTCAACATCATCACTTATATCATGTTACACAAGGGCCATAACACTTGCCACAATGTTTCATGAGTTATCCCCCTTTTTATTTAGAATTTCAGATTTAAAGTTTTGATGCTCTCAGAGCTCCAGATAAGATTTAAGGTTAAAGGGTATTTTATCCCCTAGTTTTTTTTTTTCAAAAGGGTATTTTATTCCTAGATATTTTTTCAAAAGCGTATTTTAGATTTTCTAAATGATTTTTAAGTACTTGAAATCATTACAGGGTAATAATAATAACTGTTTGTATCATTTTCTGAAATTCATGTGCTCCGCTGATGTGCCTTTGTCAACCAATGCTGTTTTCCTGAATATTCTTGAGCCTTCATTCAAATAGTTTTAACATTTTGTTAACTGCATACATTACATCTTATACTACATCTTAATTTCAGTTACTTTATGGGGTCACCCCGGTATTGAAGTACTTCCGGGTCATTGTATTCTAGGAAGTAGTTCTTTGAAATTTTGAAGTTCTTAGTTTAAAGCCATCCCTACTTCGACATGTTAATTTCTAAATGCATTTACTGACACTGTGTACATTTTGTGCCATTTCTGATGTCTTTAACAGTTGTTTTGTCTGTGTTTTTCAGGACTATATTCCTGTGGGGATGGATTAAAAAAACTACTCCAGACTGGTAGACATGACAGATATTTATTGGAAATATGAACATGGACTTAAAACTTTGATGTGTAGCAAAAAAATTCATTGTTGATGATAGTGATTTTCTAAGCTATATTGACTGGAACAGGGTTATTTTTAAGAAATACAGAGCTGTCAATGCTGCAATTTTGTTGTGAAAGTCACAATCCATTTCAGAAGGTGCTTGTTTTACTATACAGCAAAGACGAAGAAATTGTACTGGGCCGACACCTATATGGGAAATAGTTAATTTTGAATATCTCAGCAACCAAAGGGTTTACAGCAATGGAACTTAACACACTAGTAGCTAATAACAATAGAAACCAGTGGCTAAAAGGATTTTATCAAGGTTCGTGAAATTTTAATTTTATTGAATTTTTAAAAATTGAATAGTTAATTTTTCATTTAAATTAAGTAACAGTCATCTCCCCTTGATTATTCAGTCGTCTGCAATAGCGCAAAGACTGAACAAGAAAAAGACTATTAACTGGGATATATAAGAGAAAATCGTACAGATTTTTAATAATTTAAAAAAAAAAAAAGAAAATTAATTTGTTTATTTAAAAAAAACACTATTTTTGTGTATTGCTTTTTCGAACAGTTTTTTTTAGGATGGATGACGTTCTGGAACATTGCCGCAACAAACTGCAGATCAACAGTGTCTTGCATGAAAATGGAGAATGTATATTTTGGACCGGTTGTATTAACAAATTTGGCTACGGCCAGTTTCGTTACAGAGATCCAAGAGACCCACTGTCTGCCGGTTATAGAACACGAACCAGTCACTGTGTTGCATTAATGGTTCATTATAGAGATTTTGATATTTCAGCCAGTCAACAGGCATCACATTTTTGCAATAATAAACTGTGCATAAATGTTGAACACCTTGTTTTTGAGGGAAACAGTACAAATAATTTAAGGAAAAATTGTTTTTCTCATTCTAGGTGTTATGGGCATTTTGATGTGGCAGGGCACCGCTTAGCAGACTGTCTAGTGCATTTATCAACACATTTACCATAGTTTTATTTTTCTGTTATTTTTTCTTTAATTTACAGGGAAATGTCTGTATGACAATGAATATAAGATGGATATAAGTTATGCCTGTTGTTTTGGTTGTTGTTGTTGTTGTTTATGTATTCTTTTAGTTTCAGTATATGTTCAAGAGCTCTTTCCGTTTGGGCCGGCATCAGGCCATCATCAGACATTCTGCGATGAATGTGATGGTGCTCTTTCTCTTTTTATGCCCCCCTTCTAAGAAGGAGGGGTATATTGTTTTGCAGATGTTGGTCGGTAGGTCGGTCGGACGGTCGGTCGGAATGTCGACCAATCCGTTTCCGGATGATAACTCAAGAACTCTTGGGCCTAGGATCATGAAAGTTGATAGGGAGGTTGGTCATCACCAGCAGATGACCCCTATTGATTTTGAGGTCTGTATGTCAAAGGTCAAGGTCACAGTGACCCTGAATAGTAAAACGGTTTCCGGATGATAACTCAAGAACACTTGGGCCTAGGATTATGAAAGTTGATAGGGAGGTAGGTAATGACCAGCAGATGACCCCTATTGATTTTGAGGTCAGTATGTTAAAGGTCAAGGTCACAGTGACCCTGAACAGTAAAACGGTTTCTGGATGATAACTCAAGAACGCTTAGGCCTAGGGTCACGAAAGTTGATAGGGAGGTTGTTCATGACCAGCAGATGACCCCTATCGATTTTGAGGTCAGTATGTCAAAGGTCAAGGTCACAGTGACCAGGAACAGTAAAATGGTTTCCAGGCAATAACTGTAGAACGCTTGGGCCTAGTGTCAGGAAAATTGATAGTTAGGTTGGCCATGACCAGCAGATGACCCCTATTGATTTTGAGGTCATTAGGTCAAAGGTCAAGGTCACATTGGCCAGGAACAGTTAAAACGGTTTCTGATCTTCTTGTCCAAAACCATAGGGCCTAGGGCTTTGATATTTGGTATGTAGCAAAATCTAGTGGTCCTCTACCAAGATTGTTCAGATTATTTCCTTGGGGTCAAATATGGCCCCACCCCGGGGGTCACATGGTTTATATAGACTTATATAGGAAAAAAACTTTGAAAAACCTCTTGTCCAAAACCACAGGGCCTAGGGCTTTGATATTTTGTATATGACATCATCTAGTGGTCCTCTACTAAGATTATTCAAATTATTCCCCTAGGGTCAAATATGGCTCCGCCCTGGGGATCACATGGTTTACATAGACTTATATAGGGAAAAACTTTGAAAATCTTGTCCAAACCTAGGGTTGGATATCGTTAAGGACGAAGCGGTCTGATACCGATACCAACGAAACGATACGGTATTTTCAACGATACCGATACCATGCTTTGCAGTACATCACATAAGCAGTGATTTGCTTAGTATTATATACACCTATGTAAGTAGATATACATGAAAATTTGCTGTGATAAATAAACATTTTAAGTCTGTTAATGGAATGTTGTATTATTAGGTTATGAAAGAGTAAAATATAAACATATCTTACAGACTAGTTTTCCAAAATAAAAATCTAGAGTAGATACCTCGCTCACTATGCAATTTAAATCTATGAATACACTCACTGTAGTAATGCTTTTAAAGCTCAGTGCTTTCTAGAACTGTTAAACTGAACACTTATTAGCTTTCAAATTACCCCTGTAACAAGTCAGACTCATTTTCACTCATGATAATCTTCGACTAGGTTGACTAGTAATGTTTTTAATGTGAAACACTTTGCAACACATTTTAAATTGAACAATAACCTTCATAACACTTGAAACAACCAACATTCCAACAATAACATTATTTCTAATGGTTCGCGAAAACCGATTATTTGTTTACGTAGGTTACAGCTTAGTCTCGTAACTTTTTATTTACATAATTTTTTTCATTAGTTTTAAAAGAATACTATAAAGAAAAATAGTGTCATATATTTTGAAATGAAGTATTGGTTTACGTTGTTTGAAACGACGGGAAAAGAAGTATTTCAGGTAATATTTAGCATACGAAACTATTCGCACGGTTAACTCTCTATGTCAAGGGAGGTTACTCGGAGCGGTATCACAGTAAACAATGTCGATCGTGTTATTACGCTATTTGCTTAAATTTCTGCTTTATTTTGCCGCAGATTTTGTAAGAATTTTGTTTTTACTTTTATGGAAATACCGAAATAGGAACCGGTTCTTTTACGAAACGGTATATACCGGTACTTTTCGAAGTGATTATTAGGTATTGTACCGATACCGGGAACCGGTATCCAACCCTATCCAAACCACAAAGACTAAGGCTTTGATATTTTGTAATGTAGCATCATTTAGTGGTTCTCTACAAGTTTGTTCAAATTATCCCTCTAGGGTCAAATATGGCCCCGCCCCAAGGGTCATATGGTTCATATAGACTTAAATAGGGAAAAACTTAGAACCTTCATGTCCATAACTTACATCATTCAAATTTGGACCACATGTATAGTTTTGAGTGGCAATATGAACCTTGACATGAGTTGACCTTGATCTTGACCTAGTGACCTACTTTCACATTTCTGTAGCTACAGCCTTCAAATTTGGACCACATGCATAGGTTTGTGTACCGAAAAAAACTTTGACTTTGTTATTGACCTAGTGACCTACTTTCACATTTCTGAAGGTACAGGCTTCAAAATTTGGACCACATGCATAGTTTTTGTTCCAAAATAAAATTTGACCTTGATTTTGACCTAGTGACCTACTTTCACATTTCTCAAGCTACAGCCTTCAAATTTGGACCACATGCATAGTTTTGTGTACCGAAATGAATCTTGACCTTGAGATTGACCTAGTGACCTACTTTCACATTTCTGAAGGTACAGGCTTCAAATTTGGACCGCATGCATATTTTTGTGTTCCGAAATAAAATTTGACCTTGATTTTGACCTAGTTTCACATTTCTCAAGCTACAGCCTTCAAATTTGAAGCACGTGCATAGTTCTTTCTACCGAAATGAACTTTGACCTTGAAATTGATCTAGTGACCGGCTTTCACATTTCTCAAGCCACAGCTTTCAAATTTGGACCACATACACATTGTTTTGTACCGAAATGAAATTTGACATTGATTTTGACCTTGAGCTAGTCTTGAAATTTGGAACATTCAAAAATGGCTCAGTGGATGGCGCCAAGATCTCTCTGTAATCTCTTGTTAGGTTAATAGGTTAAAGGTCAAGGTCAGATTAAACCAGAAATGTAGAACTTTTGTTTACAGTGAGCATATAATTTCTGTTCCTTGTGCAATTACTGAATGCATCATGGGGGGCATTTCGTGTTCGACGAGCTCTTGTTAGTAAATAGTGTGGTGTACGGGTGTGTTTTACTTTCAGATATTAGTTGCAGTAACCCTATTGGTCTTTGTCATGGAATTTTGTCCTTTAAATCTTTAAAATATCAATTTATTTTTATTTCAGATAGCAAACTGTATTTTTTTAATAAAAATATCTTTCTTTTTTTTGTAATTTCTTATTTGATATACCAGTTTACAGAAAAAATAAGGCATACTGTTATATAAAAGATTTTACGAGACCAGCCGGTGACACCAAACTTTATTTCATAAAAATCCATCAAATTTTTTTCAAGATATGACAATTTTCCTAATTTGTATATTTTCACTTGAAATACCGGTTTCCTAGCCAATTTGTCTGCAAAGTAAGCTCCATGTTTGTACAGAATTTAGTTTGCCTAATTTACCAGAATGCGTAAAAAATTTGGTTAGATTCAAGTGTCACCCCAGTATTGAAGTACTTCCGGGTCGTTGTATCCTAGGAAGTAGTTCTTTGAAATTTTGAAGTTCTTAGTTTAAAACCATCACTACTTTGACATGTTAAATTCTAAATGTATTTACTGACACTGTGTACATTTTGTGCCATTTCTGATGTCTTTAACAGTTGTTTTGTCTGTGTTTTTCAGGACTATATTCCTGTGCGGATGGATTAAAAAAACTACTCCAGACTGGTAGACATGAATTATGTTTATTGGAAATATGAACATGGACTTAAAACTTTGATGTGTAGCAAAAAAGTTCATCGTTGATGATAGTGATTTTCTAAGCTATATTGACTGGAACAGGGTTGTTCTTTACAAATACAGAGCTGTCAATGCTGCAATTTTGTTGTGAAAGTCACAATCCATTTCAGAAGGTGCGTGTTTTACTATACCGCAAAGAAGAAGAAATTGTACTGGGCCGACACCTTACGAGACGGCATTTATGTTTGTTGTACTCGATTACAAAAATAATGTGCTTGATTTACGAAAAGATTGGATTACGCACTTAAATCCAGTAAACTACTGTAAGTGTATTTTATATTAGCACGGCTAAATTTTAGTGCAAATGCCTTAAATTCAGTAGTTTGACTTTTTAACGCATACTTGTATTAGCGCAGTATCACCGGTGCTAATATAGCCAATTGGTGGCTGAACAGTCAGGGGTGTAACTGTTTCAAGTTATCACATTTTATAACCCATTTGAGTTACTGCGTTTACTTTCATAACTTGTTTCAGTTATGATAAAATATTACAAAGCCCTCCTGTGTCAATTCCTCATTTTGAATGTGACTAATGCAATCATTTCCTGAATCCTTGGCCTTTTATCTTTCCAGCTGTGCAGTAAATTTTTTTACACAAGGCTGATAAAGTCTTACGCAAATGGTTTTTAAGCTATAAAACTCTTAACATCCCATTATGCTCATCAGGTCATTATCAGACTAAAAGAGAATTTGATTAACCACAGTTTGCTACTAATTGCATTTTAAAGCTCACTTTGTGAGAACAGTAAAAAGGCTTTTTTTGAATAACTTACCTGGGTTATCCTTATTTTATAACTAATACAGGTTATAAAATTCTTGAAAAAGTAACTGAAATAGGTTACATAACCTAAAACAGTTACACCCCTGACTGCTGAATGCTATTCGTAATAAAAACGACCAGGCACGCAAATAAACATGCATAGGTCTACAGTATGGCATAAAATCTACATTCGTTTAGATCAGTGTTAATCTGTATACTGTGAATTTGTACATGTATACAGTGCAGAATTGCAATAATTGTTTGTTTTCAAATTTACACCTGGTTTTCAAAGCAGTAAAATGTTATGCTGACACTTGTAACTATTCCCACGGCGATATATGACCATTCTGTGTCGATTCGCCATAAAACCCAACATACTCACTGTAACTATTCCGAAGGTGTTATATACAATGTTTACCGGCAAGAAGAAAAAAAAGCAACTTAATTTACAAAAGGGGTTATTTTTATACTAACATTCAAACAGGTTAAATTATTCTATTCAAAGCTTTCTTCAGAATATTAGTTAGGAATGCAGTTATTGTCATATTTACACAATAAATAGATATTCCACTGTTCTCTGTTTCATTGTAATTACAGTATTTCAGTACTACAAATATCGCTTTTTTAAGGAAAGCCTATCATTTCAGTCTAATATCAGCACTAGACATGAACTAGCGCATGCCCGATCCCGTGAATAGCACGAAAATTAGTACTCCGAATTCTTCTTGTGATGGCAACTAAAAGGAGAAACATTATAATATTCTTCCCAGAAGACATTTTGAAATACTATCCCAGAAATGTTCCTTGGGTGACCTAAAAAAAAAAAAAAAAGTTGGTCCAGGCTAATGTTCTTAGTGTAGTTATATGGAAAACTTTGGAAGATCTTTTCTGAAATTGCTTGTCCAGTTTTAAAGTAATTACACAGCAGTTTTGCATTAAAAAATGTAGAGTGGGGAAGGGGGTAGGTTAGTTTTCCCAGTATTGATGTATAGAAAACTTTGAAAATCTTCAGCTTTGAAACATCTGGCTTGATTTGAAAATAATTTCAAAGCAATGTTCCTTGTATGGCCATTCACCTAATTCCTTCAGATAATTTTTTTCATTAAAGCTCATGACTGCTAGGAGGTGGTTAAAGTTTTTCGGCATATTTTGTTTTTGGATGGATGTGATTTGGTTCAAAATGGTTGTAAAAAGTGCCATTCAAACCCCATGTTTATTGTGGCTGGATTTTTTTCTCTTGAATAGTTTTGTTGAGTTCAGGTATTTTGGTGGGTTGGAATGCATGCAAAATGCATTAGTGTCCATTGCCTATATAGAACATATAGTAAAAATAACTGTGGTCTTAGGCCTGATATAATGGAAAAATTCAGAAAGTAAATTGCCAATATATTTGTTATTTTGCAATCTGCATGGCTGAAATTTTGATGCTGAATGGCTCGTAGGCATAGAAATCTGGAAATTACTTGAATTAATTATTACAATTGCTGAAAATGCTTCAGTTTGAATAAAACTATACATGCACTTGAAAATCCTACTTTCAGTTTACATATTTCTGGAAATTTTACTAATTTTGCAGGTTTTCATGCATAAAATGCATTTGTATAAGTTCTATGTTTGAAACCGTTTGCGGAAAACAAAATGGTGTATTACAGATGCCACCATAGATTTTTAGAAATTGGAGCTGCAGCCGAGGAAATCTGACCTAGAGTCAGATATTATATATATATTTCTATTCTTCCTACATTAAATTGCTCTTTTGGATACTTGAATTTACACAGTTCACACAGTCTGAATAGAGAAATATGTGTAATTATAATCAGTGAAAGGACTTGAAATTGAACAGATCAGGCCTAAAATTGGCATATTTTAATTGATTTTGAAGGAAAACAGGCAGATTTTCACACACTAGACTTGAATATTGGTTTTCTTAAATGCTAAATTGAGCATAAGTCTTCATATTTGCAGTCCTGAATTGTATGTTTACTTATTCTGTTTGATTTCTTATATTTTCAGTACCCAAAACCCTGAAATGAGAGCGCTTGGACAATGTGAAGTTTGTCGCATAGACGGGGATTGACCGCCTTTGTGTATATAAGTCTACAACTTCTCAGATTTGACTGAAGACAATTGTTTGGTGTTGTGAATAGGTAAATAATTCCTTTGTAAATATTTTTGATAAGAATCAGGTACTTTTCCATGATACTGTAAAATTTAATAGACTTCGTTTAAATTGCAACGACAATTGAAAGACAGGTAGAAATTAGAATTATAGTGGAATAACATTATTTCAGCCAGTTTTACCATAATGACTACATTCTGAAGCATGTGTGTTAGTGAGATTACATTAGTAATCTGTTACTTTGAAATTGGACAGGACTTTGTTCATAATAATTGGTACAGTAAGCTGCATTCCAGGTGAGAATTATTAGGTCAGATTGCAGCAATGTTTAGCTACAATCTGACCTAATAATTCTCACTTGGAATACAGCTTACTGTACTAAATTTTACCTGAAAACAGTTAACGTTGCTTCAGATCTGGAAGTCAGTAAAGCAATTTGAACAGACATTGTGATTGATACATTCGTTATTCAAAGTGTTTGTTATGACACATTTTACATATGTAAGACTTGATTTTTAGGTTTTATACATTTTGACAGTTTCAGTATGGGGAAAGGAGATTGTGATGTAAATTTTCATAGAAAAGTTGCTTAGAGGGACACTTTTCTACATTTCACACTTTCTTTGCAGTCATATTGTTTTGAAATATATTTTGCACATACATGCAATCATTTAAACTGAATAAGTTTTCAATTTGAGATATTATGACTAGCTTGATTCATATTTCAAATGTGGTTCGGCTGCAGGCTTTCCAATCACACAATTGATAGTAGTCACCGGAAAAATTTGGAGAACCAGTTGTAGATTCTCAGGTTGAAATTTATTAAAGTATTTGCAGAAATTTAGCCAGTTTGGAAAATTCAGCAGGCAGTGATGTACATTAAAACCATTCTTGATATAGATCAGGGCTGAGCGAGAAACTATTGTAACTGTATATAAATAAAGAACAAGATACAATAGTTTCGCGCTCAGCCCTCGACATATAGATCAGAGCTGTTGGGGTTTTTTTTGCCAGAAAGCTCAGCTGTGATACACAATTGAAGATTTTGTTCATTGTGAATGGACATTATGGCTGTCTGGTTTTGTGTAATTTCACCTTAACAGCAGGGATTTATTTATTGCAGATCACTAAGTCTTTGACATCACTTGTTTCACTTAGTCCAGCTCTGCTATCAGTCACAGACAGAACAAAATTGAAAACTGGGAAAGCAACTTTTTGAACATTAAATGTTTTAACACAACATCACATCACACAATGGAACTAGTTGCTACAATGCACAGTTCTGATATAACACTGAGATATGTCTTAATATATTCTTTGCATTAAAAATATAATTATCTTGTATGTACATCATGTGAGGAAATATTCTTCTTTTGTAGAGAAATATATGAGGTAGGGCTCTGCAGTTTTCCATAAACACAAGAAGTTTACATTTGTTGCACAGAGTTGAAGGAATTGTTATAGGAAAGGTGTACAGAATGTAAGGATATGGTATGTTCCTGCTGAAAAAAAGATATGTAAACGAATTAATATTATAGGTTTGACTGTACAAAGTATATGGAGAATTATTCTTGTCTCTCTGGCACCGGCTTTCCCGTCTTCAGTTTAAATGCTAAAAGTTTCCTGAACTTCTACTTCGTCTGTATTTTTACTTGATGGCTTTATTCACTGAAAATAGTTATTCTTGTCTCTCTGGCACCGGCTTTCATGTCTTCAGTTTAAATGCTATAAGTTTCCTGAACTTCTGCTTCGTCTGTATTATTACTTGATGGCTTTATTTACTGAAAATAGTTATTCTTGTCTCTCTGGCACCGGCTTTCATGTCTTCAGTTTAATGCTAAAAGTTTCCTGAACTTCTACTTCGTCTGTATTATTACTTGATGGCTTAATTCCTTATAACACTTGCATCATATGAAACTAAGACCATAAATTTCGTACCAGTCTTTCCTCAGTCATGCCCTCAATTAAATAAATTTTCGGGTTGAAGTTTTGATAATTTTTTTTCGCATGAATAATGCTTTGAAGTGCCGTGTGATTGTTCCTGTTTATGAATTATATGGATAACCAAACATCTACATGTACATGTAGCTTTTAAGATTAAGAAGAGGTAAATAGTGTCTGATTCATGTCCGATCCATAACTGCCATTCTTCTAGGGATTTTTAAATTGATTGGCAAACCTTTTTTTAACCGTAATGGGGCAGTGAGTCATGTGCAAGACTCAGACCTCAAGCACCAAGGACAAGGTCACACTTAGAGGTTCAGTGTTCTCATTGCATGTTTCTAGTCCAGTCATCCATTAGGGATTTTCAAATTACCTGGCACAAATGTTCCATTTAATAAGTTGATGTGTCACTCTGTAGACCAACATCCCTAGCTCAAAGGTCAATGTCACAGATAGAGGTCAAAGGTTAACTTGGTCCTTTTCTTGTCCAGTCTATAGCTCTGCCATTTATAAAGGGATTTTAAAGTTATTTGGTACAAATTTTCCCTATCATGTCGTTGATATATCATATGCAAGATCCAGACTTCTAGCTCAAAGGTCAAGTTCACACATAGAGGTCAAAGGTTAACATGGTCTTGCTTCTTGTCCTATCCATTGCTCTGCCATTTGTCAAGGAATTTTAAAATCACTTAGCACAAATATACCTCATTAAGAGGCAATGTGTCATGTGCAAGACCAGGCCCCTGTTTCAACGGTCAAGGTCACAGTTAGATGTTAACTTGACTTAAACAGTCACAAAAACAAATTATTTTGTTGCATGGAGACTCAGACATCTAATGCAAGGTCAATGTCACCTATTGGGATTTTTGGTAATTTTTGTCTGCTCTGTAACTTTTTGATGCAGTGGTGTTGGTATAAATATTCACCATTACAAGACATGGTGTCATATACAAATTTGAGGTCACAGGCACCCCAGTTAATTTCTTTTTTCTGTTTGTACATGAAATTACTTCCCTTTTTATGATAAAGTACAATACATATGTATTTCTAGCAGTTTTCCCAGTAATTTAAAAATGATAATTTGTATTGAGAGACTGTTTAGTACTATATAAACATCATGTATTTCACTTGTTTATTAATTATCTCCCTTTAATACGACAAAATATTTCATTTTATTTTAATTAATTTCTTTTCTTATTTAAAGATAAAAATACAGTAAACCATTACAATGCATATATGAGCATCCAGACATTTTCAAACTACATAACGTCTGTGTGAATTTTCTGATTTATGTACATCTATAGTATAGAAGAATACATTGTGATTGCATGCAATATGTTTTGTGAAAAATGTCCCTTAGCCAGGGACCTCTGCTACAAATTTTTGTTGTTTTCTACAGGTAACTGATAATTTCTTTACATGCTCTAGAGAGTAAACTTAACCTTGATGTTTTGCCTTACAGATAGCCAAACATCTTCCCCAGGATTCGATGCGGTAACCTTCTGATAGAAAAATGTACCCGTTGTGCAAAGGGGATAAGCTGATTGGTGACAGGTATATTAGTTCATATAAAACAATAATAAAATTACACATAAACCTTATATGGATGTACAGTCAAACCTGTGTTAAACACCACCTCTGAACAGAGACCACCTGGCTCTAAAGACCGCATGTATTGATTCCCAGTTTAACATTTACAGTGTATTTTAACCTGTGAATAAAGACCACCTCCCAATAAAGACCACATTTTGGCTCTCCCAAGGATGGTCTTTATAGACAGGTTTGACTGTATAATTTTTTTAACTCACCTGTTGCTCAGGTGAGTTTTTGTGATCGCTCAATGTCCAGCATCCGTTGTCAGTCTGTCTGTCAACATTTAGCTTGTGAATGCAATAGAGGCAGTATTTTTCAACTGATCTTCATGACATTTTGTCAGAATAAATACCTTGTCAGAGCTCCAGATAAGGTTTTGTGCAATTAGTAACGGTACTACCAGACTTTCTGTGAAATTCGTAACGGTACTACCTGATATTTTTTCTAAGTAGTAACGGTACTACCTGATATTTTGGGAAATTAGTAATGGTAGTTCCAGATAACAGACAAAAATAAGAATAAGTCATATCATTGGTGAAAAGTATCTACTCGAATAAAAACTGAAAGTAAAACTGTGTAAACTAAAATTACATATATTCAAATCAATTCATTGATAGAAGTCGGAGTTAACATAATAATACATTACATGTCGTTCTTTTACCATATATGACAAAAACTGTGTACAATATTCTAATTAATCGCACGGTTATAAAACATTGTTTGTTTTTTTTGTTCTAGGACATGCTGACAACTAAACAAAGTGTCAGATACGTAACCGCGGCGCCAGTTGGCTGAACACAATTGACTGCAGTGTATCGGATAATTTGATTCGCTTCACACTTCTCGGAAAAATCTCGCAAGTACCTGAATTAGGCGGATCTTACATTATGCTACTGGTTTCATGTATTCCACACTCATTTGACACCGTGCAAATTGTCAACAGTCGGGATAGAGTTGATTAGCACAACTTGGTGCAGACATGCAATTCGGCTCGATCTTCCTTTGAAAATTGTAATACTGTTTACAAGCCGTACTGATACAGACCACGATTTTAAAATAAATTCGTATTGATACGCACATTTTAAAATAAATTCGTATCCGACCCCTACAAATTCGTAATTACAAAAAAAACGCCCTTAATCTGGAGCTCTGGCCATTTAAAATCCAGGCCCAGGTTCGAAAATGGGCCCATCTAGGGTAGAAATCTAGGTCACTAGCTCAAGTCAAAGAAAAACTTGTTATGAGAAAAAGAATGTATTTTTACAATTGATCTTCATGATATTTTTGGTCAGAATGTTAACCCTGGTGAAATCTAGGCTAAGTTTGAAATGGGTCATTTTATTGTCCAAAAACTAGGTGTCGACTAGTCAAATCAAGAACAAACCTTGTGTAAGTAAAAAGGCAGTATTATTCAACTGATCGACCGTCGGGTTTCCAGGTTTTACATAGACTAAGATAGGAAAATAACTTTAAAAAATCGTCCTTGCCTAAAAAAGGCTAGCTTTTAGTATGAAGTATGTTGCTTTCCTAGTGTTTCTCTAACAAGATTTATTCAAGTTAATGTCCCCCTAGGGTGAAAATATGCCCTGCCTGCGGGTACCAAGTGTTAACATTGACATATACATGTTTATGAAAGAAAAAAAAGAAAGATCTTCTTGTCTATTTGTAATGTAGCATTGCCTGGTGAATGTCTAACATAGTTTGATCAACTTATGGTGAAAAGAGGCTCTAACCCTGTGCTTCACTTTTTTAAAATAGAAAAAAGTTATAAGGAACAAAATAATTCAAAAATTAAGAGATCATATTTCCTATGTTTTTTATTGAGTACCTGGAGACCAAGCAATTACGGATCACTTTACTGTGATCTTAACGTTCTGACACTACTTTCTTGTTTTTAAAGAACAGCCTTAAATTGGATGACATTGCAGTTTTGCACACCGAGATCTCAAATGACTTTCAGTCATACCAGGATGTTGACCTACTGATCTACCATCTTAATATTTTAGCATCAGTTTTCCATTTGAAGACATATAGCTCATGTACTCAGGTGAGGCGATCCAGTCCAATCAATCCAGATGACGTCTGCAACCACAAGGCAGCGCTCTTGTATTACATGTCCTAAAATTATATCAGTTTTGCCATTGATGGACAAAAAAAAGCACATATTAAATCACAACCTTGCTTCATACATTATTTGCAAATAGCTTAAACTTTCGAAGATGTCAACATTAAAAAGGGTGATATAGAACAGGATGTTTTCTGCAGTTCAACTCTTTCTTGGTGATATCTTTTAAGAATTGGCTTACATGAAAAAGAAAAGAAAATGCCCCAGGAAAACAACTACAGTAATACAAGTTGCCTAAGACAATAATTCTGGTTATTCATGGAAACATCAGAATTCAGCAGTCTTAAAACAGTAATTTGATAAACTGTCAATTAACAACATCATGGATATTTGGTTGATGCATTAATATTATCAATAATTGTGGATATACTAATATAAGGCAAGAATAAACTTTTTTTCATCTATAGTTAACTGTAATATTTTCATACTGCAATAATAACATAGTGTCCAGGGTATCAAAAATTATAAGCTGAATTTCAGCTCAACTTAATAGAATAATAAAGTTTAGTGTCTATATCTATACTGGTTATATTTCATTAATGTCAGATATCTTCGCAGATAACTTCTGTTTAATTGAAAACATCTCCAATCATTTGCCCCTCCTGATGAGGGTTCGAGCCCACTGGGGACGCTGAATTCTCATATGCGTGAGGAAGTCATCACATTGCTTATGGCTGGACCATGGTCCCTACTACCTAATACCTGCCTGATGAATTAAATCCACAGAAGGCACCTGTGTTCTTCATCAAAGCCTGGAAAGTCCGCCATATAACCTAACGTTTGTGGTGGGTGCGACATTAAACACAACAAAATAAATCAATCAATCAATTGAACATGTTATACTTGCTAATTAGTGTTAACAAATTTTTAACTCTAAGTGCAGTAATTCCCTGAGATACAGCCCCGTTTTAACTTAGAAAAGTTCTATAACTCTTAAATAAATTTTAACAAAAGTTTTCCCTTAAGGTTTGAAGGTTTGCGATACACATGCTCTCCTCAAAGACAATGCAAATATTGACTGAAACATAAACACAAGCTATTTGAGGTCCCCTGTTTATGAGTGGTGGGGCATATTATAGTTTTGTCTGACCGTGTTTCCGTCCGTCCGAAGTGTCGTGACCACACCTAGCTCAAAAAGTATTTGATTTAAATTGATAACCTTGCATGAGTCTTTTTCATATAAAACTTGCCCAAGACTTTCTTTTCTGCATCATTAACCTATCACTGGTATGTAGCACTTATGACATTCTTGCTACCACTCTTACGTTTTACCATTTTTTTGTCGTAAGCCAGTACTTTCTGCTACCATCTCTACCTGTTTACTTTGGTCGTGAAGCCAGTGACTTGTTTCTTGCTACCACTCTACCTGTTTAACATTTCGGAACCATGACATTCTTGCTACCATCTCTACCTGTTTAAATTTGTCGTGAACACAGTGACCTTTCCTGCTAACCCAACTCTACATTTTACATTGTCGTGAAGCTCAATGACCTTTCTGCTACCAGCTCTACCTGTTTACATTGTCGTGAAGCTCAGTGACTTTCTTGCAGCCACTTACCTGTGTACAAGAACTGTCGTGAACCTCAGACTTGCTTGAATTCAGCTCTTCCTGTGTACTGTCATGACTGGAGTGACTTCCTAGCTGCCCAGCTTTATCTGTGTACATAGTCATGAAGCTCAGTGACTTCCTTGTGCCAGCTCTACCTGTGCACTATGTAATGATTCCCATGGCTACGATAGCTACCAGCTCTACCTGTGCACAATGTCATGAAACCCAGTGACTTTCTTGACGCCCATATCTACCTGTGTACACTGCCATATAATTTATAAATAATAATAGTGATACTGATTATTAGTTTTAAAGTAAAAGTCCATAACGACTACATAAAAAAATCTAGCTGTTGCTGTTTCTTCCCCCACTTTCAGTAATAGGTTTCACATATATAACATGTATATAACAATATTATAACATTTTTCAGGCCATTTGAAAACCAGAGACTACCGCACATTGTGGGGTATCATATGACAAAGCATTGAGTAGTTTTTAACATGAGACAGGAAAAGTGAGTTACATTTTGCTAGTGGATACAGGTATTTCTCTATTACTAAGTAACTGAAGCATGGAAGACTGTTTATCTTGATAAAATCCACTCTGCTTATGTGTTAGTTAATTATCTTGATATATATTGGGTCCTTGATATCACTTTTAATCAGTTCAAGGGATTCCAATGAAACCTTACACAGATTTAAATCATGTAAAGAAATTAAGTGCTATGTACATGAATCAGATTTTTACATCAAAAGTGAGTGCAATATTTGGTTATCATTTTTAGTTACGCAAATTCAATTTTAGCTTAATTGTGATAAATTACAAGCTTATTCCTGAACCACTCTTGTGTCCACAGATTGTTGTCATAGTAGAGATGTGGTCTTGCCCCCATCTGTCTGAAACCCCGCATGACCCCGGTTCATCAACCGACACCTTAACCATTATACACCATTCCCCCCCACCTCTTGTTTATTAATGACCTCTCTTGCTCGCGCTATATGACCATTTGGTTTGATCCCTCCGTAAAACCCAAACTCACTCACTTCACTCACTCACTCACTCACTGTTCAATCTACACATTACGATATCATTTCTGGTGCTTCTGTCTTTCAACAGAATTCTGTGCACACGCACATACAAAGGTTACAAAAAAATGTAAACATTTCATTTGAAAATTATTTTTTGCAGATTAATGTTATTAATGATATCATTCTGTAGTTAAGACTTGTTGTTAATTTAAGTTAATTCATTATTCTTTCTTTTTATTATATTCGATGTTTTGCAAGAAAACTAATACAATAGTAATAGATAGTAACTTGTAAGTCCTTGTTATTCTTAGAAAAAATTTTAGAATATTAGATTCATCATCTGCATAAAACAGTCAAGCAACACAAAATTGTAGTTACAATATTTATATGATTCTAGTGTATTGCATATTCAATACAATAATTATTGTATTTTCATGTACATGTATATACTCTGTTACAGATTGCATATCAACCAGCAACCACACCATTCTAAGATAGGAACCTAACACAATCAGACAAGCTGGCAAGATGTTAAAAGAGATGGTGCCCAAGATTTCTAGTCTGGAGATTACCATCATCATCTTTAGAATTTTTTTAAGATTAAATAAAATGGTACATTGACTTAAGACTACTTTTACTGTTTTCACCAAAGGCTTTTCTCTGTGTTTTTTTTTTTAACATTAAATAAATATCGTCATGTGTTTAAGAATCGGTTATAAATATCCCTCAGGAGGCACCTTCGCTTGGGTGGTTAATGAGGCTTGCCCGAATTACCGCTCATCGCATGTGGCCGAGGGACAGATCATCCATCTGATTTGTAAAGACATGAATGATATTTTTTCTTGCATATTCGAATACATGCTAACCATTTTAATCCGGCAGAATTCTTGCAAAGTGTATTTACAGATAAGAGCTATAAATACTTTCCTTTATAGCACTCTTTCTTACAGTAGAGATAACACAAAGCGCAAGAAATTAACGTCCGTAGCAGAAGTGACGTCATGATGTTTTGCATTACGCACAATAACAATGTTCCGCCTTAGTTGATTGTTTGTAGCGTAACGTTATTGTTCTTACGTAAACTAATGTATTTTAAATCAGAGGATTATACTAGAAGGAACTGAGAGAAACTATCGAGAACTGAGGGGGGAGTGGGGTTTGTATATATTTTATCAGTGCTTAAACCACTACACTAGCTGTTAAACTGTATTCATTTCCACAAAATTGTAAACACAAACATGAGTACTGAATTCAAATTAACAAAGTTTGATAAAAAGACGTACATCAATCAAAATAGTACAAACATAAGAAATTAATGCGAGATAAAACACTATTTCCCATTCGATTAAAAATTTCTTTGTTTGTTTGTACTATTTTGATACTACACTAGTTGTCATTAACAGCACGAGAGTCATCTGGCATAGGGGGGTGCCAGATGAGTTTTGCCGGCATGGGTAAAATCACCGTAAACGCCATTCCGATGTGCAATAAATTATCTTGAAAATAACTGTTTGAGACAAGTGTTGTGATGTCATAATAAAACAATGAAAAATATTTTTATGTTATAAATATTTTTCTATACTTATGAAGGACTTTATCATGTCTCTAAGATACGCAAGATTACGTGATTGTTTTTTTTTAGCTCAACCTAGCACAAAGTGCTCAAGGTAGCTATTGTGCTGGTTATTGTCCATCATGTGGTCGTCTGTCCAACATTGCCGTAACACTCCAGAGGCCAAATTTTTGAAACCCAGAGCTCCTGGATAAGCGTTTGTATTAAAACAATGGGTAGTTACCCATCACTTTTTGCCTGAATTGGGTATTGGAAATATGAATTGGGTAAAAAGAAATTTAAATCATTACCTAGCCTTTTCAGAAGTGACTGGGTATTTGTCAAAACGAATTGGGTATTTCACCAATCTCACATACAACATCCAGTAGTTTTTTGCTTACAATATAACATGTATAATTACTGAACTACCGTCTTTATATACTGTCCTCTTTAAAAAATTTATTAGTAAACATGCCTGTTTACGAAAGGAAATTATTGGTATCTTAAGTTATAGTTCTAAAGATCTTTTTTTTTCTCCAATCATTTAATGTATTTTGAGATAATTTTGTTTTCGACTACTGTTTTCTTTTTCACTTTTATGTAGGTTAAATCAATTATTTTCCATTATCCCAATTGAATGTACTGTCATTTTTCCGATAAACGCGACCGTGTTTTATGTAATGTTTAACCATCAGTTGTCTAGCATTAGTAAGGTTTATAATCACACTCAATAGTTTGTTCTTCTTTTATCTGTATAAAATTTACCTATTCAATGACCGCAGCTCACATCAGGACCCTTTTTAAATGTCTGTAACATTGTCTTAGAGACTATTGTCATGCTAAATAAAACTCAATAGAAAAGAGGAGGTCATTTTGATGCAAGAATAATATTTTTTCAGTCAAATACACAAACGCAAAATCAGCTAAAAAAAATGAGACCCAAGTTTTAATGGTGGGTGTATGAGACTAAGTTTCCATAACAATTTTGTCATGATGCTTTATTTCATTACGTAAAATGCTACCTACATGTTGCAAGAGAGATCTGTCATGTGATTTTAGGAAAGAAATAAGGAAAATAGCTGAGACTATTTGTAATCCGCCATTTATGCGCTACCATTTTTCTACCATTTTTAGTGCTATTTACAATTAGTGTCATTATGTCCTTAATCTAAAAGTTTTCGTATGCCTTCTATGATTAGGAAAAACATACGCAAGCAATATTTTTCTGAATTGGTGTTAGGAATCTTTTAATTTGCGTATTAGTACGCACACTGTACGAATTCAATGGTTTTTCTGAAATTTTAATTGCGTAAATACAACACAGTTTTTCTGACTCTGGTGACCCAACTTTATGAAAACTTGGTCACAATTTTAATCTTGATGAAATTCTAGCCAATGTTAAAGAGGGTCATGTCTCTCAAAATCTAGTCAGCAGCCCAGATCAAAGAATAGCTTATGAACACTCTAGAGGCCTCATTTTGTTGTACCCAATATTTCAGATTCATAAGCAAATGTTCCTCGATGATTTTTAGTCAGGTTGGAATCTGGTCATTTTGGGTTTAAAAACTAGGTCGCCCGTCCAAACTGAAGGAAAAGCTTGGTGAAACACTTTGTCTTGAGATCTCTAGTCCAAATGGGAATCTGGTTCATTGGGTTCAAAAACTAGTTCAGTAAGGAATAATGGACTATTTTACTTGTTTCCCAATTATTCTCTTTATGTCTAGGTAAGAGGTCAATTGTTCAAGTTCAAGGATCTTAATAAAGGATTCTGTAGCTTATTTGTAGAACCTCTTTTGTTCAGTTCCCTCAGGTCAAAAAAAAATCTATTATAATGATTTATAATTTTTGAATACATTTTCCATTAACTAGAAGCCTTCAATAGCTGGTAACATGTAACATGATTGCTGATGTATAATATTTTTGATAAGATTTTGTCCATTAATTAGAAGCCTTCAATAGCTGTAAGCATTGGTTACAATGATGCTGGATGTATGGTAAGAGCCTTACTAGATTTTACCTGTACTTTAATGTACAAAAATGATAGCTAAATCTTAAACATGATTGAATGTATAGTTTGTATCACCTTTGTTGACACATGAGGTGCCATTACAGGATACAGGATATACCTGTCATCGAAAATCTATTCGGCCTCGAGCTATTCTCTCGTCTGATATGGATTATTCTCAGCAGCGTATATCACGTAATCCTGTAACTAATAATAACCATGATATACTCCTAAAATGGTGTGATATGGGGAACGTACTTCTAAATGTCAAACATTTCAGTGGTAGCAGTTTTAATCCTCCAAATGTCTTGACCTTTTTTGCAGTAAAGTTGAATAATCTCCATGCCCATTTACTTTTCTGTACAGATAATTTTCAAAGTTCTCATACAGAAAAAAACGATTAAAATTAAACCAACGAATTACTATTATTTAAATGCCACTACATGTACTTCTTAGAGGCTTGAATTTTTGGATATCCATTTTTTTTGGGCTAAATTGATTGATGTATTAGTTAATTAATTGAATAAGAAATTTATTGTTACTTTTTTATTGGGATTTTATTCCTACCGATTGAGCCAACCATGAATTTACAAAATTATGCAGAACGACCAATAATATCACAATCTTTTGATTTAGGATGATCAATGCAATAATTCAGTTTTCCCATGCATTTTAGCAGTGTTCATTATAAATAGAAAACGAGAAATGAGTCAGCATGCTTCTAGCTTGAAATTTAGCAGAATCAGGCTCCTTTAATATCTAAAGATTTTTCTCTTTGGTTGAATAAGCACGTATCCTACATTGTTGTATATTTGTATTTTGCTTGAATGTCTTGAAAGACCAGGGCATGCCCAAGGAACGGTCATTCTGATAAAAAAAATGTTGAAAGTACAAAAAAGTTTACAAAAAAGCATTTGCCAATGAAAGAATTTTATAACAAATGCAAAGACAGACTTTTTCGCTGATGTGAGAATTAATACACTGGTATAACAACAAGTCACCATTTACAATTTCCGTTCAGTCATTATCTTAAACCGCCCCGATTGCTTTGTAGGTAGTGGTGGGTCTACAGAACGCAGGGTCGTGAGTTCGATCCTCGGGCGGGGCAAAATGTTTTCTCCGTGACCAAATGATAAACGACATTGTATCTGAAATCATTAGTCTCCACCTCTGATTCATGTGGGAAGTTGCATTTACTTGCGGAGTAAACAGTCTGTACTGTATACAGACACCAGGAACACAGGTTAGGTTATACTGCCCGCCGTACATAACCTGAAATACTGTTGAAAAAATGGCATTAAACCCCAAAACAACAAAGTTAGCCTTCAAATGGCTTTACTATAATTGATTAATGTTCCAAACTTGGATTAATTTGTGTTTGTTCCTCTCTTATTTTTAGCTCACCTTTCACATAGTGACAAGGTGAGCTTTGTGATAGAGGCAGCGCCGTCGTCCGGCGTGCGTAAACTTTTGCTTGTTGACCACTCTAGAGGTCACAATTTTCGTGGGATCTTTTTGAAAGTTTGTGAGAATGTTCAATCTGATATATCTACGTCCATTTGAAACTGGTCACATGCTATTAAAAACTAGTCAGTATGGTCTAAAAATAGAAAATCCTTGTGACCTCTATAGAGGCCCATATTTTTCAATGGATCTCATGAAAATTGGTCAAAATTTCATCTAGATGAAATCTAGTCCAAGTTGGAAACTGGTTACGTGTGGTCAAAAACTAGTCATAGGTCTAAAAATAGAAAATTCTGTGACCTCTCTAGAGGCCATACTTTTTGTAATGGATCTTCATGAAATTGATGAGAATGTTCACCTTGATGATATATAGGTCAGGTTTGAAACTGTCACGTGCGTCAAAACTAGGTCTAGTAGTCTAAAAAAAAGACAATCCTTGTGAACTCCCTAGAGCCATATTTTTCATGGGATATTATGCAAGTTGGTCTAGTATGTTCATCTTGAGATATCTAGTCATATTCGAAACTGGTCCATGCGGTTCAAAACTAGTCATTAGGTCAAATATAGAAAAACCTTGTGACCTCTCTAGAGCCATACTTTTTCAAGAAGATCTTCATGAAAATTGGTCACCTACCTTGATGATATCTATTCAATTTTGAATGGGTAAGGTTCGGTCAAAAAACTGGGTCAGTAGGTCTAAAAATAGAATACCTAGAGGCCATATTTTTGAACAGAATCTTTATGAATTGGTCAGAATGTTCACCTGAGATACTAGGGTCAAGTTTAACTAGATTACATGCGTTCAAAACTGGGTCAGTAGCGTCTAAAAAATAGAAAATCCTTGTGACCTCCCTAAGGCCATACTTTTCATGAGATCTCATGCAAATTGGTAAGAATGTTCCACCTTGAGATATCTAGTTTAAGTTCGAAACTGGTCATTGCCTTTAAAAAGCAAGGTCATTAGGTCAATAATAAAAAAAAAACTTTGACCTCTATGGAGGCCATATTTTCATGGATCTCCTGAAAATTGGTCAGAATTTTTATCTGTTGATGTCTGGTCAAGCTCAAAACTGGGTCGTGGGGGGGGGGGCGGGCGATTGAGGGATTGGGGCTGCGAGGAGGGGAAAACGAGAGGTGGTGCCGGGGGGGGGGTACTAATGTCAAATAATAATAAAAATGACGTCATACCTCAGTTCAAACTGGTCATGTGGGGACATGAGCGATTCAGGACAACCATGTCCTCATTGTTCAATACAGATGGAGGAACTTTAGCTGGAATTTGCCATAGTTGAATGATCCACTAAAGCTTTTTGTTCAGTACGTTTTGCCTGTGTTGCTGAAACCACTCTTGCAATTTATGCAAATTGGTATAATGTTTTCCCGCAGAGATCCACAGGATTTCTCATTAATGTTATGTTGCTTTGGTTAACTTAGCATTTGATCTTAAAGACCCTTGAGACTAGAACAACTTTATGTTAATCCTTTTTTAATCCCCGCCACGAGTGTGTTGCGGTGGGGGTATAAAAATGGTCTCCTCCATACCGTTCGTTCCTTTGTCCCTTCCTTCCGTCGTCACATTGTAACACTTGGACCTGTTAGTGGTCCGCTCTAGATCTCTTAAAAAACCCTTGAAGGATTTTTATGAACTTCAAATGATCATCTCATCAAGGCGATGAGCAGAACTAATGGAGTCAGCCGTTACGCCGACTCAAGCTCAAGGTCACACAGTTTTGAGCCTTCCATTTTGTGCCCGCTCTGTACTCCTTAACCCCTTGAAGATTTACATGAAACAGTGGTCAAAAGATCAGCTCATCAATACATGTGCAGGACTTTGAGTGCGCCATGGTTGCCTGAAAGGTCAATGTACAACTCAGGTGTCAAAGGTTTTGAGCCTTCTATGTTGTGTCTGCTTCTCAGTATCTCCTAATCCTCTTGAAGGATTCATATGTTAACCCGGGTCAAATGATCCACTCATCAAGACAATGTGCAAACTCTTGTGTCAGCCCAGCCAGCCACATCAAGGTCACAAAGGTTTGAGAATTGTCATTTTGTGGTCAACTCTGTATCGTCCTAAACCCTTGGAGATTTTCATTACACTTGGATGAAATGATCACCTCATCATGATCATGTTCAGGAACGCAACTAGAGTCCGTCATGTCAGTTAGAGGTCAATGTCACGCTCAAGGTCAAGGGTTTAACCCTTTCAATATCCATAACAGTGGCTGGAATTTAGCTTCTTTCCAGGCTGCCTTATTCAAATATTATAGTATTTGCCTTGTGAAAAGTAGAATAATATGATTGATTCTAAAGATGAAAATTTGGATTTATATACATGGCTTAAAAATACGACTTCTTATATGCATCGACTAGAGAAGCACAGTGTGGTTGTTCTTAAACTTTATCATGCTGAACACGTTGATTATGCCTTCTGTGCAGTCCCTGATCAAGATCTGCAACCATTTGCTTTTCAATTGGTAACCTTTTGTTAAGCACCCTGCCCTATTAACAGTTAATGGTACTATTCAAATTGAAAGATTGATAGAAAGTAGCAGGATAAGGTTAATAATTGATATAAGAATCAAGCAATTAAAGGATGTATGACCGCGGATCACTGTTGATTGTATCATTGTTTCCTTTTCAGGTTAGCAACTCTCTAGGCAGTGAACACTTAAAAAATATATGACCGAGGATCACTGTTGTTGTATTCATTGTTTCCTTTCAGGTTAGGCAACTCGCTAGCAGTACACTTAAAGGATGTATGACGCGATGATCACTGTTGTTTAGTATTCATTGTTCCTTTTCATGGTTAGGCAAACTCTCTAGGCAGTGTACACTTAAAGATTATGACCGAGGATTCACTGTTGTATTGTATCATTGTTCCATTGCAGGGTTAGGCAACTCTCTAGGCAGTGTACACTTATAGGATATATGACCGAGATCACTGTTGTTCTGTATTCATTGTTCCTTTTTCAGGTTAGGCAACTCTCAGCAGTGTACACTTAAAGGATGTATGACCGAGGATCACTGTTGTTTGTATACATTGTTCTTATCAGTTAGGCAACTCTCTAGGCAGTGTACCTTAAAGGATATAGACCGAGGATCACTGTTGTTTGTATTTCATTGTTCCTTTTCAGGTAGGCAACTCTCAGCAGTGTACACCGATATGGAAGTCATCCTTGACTGATACTGGAATTCTGGGTTGTTGGTTTCCAGTGTCTAATTCAGGTTAATGTGTACTGATAACATGAGTCCATTTTAAATTTCTATTTTTAATATTGTTTTTGTGCAGTAAAAATTAAATTTTCTTCAGATCACACATTTACCAGACTAGCACTTGGGGGGACGTCGTTTAATGACTCTCGCAACTAATTTACGAGACGACAAACGCAAACGGCACAATCTGATATCAGCGGCGACATTGTGCATGTGCACGATGAAGTTCCTAGATTACTGGTGGAAACTCGCAGTTGTTTGAAAACATTCACTGCGAGATGGGCTGTGAGAGCAGCGAAGGTCCGTACCGTGATGGGTCCCATCGACCAGACTAATAGTAAAATTGTATCCACTCGAGATAATGAGAGATCTCAATAGACACTCCATATGCATTCGAACATATTTAAAAAACTGATATTTCACAATGAGATAATTCTGAAACCAAGACTGTTTCGTGTGAACAGTTTGCGACGAGTTATAGATTTTTAATTAGTGATAAATTGTTTTATGAACTGCGAGAAATAAAGTAGATGCTCCACTTCAATAATGTTATACCCCGAAGGGACGTATTATGTACACGCCTTTGTCCGACTGCCGCCCATTCGCGGTTAGCAGTAGCCGTGTCACTCTGTAACTCTTGAACACTTGAAGGATTTCAAAGACACTACTTGCTTAAATGTTCTTTACATTGAGACGACATGCCAGAGCGCACGATCAGATGCTTGCTTTAAAGGTCAAGGTCACACAAAGTGGTCAAAGGTCATATGACTTTTGCGAGTCCCAGTTCTGTTACTCTTGAACTGCTTGAAGGATTTATAAGAAATTTGGCACATTCTCTACATTAAACGATGTGGCAGCTCCTCTGTAGAGTGCGTGTTTCGGATGGCTTGCTTCAAGGTCAAGGTCATATTAAGGTCAAAGTTCATAAGACTTTGTTTTGGTGTGTATATTGCTGTGTAATTGCAGTGCTCTTGTTTTATTTGGCAGATTTTTTACACTTACAATATATTTTCTTATTGAATTACTTCCATTTTATTTTACAACAAATAGCCTATTTTGTTAACTTTTTTATTATTGGCTATAGGAAAAAAACAAGACCACTTTTCTGTGTACAACATGGATATACTTCCAAATTGTTTTAGTGTATTTTGACATATATTTTACCTTGTAATGATTTTCTTGTGGACATAGATTTTTTTTTCTGTCGACGTTGATCTTTTTTTATTCTTCCCATTGTTCTTCCTGTCCTATGGCTTCACAGCGAGCTCTTTAAATTTTTCTCCCATCCTCCACTGATAAAACCATTTGGGGGCGTAATATTTCTCGGAGCTCTTGTTATCTTCTATATGTCAGAAATGGAATGCAAAGACACATTAACGTTTATTTGAAACATGTTGCTTTTGGATATTCAAGTAACTAACATTACTATTTATCACGTCTTGAAATGGATATTTGAGAAAATCATTACATTTTAAAATAATAGTCATTTTGAGGCCCACCCCATGTCGGGAATTTATTTCTTCCAAAACATTTAATCTTAAGAATGAAGGAAAAATAGAACTTTTAAACCGCTGTATCTTTAAAGATGTCCTTAACTCTAACCCCTCCCGATTCAGAGTATATTCACTTTGAAACAGCAAGAAATCACTTAGTAAAATGAAACGTTCTACTTTCGTACAAATACATATGCAGCAAGTAAGCCTTTGGATATGCCTTACATACAATGTCTACACTGTCCATAAATTTTTCATAGCTGATCACTAGCGAATAGAATGTAAAGCCTCACAGGTTAAGTCACAATTAAGTAGTCCAAATATATAATAGTACTAATCTTTTTTTCTTTCCGAAGCATTTTCTCGACAGCAACGTGCTTTACTTTACCCGACCGGCATTCAGTATGTATCAACTTTGCATTCCTATGAAATCGGCTGTTCCTGATCCCATGCTAGGTATAATGCGCGTGATATCCTCGGACTGGACTAATAATTTTCAGGTTCGATTCATGCTGATATAGGAACAATTTCTCCCATGCAGTGCGTTTATATCTTCAATGTAGTTCCATGAGTCAACACAAAAGTTTAAGACAATAGGAAACTTTAAATAACAGTCAGCAATATAACTCAGATGTATATTCCTTCGATTCAACATAAAGTTTTAAAGCCTAGATTTTGGCAGTGGCCAAGGGATTCTGTCTTCAGCAGCACAGTGGGGGCTAATGACCATCACATATGGTTCCAATAAACAAGGGTCATGTGTTTATTGGAAGTCATCCTACCTTTCAAAGTTATCAATTAGTGAGGAGGGGAAACAATGTAATTTATTTTAAATTAATGAATAATTGATAACATTAAAAGTTTATTCTAGTCTTTTATGCATTTCTATGTTAAGAAAAATATTGTTGATCAAACCAATATTTATATATGAAAAACTTATTTTTCACGAATAATGAAATAATGAGAAACTGCAAGTTTTACTTTTTCAAATTAATGTCTGGATAATTGTGATATTTCAGAAAAAGGTTAACTTTCACTCATCTAAACTTGCAGATACTGAAATAACCTTGTCTAAAATTGAAAACAGAATGTCATTTTAAAGTTACAAAGCAAAGCATGAAAAAATGTCACTTTTGGCAACATACTGAAAATTGAGTAATAAATTAACACAATAATTTTATATTGATATTGTTTGTCAGAACAAAGAAACCCATGAAGTTTGCACTATAACCTGTGTTTTAATTAACATTATTTATTTTCATGTATTATTACTGTATCTTTTTATCACATCCTATATGTAATATTATAATAATAACAATAATAATAATAATTAGGATTATTTTTAATTATTTAATTATTATAAAATCATTACTATGAAAGTAAAGTAATAGTTATTATCATCTAAATATATAATATCAAAATAATAATTTATATTAATAACATTCACATTCACTGAAGAAAAAATTAATTTCTTCAACCCACTGCACACATCTTCAGTACTAAAAGTTTGTTGGGATCCATGCTGTGCTAATTGCCCTCTAATCAGTTGCTGTGACATAAACGCTGATAAGCAGCAGATAAATGGGAGTTGTATATTTGGACTGGGGGGGGGTGGGGGGGTACACTTATATAGTATGAATCTAGGCCTTTAACAACAGGGAAACATACAACAATCGCCATTTATATCTTTCAGACCTGGACATGATAACGAGCATAAGTTCGAGCATCCGCGGCCCGAAGTCTGTGGCCTGGAATGCACGAAGTAGTGTAAGCACATGGGTACTGGGTGATTCCACGTGACTTTTTACCGATATGCGATTGGCTTATCGCATTTAGGAAACGCCGTTTTGCAATAAGCTGGCACGCTATATGATATATAGAAAATGTTTGTGACCTGAATTTCCCTCATTCATTATTCATATAATTTATTCAAACTTTCAGTAATGACCAATATTGATACCCTTGTCATTGTGCATGAGGGTTTTTGTTTAAATTGCTCTTCAATTTCCGGATTATGGTCCTGTTTGTCAGCAAGTCCAGGTGAAGGCATGAACCACATTTGTGAAAGCTCTAGTAAAGTTGTGTCAACAGTACAGACATGTGACCATTGAGCTGAAAGTTATGTTAAACATGAAAGGAAACTATAGTTTATTTTTGCTCAGAACAATAACTTTCAGAATTAATAAATACCAAGTTCATTAGATCTACTGTAAATCATGTAAGGTGGAGAATATTTCATTACATTAAAGCGTAATGAGTAAATAAAAAAGTACGTTATTCACCCATAAGTTACTGTTCAACATTTCTGGTCTGTAAACTTCTGGTCCGCTGAAAATCTTTCGCACTGTTCATGTTATAGAGAAAATTAGGTTACTGTCTATAAATTTGAAATTTATTAGGCGAGTTGAAGAAAATAAATTAGTGCGAGGCTCTGCCGAGCCTTAATATTTGATCGTAGACAGCCTAATAAGATTAAATTTATTCAGACAGTAATTTTAATATTCTATTTATCCTACCCTGTCAGAAAATTAGAAACGTCTTTGAAGATAGCAGACTTGACGTCATATATAATGACGTTTGCTAGTGTAATTCAGCAGTTTTTGTGGAAAATTGAAAAAATGCAATAAACCTTTTTTTGTTCTGGATAAAAACTTTTGATTTTACCACTTTATTTTCTTATTAGAACATTTCCAATACAATGATAACAGTTTTCATTAAAAATTCGGAAAAAAAAATTTTTTTCAAAATTTCCGGCTGAAGCGCTGTAAAAGTGAAAAAGCAATAACGTATTTTGTTTCAGGATAAAACCTTGATTTGACCACTCATTTCCATTCAGAACATTTTCATACAATGGTGATTATTAAATGCAAAATTTTGATAAATAAGTGATTCCAAAAGTTCCCGCAAAAGTGATTAGTTGACACTGACTAGATAAAGCAAAGTTATTTAGGCAGAGCCGATATTGCGCTATATCTTATATAGGGAGGATAAATTGTTTTAAACCGTTGCAGAAAACAACGATGAAATTTGCGTTGATATCAGAAGAAGCATTGTTCGGGGACCATTCAAAATACACGGGTACAAATCTCGAATTTGACCGTGTTGAACTCGTGTGACAACAAATGATTCTGTAGTAAGTTGGCTAAATTGACAGGATTTGTAAAATCCTAGGTGGGGCGTTTGTATCCGTGTTTACGTTCTGTGTGGTAATTCAATTAACATACGTTGGATGAATTACAGCAAGACTCGGCATATATAGCACGTGCCATATATTGTCCGTACAATTTACCTAGGCACATAATCGCGTGAATATTCCGTATATTTCCCGTAAATTAGTTTTCGGTGCCTGACCTAAATGAAAAAACACCTATTGAAAAAAGCTATTAACAAAACATTGCTTAAGGTTTTGGATGTATCTTCAAAACCCTGAAATAATTTGATACACAAACAACACATCTAACCCACCAATTTATCTCACTGTTGCATGTCTGTCGCAGTGTCCATTAAGACGGATACTTTAAAATGGTTTTCAAAAGTTGTCCCCCTTTAGAAATGAATACCATTGTAACAATAAAAGTAAACATTGCTGAAAATTACCGTCACTATTCTATTGAAATTTCAGCACTGGTCATTGCTAATACATTACACGAAGGAGATCTCTTACCAGTATCAGTTCTTTGAAAATGGTGAGTTTTAAGGCGCTGAACTTTCTAAAGGAGTGGCCCCCTTATGTAGCCCTTTCCCCTGTCGCATGTTCAGATGAACTGACAAAGTGTGGCGGCTATTAAGGGTAGTTCGAGTTCTCTGTCTGAACCATATTAATTGTTCTTTCTTATCTTTAAAACTTATAGTTATGAAAATTGTCCTCACTTATCATAATTTTATTGTATTATAATGTATTGATAGAAACACTCAACCATTTAACATTCTTCCATGAACAATGGTCAGTAAACGCGTTCTACAAAATGTCAACTATAATCTTCCAGAAACCGGACCATGTTTCATTCATTGAACGGTCTATTCAAGGTGCTTGCGTCAATATATTGATATGTGACGTAATAAAGTGCGAATACAAGTAATATTGACACAATTACAAAATTTACGCTGAAATAGAAACATGGTCTTAAAAGTGAATTCGAACCATGGTAACGTGCATTAAAGCTACCACACACAAACGATCACTGTTAACCATAATCCGATATCGGTTCTTTGATTAATCTAGAGGTACATTTGTATAAATATCCGTAAAAGAACGAAAAAGGCTTGAAAATCTTGGTCGAAGAAAAAACGACTGGGCCACAAACAGATCGTTCGACATCAACAACGAAAACAATATTTTTCTCAGATATCTTGAAATATATGAATTTTTCTTAAGAAAAGCTATAAAAAGTTAATTACTGAAAAACTTAATGTTAAGGAATACATGAGAACTTGCTGTTTTACTACTTTCTACGATGAAAATCAAAAGCGTTCTTTTCCCTCAAGCATAAATTATTCCGAGTCAAGATGTCTCGATTATAAATCTATTTTTGAAGTTTTTATTATCTCAACTATAGCGCTATGTTGTTTATCGAAGACGGGGAAAATGTCTTTATTGCCGCGGCGGTTCGAGGTTCGGTGCCCAACGCGGTCATTTTTTCTTGATTTGGATTTTAAAAATATTTTAGAAAACAAACATTCTTGTCTGATGTTCATAATATGACCAAACTTCAATTTTTCTACAATGTAGAATTTGATAAATACCTATGATTTTTAATAAAAGTTCAAGTATACTTAGAAATTCACAGCAATATAAAAGATAGGGTCATGTGCTTGATTTTTTTTACTAGATCGATTTGACCTCACCAGTTCTTTATGATGGGAGTCTATGGAAAATCACAACTTTCATAACGTTTTCGCATATAAATTTTTTTCAACAAAGTAGATTATTCAAACGTTTCAACATTAAAAATAACAATGAGCCTATAAACATGTGAAATAAAATGTATAGGTCCTGTGCGAATTTTTGAGATATTTGAACAGATTAAAGTGAACCGCACTTTTCAAGCTAATCATTAAATGATTTTCATTTCCGTACGCGAATCCAGGCTTTCTTCTACGTTTTCCGGATAAATAACGTTACGCCATCACTTTCCGGTTTAATCCAAACGTGCAAGAACTACCATGATATTAATGAGTACCAGGTCAATGCATAAGGACAGCAGACGATATATAGCACACGTACATTCAATGAAAATAGATCTACATGTTGTTTTTTTTTCACATAAAAATGTTATTAAAGAAAAACGCAGTAGGTAGCAGTCTACCATGCTATGGCACATTCCTTGAAATACAAATTAACCGGAACGAATTCTTTATATAGACTGCAGGAAAAAATTGGTCGTAAGCAGAAGTTGGACAAAAGCGAAAAGTTTACACAAAGACGCGAAACGCCGTTTGAGGTATCTGGCGTGATTGACTTATGCTGACGTTATTGAGGGAATGCGGATGTGATTGAAGTCGCTGACGTCATTGAGGATGCATATTCAAGTTCAATTAGAACGTAACGTATTGTGTAAATAAAAGCATAACTATATTTTTGGATTTGGAACATTTGAAATGTATAAATTGGAAACAAAACACTTTGAGCGTCAAAGTCCGTGAATGTTTTTATGTAACATTTTCTTTTGCTATGCAGCAAAGAGAAATCGGACAAGAAAGTAGAAATGGTCACACAGCTGTAACAGAAACCACACACTAAGTGTTTTTATACGCATTTTGAAATAGTCTCGCTTGTCTGTATGCTAAAATGTCATTCCATGCGGGTAATAATAACTAATTACAAATGCTAATGCTTCTTCCTTCAGCTGTCCAATACTTTTGGCCATTTTCATTTAACACGTTTACTTTAAGTCCCGCTTTAGAATGAAAACATATTCACATGTGCAGTTTGTAGAACTGTTTCTCAATGCCGGCTTGGTTTTATGGTATTTGTGTCATTATCCTAAACGAAAAGTAATTTATAACGTTATTTAACCGATGTATAAAAATAGCTAAATTTTTCACTCTCACTTCTGAGAGCAAAATCGTAGATCTGTCAGTCTCTTTGTCGGGGGTTCCTTCATATATCTGTAAAACGACAGTTCCACCTACGTCACAATAGAGAAGTTAATAGAACGTTGCACGTATTTTTCTCCAACCAATGTCTCAATTCAACATTGGATTACCAGGCGAAAAAGACTTCTTTTCAGTCGATGTGACCCTCATATATCTAGTTTAGAGTCACCAGTTATAGATCTACTTATAAAACATGTTAAACAAACATTTTTTATTTTCACGTTTTTATCAAGTTTATCGCAGTTTCATCCATTTGTATAGTTTCTCTTAGGCGTAAAAAAAAAATTGTTTTTTTCCGGTTATCCCGACCTACCCTAAATTTTTGTCCCAACCCTAAATGTTTTTATGCTCTTGGAGATATTTTTTTCACTTGTTTAACAAAAGATGCAAAAACTGCACTTTTTATGCTTTAAACAAGCCAGTGATGTTAGAAATCATCTTACTGATGCTCTAAAGCATAACCCCCTTATTTGTAATCATTTTTTTGACAAAAAAACAATTCCGAAAAGTCCCCCTAATAAAAAAAAAATCCCCCCCCCCCCACCCCCCCAAAAAAATAAATTCCGTCCTACTACCCCTAATTTTTTTCAGCATGTAACCGGAAACAAAAGAATTTTTTAAGGCCTTATTTTAGTGGGATATTAATAACTCCATTCTTAGACGGTATATAGATCTAATAAATATCACGGAATTACTAACACCTATTTTACTAAATGATAATTGGCAGACGATTATATATGTAAAATTTTCGCTCACTTTCCCTGAAAATTCATTATTTATTTTTCTCGTACTGTTATCAACGAAATTATTGCCGCCATAATCATTTCTTCCGTGTAGAAATACGTGCAATTAATGATTACTTCATGCGCATTATATCGTTATTAAATTAAGTGTACTTCACGCTTTAAATGTCCAATGTCGTTCTCTTATCCAATGTTCAATGTCGAATGTCGAACTTCTCGCCAACTTCACACACTTTATTAAATTGCAGATCTCTTCCGCTCCCGGCAAAACGTGACCTATCTTATGACGTCACGAACCTGAGATTATTTGTCACAGCCAGAATGTTCTCGGGCACCCAAGCATATTTGATGGAAATATTTAGTAAGGAACAATAAACTGAACACTAAGCTATATACTGATTTAATTGTGTGAAACATAAATGTAATCTTTACATTGCAAACGTAACCCAGTAAATCTAGAAGTAGTTTCGCGCTATCCCATCGCGACTTTCTAGTTTACAAATAGACAAATGTTGGGGTAAATAGTTGTAAAGGTTCATAATATTGTATCACCTATATTTCATTCTACCAATCAAAAAAGATATGGCAGCAGATAATAAATAACCAGACTGCTGTCTTTTAAATAAGAAAATGACTTTGCCTCTTTGGGCCGATAGAGTTTTAGAGGATAGAACCGGTACCTCTCTAGTCTTAAGCCTAAGCAGTCCGACAAGTTCTTCCTTTCGTAGAATGTTTTGTGGAAATATAGTTACTTCGCGCTTATCCCTTGTAGCATACTCTAAGTCCAATTTATATCGTGTGTGAAGACATTTCGTGCATTTTGATATAGAACCAACAGTATAAATCCTAAACAAACAACAATGTTCCTATTTATTTTATGTCCAAACTTTGGATCCATCAATGAATAAGTTAAGAAAAAGCGTTTGGGCCATAAACAAGTAGAGTTAAAAACTTTTCAACTTCACGTAATTAAATGATTTCACTGTAAAGTTGAATAAAAAACTAGAATCAAGCGGAGAAGACTACTAATGACCGTTTTGGTTGCGAGCAATGAGGTGTTTTTTGTATACATGTATATGTACCAACTTACCAACATGCATTAAAAGTGACGAGCTATTATTTGATAATACATTTTGTCCGTCTGCTAAATTTGCTAGGATATTTCGTTAAACATAATTTATTTAGACGATTGTGAAGCAAGTTCAACACTTATATTAATCACTTTTGACATCATTCCTAATGAAATCCACGCCCACGAGGTATGAGAATGGAGACCAGTTTCCCTTTTAAGGCTGAGCGCAAGCAGGAGGCCACTTGTACCATTTTTCACGTTTTTGGTATGACGTGGCCAGGATCGAACCCCACAACCTCCCAGCTCTCGATGCGGACGCTCTACACCGCAATCGAGGCCGGTATGGAGGACATTTTTTCTACCATCCTCAGATTGAGCTTGCAGACATTACCAATCTTTGTTGCGATATAAATATAAAGATAAAAATACTCTTTAGGAATACAGTACGTTTTTTATTTAAAGATTTTTTTTTTCTGTCATCTTTTACAGATGAACAAACGTATTTCTTCTCGCTGAAAGTTTACGTCTATACAACAGCTCGTCTGACTGAAAAGCGAACACTGAACAGAGAAAGAAACAGAGCGAAAAGTGCTTGTGTTCTAGAAATAGAATATTCAAAAGCACAGAAGTCACAGAAGAACGGAAGTTGAAAATCATTGTATTCTCGGCTCCCGAATCTGAGACCCCAAAAGTTTTGTTTTGATAATGGAACTACTACTCGGTAATGTTTTGTTTGATTTATGATATTGGTGATAAAATGGAAATACATCTAAATTTATAATACAGATAACTGGAACAAAACAGTACACATGAACGAAATCACACTTCATTACTTCTAAGATCATGTTTAGGAGATGTCTCATGGCGTATTGATTTTATGTACCACAGCTACTATTAAGAATGTGACAAGATAGATGACATTAGAAAAGGCTCATTGACAATGCAGTTAAAGAAGACAGTGTCATCGACTTCAGATTCCTATCACTGCTGTGATCGAGCCTCGCTTGGGCGTTGATTTTTTAATGTGAAATGCATCCACTTGCATGCTAAAGGCCAGTGTTATACCCAGATAATAAATAAGGTTTGACCAATAGATTAGATCTGATGAGATTTCAGTATATTCCACTGTGAGATATCAGATGTATTCCACTTGATATTATCAGACATATTTCCACTTGAGATTATCAGATGTTTCAATTGTGAGATTATCAGATGTATTCCACTTTGAGATTATCAGATGTATTCCCAACTGAGAGATGATCAGATGAATTCCCTGGGAGATTATCAGATGTATACCACTGTGAGATTATCAGATGTATTCCACTTGAGTTTATTAGATAATTCCACTGTGAGATTATCAGATGTATTCCACTTGTGGAGTTTATCAGATGTAGTTCCACTGTGGAGATTGATCAGATTGTTTCCGCAGTATTTTAATCAGATGTTTCCCCTGTGAGAATTATCAGATCTATTTCCACTGAGAATTATCAGATGTATTCCACTGTGAGATTATTAATGTATTCCACTGTTAGATTATCAGATGTATTCCACCTCTGTGCAAACGCGTGAAAAAAGGATGTGTTTTTGCCATTCATCCTGGAAAATCTCGAAACCACGTGTACAAATTACTGATTGCGCATGCTCCATCTGTTTGCTATAGTACTTTCTCTAGTATCATCTTTATACTGAGAAAATGTGTTTGAAAATCTCTATATGGTTAGATGGATCACTTACCAGGCAAAAAAAAAGAAAGAAAGAAACAAAAAATATCTAAAACTAATTATTATTTGCTACTTTTCTTTCAGACAATGACGAAAGCAGATATTTTAAAGACAGCAAGATTTCTACGCTAACGCCAAGTTGTATTGAAATGCTTTATCATTTTTTCTGGTATTCTAGGATGGTTAAGTAGTGTCGCCACAAGTATCAATGTAGCTAACGTTGCCAACGTTACAGATAGTGGACCCAGCATAAAGACGTATTACATCACAGCATTTTACGTTTACGTTGCTGACGTCGACAGGATTAGGAAACGTGTCACCAAATACTAACGCCGAGAAAATATTCTCAATATTTGCTGTTCTGCTTGGTTGTAAGTAGCTTTCGATTTCTCGTATATATATTTACCTTGATAAACGAACAAACCCGGGAATATATAAATCTAGCTACAACTATTGAATAATACTGGTAAATGTAGATTAGTCTTTGAATAACACCAAGAACTGAGTAGTTCAACATATTTTCTTTTGAAAAAAATAATTCAGTTTAAATAAAAACTCGCGTTTTAGCTTCTTTTTTCATTGTTTGAACTTCTTAACAATATGTTTTCAAACGGGTAATACAAGAACAGAATTCGAAAAAAGCTAGCACTATCTTTGTTCATCTGTACCCCCACTATGCTAGTTTTCGTAGCATCTGAAATTTGTAAAATAATATTGGATTTCTTATTTCGAAGTTATATAAACATTATTTTTTTGAAAGAGTGGACACCTTGATAGAACCCCGCACATCCAACAAGTCAACTTAATGTTTTCCTCACATGAAAGAATTCTACTCCACACCGAGGTTTAGAACCTATATCGTCGAGAGGCAAGTAAGTCACCGACCGTAGCCACTCGGGCATGTAGGCCCGTCCTAGCATTTATAAAACTGACCGTGTGGCGAAATATTCGAATTTTTGTTCATAGCAAAGAAAGTGACGTTCAAACAATAAAAACACAAACAATTTTAATTAAGTATTTTCCCTTATAACATATAAACAACTTAGCTTTTATTTTTTAACTTGTAAAGTATGGAGTGGAATGTCACTTAGAATATTTTTTTCAGGATAGCCTCGTGTCTTAACTGTGCAGTGCGCCCCCTGGTGACACATTGATGCATCCGGATGATACACAGCCAGCTTTCTGTTTGATAGCATGCGGTTCATTGCAGATTGTGACAGCAAAAATGATATTATGGCGATAAGAGGTGAGTTTTAATGCTTATATAATTTGGATTCAAATAACAGTCATGGGTATTTAATATATTGTTCAAATATTAACTGCATATGTTAACTTCATTCTGTTTTGAAAATTAAAGGAATTACACCAAATATTTCCGGTTACAATCCTCTGTACACACACATCTTAGAGATCTTATAGTTAGTTATTCCACAGACACTTTCTTCGGGCGGATTTGAATAGGTTGATATATCATACCGAAGAATATTCCTCCGGCCAGTAATTGATAGCGGTCAGATTTTCTATATAGAAATAAGAAGGACATGTACACATTTTCCTTAATAACAAAATTACTAAAAATAAGAAACCTTAGGTGCAAAAATATTACCAAAGTTCAACATTTGATTCATCACACGGTATTTTTTAATTAAATTTTATGTTTATTTTTGATTCCTTCCTGACATGATGTTTAATGCCATCATTTCGTCATTTTTTCCCTTCTATTTTCCATATAAAATGTGTAAAAATCTCATACATGCGTTTCTTAAAAGCAATATTTTGAAGGCACCTAATAATTTAAACGTAATCGTGACGTCTGATTTGTATATATTCATGTTTTTGTATCGTATTTCTGGTATTCTAGGATGGTTAGATACTGCAGCGACGAGAATCATTGAAGCTTACGTTGCCAACGTTACAGATAGTGGACCCAGCATAAAGACGTATTACATCACAGCGTTATATTTTACGTTTACGTGACTGACGTCAATAGGATTCGGAAATGTGTCACCAAATACTAAGGAATTGACATGCCGGTAAGTTTATACAGACTTTCTATGAATCAAGAGTTTAACTATAGGTAGTGTACCGGTGATGACATTCGGGAATTTCCGTGAGATACGTAATTCTCCGTGTGTGAGTTCGGAATCCTTCTGCCATGATAGGTAATTCTCAGTGAGGATGCGCGCCCGGATGTTGCCACTTAGTAATAAGATATTTTAGCTCACCTGAGCGGAAGACTCATGGTGAGGTTTTGTGACCGTCTGTCGTGTGACGTGTGTCATGTGACGTGTGTCGTGTGACGAGTGTCGTCCGTCCGTCAACATTTCTAAAAAGAATCTTCTTCTTGAAAACCACTGGGCAGAATTACACCTAAATTCACAGGAATGATCCTTGGGTGCCCCCCCCCACCCCCTTCAACATTGTTAAGAAAATTGAATTCCTTGCAGAACTCTGGTTGCCATGGTAACCGAAAGGAAAAAATAAAAATAATATTGTACAAAACCACAGGGCGTAGGGCTTTGATACCAGGTATGTAGCATCATTTTCAGCTCCAAGGGCAAGGTCACACTTAGAAGTCAAAGGTTAACAGTGTGTTTTTGTGTCCGATTCATAACTCTGCCATTCACAAAGGGATTTTGTAATTACTTAGAACAAGTGTCCGCCATAATGAGACAACGTGTCATGCAAAATCTCCAGACACCTGGCTCTAAGGTCAAGGCCACACTTAGAGGTCAAATGTCAGATACAAGATTGACTTTGTCCGGATCATTTCTTCTTAATGCATGGACGGATTTGATGTTACTTGGCACAATTGTTCACCATCATGAGACGGAGTGTTGCGCGCAAGAACCAGGTCCGTAATTTAGAATAACTTCCGTTTGTTGTTACTAAAAATGGCTGATATTGTAACATATAATGACTGACTGTAGGGAAAAATCGAGACCGCTTTTCAGTAGTACAGCATGCATGTTACGTCACTTTTTGAGGTGTATTTTGACGTATCGCCACATGTTAAGGATTTTTGCGTAGACTGTTTTTAAATTAACTTCTCTTTGCTGTGAATAACTTGTATTGTTATTATATAAATATTGCATTCCTGAGAGGGTGATGTGAAAAATGTTAACCTCGAGATATATGAATATTGACCGAGGCGCCAGCCGAGGTCTATATTCATATTTCGAGGGGTGAACATTTCTCATATCACCCTCTCAGGAATGCAATATTTATTTTATTATACCGAAAGATTATAAGGGTCAAGGCATTTACTGGAAAATCAAAAATATTTAACATTAAAAAGTAATTACTAACCTAATAATGAAGACAGAATTAAAGAGTCTTTACTTGTTAGCACTTATAATTTGTGGCGACTTTGCCGTGTAATAAGACTTTTTTGATAGATTGAATCGAGACGTTTCTAGCTGACCCCTATATTTATTCTAATATTTTAACATTGCATCAGTCAGTAGCGTTCGAAAAACGGCGATAACTTTCTTTTTTTTTTTCTAAACGAAACATATAAGTGTGAGCACTCATTTTCTTAGTTAGATCATTTCCAAACCTATTGTGGTAGTTACGATTCAATATTTGATGAAAAATTGTTTTCGAAATATTTTGCACGTAGCATAAGAAAGAAAATTCGACCGTGTTCGCACATGCAAGAGCAGCAGAAAAGGGTAATTTAATCCTAAAGTATAATTATATAAGCGCCTCGTCAGAAAATTAATCGACTCACTCTTTTGATCAATGCAAAAGTATCAATCTCTCAACGGGTGATATGAAAAAATAATAACACAAGCGCAGAAAAACAAAATAACACTGTTGCGCATGTGATATGAAATTATAGATCATATCACCTGCGCAGAAATTGAAAATTACGATTTTGCGCATGTGATATAAAATCACTGGGGAATATGATATATTATTCAAGTTAAACTAATGGGAAATTTGCTTTGGACATTTATGTGAGGTATAATAATCTTTATTATTGACCACAGGGAAAAGTCAAGACCACTTTTCTTTGCCGGGTACGACACAGATTTCTTGTCGACTTTCAACATGTTCATATCTATAAATACAGATATCAGCATTTGAAAGAATTCAGATCAGTGTATATCTTCAGACATTTTCAAACTTAATAATTTCTTCTGATACGCTATATAGTTGTAACTTACATACGTTCTGTTAGTATGTTATATAGATGTAACTTACATACGTTCTGTTAGTATGCTATATAGATGTAACTTACTTACGTTCTGTTAGTATGTTATATAAATGTAACTTACATACGTTCTGTGTTAGTATGTTATATAGATGTAACTTACATACGTTCTGTTAGTATGTTATATAGATGTAACTTACATACGTTCTGTTAGTATGTTATATATTATATAGATGTAACTTACATACGTTCTGTTAGTATGTTATATAGATGTAACTTACATACGTTCTGTTAGTATGTTATATAGATGTAACTTACATACGTTCTGTTAGTATGTTATATAGATGTAACTTACATACGTTCTGTTACTATGCTATATAGATGTAACTTACATACGTTCTCTTAGTATGTTGTCTCGTTATTTAGAAGCTGCTGTAGACGGTGGTAACTCTGTTACATGCAGTATGTTTTGTTAAAATGTTCCTAGACAGTAGACGGTGGTAACTCTGTTACATGCAGTATGTTTTGTGAAAATGTTCTTAGACAGTAGACATTGGTAACTCTGTTACATGCAGTATGTTTTGTGAAAATGTTCCTAGACAGTAGACGGTGGTAACTCTGTTACATGCAGTATGTTTTGTGAAAATGTTCCTAGACAGTAGACGGTGGTAACTCTGTTACATGCAGTATGTTTTGTGAAAATCTGTTACATGCAGTATGTTTTGTGAAAATGTTCCTAGACAGTAGACGGTGGTAACTCTGTTACATGCAGTATGTTTTGTGAAAATGTTCCTAGACAGTAGACATTGGTAACTCTGTTACATGCAGTATGTTTTGTGAAAATGTTCCTAGACAGTAGACATTGGTAACTCTGTTACATGCAGTATGTTTTGTGAAAATGTTCCTAGACAGTAGACGGTGGTAACTCTGTTACATGCAGTATGTTTTGTGAAAATGTTCCTAGGCAGTAGACGGTGGTGACTCTGTTACATGCAGTATGTTTTGTGAAAATGTTCCTAGGCAGTAGACGGTGGTAACTCTGTTACATGCAGTATGTTTTGTGAAAATGTTCCTAGACAGTAGACGGTGGTAACTCTGTTACATGCAGTATGTTTTGTGAAAATGTTCCTAGACAGTAGACGGTGGTAACTCTGTTACATGCAGTATGTTTTGTGAAAATGTTTCTAGACAGTAGACGGTGGTAACTCTGTTACATGCAGTATGTTTTGTGAAAATGTTCCTAGACAGTAGACGTTGGTAACTTTTTTACAAATTCTTGTTTCATTTTAGGTAAAGATGATATATTTGGTGGTGACTGCAGTGACGTGGAATGCTCGGGAAAATCGTTCTATTTTGTACGTGCCCTTAGTTACTGTGATATTAACAAAATAGAATTACACGTGCTGAAAGAAACAATGGATATATAACCAGAATTTTCAAAAAGAATGAATGGGTAAAATACAAGTGACATTCAATCTTAAGGTAAGTATAAAGTAATATAATCCATCCTAGCAATGAACAAGTCTCAATTTCAAAATTGTTCCGAACTTTAAGAAAAAGTTTTACAATCTTTGTTTTACATTCTGAAATTATTTATAAATTAGGTACCACAGATGTAACAAACGCACCAGGACTATCATCTTTATCTCTATCATAGATATTTTGTTTAAAAGATATTTTTGGAACTGCTTTGATATATTGCACTTGACCTTTTCTAGACAATTTCTGACAACTTTTTCACACGATAAGGTCATTGACGTATAAAGGTGAGGCTATGCCGAATGAACATATAATCGCATACTGAGAAATTTTCCTCACTTATCAGGGGAAGGAAGCGTGCAAATACTACGATTAAGTCAATTTCGCTGTTAGCGTTTTCTCCCCTTGTGAGCAAAGCGATAGCGCTTTGATAACTCTTATCTCAGACAGTGATCAAATAACGAGACATTATCTCTTACATGCTTGATTGTTTATATACATTCAGTTAATATAAATGAATAGCATTTTTTATTCGAAATGTCAATGTTGTGACTGATGTTTTTCTTTAAACAAAATATTCTAACAATTTTCAGTGCTTTGCACTTTTTTCGCACTTAATACGCAAGCGTTTCATTAGAAATTTATTCGTTTTATAAGTTTATAGATTTCTAATCTGAAATTTTAGTCCAACAAAAGTATTTAAACTGTACGAGAGGAAAACATTTCAATACAAGAGCGGATTCTTCAGATTGAATGACAAGCGGATAGATCTATCAAGTTTACCAGATTTATTCAATAATTTCATTGCACATCTTTTAATAATATCATGTATTGGTATTCAAACAAATCAAAGTATACGTGTATATGATGTATGGATGAATGGCTTATACTCTGTTTTAAATGTACGCAGCTATGATAAAACATAGTTCTTATGAAATTTGACAATATTGAATTACGTACATTTTATACAATATCTTCACATCTGTTTATAATATATCATCTCCAACATCATTCCCCTTATTTTCAGAGTCCTTATCTTTGCATCATCTTAACACACACTTATCAATAAGCATCAGTACTAGTAGCTTTGCGGAGTAACTTTTGTAGGGATTCCTAGTGAGTTCAGTTTTGTTTTAAGTTCTTCCGTGGTCATTTCACTGGCGAGGTTTTCATTTTCTTTTTTCAAATTGCTTTAAAGCTTAATAACTGGCAAACTTTATGTTATGGACACACATTAGAATTTGCTGTTTTACTGCTTTTTACGATGAAATCTAAAATATAATTCCTTGTGCTTGTATTTGTATCTATTATCTATAGTTATATTATTCTACGAATGTTTTCCCGGTCCTGAAGATTTTAAACGACATTTTGTAGAACGGTTTTATGTACGTAGAAAAATGGTTACCATGGTAGAGTTTTTCGTTGATAAATCATGATAAGTGTGACACGTTTTCCGTCTTCTGCAGAAAAAATAAAAATAAAAAATGTCAGACAGATGACTCGAACAAACAATCCTGCGGTTAGTGGCAAAACGCTTTGTCCGCACAGCGATATCTGCACATGATACATGACGGTATATAATTGGCATTTCAATAGTTATATCGTTGTTTAGGTTCGGACACCGAACATTAATTTACGGAAACATACGGAATATTCAGGTGTCCTAGGTCAATACTTACGGAGAATACGTAATTATATTACAGTTTAAATTTGAGAAATTTTTTTCCTTTCCCCCCCACTTTTTAAAATAAGGGAAAAAACATAAAAATTTATAAAAAAACCCCAAAAAATTTTTGGGCCCCAAAATGAAGACGGGGTTGGAAATTTAAGTTGTCGTTTCCCCTTTAAATTAAAAAACACATGTTCGTCCACTTTAATTAAATCTAATGGATAAACATTTTTTGGCGAAAACGGAAAGGGAAACTAAAAAAAGCTATAAATTTTTGTAATCTCATTTAATTTTTTGAAAGGCTTTTAAGTTTAGTTTTTACATTATAAAAAATTTAAAAGGGCCCATTTAGATTTCGAAAAATGTGGGAAAACATTTAAACTTTTTTTTGGGGAGATTTTTTAAAAAGGGTTTTATTCCTTTTAAATTTAATTGGGAACATTTTTAAAAGGGGCTTATAAAAAAAAAAAAAACCTTAAAATCATGGGCCATTTATCTTTTTAAATTTCCCTTTTAATTAATCCCTTTGTTTTAAATCCGCTCCCTTGACAAAAAACACGCTTTTTTAAATTCAAATATTTATCCAAACATCGCAGTGCCCACGATTTTTTACTTTTCCCTTTTTCAAAACATGCCTTTTGGGGAGGGCAACAACTTTGCCCCTTTAAAAATATAATTAAAAATTTAATTTGGGTACACGGATTAAAAACATAAGGGACATAAAAAGTAAAAGCAAATTTTCTTTTTAAATACAATACCTGCCCCGTGTCACGATATAAAAATTATACAAAAACAGGAGTACTTGACCAAAAGGGACATTTTTAAATTTTTAATTTCAAAATTAACAAATTTACTAAAAACACCCAGTTTTTTTGTCAAAATAAATCGAATAAGTATATTTAAATTATTTTACTTATTACTAAAAGAAAACCCCAGAGCGCTTTCCTTTTTTTTTCAAATTTTTTTTTAAAACATTCCGGTTTTTTAAAAAGGAAAATGCCATGAAAATTTTTTTAAAAAAAAACTTTTAAAAGAACTTTTGGGCAAAGGAACGAAACCAAAAAATCATGCAAAAACTCTTTTAAAAAATTTATACGGGTCATGTTTTCCCCTACCCGTTTAGGGTTCTTATCGTAAAACTTAGCACGCTTTTTTTTAAATATACAGAAATTTTGGGAAACCTGTTTTTAAACTAAAAGAAGCAAAAAAGAAATAACTTTTTTTATAATAAAATATATTTAAAATAGTGCAGACGAAAAAATTTCCCAAATTATCGGGGTTTAGAAATTTAATTTTAATTTTTTTCCATCAGAAAAAATTAGTAAAAACAGAGTTATCGTTTTAACTGCCCAAATATAACAGAGAGTATATTAAATTTTGGGAGATTTTTTTCAAACAAATTTTAAGAAGCAACCCAAAATATTGATTTATTTTGAAAAAAAAAAAATACCTTTAGAAAGGGGTTTTGAATTTTTTTTTAAAGGGAAAATATCGGGGATGGTATAAAAAAAATAAATAAAAGTGTTTTTTTTGACATTTTTTTATAGTAAATGTATCTTTTTTCCTAAAAAAACAATGAAAATTTTTGGGAAAATGGGGGTTTTATCATTTGGCACGGTCGGGTGGTTAAATCAGAATATGTCCGTAGATGTCCTGAAAGACCCGCCAAAGAGGAGAATTTTTTAAAACATGCTTTTTTAGTTGACAGGGAAAAACGATGTTCACCAAATTACATTAGCATTTTCAACTTAAATTTTTTTTAAAAACCATAGAATTTTTCATTAAATCAAGATGCAAAATTTATGATCTCTTTTGACAAAAGCTCGACGAATGGAAACCACAGATCGGAGAAAAAGAGCCGAGTCTAGAGCATTCGTTTTTCCCGTATCAGCAAGTGGGGAAGATACGGCTTTTAAAAGACAGATCGTGTAAAGTATAGACTTTTTTAAAATCATTTACTTTTAATAAAAGGCTTTCAAAAATTTTAATGATAATTAAGCGTTTTTAACTAAAAAAATTTTTGGGAAATTTTTTAAAAATTTTTCTCAGTTGAAACAGGGAAAACCGATAAGCCAAAACTTTTTTTTTTCAAATTTGATTTATTGGGGACAGAGTTTAAAAAAAAAAATTTTGGGTTTATTGAGAAAGGAATTAATGTGGACAATTTTAAAAGATTGCCCCCTTAACACAGGTGTCTTAAAAGTACAAAAAAAGGTCTCAAAAAATTAAACCTCCCATATAAAGAATCAGTAAAATAAAATGGGGGATTTTTGGGGGTTTTTTTGGGGGGGGGGGGGGGGGGGAACATTCATAGAAATTTTTAAACCCCCCGAAAAATTTATCTTTATTTTCCCCTTGACAAAAATCTTAGTTTTAAAACCTTTAACCCTTTGGGAAACGACATTTTAACAAAGTTTTAAATTAACCCTTTTTTGGCTTTTTTTCCCAAATTTTTAATTTAAAATTTGGGAACTTCAAAAAAAAGGGGGTTTTCCCCTTTAACAAGCTTAAAAAATAAAAATGTTTTTTAAATTGTTTTTTCCCTTCTAAAAATGAACGAAAAAAGTAGGAATTTTGGGACACTATTAAATTTTTTGACAAAATTTAAATAAAATCTTTTTTTTTTTCACCCAGACGAACAGTTGACGGTGTTTCATTTTTTAAAAAAAATTTCCGCCAGTACTCAAAGTACAGTGGTTTTCGGTGTATCTATAAGGTCATTTTTAGAAAAACATCAGCCCTTTTGAGGGGCCCCTCTAGTGCGGGCTTTTCCCAGCTTTGAGGGGCCCTTCTGAATGTGGGCGCTTTCCCCGGGAAGCTGGGGGATACAGCCCCCAATGGAAAAAAAAGGAGACAGCCGGGGGGGGTTAACCTCGGGGAAATCGATTTGCAAGTGAAACTATTTAGCAAAGTATCGAATATAACAGGATTTTTAAGACTTCCTTGTTGAAGAGTTTTCAGGGAACAGGGTGCCCCCCTTCCCCGGGGGCCCGAAACTAAAATTTAAATTAAAAATAAAGATGGGGGTTTTGTATTTTCACACCCTTAAATAAAATTTTCAGCAGCGTTAAAGCCACCCCTCAAAATAACTGTCTTCTTTCGTTTTTCCCATTTTGATAATAGAAAATACCTAATGCCAAAAAAATATTAGGTATACAAGCATTTAGTTTAAAATTTAAACGTGAATATATTAAGCCAAAAAGATAATTTTTAAAGGTTTTAATATTTTTTGTAAAAATTAAATTTTAGCAATATTACATAAGTCAGTGTATTTATTAAAATTTCAGTCACATTTTCCCGGTCCAAAACTTTGTCACCCAGGGATGGATTTTCAAAAAACTACGCATAAATTTTGTGGACAGAAAAGGCAAACGGTCCCCGCAAAAGCCCCAGGCCCGTACTAAAAGGTAAAGGGTCACACTTAGATTTTTTAAGGGCATTTTTAAAGATAGTGCTTGGGAGGGTTTGGTCCGGCCCCAATTTTTGTCATTAAAGCATGGTTTTAAAAAATTTTTGGGAATGTTAAAACAGTAAAAACGACGTGTCGTCCTAAACTCAAACCATCACCAAAACCCATTCCATTCAAAGTCCCAAACGGGGGCATGGGTCACCTAGGAGACGGGCTTGTTGTGAAAAACATTTTTTCAAACCCGCGGGATTTTTTGAGACCGGGGACCAAAGGGTTTCGAGGTAAAAAAACATACCCCCAAGGGCTTTGAAAGACGTTCACAAAACAAACGTGTTTTGGCGCATTTTTGCAAAAACAAAATTTCAAAAGATTTATTTTTTTTTTTTCAAAAGTGAATAAATTTTTTTCCCAAAACCCGGACCAAAAATAAATTTGTAAAAAACTAAAAAAAGCCATGATTACAAAAGGAAAAAGGAAAAAGGTGAATGAAAATTTTAAAAATTTTTTTTTTTTTCCGGTGAATTATAGAGATTCTCAATAAAAAAAAGGATAAGCCCCCAGTTTTGAAACAGTAGATTATTTTTTTTTTAATTTTCACGGGTTTTTCCCAAACTTTTCCCCCGGGTTCCTCGTCGCGAATGAAAGTCAAATTGTATACTAAGCTTTATGAATACCGGGGACCTAATGACGAGGAACGTGGGTTTTAAAAAGGGACGCCCTTTTTGTTATTCTTTCGACTTTTTAAAAATTTACGCAAAAAAAGTAATTTTAAACATTGAAATAAAAAAAAAATTTTGGGAATATGTCAGTAAATACATTTCACCGTGAGCCCCCAAAACAAAAATTTTTTACCGTGGCTAGCCACTGGGGTAAAAAATATCAGTTTTTGTGCTCACTTGTGAAAAAAAATTGAAATTTCACTAAAACAAACAAATACCCTTCTACCCTTTTGGCCCCCAGTGTATTTTTTTTTTCTTCTGATGGGGTTTATACTTTTGGGGACTTTGACGTTTTGGGTTATACAAAAATTTCCCACTTTTCCCTGACGTCAAAATTTATTACGTCATAGCGTCAAAGGGGATGGGGGCACGCTGAAAAAAACCGTTAAAAACGGGAAAAATTTTTAAAATAAATGCCGTAAAGGGAATGTATTTTTATTTTTTATTTACAGTTAGAATCAAAAATAAAAATTTCTTTAGTGTTTTTGCTCTTGAATAAAATCATTGTCGTTCAATGGTTTTATTATACACTGGGGCCTGGAGCTCGTGATATAATTCCTGCGATAAAAATGCCGTCTTACTTAAAACCCTGTCCCCACAACGACCAAAATTTTTGTGGGGGGCACTCCTCCCAAATTTCAAATTTTTGCGTTTTTGTTTTGGTTACACCCTTTTTTTTCTTCCCTATCACATGTGTTATAGTGTTTGGTAAAAATCGTGCTACGCGTTTTAAAATCATCTTTTCGGTTGTAAAATCCTTCCTTTTGCGTGTTACATCGTACTATCGCGCGTAACATCCGTGCATCGCGCTGTAACATCGTTCTGTCGCTCTGAAACATCGTTCTGCCCGCCTGAACATTGTGTTATGTCCCGAAAAACCGTCCTATCGTCCCTTTAACTCGTTCTGGGTCGCCCGAGTAACTCGTGTTATTGGGTAACATCATTCTGTCGAAACTGAAATTTCGTGTTATCGTGCGTAACATCGTCCTATCCCCGCTGTAACATCTTTCGCCCGCGCGTAAAATCGTTTTAATGTGCTGTAACATCGTCCATCGCGCTGTAACATCGTTCTGTCGGCTTTTTTTAACATCGTTTTTGGGGGGGGGCCTTTTTTAACTTTTTTTTTTTTTTTTTTTTTTTTTTTTTTTTCCTTTTTTCCTTTTATTTTTTTTGTTTTTTTTAAATCGTGTTCCGGTGCAACCTTTGGGAAAACCCCTATCGCGCTGAATATCGGGCATGTGTTTTTTAACATCGCCCTATCGCGCTAAAAATTTGTTTTAAATCGTGCTGTAACATTGCCCATCGCGCTGTAACATCGGGTTTCGTCTGTAACATCTCCTATCGCGCTGAACATGTTTTATCGTGCTGAAAACTGCCCCAATCGCGTTTGTAACATTTCTATCGCCCTTTGTAACATCGTGTTATCGCGTTTTTGTAAAAAATTTTCCAATCGGCTGTAACATGTTTTAAACGTGTTTGTAAAAACGTCCTATTGTGTTTGAAAATTTTTGTTTTCGTTTTTTTGAAAAATTTTTCCCCCTATCGCCTGTAATATGGGTGTTATCGTGTTTTTTTAAACATGTCCTATCGCGCTTGTAAATCGGTTATCGGTGTAACATTTTTCCTATCCGTTTGTAACTCGGGTTATGTGCGAAAAATCGCCAAATTCGCGCTGTAACATCGTCCATTGTGTTTGTAACATCGTTTTTTTCGTGCGGGAACATCTTTCCTATCGCGCTGTAAACATCTTTTCTTTTCGTTTGTAAAATCTTTTTTTTTATCCCCGGGGGTTTTTTAACATCGCCTATCGGCTTTTTTTTTTTTTTTAACATCGTGTTTTGGGGGTGCTTAAACGCCCTTTATCGCGCGGGAAAATCGTTCAATCGCCCTGAAAATTTGGTTTTCGCCCCCTTTAAATCTTTTTTAATGGGCTTTTTTTTTAACTCGTGTTATCGCGCTTTTTTTAACATCGTCCTATCGTGCTTAACATGGGTTATCGTTTGAAACATGGGCCATCGCGTTTGTAAATGTGTTATGGGTGCTGAACATCGTCTATCGTGCGTAACATCTTTCTGTCGCGCTGAAACCCTCGTTTATCGTGCGAACATCGCCCCATCGCCCCTTTTTAACACGTGCATCGCGCTGTAACATGGGTGTTATGGGGGGGGTTTGGAACACGCCCAATCGTGTTTTGAAACATCGTTCTGTCGCTCTGTAAAAAATCTTTTCGGCGCTCTTTAAAAATCGTATGTGTTTCGCGCTATTGCATGTTTTTTTTGGGGGATTTTCCCCACCCGTGTCGTGGCCCGGGAAAAACGAATATCACCCGAATGATGAAATCCTGGTCCCTGACTTCGGGGTTTATTTATCTTTAAAAATGCAAAAAATTTAATGAAAAAATTTCAACCTTTAAAAAATAACACATTTTTTTCTGATGGCTTTTTTTGGGGGCCGGGGGAAAAATTTTACTGTGGGTATTTTTAAAGAACCTACTTTTTTGGTAAAAAAAACATTATTGCTTTTGGGACAGTTTATAAAGGACGGGAGCCGCCCTGGGCCCGGGGTGATATTAATGTCAATTTTTTTTTTCCTTCCCCCTTTGATGGTTTTCGAAATGCAGGGTGCAAAAAAAATTCCCCCTGCTTGGCCCTATGGAAATTTTACATCGGGTTTTTTAACTTGAAAACATAAAAAATATAAATTTAAAACACGATTGTTTAAAATTCAAGTTCATCAGAGCTAAATACTTAGTAGCTTTTACCTTTACCCCGGCAGGGGGTTACTTTAACAAAAATATTACTTTTCCCGCATTTGGGCCAGGGTACCCACAAAAAGTTTGTGAATCCGGGGATCCAGTTAAAAATTTAAAAATTTTCCCCACTCGGTTTGTTTTTTTTTGGGGGCCCCTTTTCCAGTCAATTTTTAGAAATTTGGCTGATCCCAAAAACGAAACCACCCACACCCCCACTTTTTCCCCCTTAAAAATAACTCAGAAAAAAGACAAAAGAGATCTGTTACGTAAATTCCCCGTCTCAACCCCCAAGAAAAGGGCCCCGGGAAGCGTAAAAAACAGGCCCAAAGTATTTTTACTAACATCTGCACAGTAACTGTGTACGAATTGTAGCTCCCCGGGAAAAATTTTATATCATTATAGCCGTTAAAATGGTCAATTTTTAAATTTTCCGTTGACGGACCAATAATGGTGCAGTGCGCAAACAATTCCGTTTTTCATAATGGTTTCCCCCGGGTGTCGGAGCGTTTTCCCAAGTTTATTTTTTGTGGAACCTATTATTTCTTTTTGAAAGGGTTTTTAAATTTTTTTTTTAGATCGTTCCAAAGGAATGATAGCAAATTTTTCATTTTAAAAGGCGATACAAAAGAAATTTTTTTTAAAACCGGGGGATGAAAACAACAAGAAAAATATTTTGGAGGGAAAGGGATATAAGAAAAAAAGGCAATAAAAAGCCCTAGCCCCGATGACACATTAAATTTTTTTAAAGAAACCCCAAGAGCAATTAATTTCTCTTTGGGGTTTTATTTGGTATAAAAATTTTAAAAATAATAACCCCTTTTATGCGAGAAATCTTTTCATCTTTTCAATTTTTTTAAAATGATTTGAATTTGTAAAAAAATTCGAGGTTTGTCCACATAAATATGAATTTTAAAAAAACAAAGACACGAAAAATTCCCCCTGATTTTTAAAACGTGATCTTTTTTGGGGGGGGTGGTTTTTTTGGGTTTTGACACCAAAAAAGGGCGACCCCCCGTTTCTTACCCCAAATGAGGGGGGGGCCCCCTTTTTAAAAAAATTTTCCCTGCCGCAGAAGTCAAAATAGATCCCCTCAATGGACGGTTTTTGGTTTTTTTATAATTTGTATAGTAAATCGTTTTGTCTAACACCTGAAGGGGGCAAGAGTCAGGGGATTAAAGTAACTCTACTGTTTTTGATTGTTTTTGGGGGCAAGGCCGTTTTTTTTTAACCCTTTTTTCCGGGCATTTCAAGGGGGGGCAGTTTTAAACCCAAACCCGGTCCAAGATTTGTACCAGTCCCAAAGCCTGTATCCACAATTTAAATTTCCAAAATTCCCCCATGAAAAGAAGGGGGTAAATGATTTCAAAGACCTTGTCCCCCTTTTCAAATCGTCACGGATAAAATTCTTCCCGCCCGGGGGAAATGAACTCTCGACTCCGCGATTCGTAGACCAACGTCTCCCTATTTACGACCCGAGGGTGGGGATGTCTTCTGTTTTGGGAAAAAATTTATGGTCAAATAAAAAAAAATTCATGAATGACGACAGACTTTAGTCGATAGACGCCGAACAATCCCCAATTTTAAAACAAAGTTTAGGGGAGATTTTAAAGATGGGGGATTGCACGAATAATTCTTTGTTATCTTTAAATTACAAAATGACGAACGTTTAGCTTGGTAGGGCACAACACCAAATGGTTTCAAGGAAACTTATTTTGTGAAAGACTTTCTGCCCTGATAAATCACCTTTTTTGGGCCGGGTCCAAATTTTTTCAACTGACGGAAATTTTGGGCAAAAAAGATGTCCCTTTGGGGAAACATTAAAAAGGTTCCCCGCTGGAATATCAATACAATAAAGTAAAAACAAGTAAAAACTCAAAGACATCTTTTAAAATTTTTTTTATAAATAATTCCCTGGATTTCTAATAAAGAACTTGGGCACTTTTGATATATAATTTTTAAAAAAATTAAATTTTTTTCTGACATTAAGGGAAACCCTTTTCAAGGTCAGGATCAAAAGGGGGCCCTAAAAATGAAAAAAAAATATGTTAGCACATCACAATGTGACCGAAACCCCAAAAATGTGATTGTGGGAAAAATATTATAATTTCAAAAAATTATCACAACCGATACAGCACGGGGCCCTGCAAAAACCCTGCTTTATGATCTGAAACATTGAAATTTTGTTCAACACGGTTGGGGAAAAAAAAAGGGAAAAAAAAAGGGTTTGTCATGGGTAAAGATAAGGGTTTTTCATTAGTGTATTTTAAAAAAAGGGATTTATTAGCTGAGGAAATTTTAAAACCTTCAAAAAAACCCCGTAATTTTAAACCCCCGCTGAAATTTATATCCTCTATTTTAAATGTTTTTTTCATAAATTGACATTTAGATAAATGTTGTGATAACAATTTTTTCATGGGAAAATTTGGGGGAAAAAGGCAAAGACACCAATTCAACATAAACTCCTTCCCAAAATAGGGAAAAAAATATTTTCAAGGACTTATATAAATTACAAGCATGGATTAATTTGTACTCAATAATCCCGAAGGGAAAAAAAAAGCTATGGAAGGTATATCCCCCATATAAAAAATTCTAAAAAACAAGTCATTTGGGGAATGGTGATTTCAAATTTTCCCGACCCGGAAAAGAAAAATTAAAATTTTATCTGGTTAAATTGAATGTTCAATATCGACATCTACAATGAAGAGATATTACCTAATTTTTAAATAGGGATTAAATTCAAACCTTTGGAATGAAGGTAAATGTATTTATTTTCAAAAAAAAAAAAAGATTTTACTCTACATCGTTTATATTTGGGAATTTTATGAATTTATAATTTTCTTTTTATTTGTATCCGTGAAATTTAAAAAACGAAAGATCATAGAAATGAAATAAATTTTTGTTTATTTATTTTGCATGAAAGCCCATTCAGAAAGCGCGTGATAGTGCCGACGTTGCTCGAATTTATCAGAAATTTTTCATGTTTTTTTCCGGTTTTTAATAATTTTTTTTTTTATGCTGGGTTTGCAAAACCCGGGGGGTTTTTTAATTTCATTTCGGCCGGGAAAAAAAGAAGGATTTAGATCGGGGAAATTGGAAAAAATGTTCCCCTTTTAACCCCAGTGTTTCCTTATATCCGAGTTCCTTATAAGGGGGTTTAATTTATTACAATATTTTATGCAATTTGGGTTTTTAAATTTTGGGCCCAATTTTCCCTTTTTAATAAAAAAGGGAAAATTTTTTGATGAAGGGAAAAATAAATTATTTTAAAAATGGAGAACATAAACATCGAAAAATAAAATTTTAGGGGTTTTATCTCCTTTTTAAATGGATAATGCCCCAAAATTTTTGCAGCGGTTTAAAATTGGGGACTTTTTGGGGGCATTATCTTTCCCAAAAAAAAAGTGGGAAAATTTCAACCTTATTTTTTTTACCCTCACCGACGGTCCGTTTTGTTATATTTTGAAATTATTTATAAAAAGGGGGAAAAAAAACCCGGCATTTGAAAATATGCAAAATTTTTTTTTAAGTTGAAACCTTCGAGGTTTAAAAAAGAGGTCAAAATGGGCCCCAGCCGCTCACCTGAGAAACACACCATAAAACACCAAAAAAGGGGAAAAAATTTTTTGATTTTTAGTGATTCAAGGAAAAAAAATTTCTTTACCAATTAAACATTAAAAATTGGGGCCCAAAAAAAAAACCAATTTTTTTCCTTGATTTACCTAGTGACCTTTTTTTTTTTGATCCCCGATGACTCATATTCGAAAATTTACCTAGATCTTATCAAGGGTAAACATTCTGACAAAATTTCATGAAGATCAGTTGAAAAAATACGCCTTATCATTTTCACGAGGTTTTTTTTTTGATTTTTAAAAATAGTGACCTACTTTTTTAAATACAGATGGGCCCCAAATTTAAAAACAACCTAGATTTTCATCAAGGAATCATTTTTGGGCTTTCTTTCAGGAAGATCAATTGGAAAAAAAAAAACAACCTCTGGGCCCATACACAAGGTTTTCCTTTTTATTTGACATAAAGGGCCATTTTTTTACCCCAATAGCCCTATTTTAACAAAGACCTAAATTCAATTTAAGAAATCATTCTGACCCAAAATTTTAAAAGATCAATTGAAAATTCGCCTCAGGGGATACAAAAGGTTTTTTTTTGATTTTACCAGTGACCTAATTTTTGAAATCCCCAACCAATAATCAAACTCAGCCCCAGTTTTTTTTCAAGGAAAAAATTTTTTGACCAAAAATTTTTAAAAAAAAAATAATTGAAAAATACAGCCATCGCCCTACCCAAGGGGTTTTTTTTTGAGGGCCTGTGGGCCCCATTTTTTTTAACCCCCGATGACCCCTTTTCGGGAAATCGGCCCAGATTTTCATCCGGTTTTTTTTTCAAACCCAAAAATTAAAGAAGATTTAATTGAAAAAAAAAACGTCTCAACGCATACAAAAGTTTTTTTTTGATTTAATCAAAAGGGCCAGTTTTTAAAAAACCCCCAAACCCCCTTTCGAACTCAGCCCAGATTTCATCAAGATAGACATTTTGAAACCCTAATTCATACGATTAAATTTAAAAAAATCCCGCCTCTTTCGCATCCCCCAAGGTTTTTTTTTTTTTTTTTACCTAGTGACCTAATTTTTTTCCCCAGTGACCCCCTTTTTTAAAAATCGGGCCCAGATTTAATTTAAAGTACATTTTGATTAAAATTTTTTGAAGATCAGTTGAAAAAACAGCCATATGCATACACAAGCTAAATTTGACAGACAGACGACAAAAGACGAGGACGAAGGACATCGAGTGATCGAAAAATCACCTGGGGCATTGCTCCCGGGGGAAAATAACAAATTGGGAAAACGGGTTTTTCATTCGTGTGCATTCGTTTTTTATTTAACCCAAAATTAAAATTTGCAATTTGTAAACATAGCAAATAAAACCCACCATAACCAAACTAGAGTCACCCGCAAAGTTAAAATATGGCAATTTTAAGGGGAGTTTTTGCCCCCTTTGGGGGAAAACCCCGACCGTGCCTTTATCAAGCCCCTAATTAGGGATCGAACATTTCAGTGATTCATGCTGAATTACCCAAAGTTTTGAGCAGATTAGTAGACCATTAGAAAAAATCACAAAAACCTCTCCCCCAACCTTAGGGGGTTAAAAAACAAGGCAATCTGAAAAACAGCAAATCCCCGCCCCCTGCAAGGATAGGTGAAAAAGGGGAAAATTTTTATTTTAGCGGGGACCTTGACCTTTAACTTTACTGGCTGACCCATGAAATCTTTCCCCAAAAGTCTTGGGGTTTAGGTGATTTATTTGAAACCCAATTTTTATGAAAACCTTTAAGGGTTTAGGGGATTTTTAGAGCTGAAAAACCCTTTTACCCCCAGGGGTGACATTGGGAATTTAGTTTACAGGCTGATCAAGATTTTTTGATGAGGGGCATTTTTACCAAAGTTTTCTTGAAAATCCTTTAAGGGGGTTTTGGTGATACAGAAATGGACACCAAATGGAAGGGGTCAAAACCCTTGACCCCCTTGTTTTGACCCTTTACCTTTAGGGTGCCCTGGGTTTACTCAAAATTTTTGCTTATCGTTTGATGAGATAAACATTTGACCCCAAATTTTAAAAATTCCTTCAAGGGGTTTAGGAGTATAGAAACGGACAAAAATGAAAAGGAAACAAACATTTTGACCTTTAGTTGTGACCTTTACCCCTTGGGGCCCCATGACGGGCTCATAAGTTCTGCACATCGCCTTGATGAGGTGATCGGTTTTAACCCAAATTTTATGAAAATCCCTTTAAGGGGTTTTGGAGATATAGAGGGGGACATAAAATGGAAGGCCAAAAACCTTTTACCCCAAATTTTGACCTTGACCTTTACCGGGATGACTGTCATGGGTTTTGCACATTCTTGATGAGGGTTATTCTTTGACCCCAAATTATATAAAAAATTTCCCTTTAAAAAGGGGTTTTTTAAAAGGTTTTAGGCGGGCCCCAAAAAGAAAAAGGGTCAAACCCTTTTACCTTTATTTTTCCCCCTTGACCTTGGCCGGCATGGTTTGCAAAATCGTCTTTATGAGGTAAACCTTGAGCCAAGTTTTATAAAAAATTTCCTTTAAAGGGTTTTGGAAAAATTAGAGTGGGGCACAAAATTTGGCCGGCTCAAACCTTTGACCCGGGGGTTTTGACTTGACCTTGAACCCCCAAAGGGATTATTGGGTTTTTGCAATCGTCTTGGGTGAGGGGATCATTTTGGAAAAAAAATTTATGAAAAAAACCCTTTAAGGGGTTTAGGGAATATGGGTCGGATACGAAAAGGGTTTCGGGGCGGAAGGACGGACGGACGCCCGACCATTCCTATAATTTTTTCCTCCCCGGCGGGGAATTAAAAACATGACCCCCAAAATTTTTTATTTGCCGAAACAATGTTTTTTTATGTGTCTACAAAAAAGGTTTTTTAAACAAAATGAAAATACCCAAACCACACAACTACCTTAAAAAAAAAATGCATTTTAAAAAGAAGTTAACCCCATAAACGAAAATTTTTAAAAATGGGCTACCCAAATTTCATCTCATCACAACAACAACCAAAACAACACATTTTCAAAGGAAACCATTTTTAAAAAAAACGTTGGGATTTAAATTTTTTGAACAAACAAAATTTTATCTATATACAGAAAAAAAAAAAAATGAAAATTTTAATTTTTTTTTGGGGAAAGTAACTTAATATCTTTTATTGAAAAAACTTATACTTCTTTTATTTCCCTAACACTCCCATCAATTTAATTCAATCCCCCCAAGAAACTTAAAAACGATGCTGCAACGTCACGATATCCCTCCATAAAAAATGTTCACCAAAATAAATAGACATAAAAACTGGGAAAAAACGTTTAAGTAAATAAAGCAATTTACATAATCATACATCAACTAAAATTAAAATAACAAAACTTATAAAGACATGAAAACATAATTTTTACCGACCTCAAAAAATATGTACAAGGGCTCAAAAAAATTTCAAATCCGCAATTTTACTACAATATATGGTTTCACGTAAATTTTGAACCCACTGACGGTTTGAAAAACAATTTGTCACTACATAAAATATTGTATGAACGTATTTAATATGACATTTTTAGCAGTTCGGGGCCTATGATAAAAACCCAAAAAATTTTCCCCACCCCATCAATTTTTGTATGAACTGTATTGAATATGGGAAATTTTTGCAGTTCTGCCCTATGATAACCAGACACTGCCCCCCCAAAAATGTCTAAAAAATTATTTTATGAACTGTACCTAAATTAAAAATGGCATTTTAGAGTTTTGAAACCCATGATATTTAAGGTATGCCCCGGGAATGACACATAAATTTGTTTTATGAATGGATTTAATTTTAAAAGCTCGTCGAACAAGAAAGCCCCCTTGAGCATTTAGTAAAATTTCAAAGGAAAAAGAAATTTTATCTCATGAAAAAAAGCCCCTAACCCTTCGGGTTTTAAAATTTCCTTGAAACCCTTTTTCCTATTAACCAAACAAGAGATTACAGAGTGATCTTGGCGCCATCCACTGAGCCGTTTTTGAATGTTCCAAATTTCAAGACCAGCTCAAGGTCAAAATCAATGTCAAATTTCATTTCGGTACAAAACAGTCACTAGATCAATTTCAAGGTCAAAGTTCATTTCGGTAGACAGAAATATGCATGTGCTTCAAATCTGAAGGCTGTAGCTTGAGAAATAGGTAACAGGTAAAAATCAATGTCAAATTTCAATTCAGAACACAAAACTATGCATGTGGTTCAAATTTGAAGGCTGTAGCTTGAGAAATGTGAAAGTAGGTCACTAGGTCAAAATCAAGGTCAAATTTTATTTCGGAACACAAAACTATGCAAGTGGTCCAAATTTGAAGTCTGTACCTTCAGAAATGTGAAAGTAGGTCACTAGGTCAATCTCAAGATCAAAGTTCATTTCAGTACACAAAACTATGCTTGAAGCCTGTACCTTCAAAAATGTGAAAGTAGGTCACTAGGTCAATAACAAGGTCAAAGTTTTTTTCGGTACACAAACCTATGCATGTGGTCCAAATTTGAAGGCTGTAGCTACATAAATGTGAAAGTAGGTCACTAGGTCAAGATCAAGGTCAACTCATGTCAAGGTTCATCTTGCCACTCAAAACTATACACATGGTCCAAATTTGAATGATGCAATTTATGGACATGAAGGTTCAAAGTTTTTCCCTATATAAGTCTATATGAACCCTGGGGTGGGACCATATTTGACCCTAGAGGGATAATTTGAACAAACTTGGTAGACAACCACTAAATGATGCTACATTACAAAATATCAAAGCCATAGTCTTTGTGGTTTGGACAAGAAGATTTTCAAACTGTTTTCCAATATGTCTATGTAAACCATGTGACCCCCAGGGCGGAGCCATATTTGACCCTAGGGGAATAATTTGAACAATCTTAGTAGAGGACCACTAGATGATGTCATATACAAAATATCAAAGCCCTAGGCCCTGTGGTTTTGGACAAAAGGTTTTTCAAAGTTTTATCCTATATAAGTCTATATAAACCATGTGACCCCCAGGCAGTGGCCATATTTGACCCCAGGGAAATAATCTGAACAATCTTGGTAGAGGACCACTAGATTTTGCTACATACCAAATATCAAAGCCCTAGGCCCTATGGTTTTGGACAAGAAGATCAGAAACCGTTTTAACTGTTCCTGGCCAATGTGACCTTGACCTTTGACCTAATGACCTCAAAATCAATAGGGGTCATCTGCTGGTCATGGCCAACCTAACTATCAATTAACCTTACACTAGGCCCAAGTGTTCTAGAGTTATTGCCTGGAAACCATTTTACTATTCCTGGTCACTGTGACCTTGACCTTTGACATACTGATCTCAAAATCAATAGGGGTCATCTGCTGGTGATGACCAACCTCCCTATCAACTTTCGTGACACTAGGCCTAAGCGTTCTTGAGTTATAATCCGGAAACCGTTTTACTGTGCAGGGTCACTGTGACTTTGACCTTTAACATACTGACCTCAAAATCTATATGGGTCATCTGCTGGTCATTAGCAACCTCCCTATCAACTTTCATGATCCTAGGCTCAAGTGTTCTTGAGTTATCATCCAGAAACCGTTTTACTATTCAGGGTCACTGTGACCTTGACCTTTGACATACAGACCTCAAAATCAATAGGGGTCATCTGCTTGTGATGACCAACCTCCCTATCAACTTTCATGATCCTAGGCCCAAGCGTTCTTGAGTTATCATCCGGAAAAGGATTGGTCTACATTCCGACCGACCGACCGACATCTGCAAAACAATATACCCCTCCTTCTTCGAAGGGGGCATAAAAGATTCATGCTTGCCGATATTCAAGCTCGCATAGACTTTTGATGAACTGTAATAAGCTTCATGAGTGTCCCAGATATTCAAGAGTACTGCCCGGCATATGACATCATAAATAATTGTATGAACTGTATTTAATTAATATGGCATTTCATGCAGTTGTGCACCTATGATATTCAAGAGTACTGCCCGGCATATGACATCATAAATTATTGTATGAACTGTATTTAATTAATATGGCATTTCATGCAGCTGTGCACCTATGATATTCAAGAGTACTGCCCGGCATATGACATCATAAATTATTGTATGAACTGTATTTAATTAATATGGCATTTCATGCAGCTGTGCACCTACGATATTCAAGAGTACTGCCCGGCATATGACATCATAAATAATTGTATGAACTGTATTTAATTAATATGGCATTACATGCAGTTGTGCACCTATGATATTCAAGAGTACTGCCCGGCATATCACATCATAAATTATTGTATGAACTGTATTTAATTAATATGGCATTTCATGCAGCTGTGCACCTATGATATTCAAGAGTACTGCCCGGCATATGACATCATAAATTATTGTATGAACTGTATTTAATTAATATGGCATTTCATGCAGCTGTGCACCTACGATATTCAAGAGTACTGCCCGGCATATGACATCATAAATTATTGTATGAACTGTATTTAATATGGCATTTCATGCAGTTGTGCACCTACGATATTCAAGAGTACTGCCCGGCATATGACATCATAAATTATAGTATGAACTGTATTTAATTAATATGGCATTTCATGCAGCTGTGCACCTATGATATTCAAGAATACTGCCCGGCATATGACATCATAAATTATTGTATGAACTGTATTTAATTAATATGGCATTTCATGCAGCTGTGCACCTATGATATTCAAGAATACTGCCCGGCATATGACATCATAAATTATTGTATGAACTGTATTTAATTAATATGGCATTTCATGCAGTTGTGCACCTATGATATTCAAGAGTACTGCCCGGCATATGACATCATAAATAATTGTATGAACTGTATTTAATTAATATGGCATTACATGCAGTTGTGCACCTATGATATTCAAGAGTACTGCCCGGCATATAACATCATAAATTATTGTATGAACTGTATTTAATATGGCATTTCCTGTAATTCTGTTGCTATGATGACCCAGACCACTACCCGGTCCCGGTATACGTCATCAAAAATATACATAATAAAGCCAATACGCGGGTAAACAGACAACTTTACTTTTTCTCTTGACATAAGTATAACAAAAATGCGAACACTGCCTTACAAAGTGTATTTATTAAGCTTTAGATAAACGGTTGTTAAGTATGAATTCTCTGTGATTATTAATGATAAACGGATTGTTAAGTTGTAATTCCTCTGTGATGATATAAAACTCGGGCTAAGTATGATTCCTCTGTGATTTAGATAAACGGTTGTTAAGTATATTCCTCTGTGATTTAGATAAACGGTTGTTAAGTTGAATTCCCTGTGTTTAGTAAACGGTTGTAAGTAGAATTCCTCTGTGAAGAATTAATGAAAACGGAAGGCAAGTTTGTTGTTTTTATGACAAGACAACTCGGGCTAAATTCCGACACATGCAAGGTTACATTCTACCATTCATTTCATTCTTTATTTTCATAGAAACCATGAAATATTCAGACCTCATTTTCAGCTCTTTAGAGCATTTCAGTGATATAAAAACCATATATTGTCATTTAGTATGACATGTTTTCTTATCAAAAATAGAAAATACTGATATGTTACATAAAAGAAAAATATACATTTCTGAGAAATATCACCCTTTAAAATGGCCCCATGAAAATAGCCGTTTAGCTATTGCACACGTATAAACATTATTCTCAAAGAATAAAACATATTCCAGGAAATTCACGGTGAAATTGCTCCATACAACAAGCAATAAAAGTAACCAAAAATATAATTGTCACATCCTCATATGACTCATTACACCAGATTTCATAAACAGCAAGGAACTATATTTTGGACAAGTAATACAAAGTAGACACTTCCGGTTTGGTGTAATCAGTCCTTAAAGGAAAACGTTCTATACGCAAAAAGTGTTACTTTCACTAACATTGTACCATTGTAACCTAAATGCATGAAAAAAATACCAGTTTCAGTTTGATACAATCAATGTTCAAGGTTTTTACGTTACGCCTTTTTCAGTAACGTATGCAAGTCTGCCAAATTTCCTTAGAAAAACCTGTTGCAAAATAATTTATGACCACTTTTCCTTGCTGAGGCTTATTCTTGCCATATTCTATCATTTGTTTACAGTAAACGTCACTCAGATCACACACTTTTACTGTGAAATATACCTGAACTTAACCCTGATACCTAAAATTTACTATTATTTAGTCAGTAAACATGCATTTTTAGAACAAAATACACCATAAACAGTGAAATTGAAATATATTTAGTTTTTTCTACACTTTCTCTGCAAAATTGCACTGAAATTTTCATTTTCTATCATAATATGGCCAAACTAGCCCATTAACAGCCATACCTAAACACGTTTCACATTTTACCCCTGCTCATTTTCTTGGTTACATTCTACCAATTCAGTTCATTCTTTACCTCATATAAACAATTCAGACCTTATATTCAACTCTGTAGAGTATTTCAATGATATGACAACAATATATACTCATGAAGTACGATACACTTTAGAATAATATCAACATGTTATGTTATATACAGGAAAAATAATCTTTTCTGAAAAACATCATCCTCTAAATTGTCCCATGAAAACAGCTGTTAGCAATAACGTGTATGTAGACATTTTGTCAAAAAATAAAACTTAAGTTCAAGCAAATTCACAATGAAAATGCTCTGGATATTTTTCGCAATACAATAAACAATAAAAAACTAAGACAAAATACATCCTCATATGACTCATTGTACCAGATTCCATAAACAGGAAGGAACTACATTTTGGATTACTTCACATGTTACACTGAGTACTTACTTCCGGTTTAATGTAATCAGTCCTACATTCTATTTTCTTTTTGAATTAGGTGTTTAAAATAGTAGTGAAATAAGAACAATAACAACTACAAAACCAAAAATAAAAAACTCGTGTTTTAATATTTATAATACGATCAAACTTCTTTTTTTAATAAGTCCAGTCTTTTCAAAGGGAAGTAAATCTGCTGAAATATTATATATAGTACAACGTCACAGGAAGAGAAGAAAGCAGATACAAAACAGATAATATAAACCTTTGAACTGCAAGTACATGTATGACCTTAAATTTTAAGCTAAGACTGCTAAATGAGCAGGACAAGTTATATCATTAAGGTAGCGTTTTACCTTTAATGAAAATTTATTTAGTAAATTTCTAAAATGCTTGAATTTTTTGTCATTTAAGAAATAATTTAAATCGGCGTTTGTTATTTTAATGTCCTTTAAATCCCTGAACAGATAAAACAATATAATACAGACATCGTGCATACATGTACAAAACATTTAGGTCACTATGTGGAATACAATGTTTAACAAATTATCAAGAGGCAGTGACTAGGTAGCCGGTTCCGGCCACCATGACCCTCATCTTTAACCTACTGACCAAACAAACAAGAGCTGTCACAGGAGACAACGTGCTCGACTATTTCGATGCTGGATAGTGAAACTGGGCACATCTGAGGAAACTAAAGCTGTCACTGGAGAGTTTAATGACTCCAATTGTGGATGAAGATATTGCACAATAGCCTGAGTCTATGTCAAAAATATCAACTTAAAGTAATGAGAGGTAAAGATAAAATGTATCAAAACACTATATAAGTATATCCTAAGCAAAAAGGGACATAATTCATTAAATATTGGTGCCAGAGTTATGCAGCTTGTATCATATAGTGTTAGTGTGGGTGATGATACTGAACAACTATTTCAAGTTTGAATCAAATCCGTTCAGTAATAACAGAGACAAAGTGAAAGTGCATCAAAACTTTAACCTAAAATTCTAAGTAAAAAGGGGAAATAATTCATGAAAAATTGGTGCCAGAGTTATGCACCGTGCGTCATATGGTGTGGGTGATGATGTTGAACAACTATTTTAAGTTTGAATCAAATCCATTCAGTAATAACAGAGACAGAGTGAAAGTGCATCAAAACTTTAACCTAAAATTTTAAGTAAAAAGGGGAAATAATTCATGAAAAATTGGTCCCAGAGTTATGCACCTTGTGTCATATGATAAGGGTAATGATGTTGAATAATTCAACATTTTCAATATTTAAAGAGGAGCCATTCTAACCATTTAATTATGCGTAATATCTAAATTGACAGCTGCTTTATCTATAAAAGTAACAAGAGGGCCATCTATAAAAGTAACAAGAGGGCCAAGATGGTCCTTGGTCGCTCACCTGAGAAACAATTCATAACAGTGTAAACATGTGTGCCCTATTTATTTCATGGAAACAAATATTCTGGCCAATTTTCATAAGGACTGGACCAACAAGAGATCACAAAGTGGTCTTGGCGCCTACCAATGTGCCATTTTTGAGTGTTCCAAATTTCAAGACTTAATGACTAGTTCAAGGTCAAATTTTATTTCTGTACACAACACTGTGCATGTGGTCCAAATTCGAAAGCTGTAGCTTGAGAAATGTGAAAGTAGGTTACTAGATCAATTTCAAGGACAAAGTTCTTTGTACATAAAACTATGCATGTGCATCAAGTCTGAAGGCTTTATAGTTTGAGAAATTTGAATTTCAAAGTAGGTCGCTAGGTCAATCTTAAGGTCAAAGTTTATTCGGTACACAAAACTATGCAAGTGGTCCAACTTTGAAGGCTGTAGCTTGAGAAATGCGAAACTTGGTCACTAGGCCAAAATCAAGGTCAAATTACACTTCAGAACAAAAATCTATGCATGTGGTCCAAATTTAAAGCCTCTACCTTCAAAAATGTGGAACTAGGTCACTAGGTCAATGTCAAGGTCAAAGTTTGTTTCGGTACACAATCTTATGCATGTGGTCTAAATTTAAAGCCTGTAACTACAGAAATGTGAAAGTAGGTCACTAGGTCAATCTTAAGGTCAAAGTTTATTTCGGTTCACAAAACTATGCAAGTTGTCCAAATTTGAAGGCTGTAGCTCGAGAAATATGAAAGTAGGTCACTAGGTCAAAATCAAGGTCAAATTTTATTTCGGAACACAGAACTATGCATGTGGTTCAAATTTGAAGCCTGTACCTTCAAAAATGTGAAGTAGGTCACTAGGTCACCCCCGTAAAAAGGTCAAGGATTGTTTCGGTACACAAAATATGAATGTGGTTAAATTTGAAGGCCTGTAGCTCGAAAATGTGAAAGTAGGGTTCACTAGGTTCATATAATCAAGGTCCAAATTTCATTTCAGACCATGAAAATATGCAAGTGGTCCAATTAGAGCCTGTACCTTCAAAAATGTGAAAGAGGTCCTAGGTCAATGGTCAGGTCAAAGTTTTTTCATGTGCACAAAATATGCAGTGTAGTCCATATTGGAAGGCTGTAGTATACAGAAATGTGAAAGTAGGTAACTAGGTCAAAATCAAGGTAAAACATCATGTCAAGGTTCACTTTTGTCACTCAAAACCAAAAATGTGGTCCAAATCTGAATATTGTAGGTTACTGACAAAAAGATTTAAAATCTTTTCCCTATTTAAAGTTATATGCACATGTGACCCAGGGCGGGGGCCATATTTAACCCTAGGGGATAATATGAACAAACTTGGTAGAGAACCATAGATGCTACTGCATTACAAATGCCATAAGCCCTAGGCTTTGTGGTTTGGACAAGAAGATTTTCAAAGTTTTTCCTATTATAAGTCTATGTAAACACGTGTGACCCCCGCGGGCTGGGGCTATATCTGACCCTAGGGGGGATATTTAAAACAGTCTTAGTAGAGACAACTGATGTCACATACAAAATATCAAAGCCCTAGGCCCTGTAGTTTTGAAAAGAGGTTTCTTTCAAAGTTTTTCCCTATATAAGTTATTATAAAATGTGACCCCCGGGGCGGAGCCATAATTAGACCCAGAGAAATAATTTGAATCATCTTGGTAGAGGACCACTGGATGATGCTTACTAAATATCAGAGCCTAGGCTCTGTGTTTTGGACATTAGATTTCAAAATTTTTCCCTATATAAATCTATGTAAATTATAGAAATAAAACCAAAGGGCCATAACTATTCAAACATTGTAGCCGATTAGCATTCCGGTGGGAAACACCACTAGGGTACCAATACCTCATTCTGACAAAGTTGGTCCAAAATCCCCTTGGTAGTTTCATGAGAGGAGATGCGATAACGAAAAATTGTTAACTCGGAAGGAGGGGACGGACGGACGGAAAGAACGGACGGAGGACGACGAACACGGTCGCCAAGAGTGATTTGAATAGCCCACCATCTGTGATGGTGGGCTAAAAATGTGTTTCTTGAGTTTTAAAAAAAATATTTACATTGATACGACCTAGTGTCCTACTTTTTGACCTCAACAGACCATATCACCTTGACCCAAATTTCATGAAGTTTCAGTTGAAAATTAGCCTCTATTGCATACACAAGGGTTTTCTTTGATTGACCTAGGGTCTACTTTTTAATCCCAGAGAACCATATTCCGAACTCAACTAGATTTTCATGAAGCACTATGACCAAAATTTTATGATGATCAATGAAAAATATAGCTTCATATGCATTCACGAAGTTTTTCTTTAATTTTTGACTGTGGACCTACTTATGATCACAAAGATGACCCATTTTTAAACTAGAATCTGATTGCTTTAAGCAATCATTAAACTAAATTTCATGAAGATCAGTGTAAAATACAGCCTCTCTCGCATACACAGGTTTTGTTTGAATTAATTAGTGAACCTGTTTTGACCCCAGATGGACCCATGTTCGAGCTCAACCTAGATTATTTCAAGGGCAATTACTCTGACAAATTTCATGAAGATCAACTGAAAAATACAGCCTCTATCGCATACACAAGCTAAGTGTTGACAGACAGGCAACCGACAGACAGACCGACGGACGCGAGACATCAAGCGCATCACACAAAAAGCTTCACCTGAGATTGTCAGGTGATCTAAAAACTTATGGAATTTACGACGTTAGGTAACCCAATTTTGAGATAACTTACATTCCATAGAACAATTTTCTCGCAAAGTGTTGAAAAATCCGGTAGTATAGAAAAAGTATTAATTTGGTTACATCTCTGAGTTGCCCTTTGTGACAAAAGTGTTTGAATGAAATGATCAGGTTTTAAAGACCTAAATATTGTAGATTGTAAACATTCTGGAAACGTTAATAATTAAAAAAAATAGAAAATGGAGCATTGGAAATTTAATTATGTTTTCAATTAATTCTACATTATTTTTATGGTTTATTTGAAATAGCTGAAAATTTGTCTGAGATTTCCATCAAGTGTCATACCATTTGCGTTTCATTAAATTAGTTCCTTAGTTGTTGACACCAGGCCGAGAACGGAACATTGGACGATCGCAATAGCTCACTTCTTTACGCATTTTGTGCTCTCAGATGTGCAAACAATAATACAATGTTTAGATCCAAAAACCACAGTTAACATACTATTAATATGTATTCTTATCATAAATAAAAACATAAAAAAAGTAAACTCCAAAACAACTTTATATACTGAGCCGTGCCATGAGAAAACCAACACAGTGAGCTGCTTCAAAGATATAGTCTATTAGAGAAAGAAACCGTTAGCGAAACAGCGTCGATTCCTGACCAGACTGCGCGGATGCTCCAAAATACACAAACAAGTATAACTCAAAAAGTTCATATATAATAAAAATAGTAAAACTTCAGACAATATATCTACCATCGTCTATCAACTGTATTACACAAGGAACTGCTATAATTCGATAGCAACACACTCTTCCTTAAAAATAAACCTACATACATTATTACAATTAATATCGTAAGCTGCTATATACCCCAAGTCTATGTTTCCTCATATAGTCCGTAGTCCCCCTGTTAGTAAATCCTATGTTTGTTGGTGAAAATATTATTTTTTTGTATGCATCTATTCATTGAAATGTAGAATACATGTACAAGTGCAACTTTAAACAATTTTAATCAGATATATAAAATTAAACATTCCATTCAGAAAGTACTCCACAATTTAACCATACAAGATATCGCCACGTAGGAGAGTTTTCAGCTTTGTTTAATCAAAGGACTTTTTTCACAATCATATGAAACAACAAGAATCTGCGTTCAATAAACGCTTGATGTCCCGGCGCATCTTCTGTCGATACAAACCAACCTAGTCCAAAACGAGGTCAAGGTCACACTGAGGTCAGGTTTAATGGTTGAAGATGAGGAAATGGGTCACAGTTTCATCAGTCCTAGTATTAATTCATTGTTGTAGCGGTATAATAATGCTAGATGAAACGGTCCCTCATTGGTTAACCAAGAGATGGCCCATTATAAAGTCCAAAAATGAGGTCAGGTTATTTGTTGAGATGGTATTGGTCACAGGTTACATCTGTATTAGTATTCAATTCATTCTTGTAAGCGGCACTAGCTAGACGAAAACGGGCCCATTTTTGGTTAACCAAGAGACGGCCATGTAAATCAACCTAAAGTCCCCAAAATGAGGTCAGGTCAAACTGAGGTCACGGCGATGTCTGATGATGAGGCGTGTCCAAGGTTACATCTGCCTTAGTATCAAAGTCATTCTAGTAAGGGGTATTGATGCTAGACGAAACGGTTCCATTTGGTTAACTCGTACGACGGGACAAACGGAACACGAACAGGACAGGGACGATCACTATTTGCCTCCCGCATCAGTAGATGCCGCTGGGGGCCCTAAAATAATTCCTAGTTTTAACTTTTTATACAATTAATGAGAAGTCCGCTACGTACTTCTCCAAGGGCTTCTTTATAAATAATGATATTGTAACGGTCATATGTTCTTACTTGTTGAAATTATGACTGCCGTCGCCAGAAAAACAATAATTTTTTACAGAGGTCACCTTTATATCCTTTTTAGTAGAGGACGCCAACTTGAAAATATTAAGATGTTTTTGTATAGCTACGGACTATGCAAACAAATATGATTTGGGAAACGGACATAAAAAAATATGCCTCACAATATATTTGTTTCTTAGAACAAAATACATTTAATATTTAAAAATTCAAAACAAAATTTTTCCTCGCCGTGGTAGTAAAACATAGCAACTAATTGTACATTGTGTATTCATTAAAACGGCCATTTCAGACTTTTTACAACTAAATGTCCTAAAAATAACAAATTAAACATTGTTAGCCATTATCAAGCTTTTTTTTTAAAAAAAATGTTGACTCCTGACAGCCGCGCCGTGACTATTGAAACTCTTTCCCATAATGCTAATACTAAACTAACGTACATACATTTGTAACAAACTTTATCCAAAACCGATTTGAGACTAGTAAATTAGACAGGTTCTTTACCAACTAATTTAGGTTAAAACATATGATATGTCTCTGGTAATGAAAAAGTAATAATGAAAGCAGTTTTTCTCAACAGACCTCTCGGTCTAATAACGGTTTATACTCCTGCAAGTTTTTTTTGTCAATGGCCGGAAACAAGTGGTTATGCCAAGTATGTTCTGGTGTGTGTACGCAGCCACGGACGTTCTAGAAGACAATGCGGCAATTTGGAAATTCACGTCTACTAAGGCGATGTATACGTAGACTTGATACGGAAGTTACGTCTATGGTTTGAGTGTTGGCGTCAATCTTTACTGAAGTATAGAGGAAAATGGACCTGAAAACGGACATTGAAATTATATAATAAAGTTTTTATAACAACCATTAATATCGTCTTGCTGCGTTATATGTAACAATGTAAAGATCATAATCAATTTCAAAATATTATCTGGCATTGCTTCACAAAAGCATTAGACAAGTTTCAGCATAGCTCGCATAACACATTAAAATCCACGGACATGTTAACAACGTTGAAATATAACGTACAAACATCCGTATATGTCGGCAATATTTTCAATCATTTATAAATCGACCAAAAGCTATTCAAATCACGGACATGTTTAAGAGCGTTGAAATGTAACATACACTAATCGTTATTGTGGGCAATCTTTAATCGACACAAAGATATTTCAATTCACGGAATGTTTAAGAACGTTGAAATATAACATACTATATGTGGCAATATTCCGTCGGACATAGATCGACATTACGGAAACACAAATCTGGGCATATATTTAAATTTCGAAGCCAGCTGAACGTTTGACATTCGCTGATGTCGAGCTTATCCTGACATTTGACGTTCAACATCAATTATTACGTTTTTAAAACGGCTCGTAATGTTTTTTTTTTTTTTTTTTTTTTTTTTTTTTTTTTTTTAAAAAGGCGACAGCCCACTGATTTTTATGAACAAACGATATATCAATTATTTTTTAAATCCTATTTTTTTTTAAATTTTTTCCCCCAACTTGTAAAAGGGTTTTGACTTCGCTGAATGTCGACATCCTGACATTGACGTTCAACTTCATTTATTACTTTTTAAAAAAGGGGTCGAAATGTTTTTTTTTTTTTTTTTTTTAAAAAATGCACTGCCACAGTTCTTTATAACAACAAACATATCAATTATTGTTAAACCATTTTTTAATTTTTTTTCTCCCATACTGTCAAAGGTCTGAAATTATGCAAAAACAGAAATTTTATTCATTCCATTTTTTTTTATTACCTCCCTTTTAGCTTTTACTGTAAAATTTCAGTTTAATTCAAGTACTTTTTCTAACCATAAAATTATGTAAAACATCATTTACAGCTGTTGCATCTGATACAATATAAAATTTTTAAGCCTTTATAAACTTTAAATAAAGTCACTAAATTACTTTTTAAAAGTCTCGGTAGTCTACAAAATTATTTAAAAGGGGCCCCCACAAAATAATTTAAAAAAACAAAAAAGTATTCTTTTGTGTTTCCATGATGAAATTTTATACAGATTTGCATGAAAAATATAAAATAGCAAGAATTTAGTTTTAAATTTACAGTGAGATTTTTAGGTCAAGACGATGTTTTAATGCCTTAAAAATTTTATTGAATTTATTGTAGTAAATGTCTTTTAATCAGTGCCCTTTGACCTTTTCATTGACCTTGAAAGTAAACAAGATATATCATCTTCTACCACAGCTTTTATCCTTGAAATTTGACGCCTTACTAATCCGCCGAAAAATTTTTTGACAGTGACGCTTTTTGTCAACAAACTATAAATACCCAAGGTATATCCCCAAACAAATGTTTTCTTATAATACATAGAAAAAAGTCCTTCATACAAAAAAACCAAAGGAAGTATAGCCCAGTGGATGCGTTGGCTACTTGTCACGCAGGCGATGTAAGTTCGAAACCAGTGACCATGGTGATAGAGGAGGTTATTTTTTAATAAAATATATATATTTTTTTTTTTTTGGGAGCAACAATACAATACAATAAATAAAAAAAGCAAAAACATATTTGTTTAAAAGACCTGTTACATTTTTTTTTCCTTGATTTGGAAAATTTTTTTTTATATGTTTTCCGGGTTAGTTTTTTTTAAATCACAATCATTTATTTTATTATGAAGTATACCAAAAGTTAATGCCACATATGCCGTCTCACCGTCAACTTTTGTTTAGAATAATATTGCTTTCTTTTATTCCCAAAGGGCTCGTTACATTAAAAACGTGTTCATAGCCATTTTACCTTTTAATGGGGATGAAAGGGCGGATGTTTTCTAGACAATTCTGTACACAAAATCGTGAAGAACAAAAATCAAGATACAAAAATTTGATTATGTGGCAGTGACCTCAATACAGACGACACTTTTTTTATTTTTCCAATACGGGTAAATCCAATTTTCTGCAAAATAAAATCTAAAAATGATTATCATTGAACACCCCGGACTTTTGGACTCACCTGCCACTTTATCAAAGTTTATTAGAACAACAGCTGAAAAAGAAAATCCGGCGGAAAAAGGGTTCCCGCCACCGGATTTCAAACCCGGGTACCTTTCGGTTAATAGATAGCGCCGTATCCCCTGGGCTACGTATCCACAAAGTAAAGAAAAATAAATAACCTTACAATCTAAGGTAAACTGGAAAGAAAAACACAAATGACTCACTGCAGTACCCCTGGTCGATAGTAGTTATAGGTTTAAGACTCAGCTGAACAAAAAGCTTGAAACAGGGGCTCAGTTTTTTTCAGGTCAAGCGCTGCTACCTTGACCTTTGATCTATTGAATTTAAAACGCGGGGGGTCTTTACTGACCACAGCAACATTCTATGAATTTGAATTTTTGGGGGCCAAAGGTTTTTTTCAGTTATCGATGTGAAACCTTTTTCAGTTCTGGGGTCCTGTGCCCTTGCCCTTTGGGGACTTTGACCCTTAACACAACAGGGTCATTTAATGTATACATGCCATCTTCCATGAATCTGATGTCGTGGGTCAGTCTTTTCGCATTACAAAGGTGAAACCATTTTCTTTTGGTCACGCGCCCTACCTTTGACCTATTGGACCTTAAAACAAAGGGGGAACTCTTACTGCAATATCCACGTTTGACGCCTGAGCCAAAAAAATTTTTTATATCCCAAACGGAACTTTTTTTACCATTTTCAGTCCTAGGTCTTGCGATAGGAATAATTGGCCTTTTAAACCCCGTATAAAACGGGGTTTTTTCCTGACCACAGAAATCATCCTAAAAATTTTCGCATGTAGATTAAAATCTTCTCAGTTATTGATCAGGAACTTTTCAGCTAAGTTTACTGCACCTATCCCTTTGACCTATTGACCCTAAATCCCCGGGGTCATCTACTACCAAAACACCATCCTTAAATTTGGCGTATGTAGGTTAAATTTTTTTTTCAGTTATTAATTAGATACTTTTCAGTCCAAAATGTCTCGACCTTGACCTTTGACCTATTACCGGGAAAAACCACGGGGCATCTTCTGACCAAAGGCAATTATCCATAAAGTTTTCGCAACAGTTAAAAAAATTTTCATTTTATTAATCAGATACTTTTCAGCTTAGGTCACTGCGCTTTGACCTTTGCCCTTTTTTAACCAAAAAAACAACAGGGTCATCATCTGACCACAGTCACTCTCCTAAAAAGTTTGGGCAAATGTGGGTAAACATCTTTTTTCAGTTATTAACGGGAAATTTTTTTCATCTAAAGATGACGCGACCTTGACCTTTGCCATAAACCCCTCAAATTAACGGGGGCATATTTTGACCTTAGGCAATCATCCTATAAATTTGGGCAAAATTTATCTTTTAAAAGGGTTGAATTATTTTTCATTTATTAGTCGGGAATTTTTCCAGCCAAAGGGGGCTGTGACCCTGACCTTTGACCTACTGACCTTTAAAAAATACAGGGGTCCCTTTCTGACCACATGCAATCATCCTATAAAGTTTGGTGCATGAGGTTTAAAAATCTTTTCGGCTTTTAAATCTGAACTTTTTTCCAGTCTATAGGTCACGTGCCCTTTTGCCTTTGCCCTATTGCCCGGGGTAAAACAACGGGGGTCATCTTCTACCACAAGCTTTACCCTTTAGAATTTTTGACCCCTTTTTAGGTTAAAATTTTTTTTCATCCCAAATGAGCTAAGAATTTTTTTGTAAGCATGGGGGCAGTTATCAATGGGCTTTTTTCCCCCAAAGTCCTGTGACCTTGACCTTTGACCTATTAAACCTTTATTACTAGGGTTTTTTACTGACCACAAGCAATCATCCTATTAATCTGATTTCGTTGGCCAAATTTTTTTCTTACCGATCTAAAACCGTCTTCAGCCCTCCGGGCTTGTGCCCTTTGCCCTTTTCCCCCCTTTGGCCCTTGAAATGACGGGTCATTAACTGACCAAGACAATCATCCATGACATCTGACGTATGTTTGACCAAAGTTTTTTTAGTTACCAGGTAAAAGCGTGTAGTTTTCTTTTGTTCAAAAGGGAAAAGGGGGGAAAAACAACGGACGGACTTCCTACATAGAATTTTAGGGGCACTCTTTTTTTCTCCTATTTTCTTTTAGCCTTTAAGAGAAAAAAACCACATAAAAGCCTTTAGGGAAGAATGACACAAAGAAAAAGACTTTAACCAATTGTTCCCATAGCCACCAAGATCAAAAGTGAGCTCGGACAGACAACAACGACGGACCGTCTTCAGTCTCCAGGCTTTGTGCCCTTTGACCTTTGACCTCTTGACCCTTAAAATTATAGGGGCATTAACGACCATAGACAACACCTTGACTCGACGTATTTTGCCCAAAGGTTTCAGTACCCAAAGGTAAAAAAGTTTCCTTTTGTCTTAATGGGAAAGGGGAGGGCAACAACGGAGGGACAACGAATGGCCCCCGACTATAATGCAGGCCCGTGGGTTGGGAGTGGGTGGGGGGGCTTATAAAATTTTTAAATTACCCCTTTTCCAAGATAAAAAAAAACTATCGTAAATTTGGAAAAGAATCAATAAGATTTCTGTTCTCAGGAAACTTTTCACAAAAGGCCCCTTTTTAACATAGGGGGCTAAAATTTCTAAAACTGTTAAAAATATAATTTAAGTTTAAAAAATTAAAAATAAAAGCAAAAAAAGAACTTACTTGTATTAAACCTGTGAAAGAACCCATCCTTTCCTCCAATTTGGGGCCCAAAAATTTAATTTTCAAACCCCTCTTATTTTTAAATTACTACAATATGTTGCACAAAAATTATATGTCGTGTGAAAGGTATATTTGTTTTATGAAAAATTGTTTTAACATTGACCTAAGTCTGATTTTAATAGTAATTTTAACTTAAACATTTTTTTAAAACACAACCCCCCCCCCCCCATGGGAAACCGGGAAATTTTCTGAGATGGGTAATATTGTAAACGGTTCAAACTCTTTTTCCCGGGTTTCTATTTTACACGCCGCTATTGTTATGTGATTTTGTTGAAAGTTTCTCACACTCCCTTAACGAATCACGCAATTTTGAAGCAGACAGTTTTACATTGTCCAAACAACACTTTCAATTTTCGCCATTTCAGGAGGCAGCGCCCCTTTCACCTAATTGATACACAAACCCACTTTTTCACTTGACTTTTAAACTTTAAATTTTGGCACTTCGGGTATTCGCGAAATTCAAACATCCTAATCTGAATGCTGACTAAAACCCAAAACTAAAAGTACACGAACGCCACCGGGGGTCCCGGACGACTAATCCCAAAATCTATTCCCGTCATTTTTTTCGTTTAAATTAATTCAGAAAGTCATTCATACACGGGGCTCATCTGAAACCTAAGAAAAAAAATTTGCTTGAAACAGAAAATTTAATCTGAAATGTTCCAACATTTCACGCCCAAAACCGGGTGGATCAGGAAAAATGACACATTTGGGCGACTTGTCCAACATACACGAACTGTGCGTTTTTTTCTTCACCGTGGAGTAATTTTTTTGATCGGGAACATTTTCTGAAATTTCCCAAACAATCAATAATTTCACGTAAACACGACCACGTAAATTTTTTGATATTTATTGACCCCATGTTTTTTTTTTTTTTACCGCGACTGTGTAAAATAAAAAGTATTTTTTTCTATACAATCTTTTTAAAGAAAAAAAATTTTGACAGAAAATTTGATTCCTTTATCGCTCGTTTTTTCTTTCATACAAGAAATGTACATTTTTGTATTCTTTCAGAGTTCACAGTACCCGCAGTGGGGATCGTATTGCTCGTTATCTTACTTCACTGATAACGAAAGAAATTCCTGTGAATTGAAGAAATGATTTCTGTATTCTTTCCCGCGATGAAAACAACCTGCACAGCAAGAAACTTTGCAAATTTTTTGCATTGTTTAAACAATTTTTTTTTGCACCTTTTTCTTTTTGACAGCTAATGTACAAGCCCCAAAAAAATTTCTTGTATTTTTTGGGGCAAAACAAACTTTGAATTTTTGTTTGAGTAGGTTTTTTTCTGTATTTTGGTTTTAATACCCGATTTAGATTTAATTTCAAATAAAATTTGGGAGAGATACTTCTCTGCCCCTGCCTGTAAAAAACAAGATTTCCCCTTTTTGTTTCACTGAATAAAGTTTCATATGCCAATTTACCTAAAGCTTTCAGATACTGCAGTATTATTACAATTTTCATGTTCACGAAGCTTTGGGGATACCCTGGGGGGTTTTCGCCCGGGGTTCCCTTTTCCGGATTTTGCTTAAAGTTTCTGACGCAGAGTTCAATAATGCTTGCAATAGTCCACCTTTGATTTCCTAGTGGAATACCTCACCCCAAAAAAACTAATGAATACTCGAAAAAGGGGGGAGGGTTTCCCTTTTCCTCGATTTTTTTTCTTTTGATTTTTTTTTTAATTTTTTGGGCCAGATTTTTTGCTTCACAACATGAGATTCTTTATTTTTGAAATCGCTCTTTCCCCCTAATGTCTGTGCTGACTCGAGGTTGCTTTATATTCCACTTTCATCTATTTCACATTTTTTAAAATTTTTTAAAACACCAATTTCCAAGGTCTTTTTGTTTTAAGGGTTACACACTTTCACGAGCATTACGATGAGGGTTATTTTTGGCCTTTTTTACATTTCTTTTCAGGATGGGCCCCTTTTACTAAAACATCCAAAAAAAAAAATTTAAAAATCTTTCCCGGGGCAAAATACGCTAAAAAACAATGTCATTTTTTAAGACTGTGACAAAATTTTTTATAATTTGATTCATTTTCAAATCATCAATACTGCAATCATCAAAGAATCCCGAAAAACAAAAGAAACAAAAACTCAAAAACACGCAGGGGAGTTTCGAATCTTCTGAGAATACTTTTGTATTTTTTTTCGGGGCGATGAGCCGGCACCAGTGACAGCCAGATATTTGAAAAAGCAGTTTTTTTCCAAAACCAGCACAGCGGTTAAATTATTTCACAAAGTTTTCAGACTGGAATACGTCCGACAACGATTTTACAGGCTTTTAAATCTCTTCCCCCCCTGGTTTTTGTCCTGCTTTTCAATGATAAACATTTAGGGAAAATTTTAAAATCTACAAGGGGGTGTCGTTCCCCCGACAAACGGGGCAGTGTAAAAGGGACTGTATCTTTTTTTAGAAAGGGACCAAATCGTCTTTCAGCCTGAAAATAAGGAAAAAGACTCAAACATTTCATGCAAAAGCAAGCCAAATACCCCTCACTAATTTTCATTATGAAAGTGAATCTGTTTGGCAAGACCGCGTTTTTTTCGCACATATCCCACAACTTTTAAAGTAATTAAGTAATTAATTCAACAAAGCACTGCCGGAAATGCTATTTTTTTGCACATGCTGCACTAGCTCTTTTTAGCTGAAAGTCCCCATTGGGTTTTTACGTTTTTTACAAAGAAAAAAATAATGAACATAAAACGTTTTTAATCAAATTACTAAAGCATCTTTTGGGCTCCAAATACTCCAAATTATTATTTTTAACCCCAATGATTGAATTTATTATAACCTTTTTTCTAAAAAAAACAAATACCAGGGCACCTTTTCCACTGGATGCACATACTTTTACCAAAGAACCAATCATTGTGAGAACGAGCCGAAAAAACCCCAGGAGTCATTCCCGTTTAATATTTACCTTTACATAAAACCCCAAAGGTCCGGACAGTTTTCAAAATTAGAAAAAAAACCTTGGTTTAAAAATACCTGTTTTAAAAGTTATATTGCCCTTCCCCCCTGCCGAAAAGCTCCCAAAAAATCATAATCATAAAAATGGATTTGTTTTGCGTGAGACTGGGATGGGGCTGGAGACACATTTCCCGTACTGTAAAATACTTATTTTCTGTAATGTGGATGTCCTTTTACCCCCAAAACAGTCCAGCGTGAAAAGTAAATTTTACTCCTAGCATATTTTAGAAATTAAGTTTTAATAACACCCTGTCACGTATAATTGTATTATTTAGAGCAACTGTTTGCTCATACACCATGTAAAATATTTTAGATAAAAAAGTGTTGTCTATGTTTTTTATTAATATTTAAAAAAAGCACCTAACAAAATTTCGATTGCATTTTTATTAGTTTTTAAAAGACTATTCCCCCTAATTTTTAAAATAATTAAAGGCCATTTAAACCCACTGGATCTATTGAGAAACAATTAAGTCCATTCTTTCATTGTAATGCCAATTTCTTTCCTGAAGAAATTGAAAAATCGGTTAAGACAATAAATGTCAATATTTTCTTAAAAATTTAAAAAAGTTTTGCCCCAAAATAATTGATCAACTGAAATGAATAACACACGCACGGCGGTGCTGAATTCGAGAACTTACAAAAACCCAATTTTTTCAAACTTTAAATTGTTGGTTAAATTTGTTCGGTCAAAGGGGTCAAAACTCATTTTTCCTTTCCGTATAATTTTTAACCAAAGACACTAAGTGGGGATACTAAGAAAGGTAGATATTGTAACCGGGAAAACCATTATTTTCCCTATCTAAAAAAGAAGAAGAAAGAAAAAAATGTTTTGAAAAGTCAGCATTATTTTGTTTTGGTTTTTAACCCTTTTTCAATTTCGTCATTAACGACGGGCATTAAATGTAACCAACCAGTGATCCTTAATTCTTTCCCGACAAACCTGTTCCCGCAAGTAACTGCAAACCACCCCATATGAATTATCAGAGGTGGAGGACGAATGATTTCAGACACAATTTCAAATTGAAACGGAGAACATACACCCACCCGGGGATCGAACTCGCGACCCCGCGATCCGAAGACCAACGCTCTCCCTCGAGCTAATGGGCGGGGCTCTGCAACATTAGGGCAGCATTTAAAGTATTGGCTTCTGCTTATACACCCCAACGTTATTTATATGATTAATTTTTCTCTAAGAACAAGGAAATTTACCTCTAAGAAAATTTAATTTTATTATTTTTCCAAATTAACAGTGAGCCCCTACAAATATAAAATAAGGGGGGAAATATATAGAAACTGCAGGGAAAAATGTGTCTTATATCCCAAAATGCCCAAAAACAGGGAAAGAAGCGCGATTTAAAAAATTTTCAAAAAGGCGGGTGTGTAAGGGGGGGGTTTTTATGCCCCCGGCCTCATACTGGTCGGGGACTTTTTTTTTCGCCTATTAAAAAAAAACTCTATTCTACTGTAAACCCTAATACCACAAAAATACACCCCAAATCGTGTATTAAGACAAAAATTTGTCACTGTGAAGGAATTGACCCTCACCCTGAAAAAAAAACTTGCTGTAAAAGTCAAAAAAAATCAAAACTGAAAATTTCTCTGACATCATTTAAAAAAACACAATTTAATGTACTTCGGGCAATAGTTTTATTTATTTACTAACAAGCCATTTCACCATGCCCTGAAAAAACAAATAGTGGATTTGCGACCACATGGATCCGACCAGCGCGCATCCCGCAGTCTGGCAGGATCCAGCGTTCGCTAACGGTTTCTAATACAATATAGGGTTTTAAAAACGAAAAAGCATGGGTCCGAACCCGACAGCGCGATGCGCAGGCTGGTCTGGATCCATGCGGGGCGAAACCCACTATGTTGGTTTTTTCGTGCATGGCTCTTTATACGACCTGGAAAATTCTTTTCATTATCGAAGTGAAAGGATCGAGAATACATCAAATAAAATTGTAAAGCAATTTAACCCGCACACAAAACAAAAAAAAAAAAAAAAAAAAAAAAAAAAAAAAAAACGGGTGTAAATGTGCAACAATTATGATTCATTTTTGTTTGACACATACCTTTTAAATGCCTGTCGAAATAATAAAAAGGCTAACTTTTAAAAAAAATTTTTAAAAAAAAAAAATAACTTCATTTTAAATGAATGGAAAAAGAAAAAAGATGTTTAAAAATACATGTGCTTCACTTTAACTAGATCATGCTGTTGGGGTTAAGTAGGGAAAAAAATATGACGGGGGGGACCACGGACAACATTATTTAAAAATGTGCCCCCGTTCTTGGGACATGTTGGGTGCAGAAAATTGTACCAGGGGCGTGGCCAAATCCCACTGGGGCCACGACCAAAAGCTCTCTTTTTGACACCAGCACTGCGGATTCGAGAGTGGTTCAAAAAAGCTCGAAGCTTTTTTTTCACAATCGAGCTAAAAAATTTTAGAGAAAAACAAAAACCCTAACAAAAATACAAAAAAAATTTTTAAAAAAACAGTTTTTTAAGTTGTTATCTATTTTTCTGAAACACCCACATTTTTCGACACGGGTTTATCCAAAGCAAAACCTTAATTTTCCTAATCTGACATAAAACGAAATTATCGAATCTGAAAGGGTTTAAAACCTTTGATTTTTTTATGCCTTTTAAATTTAAAATTTTAATTTATATTTTTTCCCCAGCAGGGCACACCAAAAAACTGACTTCGCACAGCCAGCGTCTAATGAAATAAACTGTAGTTCATAAATAGCGCTGTCCCCGCAAAGTGTCAAAACTATGGGAAATTTTGCTAGAGACAAAAAAAAAATGAATTAAATTCTTTCCTACTTTTTCAAGTGACTAAGTCGTACATCGAATGTTAAAGTCATTTGAACGTTTTTTTTTCATGTTGTGACTTTTAAAAACCCCACAACAAAACTCTCACACTTTAAAGGCAAAAACCTGCCAAGCAAATTTGCGTAATAACTCGTCACCTTTAAAACTGGTAGTACCAAAGTCTTAAAAGCGGTGCTTAACCAAAAGAAACTAAAAGCGAACATCAGACATTATCGACTGATGGGCTTCATGGTTACAAAGGAAGAATCAAAAAGTGTCCACATGGTAAGGGTTAACACATGCCTTGAAAATGTCTTAGTCAATTTAAAAGCTTCCGTAAAAAGCTGTTCCGGGAAATGTTTTAACATTCAATGGAGGGCAAAAGAGGCAATCGTAAGATCAGGCGAACAACGTTTTGACTACCTAGATTTAAAAAAAACTTTTGAAGTCCTTTCAAAACTTAAGTTTAGATTAAAAAAGTAAAAAAAACACAACACGTGCTTTTAGGAAATTTTCTTAGAAAAATTTTTTGTAATTTATATATTAGTAAAGTTGATCACTACTGTTAAAATAAAAATTCAAGAACAAAACGCAAAGTTTCACATTTTAAGGGACATGAATCTAAATTGCAGCATGAATCTTCAGTGTTAGGGAACGTCTTAAGGATTTACGAGCGAATTTTTTCTAACTTAAAAATTTTTTTTTACCGGAGCTTGAAGAACATTTGTTTAAAGACAAACAAAGCAAAAAAACAAGGGCCCGAACCCGTTTTTTTTTTTAGGCATTTTTTTTCACCCACTGCTTAACCTTTTTAAAATTTTTTTTTAAAAATTTGAAAATGGGTACTAAAAAAAACATATAATATCCACTAAAATTTTAGCTTTCGTCTACAGGGGAATAAATAAAAGGGGATGTCATATTATATAACTAAATGTCACTAACAATCTCTTTAATTTTTTACATGTTGACATAATTACCCCCAAAACCCCCATTATTTTCAATGGAAAAACGTATTTGATCACAAAAAAAAAATTTTAACGTTAAGATTTCAAAAATTTTTGCAGCTTAAAAAACACACAAAAATGCTTCAAAATGGAAAGAAAAAAAGTTGGGGTCACCGTGCATCTAAGAGATTAATTAAGAAAAAACTGCTAAAAAGTGGTGAATTTTGATATTTTTTGTTCTTTTTGTTTTAATCTATATTTTCTAGATAATATAAAGTGCTATCTTGAAAACTTTTATTTTATTTATAGCTTAACATTATATGTATCAGTCAGAAAAATATCAAAACCAAACCTGATCTACTTTAATAGATATTTGAAATTACTTACCCCTACCCCATTGTAAATCTTACGTTAATTTTAGGCAAATGCCAGCCAAAAATAAGGGTGAAAATTTTTGTTTCGCAAAAGCATAATATATTTGGTTAGATGGTACATATTTAGCCATATTTTTATTATTTAGCATTAATTTTTGGCAAAACTTTTGTTAGAAAGCAATATTCGAAGAAACATTTTTCAAAATGGCGGATATCCTGAAAAAAACGCTCGTACATCCTTAAGTATCATGGGCTGATCCAGGATTTTGTTGGTGAACCTTTCAAGCTATTTTTTAAGGGGAGGGGGCGGGGGAGGGTCTTACATGAAATGTTAACCTATTTTACGCCGGTTCCTTCCTGTTTTGTAAGTGACACTCAATGAAGGCTTAGAGCGAAGCGAGCTGGAAATGTCATGTACATACTAGGAATATTCATCCTCCTGTAAAATGATTTTGTTCCTAGTGTATTACAAAAGGTTGATATAATGTAATAATGATCTGCAAGAGGAGCGAACTAAAAGAAAGTACATTTTGTATTTTGTTTACGTTTTCAGTTTCATAGAATTTATATTCGCGAAGATGCATATCCTCTTTTATTATCCCTAAAAATCCTTAGTATCTGGTAAAGACATGGATCTATGTCCTTATTCTGAACATATCACGTTTCCATCTAAATAAATTAGATCATCATTCAAATTAGCTAGATGTGCATACAATTCTTTCACTTTTAGGTAACTGTTCTTCTGAAACATTCTGAAACATTCTACATTAAATTTATGTTAAAACAAAACGTACAAAAATGCAAATATCCTTTGGATTTTGTACAATCTCGCCAGGCGACAACACTGAAATGACGTCAGACGATCTTAAACTTTTGCCGGAAGTACAAAAATTAAAGTAAACGTACAGGCTAAACGCATTATTTTTGAGTGAAAGAAATAAAAGAAACACGTTGGCATGGTTTACAAATTTCTGTCACTGATTTGGGGCGCTTTGTTACTCATGCAAACAACCAGTCTGTGGACTACCAGAAGACATAAAATATTGTCCCGCATTATGCAGACAAATAACTATAACGTTACCGTCTGGAGGATTTTCATTACCTATCATACAAATGAATCATATTAAAACATCAAACTTGTATTTAAGAAAGTATCTAATTTTTGTATTACGGATTGATGATAACCTTTCCCGAATGGTTGGGAAAAAAAAGATTAGCATAAAGCTAGTGTTTAACATGTTTTAAAGACAGCAAGCTTTTAAGTTGTGCGAATGGTTTGAAGATTTAACAAAGTGCATTTGTAATTCCTCGCTTTCTAAAAGTGATGTCAATGGTTTTGTATAAATAAGTTAATCCGAATGCCTTTCGAAAGGACAGACATTATCCTAGATCTCAAATGTTTTTGACATTTCATATGCCAGTAACACTGATCAGATTCAGGCAGTATGAATTTAGTACATGTACTACATGTACATATAGTGTGTCAGGTGTGCAGAAAGCTGTTCACTGCCTTAGTTAAATTCAAGTGAAAAAAAAATAACAATAACCTATTCATGCAAGTATAGATGTCACTTTTTACTTCTTTTTGTTATTTTGGTTTGCAGCGATCAGGGCCGCAAACTTTTAAACTATACATTATTATTACCTTTGCAAAATATGAAATTTATGTAAATGTCGAATAAATCATCAAAATAAAATGAATTTCTCACTTAATATAATGTAAAGTAATAATTCCGTATTTCCACATTTAGGTGATAACAACGGTCGATACCGTTTAAATTTAACTTGTTTTCTTCATACAACATTAGACTTGAAGAATAAAAAAAAAATCAACCGTGAAGTCAGTACATTGAGTTTGCACGAAATTCTGGCCATATCTTCTGCGAGTTAGCTGCCGCTGATTGCGCTCTCGCGCTGAATTTGATTCAGTCGTGCCACACAACCAACATTTTTTTTAACTTTATACTCTTTTTTTCTAGTCAGTCAATCATCGATGTAATTATCGTTAATTACACGCGCACATGAATTTCGTGCGAAACGTCTATTCTGGGACTTCTAATTTCATAGTTGGTTGATTTTTTAAATTTACCACGTGAAGTGTTAAAGTGTAATATAATATGAATTAAGGCACCGCCTAGCATTGGGGATTTATCTTTTATATATCCGCTTAGAAAGAAATATTCAACGCTCAAGAAAGTGAAACTTTGCTCTAAACTGTAGTTTACATTTAGTGTCATCATACCTCTTACAGCGAATATCATACTTTGCAAAATTTACGGAAGCCGTGACGGTGACGTCATTCAGCGTTCTCGCACTAGCTTTTAGGATTTTTTTGTTTGTTTGCACTCCACGCAGAAACTTGACGGCCTTTACACTGCTTTACTGTTTTATAAAAGTGTTTTTCAGTTGCATGTACAGTTTTCATTATGAAAAAGAAGTAAAATAATCATGTTAGCGCGGTTTACGAGTTTCTATGACTGATTCGGGGTGCTCGGATGTTCAAGCAGACAACCAGTCTGCGGTGTACCAGTCTGCGGTGTGTATATAAACCGGAACCGGAAAACATCGAAAAAATTGCCTCAGTATATGCAAACAACAAAGACGAATAACTATATACGGACGTTACCGTCTCGGGGATTTTCATCCCCTAATATGAATTAAGGCACCGCCTAGCATTGGGGATTTATCTTTTATATATCCGCTAAGAAAGAAATATTCAGCGCTCAAGAAAGTGAAACTTCGCTCTAAACTGTAGTTTACATTTAGTGTCATCATACCTCTTACAGCGAATATCATACTTTGCAAAATTTACGGAAGCCGTGACGGTGACGTCATTCAGCGTTCTCGCACTAGCTTTAGGATTTTTTTTTGTTTATTTGCACTCCACGCAGAAACTTGATGGCCTTTACATTTCCTTACTGATTTTAAAAGTGTTTTTCAGTTGCATGTACAGTTTTCATTACGAAAAAGAAGTAAAATAATCATGTTAGCGCGGTTTACGAATTTCTATGACTGATTCGGGGTGCTCGGATGTTCATGCAGACAACCAGTCTGCGGTGTGTATATAAACCGGAACCGGAAAACATCGAAAAAATTGCCTCAGTATATGCAGACAACAAAGACGAATAACTATATACGGACGTTACCGTCTCGAGGATTTTCATCCCCTATTAAGAAGAAAACAGGTCAAATTTTTAACTTTAAGTTTTTTCTTATTAAATAGAATCACAGTTATACATCTGGATAGTTTCTTTTGCTGTCCAGTTTAGATTGGTCCTTCCTCTGTTTTTATCGTTGATTTACTTGTAATTTATATAGCAATATCTAAATACATGTAATAGATTTCATTGGATTGAACATCGATTAAGGACAGATTTTCTTTTAATGACTGTGCTAAATTAGGTTTGATTAATCATTTTTTATGAAGAAACCTACACATAAATGTCATATTTATTTCTATAAACCGCAACATCTTGAGCAAGGGTAATAACGAAAAAGTCAGAGAAATCCAACTGAAAGGGACCGATGTTATATTTGGTTCTTTTAGCGCTTTATCATACAACTTTTCAAGGAAAGTAACAAGGAAATGTTTCTCATTAGGTAGAAGTTTGTAGTTTCCGGTCTTAGATGTAAATTGGTCAATATCTTAAAATAAAAGTAAGTGGCAAAACTGAAGGGCCTGTTTTCATTCAAAATGGTATTCAATGCGGAATGCGTTGATTTGGTGCTGTGTAACTTAGTGGCAATTCAAAAAGCTTCTGACAAGTATTCAGCCGACCTGAACGGAATTAGTGTCCTGAAGTTGGTCAGATGAGAAACTATAAGTGTTGATTGCTGGCTCTGTGTGCAAATGTCAAAACAACAGAGGCCTAATTCAAAAAGGAGTACTAAAAATAGTAATCGATTGACAGATATTTTGTTATGCAGAATAGGTACGGGCTAGGCTTGTATTCAAGGCACTGTGCATTGTTGGACTCCTGCTTTTTCCCTAACATTTTTGCACAACGCCAAATATGGCAATATTTCAGAAAATTTGTCCATATTTTCGCGAACCTATGTTTCACTATTACCTACCTATGGACTACAGAGTCTTATAAATGGCAAAAATTTCTATTGGAATTTAGTAAATCATACAAATACATGAACGATGTAACTCATTGTTTAGCTGATTTCTGCTGAATCGAAGGAAAACGGTCTTTGGCCGGCTTGCGAAAAGTCCTCAAACTGGCATCTGCTACCTTAGTAAGGAGTGACTTGTTCGTTATCCTCGGCGTTTACCACAGTATTGTTATGAAGTACAGACACGCCTCGATGTATAAAGTTGATCTATACAGAAAGAGGCCCATCTATTTATTACAAACAACTATACTTTGGAGTACATCAAGAGTACATATCTAAAATATATTTTAACACATACGTATATACATTTATACATAACTGATTTTAGATATGCTTTACATTTTTACATGGATGTTTTTAGATATATTTTATGTCGTAGGGCAAATTATCTCACGCTAATTTGTATATTAACTTGTGATTTTGAATAAAATATACGATAAAGCAAAATTAAAACGAATAGGAAAAAGCAAAAATGAAAACTAATAGGAAAAACAAACAAAAACATCTGAAAAAAAAACCCACATGAGGATTCGAACCCACACAACGATTCGCTTATATCCAATTCTTGTCTGCATTTTACCCAACTGATCTATGTTACCACATACTAAGTGGATATTTAAAATGGAAGAAATACTAATATTTGCTTGTCAAGTAATGTGCAAGCATTATGAATTGCTATTTCATCAGTTATCATGAATTAGACTCGTCCTCGCGTTTCGGCGGGAATCACGTTATCATTGGGGATTAGTAATCATCTGATACATAATTTTATATTGTAGTAAATAAATAACTTATATCTTGGATATTGTCTTACAGGTTAGTTAGATATTTTACTCATTCATTAGACTCTAAATATGTACTGTAATATATTTAGATAGTTTATCAGTAATTACTTCATTAAAAGGAATCATTGTTTCATTCTCATATACATGTACTTCCATCATGATTATTTAGATTGCATTCACCTTCGTTATACTGTAGTAATCGTTACGTTTTTTACATCTGATACATATATTGTAGTAAATAAATAAATTATATCTTGGATATTGTCTTACAGTTGTAGTGTCCCGCCAGTCACGTCCACATACCAACAATAACAAATTTGTTGCCACGTTATAAGGCTGAGGCCATAGCCACCAATGAGGGTGTAAATGGGCAAGTTACTAGCTCTACTTGCTGGAAGCAGGCCGTGACATTTACATTATTCCTAGTGTTCTTTACATTTTTACATGGATGTTTTAGGTATGCTTTACATTTTTTACATCGATGTTTATGCTTTACAGTTGGCGTTTGCAATATGACTTCTTCTCGTATGACCATTTTGTGTCGATTCGCCGTAAAACCCAAATCACTCACTCACTCACTCACTCACTAAAATATATTTTTTTCAACAATTCTTCTAGCCTACATGACACAATAATATTTCATTTACGTCTCCGACAATGTTGGTACTCAAATGAGATGTTTATATTCCGCTATTGTTTACAAAATCAATCAAACACCGCCTCGATAGCCTAGTGGTAGAGAGTCCGCTTCGAGTGCGGGAGGTCGTGGGTTCGATCCCCGGCCGCGTCATACCAAAGACGTGAGAAATGGTACCAGCAGCTCCCTTGCTTGGCGCTCAGCATAAAAAGGGAAACTTGCCTCTTCTCTCATACCCTCGTGGCGATGGATTCCATCAGGAATGAGGTGTCGAGAGTGATAAATATAAGTTGTACAACTTCCTTCACAATCGACCTAAAATAAATTATGTATAAACTAAAATCAATCTTTCCTCGATCCGCGTGTCAATATCTCTATAAGTAACACATTCTAACAGGCCATAGTCATAATTCTATCATTGTCGCATTCTAACAGGCCATAATCATAATTCTATGATTAACGCATTCTAACAGACAATAATCATAATTCTATGATTAACGCATTCTAATAGACAATAATCATAATTCTATGATTAACATATTCTAACAGACAATAACCATAATTCTATGATTAACGCATTCTAACAGGCAATAATCATAATTCTACGATGATTAAGTTCACAGAAATGATAGATGCATCTTTTCTTCAAAGTTTACAAAAACAAGTAGATCTCTGTTTTGGTAATATTTCGTTCAAATATACAGAAATATTTGAAATCCGGGTCAAAAGATACCTTTTATGCAAATTCAGCTATAACGATGCGTACATAAAGATAGATTATAAGAACTACTCACACAAGTGCGGTTAACTCAGTCTAAGACCAAAGTCTGGTTCATTATAAATTCCACAAATATCACACAATGTACTTGTATGTTAAATGCTACACACTTCATATTATTCCCTATAATGCGCAACTTTGGCTTATTAGGTTTCTATACAGTCAAAGATAATTTTCTAACAATAAAAAACTCGAGAGCACGCGACAGAAACATTTAAAACCAATCAGCGATCTCTACGAACAAAAATTGGGTCTGGCACTGTCAATCAAATTTGTCTAATTTACATATCAATAAATCATGGTTTTAAGCGCCAATCATTTTGTGGCATTGTAAATTATTTGATTTCATTTTCAACAGAGACCTTGAGCGTTCATTCCTTAGATTGAATTGAGTATAGCCGGAACGCTCTATATGTAATATCCCGGAACCGGAAGTGGGGTTTTTCGGTCTTGTTAAGGCTGATCACTACCAAATAGAATGTAGGCCTCTAAATAGAATTTAAGCCTCCGCTGGTCACAAGTAGTCCAAATATAAATAGTGCTAATATTTCTTCCTTTCCTAGTGCATTTTCTCGACAGCAACGTGCTTACTTTTAACCTATCGCGTTTCAGTGCAATTATATCACTTTGCATTCTATTGAAATCGGCATGTCCCTATCGCATGCTTGGTAAAAATGGCGGCGTAAGAATTTAATGTCTCAAAAAGAGAAATTGAAAGAAGCGAAAAGTAGTAAATTCAGCGGGTTGTATTTAACGAACTGTAGTTTTCTTATATGAAAATTAACACCCCCTTTTCTTTTTGTTTTGTGAAGTAGCGGTCTAGTTCTTTATGGGTATATGTCTCTGAAAATCTGATATGCTAGAAAATGTCGAAAAACCGTTAAGAAGTAACTGGATTTTATATTAAATAAAGAACAGCTGGATTTAGTGGTGTTCAGCCTGTTTATGGCACTTGTTTTCATATGCATTCCACACTGACATTTTCTTTGTTATGTTATATTGTTACAGTCTCATCTCATGCAAGCAATATGCCATGACTAAATAAATAAACTTACAATGTGTTCATAAATCTATCAATTTTTTGTTTCTCTGTGATGTTTTTTTTTTTTGACACTGAAGTTGTACCTTCTCGTTTTCGCATTGTTCGCGGTCCTCCTAATTAGGATGTGGTGTGAAATATAGATCCGTAAACGCCACCAGATTCTTTAGTAAATTTAATTTATAACCTTTCCACAGCTGTAACGTAATTAATTGTATAAGCGTCTGCGTCTTATGGTCCTTTAATGCGTCCGTATACATTCTAGCATAAAACTGCTGTTATTTCGGGGGTGTTTTAACAGGAAAGAAAACGTATGTTAACAGAGATTCTCGCGCTCACGTGCTGTTATAACAACTTTTTATATTTGCGAGTTCCGTGGCAAAGCGTTAACGTCATTCGGCCCCAAAACGGATAATTCAAAACAAAATGACGTCAACATAAAAAAAAACTCAGACATTCTCACGCATTTCATGGAAACTTAATGACGTTGAGGTAGGATGCATTCATTTATTAGTATTTTTTTCCGCGTTTTATGCTAGAATAGCGTTAGCGCATGTTCATTTCATGTTAAAACATCTGCAGAACCCTCCGGATACGTTAGTACCCTCGCTCTACGGGCTCGGGCACCAACCAATCCCTCGGGATTCTGCAGACGTTATAACATGAAAAAAGCATGCGTTATCCCTACAAACATATTTAGACGGGATGACCCCTGCACGTGGCCTCTAACTATCGACCAATCCATAGGCAACTTTCGTTTTGAAGTTTGGCATGTCTACTTTCATTTTCTTTACTTCCGGAAATAGAAGAAGGTCGAGCGTATCAAGAACATATATATGCATGGAGAGATTGCATAAAATTGTAAGGGTGTGATACACTAAGGCTATCTTGTTGCCCTCTGATTATTGTATGACATGTATCATCGATGTCTATGTTAGAATGGATTATTTTTATATAATTTTGTTTATATAGTTGCACTGTACATACTGAGTGTTTTAAATAAAATATTAATCTTAAAATTTCAATTGATATTGACTGGCACTTACAGATTTTCTCCAATATTTTCGGGTGTTTTCGTTTGTCTTCGCAATATTCATATACTAAAATTGAGCCGCGCAATAAAAAAAAAAACAAACATAGTGGCTTTGCGACCAGCATGGATCCAAAACAGCCTGCGCATTCGTGCAGTCTGGTCAGGATCAATGCTGTTCGCTTTCAGAGCATTTTGCAAAACCGTAAGCGAACAGCATAGATGGTTACCAGACTGCGCGGATGCAAAGCCACTATGTTGGTTTTCTTTTGGCGTGGCTCAAATATATATCTTTTCTTTAATAAAATCTATTAAGTAAGCCAATGACACTGTGGTGAAGTAGAAAGTTTTCTGACTTTCACACACGTTACCACGGGTTCGAAGTCACTTCAGACCATTTTTTCAAAATTCTATAAAATGTAATTTGATCGACATTACTTTTTTTCTTACATTATTTCATATAACATATTTCACGAATTTGAAATGTTTCTCTTGTAGAATTTATTTTCTGGAAACGCTGGTAACAAGAGATTTGTTAGTTTTCAAAGATTTATCGGGTTAGGCAATTACAATCCCTCGGCAGATGTTCTAACAGAAAAAACATGCGTTATCCCTTTATTATAACCTCACCGACAAATGAAAGCATTGTTGTTATTTTTGCTGTCGAATTCAACTGCAGTGAAATACTGACAAATGAACTCACACTAATCATAAAAACGAAATAAAAATAATAGTAGATATAAAAAGACAAACATTCATTGCACCATGATAGTTTAAGAAACGTCACCCTAAAATAAAATGGCAAAATGAGTGTATCTTGTTGCAGAGTACTTCTCTAGCAAGTAGTTAGCTAAGGTAATAGACACGTGATGACATTCGGCACTTGCCGTTCGAGTCCGTATTCTCCGAATGCTTTTTCGCTATTATTCGGCTGCTTACGTAGTTTATACGAGTCCATATTTAAAAATTTGTTTGTTTGCAGTGCTCCGACCGACCCATCAAAATCGTCCCGACCCAAAACATTTTTAGGCAGTTCTGGGGGGGGGGGGGGGGGGGGGGGCATTATATATATATATGTGTGTGTTTTGATCCTTTCTGATGCAAAATGCATTTTCTGCAGATGTTTTCCTTTTACAGCAAATCATTCAACGTTTAGTGTACGCGACCATATTGCCGTCTTTGCACGTGTTTCGGAAGTCACAAGTTCCGATCCGAGTGAGAAAGTCGCTCAGACATCTTTTACTTAGTCTTTCTCACATGACTATACGGTGACCTATGTATATTTGATAAACAATTTTCCAATAAACAAATGTTTCGGCGGTATATGACGTGTTTGTGTCGGTTCGCCGTAAATCCCAACTCATTCTTTTAATAAACAATGTTGTCTGACACAATGCCACGTGCACGGACCTGACCACTGAGTCAGTCAACCTGACCACGGTCTAAAAATTATTCTGATTTTCTGTTGATTAATTTCAACATTTAAAAGTTTATAAATTAAACAGACATCTGAATTTTTGATCATGCACCAGAATAATCCGCAACTTGAATTATAACTATTCACAATTTTATGTATTAATTGAGACCTTGTTCGAGCACGAAATAAAGCAACATACCTCGATTTTTTTTGTAAATCCTAATTTTCCTTTCCTTGCAAACATTATTTAACTTTTAAATTCCAGTTTTATCCGACACATTTGGTGACAAAATTGCATAAACATCTTGAAAAATACACTGGCACTTGTCGGCTAAGTTCAAAGGAAAGATTGGAATCGGCATTTGGCCTTTGATGTAAGATGAAAGGAAGCAGTTTGACAGCTAAATGTTGTGATTAGGTAATTTGACCTAATTCTACAAGTACAATTTGTGCATTACCTAAGGATTGAGAGCATCGAGAAGATGGCACTGACATCGAAGATCGAAAATCGAAATTAAGTTTCTAGCCAGCTTTAAATTTCGAGCCAGCTCGAAGATCGAAATTCAACATTGAATATCAATTTCGTGCTAGCTTTGAACTTCTAGCCAGCTCGAAGATCGAAATTCAACACAGAATTTCGAGCTGAAATTGAATTTCGAGCCAGCTCGAAGATCGAAATTCAGATTTTGAAAAAAGTTGAATTTCGAGCTGGGGTTGAATTTCGAGCCAGCTCGAAGATCGAAATTCAGATTTTGTAAAAGTTGAATTTCGAGCTGGGGTTGAATTTCGAGCCAGCTCGAAGATCGAAATTCAGATTTTGAAAAAGTTGAATTTCGAGCTCGGGTTGAATTTCGAGCCAGCTCGAAGATCGAAATTCAGATTTTGAAAAAGTTGAATTTCGAGCTGGGATGAATTTCGAGCCAGCTCGAAGATCGAAATTCAGATTTTGAAAAAAGTTGAATTTCGAGCTGGGGTTGAATTTCGAGCCAGCTCGAAGATCGAAATTCAGATTTTGTAAAAGTTGAATTTCGAGCTGGGGTTGAATTTCGAGCCAGCTCGAAGATCGAAATTCAGATTTTGTAAAAGTTGAATTTCGAGCTGGGGTTGAATTTCGAGCCAGCTCGAAGATCGAAATTCAAATTATCAAAAAGTTGAATTTCGAGCTGGGGTTGAATTTCGAGCCAGCTCGAAGATCGAAATTCAAATTATCAAAAAGTTGAATTTCGAGCTGGGGTTGAATTTCGAGCCAGCTCGAAGATCGAAATTCAGATTTTGAAAAAGTTGAATTTCGAGCTGGGGTTGAATTTCGAGCCAGCTCGAAGATCGAAATTCAGATTTTGAAAAAGTTGAATTTCGAGCTGGGGTTGAATTTCGAGCCAGCTCGAAGATCGAAATTCAGATTTTGAAAAAGTTTAATTTCGAGCTGGGGTTGAATTTCGAGCCAGCTAGAAGATCGAAATTCAGATTTTGAAAAAAGTTGAATTTCGAGCTGGGGTTGAATTTCGAGCCAGCTCGAAATCGAAATTCAGATTTTGAAAAAGTTGAACCCAGCTCGAAATTCAACTTTTTTCAAAATCTGAATTTCGATCTTCGAGCTGGCTCGAAATTCAACCCCAGCTCGAAATTCAACTTTTTTCAAAATCTGAATTTCGATCTTTTAGCTGGCTCGAAATTCAACCCCAGCTCGAAATTCAACTTTTTCAAAATCTGAATTTCGATCTTCGAGCTGGCTCGAAATTCAACCCCAGCTCGAAATTCAACTTTTTCAAAATCTGAATTTCGATCTTCGAGCTGGCTCGAAATTCAACCCCAGCTCGAAATTCAACTTTTACAAAATCTGAATATCGATCTTCGAGCTGGCTCGAAATTCAACCCCAGCTCGAAATTCAACTTTTTCAAAATCTGAATTTCGATCTTCGAGCTGGCTCGAAATTCAACCCCAGCTCGAAATTCAACTTTTTCAAAATCTGAATTTCGATCTTCGAGCTGGCTCGAAATTCAACCCCAGCTCGAAATTCAACTTTTTCAAAATCTGAATTTCGATCTTCGAGCTGGCTCGAAATTCAAACCCAGCTCGAAATTCAACTTTTTGATAATTTGAATTTCGATCTTCGAGCTGGCTCGAAATTCAACCCCAGCTCGAAATTCAACTTTTTCAAAATCTGAATTTCGATCTTCGAGCTGGCTCGAAATTCAACCCCAGCTCGAAATTCAACTTTTTCTTTAAATCTGAATTTCGATCTTCGAGCTGGCTCGAAATTCAACCCCAGCTCGATATTCAAGTTTTAGAAAATCTGAATTTCGATCTTCGAGCTGGCTCGAAATTCAATTCCAGCTCGAAATTCTGTGTTGAATTTCGATCTTCGAGCTGGCTAGAAGTTAAAAGCTAGCACGAAATTGATATTCAATGTTGAATTTCGATCTTCGAGCTGGCTCGAAATTTAAAGCTGGCTAGAAATTTAATTTCGATTTTCGATCTTCGATGTCAGTGCCAACTTCTCCATGCTAGGATAGAGATGATTTATGGATTTGCAATTTAAGGTACTTCCGCCATCTTGAATTTAGAGTGACCTTCATTTGAGGTGTGAAAATATAGTGAACAAAAGCTTTCAAATGCAGCTGTTCCAGAGTACAAATAGACTTACAAAGTCTGCTGAGTTTGAATTTTGTTTCATTCAGGCCTGCTGTTTTATTTTTCTTTGCTTTTCCTTTTTTAAAATAGATTAGCTTTGATTTCTATTTTTATATTTTAATATTTCATTTTTTCATCAGTATATTGTACTGTTAATAAAAATACTTTTGTAGTTTGTTTAGTTAGCGTTACATGTTCATTTCCAAAGAAACCTTAATTAAACAGAACTAACATTAACAACTGTGTAAAACTAATAATGTACCATAAACATTAATCATTAAATGATTTTCAATGAGCAAATAAGTTACGTTTACGGTATTATTATTCTTTGCTGACTTAATTTTGATTTCGTACAAATGCGCAGCTGATAAATTAGCTTATTGCGCATTTTTTTCACCATGTTATAAATATTTGCAATTACATGATATTGCACTTTTAAACGATAACAAAATTTAAAACAGGCAATGTCGTTGACACATCCTTGAATTTTAATCAATATAAAAATCAGCAAGTGACCAAAATACTGTAACTGAATATATGAAAAATCAATGTTTTCGAAAAATAGTTTTTCTTTGATATTCTTTTACTTCGGTGACCTTACAAACTATAAGATAAAAACAGTGAAATAAATATAAATGTCTATTTATCAAAATTTATTTGTCCGTTTCCGTTTCTAGGTCTACGGGAGGTATATGTCGCAATTAAACTGATTGCTAGTTTTTTTTTTGTATTAGTTTCGGTTTAATCCCGTTTTTCAACATTATTTCATATAAGTAACGACAGGCATAATATTGTCAATAGGTCAGTGCTCATCAGAGGTGGTGCACTGTGACACATTAATCACAACAGGAAGCAAACGGCTAACCCATTGATCGAATTACTGACTCAAAATCACACCTGCCTTATCGGAGCGGCTAAATATTAGAGGGGTGATCAGCTACATCTACGAAGATACAAATCACACATTAATCAGTAGATCGCATTTATACGGAATTCCGTTAGGGTCATCGCCTTTGAATGTGTTCATCTGAAACGCGATACTCGATACTACGATGGTGAAAACGCGAAATAACGAAACTACGATAACGAAAACGCGACAACACGATGTTAAATACGCGATACTACGATAACGAAAACACGATGATGATAATGTGATATAATGTCGTGTCGCGATTTTACCATTGCACTGTCGCGTTTTCGTTATCATAGTATCGTTATTTCGCGTTATTATCATCGTACTATCGCGTTATCATCATCGTACTGTCGCGTTATTACCTTCGTACTGTTGCGTTAACACCATCGTACTGTCGCATAATCATTATGGCGTCATCGCCTTCCGGTGCGCATGTGCATGTTCAAAATTAAAAGATTAGAAGTTATGCTTTTAGAACTACAGCTCCCGCCTCAAGATAGGGCGATATGCAGATTCGAACCCGGTTCCTCATGTATGAAAATCATGATTTTTATTGATGATCTCCACTAGCTACAGGTGCCAGTTAGCCAAAAGCAACATAATTAACTATTAATTTTGTATTGGCAACTAAACAGACATTTACAGAGAATGAATTTAAGGAGGCGAACAAGTTCAAAAGGCTTTGAAAATATAATTTGACTGCATTTCTCATTCCTGTAAAATCATGAATAAAATTTCTGATTAAAGGATATTAACTCTATCACTTTTGGTTGCTAACCGCTTTACTTTTTATTTTGACATGTGAAAACTGAAAATGAAATGCTATGTATTTCTGAAGAAAATCCCCAGACGCGGATGCATTTAAATGAAAATATGTGCCATGCAAACTGCAAAAAAATATTCTTCGAATATTTGCTATGTTCCGATTTCAGCGTGGTTATGCGTCTTATGGAATTCAACATCGATAACTTGAGTTTTACAAGACATGCATTCGTTTGAATTTTATTTTCAGTGTTGAAATAAAAGCCATTATATTTGTGCCGAAAACATTCATCGACATATTTGTGAAAATATTCATGTTAGACACAAAAAACTCTCTGATCATGTTACAATATGACATTCTCTTTTGTTGTTATTAATCTTGTACAACATAGAAAACTCATAGCGATTGACCTGCAGAGTGTTTGCAAAATAACATATTTGGTTTTACCTGAAAAACGTTATACAACCCATGAACAAGCAACAGAAATCATTCTGAATTTTAACAGTACTAAATTAACATGGCAAATATTAACCAGTGTGGCAACGTTAAATGTCGCAACGCCGCTAAATGTCGCAACCACCGTTAAATGTCGCAAGGTTGACGTTAAATGTCGCAACCACCGCTAAATGTCGCAAAATCGTCTGCCGCTAAATGTCGCACCTTTAACGTTAAATGTCGCATAAATTTGCCCACCGTTATATGTCGCAACACCAACGCTAAATGTCGCACTTCCTGTTTGACACTATGACTATCAATTTCTTGTGTATATTTACTTTTTTTGGGGAAGAAAAATTAACAGGTTTATGTAATACAAATAATTATCTTAATGATAAGTACTGTTACGTATAGCAACAAGAGGGCCTTGTTGCCCCTAGATCGCTCACCTGAGTTCCACACCTTGCGAGGTTTCTTCTAACTAAATACGATTTGGTAATAGTGTTGTATGTTTGTGGGGGTTTGGTATGGGTGACGAACGGGGTGAATAACGACACAGAAATCTAAGAGACAAAAACACAGCACCAAGACAATTAATAGAAAATATAAATATTTACATTTTGAAAGGGGGGGGGGGGGGGAAGAGGGGGTTATGTGTGGGTAAGCGGAAAAGTACGATAATGAGGGGAATGAGACTAAACTAAACAATTTTAAGAGACTAAAAGTAAAATAATATCGAAATTCCCGCTTTACCTGAAAGAATGTACAGAGGGCCACATAGGATCTTTCCCCGCCATTGAATCTTGATAGTTACCTTATGACTTTAAATGTAAACCTCCAAACAAAGAAATAGAACCCATGCCTGATTAATAGAAAATCTTCGTTTTCTACAGCTGGTACAAAACACAGTCTTCGTGTCGCGTAGTTGAACATCTGTTGTGTAACAGGCCTGGATTTTTGCCCGAGCCGATCCCCCCCACCCCAAACCCCACCCTTGTTGGCTTACTAGTGACTTATACTCATCAAAGTTGCACCCAACTATTTTGGAAATAATATATTCTCAAAATGTAGACCCAAAACGCTCCAGAGGCGAACATTTTATACTTATATTTTAAAATTCCCCAGGGGGAAGAACCCTTGACCCCTTAAAATGGGGGAGAGGGGTGAGTACCCCCCCAGTACCTTAAAATTAAGAAAAAATGCACCAGAGGCAACCATTTTATACCTGTTTTTCAAACTTTCCTGGATAGAGACCCTGAGCCCTGGAAAATGACAGGGATAACCCCTCCCATACGCCGAAATTTTGAACAAAAAATGCAATAAAAGTCCAGCATTCCATACTTGTATTTCAAAATTGTCAATAGGAAAAGACCTTAACCACCTAAAATAAGGGGAGTGCCCCTCTAGTATGTACCTAAAAAAATAGACAAAATGCACCACAGGCCACATTTCATACCTGTATATCAAAAAACTTCCCCACAATACGGACAGAGGAACCCCGTACCTACCGCACGTCGCCGGTGACGCTTTTGTTTTAAACTGGTGGCCCCGCCTCCATCTTCCATCAACAATTTCAGGCCCCCGGCCTGTTTTGTAACGAAATTCAGGTCGACTATAGACATGCGATACAACGCGCGACAATACAGAGCTCGAGCTTAATGTCTCATGAGCTAAACAGGACTCCATAGAATTACATAGTTCATACCTGAAATAAATCTAGTACTGTGGTGAGTACCATGTTAGTGAAATATATAACGCATGTATGGTGCGGAACCACTGAAAAGCAAACGTTCAGATTAGAGTGAAAGGTCAAGTCAGCCCTTCCCATATCAAGTATGCATTACCCAGTCTTATCTCTAAGTTGTAAAGACTGTTTAACTTACCTTATTTTGCTGTGCGACATTTAGCGTTGGTGTTGCGACATATAACGGTGGGCAATTTTTGCGACATTTAACGTTAAAGGTGCGACATTAGCGGCAGACGATTTTGCGACATTTAGTGGTGGTTGCGACATTTAACGTCAACCTTGCGACATTTAACGGTGGTTGCGACATTTAGGCGGCGTTGCGACATTTCACGTTGCCACAACCATCATTTTTGTCTACGTTTTTCACCCGCAAGTCAGTAACCCCCAGTCCGGCAGTAATTTTTGTTTACATTTCATGAAAATACAAATTCACTAAAACAAGCAAAATTTCAAACAAAATACACCTTCAAATACTTTTTCCTCCATTAATCATGGCTTAGAACTTCCAATTTAAGAAAAAAAACAGTTTTCAAACATATACAACAGATATTTCACTAATGAGAGACCACTTTACATCTTAAAGTTACTTTCCGTAATATTGAAGTCATTTTCAACATTCAAAATGTTAGATCATGGTATCAGACTAGGCAATTTGCAGTTTTCATGTTAAAATTTCATTCCGTTACTTTTGTAACAGCTTATTTTCTATGGAGGACTAAGGTATAGTGAAATCGAAAGTAGACTGATATCCAAGAATGATATAATATATTTATGTAAATAATCCTTATTTCAAATCTCATTAAGATTTTGGTTAGAAAAATTTGATTTTCTAGAGGTCGATCTACTGTGTTATTTTATCACGTTACTAAGTGTCGTCGACGACAGTTAGTTCAAATTCCGTTAATATATAAAAAGTATACTTATTATAACCTTTATCAGTGCGTCAGGATCGGAAGTTATATGATTTGATCACCTTAATCAAAAATAACTTTTTTCTTTACCAAATTCAATCGAACTATGGAATGCACCTTTAAATATTTGTCTCATAATACCATATACTTTTTCAACCAATCAAAGGCCCTGTTAGTTATTTCCCTTTGACCAGGAGCATGCATGAAGTCCACCGGATTTATCTTCTTACTAAAAGATCAAAGATTTTTATATGGGATAACTTGATTCCTTGAATGTTTTCAGACAAAATGGCTAGGAGTTATTGGAGACTTTTGTTGATAATTATTAACTCTTTAATATTGAAAACACATTGATATTTGTTATAGTCTTAACAGACTGAAGTATTGCTCAAGCATTATGGCGAATCAGTTGATAAAAATGAAAGCATCTATCTATCTATCTAATCTATTCTAATTCTAATCTAATCTAATCTAATCTAATCTAATCTAATCTATAATCTAATCTAATCTAATCTAATCTAATCTAAATATTAATCTTAATCTAATCTAATCTAATCTAATTTGATCTAATCTATCAAGATACTGCGACACTCCTCTCTGTGAGTATTATGTGCAGCTGCGCGCCTGTACTAGAAGTTAAAAGTAGATTGGATTGGAGGATAAAAGTAATACACGGTGTGTATTGCAGTATAAATACAGTTGATAGTGTTAAAAACAAGAATGATTTACAGATAAAAGCAGTTTAAAAAACAGGTCTATCATGCTAAGCATTGTGTACAAGTTTGGTCACACCCTGCTTAAACTGATTCAGGGTGGGGGCTTGCACAAGTTGTACTGTAAGGGAATTCCAAAGCACTATGGTGGCTGGAAAGAAAGAGTACTTATAGTAATTACAGGGAGTGAGGATCTAAGGTATAGGAGTTGGGATGTTTTGTTAGACGGGATGGGGGCTGACATTTGTGGAGTGGCACAGCAACCAAACCATTCACTATCTTGTAGAACATAAGGAGGCGTGAATTACTATCTTTAAAGGTACGCCATCTCAGCTGACATAGCACGTTTGTGACACTGCTGTAAGGGGAGTAGTCATGATTACCCATCGCGCTGCCTCGCTGAATCATTTCGATCTGGTTGATGTTTTTTGGGTGTAAGGGTTCCAAACACAGCTAGCATATTCTAGCTGTGGCCTGACTAGGGCTTTATAAGCTACTTCTCAAACTTTTGGGTTCTTGCATGGGATACTTCGCTTGATGAAGTTTAGTGTTCGGGTAGCTTTGGACGTGACTAAATTGATGTGTTTATTCCAATTTAGATATGAGGATATAGTGACCCCAAGGTACTTTGCATCAGGAACTTTCCAAGACTTGGCCATGGAGTGTGTACTTTGATTAAAAGTTTTTTTTTACTTGTTATGTTCATAAGAGTGCACCCATTGGTTGAACTCCATGTCCCACTTACTTTCCCATAGCTGTAACCTATTTAAGTCTTGCTGGAGGATGTTTTCTTGGGCAGAACTATTTACAGTTAAATAGACAGCAGTGTCATCGGCGAATAAACGAACCTGTGAAATCAGATTTTCAGGCAGGTCATTAATGTAGAGTAAGAATAAAAGGGGGCCTAGGACGGAGCACTGTGGGACTCCGGACGTTACTGGAACTTCTGATGTTTCATCATTCACAAGGACAGACTGGCGCCTGCCAATCAAGAAAGACTTGACCCATTGCAACGTGGTGCCTTGAACGCCATGTTGATGAAGTTTGTACAGACGTTTCAGATGGTTAACCTTATCAAATGCTTTCTCATGTCAGCACATCAATGGTATTGTGAACAAGGCAGACAGCAATATCCCCTGCTACTGTTTTGGATAGTGGAAGGGTGGGCGGTACTAGGTGGAAGCATTGATGTTGTTAAGTATATTTTTACTTTATGTACGACGAAATCAATGAATTTGTTCCAAGCGGTATTCTGAGAGATTGCAGAAATAAGTTTAATATAAAAAGAATCGTGAGTATACATCACAGCCAAGTCATAATATTTACATTTTCCCTGTTCTTTTCCATTGAAAATTATGACATTAATTTCAAATGAACAGCAAAAGGAAAGGCGCAAAAGTTATTATTGCTGCTTTGTGATAACACCACTGTTTTGAGGAAATCCGCATATAGTCCGGGAGAACATTCCTTATATGAGCCGCGCCATGAGAAAACCAACAGTGCGTTTGCGGTCAGCATGGATCCAAACCAGCATGTGCATCGAAGCAATCTAGTCATGATCCATGCTGTTCGCTTTCAAAGCCTATTGCAATTAGAGAAACTGTTAGGAAACTTGGATGCGCAGGCTGGTCATGATCCGTATTGTTCGCTTTCAAAGCCTATTGCAATTAGAGAAACTGTTAGGAAACTTGGATGCGCAGTCTGGTCATGATCCATGCTGTTCGCTTTCAAAGCCTATTGCAATTAGAGAAACTATTAGGAAACTTGGAAGCGCAGTCTGGTCTGGATCCATGCTGTTCGCTTTCAAAGCCTATTGCAATTATAGAAACTGTTAGGAAACTTGGATGCGCAGTCTGGTCTGGATCCATGCTGTTCGCTTTCAAAGCCTATTGCAATTAGAGAAACTGTTAGGAAACTTGGATGCGCAGTTTGGTCTGGATCAAGCCAGACTGGTCGCTTTCAAAGCCTATTGCAATTAGAGAAACTGTTAGGAAACTTGGATGCGCAGGCTGGTCTGGATCAAGACCAGACTGTTCGCTTTCAAGCCTATTGCAATTAGAGAAACTGTTAGGAAACTTGGATGCGCAGGCTGGTCTGGATCCATGCTGGACGCAAACGCCACAGTTTGGTTTTTCACATAGAACGGCTCAATTTGACGTTGCTGTTGTTCTGTCTGGCGAACACAATGGCCGGGAAACTAATGGTAATGTTAAATGCCTCAAATATTTAAAATATTTTTCTTGTTTACAAATGAAAAGAAATATAATGTAAACATAAACAAGGAGCTGCGTTCAATAACGCTTGATGCCTTCAAGGGGTTTAAGTTATATGGAGCGGACACAATTGTTACGGGCGGACGGCGACTATTCCTATTACCCCACCACTCGTGGCAGTAGATACAATTACAAAGTTACAAATTCTAAAAAGCCTTTCAAATTTATAAACAAATTTTATTTCTATATTGTTGGTACATTGAAAATAACCAACGTATTCAAGTCGATGGCTTTGCAGACTTTCTAACAAAATGTTTGTGAACTGACCAATCAAGCTGTGCAGACCTGAAAGACAAGAAAGTGTAATTATTTTCCAGCATGTATACAAAAGAAGTGGGCAATGATGGCTCTATATCGCTCACCTGAGTTTATTTGCTTGTGGGGGTAAAAGTTGGGTAAGACATTAGGGAATTATGTGACATGACAATTTATTTTATACTAACTGATTGAAATACTGTGTTTTATCAGTGAGATACAATCCATATCACTCACTGCATATCACTCGCAGTACATGCCGATGTACATGTACATTGTGTATGAATTTTAAATTATTTGCTTAAAACAGAATGAAAATTGTAGTCGCACTTTGTTCTTTATAGTATATTTCTCGATTAAAATTATTTTACTTAATGAACATTTCGTAACATTATGCAGCGAAAAATAAAATAAAATGGAACTGTATGTCGTGTGCATCTTTCTAACATCACAACACGTGTGACGCTATGTCTGTTTACGGGCGTCGGTTTCCCATGCCGAGATTAAAATTTGACGCAAAATGCACATCTCAACATATTTAGGCATCAAATAAAAAGAATTTTTTTTTGTGAATATTGAATATATCTCACCTCGATGTGAGAAAATTCATTTTTGAAATTTTCTCACTTCTCTGTGAGTTATATTCAATATTCACTCAAAACAAACAAATATCCTCTATATCAAACCTGAAGATTTTTTAAAAGTTTCCAATACATAAATAAGGGGTAAAATGACCACATCTAGCGGCAATGCTTTTTGATGAAACAGAGTAATTTGTACAATCTTCTTAAAGGGTCACCCAAGAATCATTTGTTATTTTAAAATTGAGCCTGCTGTTCTGACAAGAATGTTTTATGTTTCCAATATAAACTATAGGGAACAAGAGTGGCAGACTGACTGTCACAAAATATACCCATCATAAAATTTGGCCTAATTCAAGGGCCATAAGGGTGTCTGGGGTGATTTGGCTGACCAAGGTTTTTTGCCCACAAACATTTTCTGCAAGTTTGGTGAAGATCGGACGAAAATTGATCGACTTAGCAGATAAGGCTAAATTTGCAGATTTTGAGTAATTCGATGGCCATAATCCAAGAGTGCCTAGGGCAATTTGGCTGGTTATCGAACTTGGCTGAGATATTATGCTGACAAACATTATCTGCAAGTTTGATGAAGATAAGATGAAAACTGTGTGACTTAGAGGGTGGACAGGCTAAAACTGCATATGTTGAGTAATTCAAGGGCCATAACTCAAGAGCGCCTGGAGCAATTTTGCTGGTTATCGAACTTTGAATTATTAAGCCCACAAACATTGTCACCAAGTTTGGTGAGGATTAGATGAAAACTGTTTGACCTAGAGAGCAGACATGCTTTTGGACAACGAGCGCCCACTGCCATAAGTGTTCACATAATACGCCCTGCTCTTTCAGAGACGGGCGTATAAAAATAGCTACACCTTCTGGCAGCCATTTTGTTTTTGACAAATCAAAATAATTTTAACAATCTTTGTACAGTGTTACACAAGGTCCATATTCCTTAAAATTATTTTCAATTCATACAAGAAGATTTTTTAAAGTTTCCACCACACATATATTCATCAACTCCACCAAAAGGTATCAGAAGAGCTGTTGTTTAAAGAAAGTATAGACGGACGGATCGGACAGTGATCGATCACAATTGCTCACACCGTATACTGGTAGAAATTAAAGACTAAACCAAATATTGCTGAGCAACTTAACTTTGTAAATCCCCATAAAGACTTGTGAAACATTTGTAGTGCGTATCAGTTCACTACACTGAACAATTTTGTGAAGTTTTAATATATTCTCATTAGTTGTTAATGGATAAAATAAAAAAAATACACTTCACTTAATCACGATGCTGATGAAGATGCCAACAAATGGGTGATGTGTTCTTCAAATAGCTTAGAATTATCCAATCTTTAACATCTAGAATATGCACAACTACAACACAGGCTTACTACTATAAAAGTTCATTCATATCCTAGCTGACTTGGTCAAATTTTATTAAAGCGACATTATGCACATCTTAATGTACAAAGTGTGTTTTTAGTGAATGTTTTATAACAGCAATTTTCGATTGCTGTGCATTTAGATGTGCTAAATTAACGACAAGGCCACATAAATATTTGGAGCGGATCCTTTAAAAAAAAATCAGACTAACAAAACAAGAAGGCCATAATGGCCCTATATCCCTCACCTGTTATCATTGCACTTAAGGACAAGAAGCTATTTATAACAAGAGCTGTCCCTAAGACAGCCAAGCTCGACTATTCGAAATATTGTCCCAGAAGCAGGAAAATATTACCCAAAAAGGTTAAATATCAAAAGAGTTTTAAGTTCAAAAGTGGGAATAATTTGACCAAAATGCATATCAGTTATGGGACTTGCTGCTATCAACTAGTTTTATAACCCCGAAGGCACATGAGAAGTTTCAATTCAATATCTGCATTAGTTTTGGAGATAGAAACTTGCATGTAAAACTTCAACCAGAATTTGCAAAGTCCAAAAGGGGGCATAATTTGGCCAAAATGAAAGTCAGAGTTATGGGACTTGATGCTATCAACTAGTTTTATAACCCCGAAGACACATGAGAAGTTTCAATTCAATATCTGCATTAGTTTTGGAGATAGTAACTTGCATGTAAAACTTTAACCAAAATTTTCTTAGTCCAAAAGGGGGCATAATTTGCTCAAAATACATGTCAGAGTTATGGGACTTGACCCAGAGAGGTTGGCAATTGAAGTAGAAAAAGAAAAAATAAGTTTCAAATCTATATGCCTTTTAAAAATAGCTGTATGTACTTGCACGCAAAACTTTAACCAGAATTTTCTAAGTCCAAAAGGGGGCATAATTTGGCCAAAATGAAAGTCAGAGTTATGGGACTTGCTGCTATCAACTAGTTTTATAACCCTGAAGACACATGTGAAGTTGAAATCAATATCTGCATTAGTTTTGGAGATAATAACTTGCATGTAAAACTTTAACCAAATTTTTCTAAGTCTAAAAGGGGGCATACTTTGCTCAAAAAACATGTCAGAGTTATGGGACTTCACCCAGTGAGGTTGGTAATTGATCTAGAAAAAGAAAAAATAAGTTTTAAATCTATATGCCTTTTAAAAATAGCTGTATGTATTTGCACGCAAAACATTAACCAGAATTTTCTAAGTCCAAAAGGGGGCATAATTTGGCCAAAATGAAGGTCAGAGTTATGGGACTCGCTCCAGTCAACTAGATTTATAACCCCGAAGACACATGTGAAGTTTCAAATCAATATCTGCATTAGTTTTGGAGATAGAAACTTGCATGTAAAACTTTAACCAAATTTTTCTAAGTCTAAAAGGGGGCATAATTGCTCAAAAAACATGTCAGAGTTATGGGACTTCACACAGTGAGGTTGGTAATTGATCTAGAAAAAGAAAAAAATAAGTTTCAAATCTATATGCCTTTTAGAAATAGCTGTATGTACTTGCACACAAAGCTTTAACCAGAATTTTCTAAGTCCAAAAGGGGGCATAATTTGGCCAAAATGAAAGTCAGAGTTATGGGACTTGCTGCTATCAACTAGTTTTATAACCAAAATATTCTAAGTCCAAAAGGGGGCATAATTTGCTCAAAATATATGTTAAGAGTTATGGGACTTGACCCAAAGAGGTTGGTAATTGACCTAGAAAAAGAAGAAATAAGTTTTAAAGCTATATGCCTTTCAGTGATGGCTGTATGTACTTGCATGCAAAAACTTAACCAAAATGTGACGCCGACGCCGACACCGACACCGACGACGACGCCAGGATGAGTAGAATAGCTAGACTATTCTTCGAATAGTCGAGCTAAAAACATAAAAAGGAAGTAATTAAAAATTTATTTTTAGAAAATTTTGAAGATTTTTCTATGTGCAATCAAGTAACCCCATGAGGTGGGGTCAATTGGATCCCGGAGGTCATGATTTGAACACATTTTGTAGAAGTCTACTGGGCAATGCTACAAGTCAAAAATCTAAGATCTAGGCCTTTTGGTTTAGTTTTAGAAAATATTTGAAGATTTTCCTGTGTAAAATCAAGTGACCCCTGGGTCAGTGTCAATTTGGACCCCGGGGTTCATGATTTGAACAAATTTTGTAGAGGTTCACTAAGCAATGCTACATATGAAATATCTAAGCTCTAGGCCTTCTGGTTTATTTTTAGAAAAACATTAAGATTTTTCTATGTACAATCAAGTAACACCATGGGGCGGGGTCAATCTTTGTAAAGATTTTTTTTACAACTTGTTGACGCATGACGGACGACGGACATCAAGCGGTCACAATAGCTCACCTTATCACTTTGTGACAAGTTAGCTAATAATAATTCTTTTTTCAAACTTCTACGCAATTATCTCCCTTACCTATAGGTAGAGATTTCTGAAGTTGAAGGGAAGCAACTCCTGAGTGCAGTTTAAATTCTCTTAAAAACTATTGCCCCTGCCAAAATAAGAAAAGTCATATTGGCAGTGTTATTATTTCGTACTGGTAACAGAAAGAGTTTGGTATATTGGGTTAAAAGTTATAATTTTCTACACCTATTTTACACAAACATCTATTCCAACTGGATTTTTACTTGAAAAAATGCATATAAATTATAATTCCACTTTAAACACTGAACTTTAAAGGCTAACTCCTTAATTAACTAGAACTATCATTAACGGCGATAAATAGCCCCACACAAACCTTCTCAGCGGATGTACAGAGCACACTAAGTTAAACTATTCTTGATGTCTAAGTGTTTAACTGTTCCTGGTCATTGTGACCTTGACCTTTGACCTGCTAACCTCAAAGTTGACCTTGACCTGTATTTTATGATGTTACATGTGTGTATAAAAATTTATGATCCTATGCCTAAGCATTTTCAAGTTATCATCCAGAAACCATTTAACTGTTCCGAGTCATTTTGACATTGACCTTCGACCAACTGACCTTAAAATTGAATTTCCATGTATTTTATAATGCTACACCTGTGTACCAAACATTATTTAAATCTGTTAAACCTTTCATGAGTTACTGTCCGGAAACCATGAAAACCAACGGACTGACAGACCAACGGACAAGCTCATTCCTATATAACCCCCACCCCACCCCACCCCTACAAACAACTTCGTTTTGTGGTGGTAAAATGATGTCATAACTGTGTAACATATGTACTCTTAAAGTGCTTGACAGAGTAAAATATAAATTTCACAACAGTGCTATAACTCCAGAAAGAAGAGGACAGTAGTTGTTGACACGATGTTCTGATAAAGATACAAATTTTCAAAGTCCGAAGAAGGGCCGTACACCTGAAAAACAAGAGGACCATGATGGTCCAGAATCGCTCACCTGACCCCACATGACCCAGTTTTCAAATGAGTATGACGTCACTGTTTCTATTATTTGACATAGTGACCTAGTTTTTGAGCTCATGTGACCTACACAATGTAGTTTTAAACTTGACCTAGATATCATCAAGATAAAAATTCTGACCAATTTTCATGAAGATCTCTTGAAAAATTTGGCCTCTAGAGAGATCACAATGTTTTTCTATTATTTGACCTATTATTTTTTAAGACACGTAACCCAGTTTTGAACCTGACCTACATGTCATCAGGGTGAATATGCTCACCAATTTTCATTAAGATCTCATGAAAAATATGGTCTCTAGAGAGGTCACAAGGCTTTTCTATTTTTATACCTACTGACCTAGTTTTTAACCGCACATAACCCAGTTTCAAACTTGACCTAGATATCATCAAGGTAAACATTCAGACCAATTTTCATGAAGATACAAGGTTTTTCTATTTTTAGTTATACTGACCTAGTTTTTGACCGCAGTTCACCCAGTTTCAAACTTAAATTAGATATAACCATGATGAACATTAAGACCAACTTTCATACAGATCCCATGAAAAATATGGCCTCTAGAGAGGTCACAAGGTTTTTATATTATTTGACCTACTGACCTAGTTACTAAAGGCAAAAACCCCAGTTTCAAATTTGACCTAGATATCATTAGGGTGAACACTCAGGCCAATTTTCATGAAGATCCATTCAAAAGTATGGCCTCTAGAGAGGTCACAAGGTTTTTCTATTTTTAGACCTACTGACCTAGTTTGTAATATCATTCGACCCAGTTTCAAACTTGACCTAGAAATGATCAAGATAAACATTCAGACTAACTTTCCTACAGATACAATAAAAATGTGGCCTGTAGATAGGTCACAAGGTTTTTCTATTATTTGACCAACTGACCTAGTTTTTCACAGCACGTAAATATAATCTGAAAAGTAGATCCCTCGGAAGCACCGAGAACAATACAAACAGTGAAAATTGCAGACTCGGTTTGGTTGAGTCTGTTCATTTTTAAACTTGACCTGGATTTTATCAAGGTAAACATTCTGACTAACTTTCATGAAAATCTATTGAAAAAGTATGGCCTCTTAAAGTCGAAATATTTTTCTATTTTTAAAGCTACTGACCTAGATTTTGGACCACACGTAACCCAGTTTCAAACTTGACCTAGATATCATCAAGATAAACATTCTGACCAACTTTCATAAAGATCCCATGAAAAAATGTGACCTCTAGAGTGGTCACAAACAAAACTTACGGACGCACGGATGACGGACGCTGCGCGATCACAAGAGCTCATCTTGTCATTTTGTAACATGTGAGCTAATATTTGGACAATATGCGCATGCACTTGAGGAGCGGAGTGCATGTGAATGTTTGAGAGACAGATAGTTAAAACACTACAGTATATGAATCCCAGTTTGTTGACAGCTGCAGCATTATAAGACTCTGAATTGAAATTACTTTTACCCTAGGTGACACGTGACATCATGACCGGAAATTAAAAGAGGTCATCTTCTCAAGGAGACTTGGTAAATCAGTTTTGCTGTATACTGATTTTTAAAGGATTTGATGACAGGTGCTCTTGTCCTTTCACCACGTTACCCGAAACTGATGAAGGTCATCTACTAATGGAGACCAATCAACCTGTGAAATCTAAAGTATGCAGGCCAAACAGATCTCAATATATTGGTTTCAAACTGATTTGACCCTAAATGACCTTGACCTCATGACCTGCAATTTATCAGGAGACTAAACATTCAATAAAATATAATGGCTCATGGTCAGATAGTTATCTTAAGGTAATAATCAGAAATGGATTTGACCAATTAGGACCTTGCGACCTTGACCTTTGACCCAAAAAAATCAACAGGGGTCAACTTAAGAAGGCCAATCACCCTGTGAAATATGACAGCCTTGAGAATAGTATATATCAAGATATCGAGCAAAAATGAATTTCCTATATAAGGCAGCTGTGACCTTGACCTTTAGGCCAGATACCTGAAAATCAATAAGGATAATCTGCCAGCTTTGATGACCAAACTCCATATGAAATATGAAACTCAATGGATGGGTGTGCGGACAGACAGACCGACATCAGCAAAACAATATTCCCCTCCTTTGAAGGGGGCATAATAAAGATACTGCTGGAAATAACAAGAGCTGTCTGTATCATAGCGCGCTGGACTTTTCTCAAGGCTTGACTCTGACTTAGAGCTTTACCAGTAAAAAAATACAAGTTAAAAAGGGACATAACTCAGTCAAAATTCAAACCAGAGTTCCGGGAATTGTTTCTCTAGGTGAAGTCTTTAAAAGCAAATACACGTAACTATTTTGAGTTTCAAGTCAAAGGCTTTAATAGTAACAGAGATATTTGACTATCAAAAATTTTAACAAAAAATTCTAAGTTAAAAAGGGCCATATTCTGTAAGAATTCAAATCAGAGTGATGGGAATTGCGTCTAGTGTAGACTTTGATGGAAAACAAGTATTATTATTTTAAGTTTCAAGTAAAAAGCTTTGATAGTAACAGAGATATTTGACTTTATCAAAAACTTTATCCAAAAATTCTAAGTTAAAAAGGGACATAACGCTGTCAAAATTCAAAATCAAAGTTATGGGAATCATGTCTCCTGGTGTAGATTTTGATAGTTAATAACCATTTTGAGTTTCAAGTCAAAAGCTTTAATAGTAACAGTGATATTTGACTTTATCAAAAACTTTAACCAAAAATTCAAGTTAAAAAGGGGCATAACTCTGTCTAAATTCATATCAGAGATATGGGGATTGTTTCTCCTGGTGTAGACTTTGATGGTAAAAAGTATTTTAAGTTTCAAGTTAGCTTTGACAGTAACAGAGATATTTGACTTCATCAAAAACTTTAACCAACGGTGACGGCAATGCCGTGGCAGGTACAATAGCTCTACTTTTTCTTCGAAAAGTCAAGCCAAAAACAGACTCAAAGAACAAACCAGTACTGTATAGATCTTTGCACTTTTCACAAGCATACGTTATCCATGCTAACCATTTTCATCAACTGGAGTATTCCATTTCCCCTTGCTTTTTGCCATTTTCAATTTGAAGATTTGTTTTGAATTACACATCAAATCGAATCCTAAAATAGAAAAAAGTACAATTTCTATAATTATGACATCAATGAATTTAAAGATAAGTACACTAAATACACACAGTAATAAGTTGTTTTTTTTTTATTTGTTTTGGGTTTAACGCCGTTTTCAACAGTATTTCAGTCATTTAACGGCGGGCAGTTAACCTAACCAGTGTCCCTGGATTCTGTACCAGTACAAACCTGGTCTCCGCAAGTAACTGCCAACTTCCCCACATGAATTATCAGAGGTGGAGGACTTATGATTTCAGACACAATGTCGTTTATCAAATAGTCACGGAGAACATACGCCCCGCCCGAGGATCGAACTCGCGACCCCGCGATCCGTAGACCAACGCTCTTACCACAGTAATAAGTGTCGCTTCAAATTCATTATAATATTATACCAGAAAATATTAAGGATAACATGGTGTAATAGGCCTCAATTTCACCAAAACTGTACATGTGTGGTTTTCAAAATAATGAAGCAAAGTGTGACATAGGGGTTGAAATTTCAAACCTATTTCTTATAGTGGTCACCTATTTCATATGATAGCAAATACTTCTAACAAGGAAATAGCTTTGGAAAAGTGTTGAGAAATACCAGTCAGAAAATATTTCAGCCTTTAATTCGAAAGTTTGGTGAATCTCAAGTAAAATGGGTGATAAATGCTGTAATGTTTTATGACAAGGACATATCTATAACAGTAATGTTTTCAACATATATGATACATAATCCTAGCATAAAACTGCTGTTATTGTCACTTTTCAGGGGTGTTTTAACAGGAGAGAAAACGTGTGTTAACAGAGAAATTCACGCGCTGACGTGCTGTTATAACACCTTTTTATATATGCGCATTCCGTGGCAAAGCGTAAACGTATTACGGCCCCAAAACGGATAATTCAGAAGGAAATGACGTCAACGTGAAAAAACAACGTAGACTTTACCACGCATTTCATGGAAGGTAATGACGTTGAGGGAAAATATATTCATTTACCTGTTTTTTTACACGTGTTATGCTAGAATAGCGATAGCACATGTTCTGTTCGTGTTGTAACATTTCCAGAATCCCTCGGGATTTCGCAGATGTTATAACACGAAAAAATATGCGCTATCCCTACATAGGTATGTGTGTGTTGTTTGAAACTTAATTTATCAAATATTTGTGGACACTGGTTTTTAAAATCACCATTTCTGCATAAATATGACATGAAAATAAAATTCTACTTAGAAAAGTTATTGCTCAATGAAAAATAATGAACATATTATTATAAAACATATTTTTTTCTAACAGTTTGCATGTTCATCAACCGCATGTATTTATAGAATATGTTCATATTTTGGTAAAGTCTTTCAACTATACAATATTCACCAGTGAACATTAACATATATAGGTAAACCTGACAGCTTAATTAAGAATCAATAAAGTTAATATTTCCACTTTTTAACTTGAAAATTGGCAACTAGGACAAAAATGCAAACAATGAATTTCAAATTGTCCAGGTTTCATTTATAATGCTAAATTAAGAAATAATGCCTAAATTTTGTGTACACGTTACTTAGAATATAGAGCTGCCAACCATATACTACAGCAATGCAGGTAATTGATGAATGCGAATATAGGGTGAACAGGGGACATCACTTTTGGCTTTGTGAAAGTTTAACAGTCCTTTATGTGTGAAGTTGAAAGCTTCTTTGTAAACTAAAGTAAAACCCCATTTTATTTAAAGAATAAAAGAAATCTGACGCTTAACTACTGAAAAGGTGCACAGGGGACATTTTTGGGTGTATAGACATTCATCAAACAAAAAATCAAATCATGTTTTCAAAGCTTAAAGAATTAAGATCTTAGAAAAACATTAGGAATTAGAAAAAGTAATGGGGCTGTGAAATTGTAGAGTTCAACATTTAAATTTAGTATTTTTTTCACTATTTTTTGTGAACACATGTGAAGGGGGTTTAATCACAAGGTGTGAAATATTAGTAAGAATAAAATGCTGTTTATAAAAAAGTAGTTTGCTTTAAATGTGGCTAGTTTAATTTTTCTGAAAAAATCAAAGCTGTAACAATAAAGCTTGGTTTGAAAACAATAAAACACTGTTGAAAACTAACCTTCATGTAAAATGTCACACTTTTTTGGGTGCACAGGGCAAAATTAGCTATATAATTCAATATTACTTTAAAACTGCTTCAGCCATTTAGCTAAAATTGCGCACATTTATTGACTATATTGATCTGGATATAATGTACCCCAAAACAGTTTCTAAAACTGGACTGAATCAAAGTAAGGTGAGAGAGAAGAAAAATCTTCATTATTTGAAAACCACCCACAAACAACTTGATAATGTAAGCTTTACAAATGTCAAATGATACAATATTAAAGGTGCATATTGACAGAGGCAGAGGTGGGGATAAACATGTATAATAATTACAACAAGAGGGCCAAGATGGCCCTATATCGCTCACCTATTATCATTGCGCTTAAGGACAAGTAGATCAAACTAGAAAGCTCACAAGGTTTTGCTATTATTTGACCTACTGACCTAGTTTTGAAACGAACGTGACCCAGTTTTAAACTTGACCTAGATATCATCAAGATGAACAAGCTGACCAATTTTCATGCAGATCCCATGAAAAATATGACCTCTAGAGAGGTCACAAGGATTTTCTTTTATTTAACCTACTGACCTACTTTTTGCTGCAGTTGATCCAGTTTCATAACTGACCTAGATATCATTAAGATGAACATTCTGATCAATTTTCATGCAGATCCCAGGAAAAATACGGCCTCTACAGAGGTCACAATGTTTTTCTATTTTTTGACCTACTGGCCTAGTTTTGGACCGCACGTGACCCAGTTTCGAGCTTGATCTATATATCATCAATATGAACATGCTGACCAATTTTCATACAGATCCCATGAAATAATATGACCTCTAGAGAGCTCACAAGGTTTTTCTATTTTTAGATCTACTGATCTAGTTTCGGACCGGACGTGACCTAGTTTTGAATTTGACCTACTTTTTATCAAGATGAACATTCTGACTAATTTTCACGCAGATCCCATGAAAAATATGACCTCTAGAGAGGTCAAAATGATTTTCTTTTATTTGACCTACTGACCTAGTTTTTGACCGCAGTTGACCCAGTTTCAAACTTGACCTAGATATCACCAAGATGAACATTCTGATCAATTTTCATGCAGATCCCATGAACAATGCGGCCTCTACAGAGGTCACAATGTTTTTTTATTATTTGACCTACTGACCTAGTTTTAGACCGGATGTAATCCATTTTCAAACTTGATTTAGATATTATCAAGATGAACATTCTGACTAATTTTCATGCAAATCCCATAAAAAATATGACCTCAAGAGAGGTCAAAATGATTTTCTATTATTTGACCTACTGACCTAATTTTTGACCGCAGTGACCCAGTTTCAAACTTGATGTAGATATTATCAAGGTGAACATTCTCACTAATTTTTATGAAGATCCATTGAAAAATATGGCCTCTAGAGATGTCATAAGGTTTTTCCTTTTTTTAGACCTACTGACCTAGTTTTTGACCGCACTTGACCCTGTTTCAAACCTGACCTAGATATCATCAAGGCAAACATTCTGACCAAATTTCTTAAAGTTTCCATGAAAAATGTGACCTCTAGAGTGGTCACAAGCAAAAGTTTACGGACGGATGCACGCACGCACAGACGGACGACGGACACCGCGCGATCACTAAAGCTCACCTTGTCACTTTGTGACAGGTGAGCTAATAAGAATGTAAGCCTTTAACTGGGCATCCAGATGTCCTTGTCAAACAAGTGATTCTTACTTTTTCTACAATATTTTCTAGAAATAGACCTGAAAACATTGAAAACTGTTCACTAAAGAGTTATGGAATAGATAAGAAACAGACCATGTTAACCTTTGACTTTTAAGTGTGACCTTGACCTTTGAGCTAGTGGTCTGGGTTTTGTGCATGACACATTGTCTAATTATGGTAAACATTTATGCCAAACTATTTCAAAATCCCTTCAAGGATGGCAGTTATGAACCGGACATGAAACCGAACATGTTAACCTTTGGCTTGTAAGTCTGATCTTGACCTACACAGTAGTGACCTGGGTCTTGCACGTGACATGTCATCTCATTATAGGAAACATTAAATTTTACACCAAAGTAATTTTAAAATCACTCCATCGATGGCAGAGTTATTGGCTGGATAAGAAAACGAACCATGTTAATCTTTAACTTCTACATGTGACCATGACCTTAAGAGCTAGGGGTTTGGGTATTGTGCATGATATGTCACCTCATTATGGGGAACAATTAAGCAATTGAAAGTAATTTCAAAATCCTTTTATGAATGGCAGAGTGAACTAGACACAAAACAGAATTTGTTAACCTTTGACTTCTAAGAGTGTGACCTTGACCTTGGAGGTAGGGGTCTGGGTCTAAGGCATGACACATTGTCTGATAATGGTAAACATTTATGTCAAGTTATTTCAATTTCCTTCACGGATGGCAGATTTACAGCCCGCACAAGAATTTACACAGACGCATGGACGGACAGTGCGATTTTATAATATTTTCTCAAATATTTAGAGACCCTTAAATATCAAGTATAACAAACCTACATTTTTTAAACACTGGTAAATACAAACAGGCATCATTTGTGATGGTTTACATCTGGAAAGTACATTCATCTGGCAGCTGCTGAAATGAATAGTTTATTAGTTATATTAGATTTTTACACTGTATTTTTCAAATATTACTAAATAAAAATTGAACATGCATATCAAAAACGTTTAAAACACATCTTACGTTTCCACCAGCCTATTAAAGAGAGCCTAAGATCTCAGAGTGATAATGATTGACAGTCATCTGATAAGCAATTCCTATTTTTGACTATGTTTACTAAATAAGTTACAGACTTGAAGAAGAAAATTGTAATTCAGTTTAAATGTTTCAACACTTGCAAGTCCTTCACCCTTACCCTGCTAAATTTTTATATATAACTTGTCCATCTATCAATTTGGAAAGTACCATTAACTGTCAAAAAGGGTGGGAACATGTAGATCTTGATCAGACTGCACTGATGTGCAGGCTGATTATGATCTGCACTGGTTGCAAATCAATTGTGTCCAGCATGATAAGGGTTTGTAGAGAATATAAATTATACCGACCTCTTTTACTAACCCACACTGCATTAAAAACTAACATTTTTCAGATATTCATAGTCATAAAAATCTTTAATACAAACCTCAATTCTTTTTTAATATCTGGACAACACCAACACTCAAACACTTTTTCAGGATTTCATCAATTCACTTAATTTACATCTGGAAAGAACTTCTATCTGGAGTCTGCTAAAAAATGAGAAAATATTTCAGTAATATATTTGCAGACTAGTTCTTTTATATGCATATATAATAAAAAAAAAATACTATATACTTGCAAAATGACATGTTTATAAATTTAGACGAAACTTTAAAATTGTGACAAGGAGCTGCCGTTCAATATTAACGCTTGATGCCCCCAGTGGTATCCTTGTCAATAGATGTTGCACCTAAGTCCAAAACGAGGCCAAGGTCAAGGTCAAACTGAGGTCAGGTGATGTCTAAAGATGAGGAATGGTCACAGTTTACATCTGTATTAGTATCAATTCATTCTTATAAGGGGTATTGATGTTAGACAAAACGGTCCAATTTGGTTAACCAAGATGGCCCATATAAGATGACATTGGTAAACAAGAGGGCCAAAATGGCCCTATATCGCTCACCTGTTATCATTGCACTTTAGGACAAGAAGGTCAAAAAATCATAATCAAAATCAAGATCAATCAAAAGAATTATGAGAAAATATAGTTGAAATTTTCTTCCAATAAAATTATTTTCAAATCAGGCCAGTAGTTTTATGCCTGAAGGATTACATCATAGAAGATTAGGAGCAAAATTTTGACTGATGAAACCCAAAGGACATGAACAACAAAAGGGAGAAATTAACCAAAATTTAAACAAGAGGGCCATGATGGCCCTGTATCGCTCACCTGAGTACCATTGCTCAGAATGATATAATCAAGTTTTGACATAGAGCATATACATTTTAACAAGATTTGAACAAATTTTGTAGAGGTCCACTAAGCAATGCTACATGTCAAATATCTAAGATCTAGGCCTTCTGGTTTATTTTTAGAAAATTTGGAAGATTTTTCTATCTACAATCAAGTAACCCCATGGGGCGGGGTCTACTAGGCAATGCTACACACAAAATATCTAAGATCTAGACCTTCTGGTTTATTTTTAGATTTTTTTTGAAGATTTTCCTATGTAAAATCAAGTGACCCCTGGGGCAGGGTCAATTTTGACCCTGGGGTCATGATTTGAACAAACTTGGTAGAGGTCCATTAGGCAATGCTTTACACCAAATATCTAAGCTCTATGTCTTCTGGCTTTTGAGGAGAAGATTGTTTAAAATATTTCTATGTAAAATCAATTTTGACCCCGTGGTCATGACTTGAACAAACTTGGTAGAGGTCCACTAGGAAATGCTTCACACCAAATATCTAAGCTCTAGGGCTTCTGGTTTTTGAGAAGAAGATTTTTAAAGTTTTTGCTTTCGGTTGCCATGGCAACCAGAGTTCTGCATGGAATCAAATTCTTTGAACAATTTTTGAAGAGCTTCACCCAAGGAACATTCCTGTGAAGTTTGGTTAAAATTGGCCCAGTGGTTTATGAGGAGATGTCGTTTGAAGTAAAAGTTTACGGACGCCGGACAGACGGACAGACGGACGGACGCCGGACGAAATGCGATCGAAACAGCTAACCTTGCCACTCTGTGACAGGTGACCTAAAAATAGAACTTATTAAACAAGGTTTTCCTTTGCTTTGACCTAGTGACCTAGTTTTTAACCCCAGATGACCCAATATCAAACTTGGCCTAGATTTCTTAGAGATGATCATTGTGACTGAGTTTCATAAAGATTAGGTCAAGGTTGTGACCTCTAGTGTCTAGACAAGATTTTCCTTTGATTTGACCTAGTGACCTAGTTTTTGTCCCCAGATGACCCAATATCAAACTTGGCCTAGATTTCTTAGAGATGATCATTGTGACCGAGTTTCATAAAGAATAGGTCAAAATTGTGACCTCTAGTGTCTAGACAAGGTTTTCCTTTGATTTGACCTAGTGACCTAGTTTTTGACCCCAGATGACCCAATATCGAACTTGGCCTAGATTTCTTAGAGATGATCATTGTGACTGAGTTTCATAAAGATTAGGTCAAAATTGTGACCTCTAGTGTCTAGACAAACTAATTGTTGACGGACGAACGGACGACGGACGACGGACAGAGAGTGATCACAAAAGCTCACCTTGTCACTTTGTGACAGGTGAGCTAAAAATGATGCAATATAGATCTATATAATGCAATCCAATATTAAAACTAGAATGTGTCTGTAGGACACAGGGTGTGCCCCCCACTGGTACATTTGTTACAAATAAGGGGAAATCATTCAAATGTTTGCAGTCTTAATGGGGTATAGCCTCAAAAAAAAATATTATGAAATGGATTCATTATTCTATACCACATACTTTTTGAGCTATGAGTATCACAAACAAAAACTCCACTATTTTGGCTATTTCAAGGGCCATAACTCTGTAATAAAAACTAAAATTCTCAAGAAGAATGCCAAATGTGCAAGGTCACTTATGATAAAGACTCAAGCAAGGTTTCATGAATTTACATTAAATACTTTTTGAGTGAGGCACATAATTAGGTGAAAATAAGCATTTCTTTTACTATTTCAGGGGCCATAACTCTAGAAAAAGGGGGTGGACCCAGGTGAAAAATAGGAGATGCGCAGGTTCATATCATGATAAAGATTCATGCAAGGTTTCATCAATTTATATCAAATACTTTTTGAGCTAGGCGTGTCACAAGGTGAAAATGTGCATTTTTGACTATTTCAGGGGCCATAACTCTAGAAATAGGGGGAAGACCCAGATGAAAAATAGGAGCTGCACATGTTCATATCATGATTAAGACTCATGCAAGGTTTCATAAATCTATATCTAATATTTTTTGAGCTAGGCTAGACACAAGGTGAAAATGTGCATTTTTGACTATTTCATGGGCCATAACTCTAAAATTAGGCGGCGGTGCCAGATGAAAAATAGGAGATGCGCAAGTTCATACCATGATAAAGACTCATGCAAGGTTTCAATAATTTACATCATATACTTTTTGAGCTAGGCGTGTCACAAGCTGAAAAAGTGCATTTTTGACTATTTCAGGGGACATAACTCTGAAAAAATGGGGTGAAACCAAATGAAAAATAGGAGGTGCGCAAGTTCATATCATGATAAAGACTCATGCAAGGTTTAATGAATCTATATCAAATACTTTTTGAGCTAGGTGTGTCACAAGGTAAAAATGTGCATTTTTGACTATTTCAGGGGCCATTACTCTGAAAATAGGGGGCAGAGACAAACGAAAAATAGGAGGTGCGCAAGTTCATATCATGATTAAGACTCATGCAAGGTTTCATGAATCTATATCAAATACTTTTTGAGCTAGGCATGTCACAAGGTGAAAATGTGCATTTTTGACTATTTCAGGGGCCATAACTCTGAAAATAGGGAGCTGAGCCAAATGAAAAATAGGAGGTGCGCAAGTTCACATCATAATTAAGACTCATGCAAGGTTTCATGAATCTATATCAAATACTTTTTGAGCTAGGCGTCTCACAAGGTAAAAAAGTGCATTTTTGTCTATTTCAGGGGCCATAACTCTGAAAATAGGGGGCAGACCCAGACGAAAAATAGGAGGTGCACAAGTTCACATCATGATAAAGACTCCTGCAAGGTTTCATCAATTTATATCAAATACTTTTCAAGCTAGGCGTATCACGAACTTCGGACGGACGGACGGATGGACGGACGAACGGACAAGACCAAATCTATATGCCCCCACCACTCATGGGGGGGCACAACAAGTAGCTGTAGACGAAACATACCTCAAGAATGTTAAATGTCCTGCGTTGAAACTGAATAAATCCGCATGTAGATCTATCTACCACAGGCACTCGTTTCGGTCAATAAAACACATACAATGCAATATTAACACCCCTGTAGACTCTAAATCTTCTAGTCTACAGGGGTGTTAATATAGTATTGTATGTGTCTTACTGACCGAAACGAGTGCCTGTGCTATCTACGCTATGTAGATAAACACCACTATCTCCGACCTGTTGTCAACGAGTCTTTGATTGGTCGTTATTGCGTCACCAATAATTTCACAACACAGTATTTGAAGATGTGTTACAAAATCACGTATCAGTTCTACTACCATTTTCAGAAAAGCTCACCGAATGGGCGTTTACATCAAACGCAGGTAGTTAATGACGTAACTGTCACTCTGGTTATCGCGTGTAGTTTGCTCCGCCAAGAAGTGTATTTCTATTGATCGCAGTAGTTTAAAGCCGAAAAAAATGATGTAAAGGGTTAGGTATAAAAGTAAATTAAATCCTGCATAATACATACACAAAGCTCTACATGTGTATAACACGTCCGCAGCATTAGTCTGACTCCCTGGCTGCATGGTTAATTTTTTATATAAATAAGAAAATCTTAAGCCTCTAAAATAAGCACATATTATCTGATGTCTGAACCATACATCGGAGCCAGGGGCAATTAGAAATGTCAATGTAGAAACAACCTACAGGAGTTACTTCCCTCTTCATGAATAAACTTATATAGGCCTGTATATGTAAATAAGAACAAACATAGGGACGGGAGCCAGTTTACCGCAGCATATACACATAAAATTATTTAGATTAAATATTTGAACTGTCTGAAGATCGGCATTGATGTACTCTAAACGAAATACAACAAAACTTCTAGTCTGTATATTATTTCTTAGTTCGATTTTCTCAAACACAATCATTCGGAGAAGTAACAACGAAACACTGTGATGTTTTGACTAGGTACAGTCTCGTTCTACCTCTTTTGTCTTAACCTTTGTCGGGGGAACTATAACAACCATTCAAGTAACTCTGAGAAAAACAGACTTGTTCCCCTTACGTTGCCTGTGCAGGTTGATATTTGAGAAGTGTGACTTTGCATTCAGGTGGTCATGTTTTGACAAATCGAACGGGTCGCATTTTAAAATCCGTCAGACAGTTTCTAGCGAGATAATTTAGCTATACCGTGTAATTCTTTTCATTTAAAACTTTTTGTCCGTTTATTTCATAGCAATTCTCATCTAAATTTATCAATAGGTTGCAAAGACGTATGAAAGTAATGCAAAACAAAATAGTTAATGAAACGTACAATATACATAATTTTTGTGAGAAAAGAAGAAATAAGATGAAAATAAAAAACGTCTTTAGGCGCCTACGAATTAGGCGCCCATGAGTTAGGCGCCCACGAATTAGGCGCCCACGAATTAGGCGCCCACGAATTAGGCACCCATGAATTAGGCGCCCACGAATTAGGCGCCCATGAATTAGGCGCCCACGAATTAGGAAAGAGATACACAATACTTATGATTTATATTCAAAGTGGATATACTCAACAGCTGGAAAAATGTATAATGCAGACTTTCGACCATATGTTCAGTAGCTCAAAATTTATTATAGTATTCATATATGGCAAATCTTAAATAACATTCAAAGTCCAGATTTGTCTATTTGGTTACAAAAGCTTAAAAGTATCAAAGATTAAGTAACATAAGTGTATTTTGCGACTGAACATCGACTGATAAAATTAACATATGTATTTCGAATACTGAACCTTTACAAGAATTATTCCAAACCAAATGCACCAGATATGTTTAGAAGAACGACGCACTGAAAATTGGGACCCTTTACCTAATTGATGTACATTTGCATTGTTCTACCCTTTACCTAACTGATGTACATTTGCATTGTTCTACCCTTTACCTAACTGATGTACATTTGCATTGTTCTACCCTTTACCTAACTGATGTACATTTGAACTGTTCTTCTCTTTACCTAATTGATGTACATTTGCATTGTTCTACCTTTACCTTATTGATGTACATTTGCATTGTTCTACCCTTTACCTAACTGATGTACATTATAAACTACATTTGCATTGTTCTACCCTTTACCTAACTGATGTACATTTGCATTGTTCTACCCTTTACCTAACTGATGTACATTTGCATTGTTCTACCCTTTACCTAACTGATGTACATTTGCATTGTTCTACCCTTTACCTAACTGATGTACATTTGAATTGTTCTACCCTTTACCTAACTGATGTACATTTGCATTGCTCTACCTTTACCTAATTGATGTACATTTGCATTGTTCTACCCTTTACCTAACTGATGTACATTTGCATTGTTCTACCCTTTACCTAATTGATGTACATTTGAACTGTTCTTCTCTTTACCTAATTGATGTACATTTGCATTGTTCTACCTTTACCTTATTGATGTACATTTGCATTGTTCTACCCTTTACCTAACTGATGTACATTTGAATTGTTCTACTCTTTACCTAATTGATGTACATTTGCATTGTTCTACCTTTACCTTATTGATGTACATTTGCATTGTTCTACTCTTTACCTAACTGATGTACATTTGAATTGTTCTACTCTTTACCTATTTGATGTACATTTGCACTGTTCTACCTTTACCTAATTGATGTACATTTGCACTGTTCTACCCTTTACCTAATTGATGTACATTTGCACTGTTCTACCCTTTACCTAACTGATATACATTTGCATTGTTCTTCCCTTTACCTAACTGATGTACATTTGCACTGTTCTACCCTTTACCTAATTGATGTACATTTGCACTGTACTACCCTTCACCTACCCTTTACCTAATTGATGTACATTTGCACTGTTCTACCCTTTACCTAACTCATGTACATTTGCATTGTTCTACCCTTTACCTAACTGATGTACATTTGCACTGTTCTACCCTTTACCTAACTGATGTACATTTGCATTGTTCTACCCTTTACCTAACTGATGTACATTTGCACTGTTCTACCCTTTACCTAACTCATGTACATTTGCATTGTTCTACCCTTTACCTAACTGATGTACATTTGCACTGTTCTTCCCTTTACCTAACTGATGTACATTTGCATTGTTCTACCCTTTACCTAACTGGATGTACATTTGCATTGTTCTATGAAGGAAAGAAAAAGTTTACGTATAGTTGCATTTTTTTCATGTAAAAAGGACATGACTGAAATTTTTTTATATCTTTATAAATATAAACATTTACTTTCTAGAAAGATTAGTTGTTATTAATGTTTTCATCAGTAAAAACAGATTATTTGGATGAAACATTAATTTTTTTTTGGCTGGCACCGGCACAAATATAGGTCACATGGCGACTCTCCAGTTTTGATAGTGGAGTAAGACCCAAGGTGCCCCTCCGTGCATTATTTTCATCACACGCGGGGACCTGGGTAGAACCACTGACCTTCCGGTAGCCAGCTGGATGGCTTCCTCACATGAAATATTCAACGTCCCGAGTGAGGTTTGAACCAAAATCGATGACGGGCAAGTGATTTGAAATCAATGACTTTAACCTCTCGGTCTCGAACTCCCTCCCCCACCCAGTCCCGACCCCATCCTGTCCAAACTAGTGATAAAACTCTCAGAACAAGAATAAATGTTCATGCACACCAAGTAAAAACTCTCCCAAACAAAAAATATTCCACCACTTAGATGTCTGTAGTATATTGTAAATTAAGATCCAAGTTTCTCAAATTGTTCCCATTCTTTGAAATGAAATTAGGTAGTTCTTCTGCTATATAAGCGAAATAAAATCATTTTATAAACAGCAGTTACGCCTATTTGAAACAAAGAATGTTACCCTTCAACTGAAATCGCGTCAAAGTAACGTCACGTCACATTTGTATACACAGAAGTGATGATAGGTGAAACTAGCTTGTATTTTTTATAATTAAATGCAGTTGGAAAGGTATGTGAAATCATTTCATTTATCTAATTGATAGACTTTTACCTTGTACAAAGTCTTTTTATAGATGTATAAAAATATTACCGATGTAAATCTTATCGTTGACACAATTCCTGTATGAAATTTTACAGCTGTAAAAGACCTGTATTTTTGTTCAAAATTACAGTCATGATTATTTCAAATTTACAACTGTAGATTTCATTATCAGCATTGATTTTACAGCTGTAGATTTTAATTTACAGCTGTCAAACGACTGTAAAACAGTTCGAATTATGCAAATGAGATACAGCTGTAAACAAGAGCTGTCTCCATAGGATGACACATGCCCCCGATGGCACTTTGAATGAATAGTTATGGCCGATGTTAGAGTTTAGGACCTTTGACCTACGGAGCTGGGTCTTGCGCGCGACACGTCGTCTTACTGTGTCACACATTCATGCATAGTTATTTTAAAATCCATGCATGAATGACAAAGATATGGACCGGACATGCCCATCAATGCACTATCATGAAAAATGACCTTTAACGTCTAAGTGTGACCTTGACCTTTGAGCTACGGACCTGGGTCTTGCGTGTGACACGTCGTCTTACTGTGGTACACATTCATGCCAAGTTATTTGAAAATCCATCCATCAATGACAAAGATACGGACCGGACACGCCCATCAATGCACTATCCTTTAACGTCTAAGTGTGACCTTGACCTTTGAGCTACGAACCTGGGTCTTGCGCACGACATGTCGTCTTACTGTGGTACACATTCATGCCAAGTTATTTGAAAATCCATCCATCGATGACAAAGATATGGGCCGGACACGCCCATCAATGCACTATCCTTTAACGTCTAAGTGTGACCTTGACCTTTGAGCTACGGACCTGGGTCTTGCGCGCGACACGTCGTCTTACTGTGGTACTCATTCATGCCAAGTTATTTGAAAATCCATCCATCGATGACAAAGATATGGACCGGACACGAAAATTGCGGACAGACCGACAGACTGACAGACCGACAGACGGTTCAAAAACTATATGCCTCCCTTCGGGGGCATAAAAACTTACAGCTGTAAAAATGGAAAAAGTTACAGCTGTAAAAATGAAATAGTTACAGCTGTAAAAATGCCTCAAAGTTAAGCTGTAGAAATATTACAGGTGTTGAAAAAGAACACATATTTTTTTAAGGGACGAAAGCAGAGGTACAAAAGTTTTAGGTTGAATTGTAATTTTCTAGAAAAGGTAGCAAGTAGTACTAAAATGGCAAAAAAAAATGATCTTGTAAGTAAAAATAAAACAGTAATGAAATATGTTTACAGTATAGCATTTGCAAAATTCAAGAGTAGGATAGTCAAAGTAGATACTGTGCATCAGATCTTGTTTTCTTTCTTTGTCATGAAAACATAAGACAAATATGTAATTATTTCACTTTAACTTATCAGCTTCAAATATAATGTGAGTAGTTAATACATGTACATATATATGTCCATTTATAACTACATTTATATCAAATAATAATACAGTTGCACTTACTCTATAATAGTTAAAATTCCAATATTTTAGAAAATGTGGTTTCTTTGTGAACTTCAGTTATACCCCGCCAAATTTAATTAAAGATGACTGACAGTACTCATGTTTTCCTCCAAAAAAGTTACAGCTGTAATTTTGAGACATGAACATTTTACAGCTGTAACGTTCAACTGTAATTTTTACAGCTGTATTTTGTGAGAACTGCATGTTTTACACCTGTAAATTTCAATTGAATTTCTGGTCATTTTCCACTTACAGGTCTTTTACAGCTGTAATTTAAAAAAAACAGTTCATTTACAGACGTTTTACAGCTGTAAAACAAACAGTTCCTTTTTTCGCACAGGATTGGCTATCATGTTACTTTTCTGCATAGAATACAAGATTCATTAGCTTATCAGAAAAAATGATAATCCGATTATTTACCAAGCTATTCACATGCACACACACATGCCTATATAATGTTTTAAAGAAATGCACTTACCTTCTTTCAACTTGTTGTATTCATCTTCTTTGTTTCCTGTCGTTGATTCCTCAATTTGCTTTATTTTTTCATCCGCTTTTGCAGATAACTTCTTCAGTTCAGCTTCGGCCTTGACTTCCAACTTGTTAGCCCCTTTATCTGTAGACTCTTCTATCTGTTTCACTCCAGTTTCGGCTTCGACTTTCAACTTGCTAACCCCTTTATCAGTAGACTCTTCTATCTGTTTCACTCCAGTTTCGGCTTCGACTTTCAAGTTGCTAACCCCTTTATCAGTAGATTCTTCTATCTGTTTCACTCCAACTTCGGCTTTGACTTCCAACTTGTTTACCTCTTTATCTGCACACTCGTGTATCTGTTTCTTAGCAACATCAGCTTCTGATTGTACTTTTGTAAGCGATTCCTTTGTTTGCTTTTCTATTTTATCAATTGCAGATTTTAAAGCATTATCTAGTTGAGCAATTGATACATCTCCTTGATTAGCAATGGTCTTAACAGACTCGTTTGTGGTATTGATCAGTTCTAACTTTTTCTTTTCAGCTTCTTTTCTGTGTTCATCTATTTCAGTCCGGATTTTATCTTGAACTGCCTTGGCAACATCATCCAGCACGTTCCGGATATCGTCTTTACCAATGATCAAAGTATCGTTTTGAAGCTGGAATATCATACAGGACCCTAAGAAATTGTTGACATATAACAAGATATTTCTAATAAGCAATTAGAATATGGTTTATTTATTCAATATCCCTAGTGTTCCATAATACTTCAGATAAATACAACACTTCATCTTTGAAAGTACAAACAAGTACTTATATCAACTGATACTTTTGTTTGTATGAACAGTTCAGTGTTTAGGTTGAAACAAGAGCTCGTCGAACACGAAATGCCCCTATTGATGCGTTCAGTAATTGCACAAGATACAGAAATTATATGCTCACTGTATATATAAAACAAAAGTTCTACCATTCTGGTTTAACCTGACCTTGACCTTGACCTTTAACCTAACAAGAGATTACAGAGTGATCCTGGCGCCATCCACTGAGCCATTTTTGAATGTTTCAAATTTCAAGACGTGCTCAAGGTCAAAATCAATGTCAAATTTCATTTCGGTACAAAACAATGTGTATGTGGTCCAAATTTGAAAGCTGTGGCTTGAGAAATGTGAAAGCAGGTTACTAGATCAATTTTAAGGTCAAAGTTCATTTCGGTAGACAGAACTATGCATGTACTTCAAATTTGAAGGCTGTAGCTTGAGAAATGTGAAAGTAGGTCACTAGGTCAAAATCAATGTCAAATTTTATTTTGGAACAAAAAACTACACAAGTGGTCCAAATTTGAAGGCTGTAGCTACAGAAATGTGAAAGTAGGTCACTAGGTCAAGATCAAGGTCAATTCATGTCAAGGTTCATCTTGCCACTCAAAACTCTACATGTGGTCCAAATTTGAAGGCTGTAGCTTCAGAAATGTGAAAGTAGGTCACTAGGTCAAAATCAATGTCAAATTTTATTTTGGAACAAAAAACTATACAAGTGGTCCAAATTTGAAGGCTGTAGCTACAGAAATGTGAAAGTAGGTCACTAGGTCAAGATCAAGGTCAATTCATGTCAAGGTTCATCTTGCCACTCAAAACTCTACATGTGGTCCAAATTTGAAGCCTGTAGCTTCAGAAATGTGAAAGTAGGTCACTAGGTCAAAATCAAAGACAAATTATATTTCGGAACACAAAACTATGCAAGTGGTCCAAATTTGAAGCCTGTACCTTCAGAAATGTGAAAGTAGGTCATTAGGTCAATCTCAAGATCAAAGTTCATTTCAGTACACAAAACTATGCTTGTGGTTCAGATTTGAAGACAGTAGCTTGAGAAATGTGAAAGTAGGTCACTAGGTCAAAATCAATGTCAAATTTTATTTCGGAGCAAAAAACTATGCATGTGGTCCAAATTTGAAGGCTGTAGCTACAGAAATGTGAAAGTAGGTCACTAGGTCAAGATCTAGGTCAACTCATGTCAAGGTTCATCTTGCCACTCAAAACTATACATGTGGTCCAAATTTGAAGGCTGTAGCTTCCGAAATGTGAAAGTAGGTCACTAGGTCAAAATCAAGGTCAAATTTTATTTCGGAACACAAAACTATGCAAGTGGTCCAAATTTGAAGCCTGTACCTTCAGAAATGTGAAAGTAGGTCACTAAGTCAATCTCAAGATCAAAGTTCATTTCAGTTCACAAAACTATGCTTGTGGTACAAATTTGAAGGCTGTAGCTTGAGAAAGGTGAAAGTAGGTCACTAGGTCAAAATCAATGTCACATTTTATTTCAGAACAAAAAACTATGCATGTGGTCCAAATTTGAAGGCTGTAGCTACAGAAATGTGAAAGTAGGTCACTAGGTCAAGATCAAGATCAACTCATGTCAAGGTTCATCTTGACACTCAAAACTATACATGTGGTCCAGATTTGAATGATGTAAGTTATGGACATGAAGGTTCTACGTTTTTCCCTATATAAGTCTACATGAACCATATGATCCCTGGGGCGGGGCCATATTTGACCCTAGAGGGATAATTTGAACAAACTTGGTAGAGAAGCACGTAATGATGCTACATTACAAAATATCAAAGCCATAGCCTTTGTGGTTTGGACAAGAAGATTTTCAAAGTTTTTCCCTATATAAGTCTGGATAAACCATGTGACCCCCTAGGATAGAGCCATATTTGACCCTAGGGGAATAATTTGAACAATCTTAGCAGAGGACCACTAGATGATGTCATATACAAAGTATCGAAGCCCTAGCCCCTGTAGTTTGGACAAGAGGTTTTTCAAAGTTTTTTCCTATATAAGTCTATATAAACCATGTGACCCCCGGGGTGGGGCCATATTTGACCCTTGAGAAATAATCTGAACAATCTTGGTAGAGGACCACTAGATTTTGCTACATACCAAATATCAAAGCCCTAGGCCCTACGGTTTTGGACAAGAAGATCAAAAACCGTTTTAACTGTTCCTTGTATGTGACCTTGACCTTTGACCTAATGACCTCAAAATCAATAGGGGTAATCTGCTAGTCATGGCCAAACTATCAATTTTCCTGACACTAGGCCCAAGCATTCTAGAGTTATTGCCTAGAAACCATTTTACTGTTCCTGGTCACTGTGACCTTGACCTTTAACATACTGACCTCAAAATCAATAGGGGTCATCTGCTGGTCATTACCAACCTCCCTTTTTGTGATCCTAGGCCGAAGCGTTCTTGAGTTATCATCCGGAAACTATTTTACTGTTCAGGGTCACTGTGACCTTGACTTTTAACATACTGAACTCAAAATCAATAGGGGTCGCCTGCTGGTTATTACCAACCTACCTATCAACTTTCATGATCCTAGGCCCAAGTGTTCTTGAGTTATCATCCGGAAACCATTTTACTATTCTGGGTCACTGTGACCTTGACCTTTGACATACAGACCTCAAAATCAATAGGGTTCATCTGCTGGAGATGACCAACCTCCCTATCAACTTTTATGATCCTAGGTCCAAGTGTTCTTGAGTTATCATCCGGAAACCGTTTTACTATTCAGGGTCACTGTGACCTTGACCTTTGACATACAGACCTCAAAATCAATGGGGGTCATCTGCTGGTGATGACCAACCTCCCTATCAACTTTCATGATCCTAGGCCCAAGCGTTCTCGAGTTATCATCCGGAAACGGATTGGTCTACATTCCGACCGACCGACCGACATCTGCAAAACAATATACCCCTCCTTCTTCGAAGGGGGGCATAATAAAGCGCAACCGATTTCATAAGCATATTAAGTGTACACATTATACTTAGTTCCAAATGAAAGTGTGAAGAAAGTGTGCACTTTTTAAGTTTAAATATCTCAAAAATTCCCCGACGTTTTTGTTTCCGTTTTTATACACTAACTAAAACGCACACCAATTTGTTTATAAACTGATTTAAATTTTGGTACCAAACATTATAAGTTTTCATGAAAATAACCGAGAAAAACATAACAAAACTAAGTGCACACTTTCTGTTGGAACTGAGTGTATATCTAAACGCTTGAAATTTTGTTTAGCGAATGTTATACATGTGTATTAACATTTGAATATGAATGTGCATCTACAAACAGTCAGGGGTGTAACTGTTTTAAGTTATGTAACCTATTTCAGTTACTTTTTCAAGCATTTTATAATTGATTAGCTATAAAATATAGTTAACTCAGGTAAGTTATTCAAAAAGTCTTTTTCCTGTTTTCACAAAGTGACCTTTGAAGTGAAATTAATAGCAAATTGAGGCTTATCAAATTCTCATTTAGTCTGAGCATGACCTGATAAGCATAATGGGATAATAATGAGATATTAAGAGTTTTATAGCTTTAAAGCTTCTGCGTAAAATTTTATCAGCCTTGTTTAAAAAAATTACTGCATAGCTGGAAAGATAATATGTCACAATCAAAATGAGGAATTGGCACAGGAGGGCTTTTTAATATTTTATAATAACTGAAACAAGTTATGAAAGTTTAACCAATAACTCAAATGGGTTATAAACTGCGATAACTTGAAATAGTTACACCTCTGACTGACAAACACAGCGAGTTTCTGTATTTTGTCATGTTAGATTCATCGTGTTAGGATTTTACAGATATCAGGACAATATCTAAAATAAAATATTTCTGATTAATGAAATAAGCGCATTCGATATCTTTTAGATGATATTCTTATATTAAATATACAAGAAACTTTAAGTAAACGACGACATATTATTTGTCGCCATTTAGTCACAGAGAAAGGATTTCTAATGGTTCAGATGTATCGTTCTATACTATAGACGTTTCAGAATTGAAATTAAATTTTATAATTGCGTCACACTTACTTACTTCACACACTGAAAAGATGCAAAAATAACTTGGCTACACACACATAACTTATTTCGAGGAAAGTGTTACTATTAAAACATGCTGAAGTGCTAACGTTCCGTCGACGTACTAGTATTTGCGCCAAACCTACGTAATGTCGTTATGACAAATAATAGAAACACTATACAAAAGAATTGTTTCATACAACCGTTTTATTTGAACGTATTATGATTCCGCCTTTTCCATTTGGGTGGGCGAATAGGTCATTGGACGGTGTGGAGTGCGGAAAAAAATCAGTTTACGTACAATACCTAGAGTATTGTGCAACAGACGTGAAATAATTTTTATCATTTGCCGTTGGAAAGAACCTACACCGCTTTCAAGTTTGTTGTCTATTTAGAATTTCTCCATGTAATTATTTCAAATAGATTATATTATTCCCTTTTTTCGTATTGACGGAGGGGAAACACCGACATACCTTTTCTGTTAATTATACAACAGTATACTAGCTTTTGTTCTGGCAGACTTTTAATGATAAGCTTCATGTAGAGCAAATTAAAGTAGAATTTGAGAAATATCATTTCAAAAAAAAAGAATATCAAAATTCAGTTGTGACATATTTTATAAATACATTTCCCATATTCACTGTCAATCAACCATTTGTGTATGTCCTTAAACAGCGAAGTATTGAACATTTCCACGTCTGGTGTCATTCTGCTTTGTTGCATTCTATGTTTCAAGAGAATTTTTAACAGGATTTGTTAGTGTATGTTATACATGACATTTCCATAATATTTCGTTGAAACGAATAAATATCTTTTGAGGAATAGTCTGAACATATGACCGATTGATGATAAACAACTATTAAATCAGCTTGTTCCTCATGTCAATTCGGGTAGACATATTGCTTTATGTTTTGTTTTTAAAAATCTGTAAATAAGAATAAGAATATGGAAACGTACTTTTTACAGAAAATCTAAAATAACACAGACCTGTAATAATTTTGTTTTAGCATTCTGCGCAGCTTTATCAGCAGACAAATTGGCAGGATCTGACAGCAGATTCTGTAAGTCACTAAAATACTGTTGTAGATCTGTATCTTCCATCTCTAATTTTGGGGAATGTCGAACTGCTCTGCCTACCTCTCTAGCCTGTAAAAATATCACAAAAGGACTGTTTCAGTATCTGAATCATAGTACTTTAAACAAACCTAACAAATGTCAAGTTTCAGTTTGCAAATACGAGTGGAAAGAATTTATTTTTATCTATTGCTATTACTCGTCGTTTCATTAAGTCTGCATAATGTTGAACTGCTGACATAAAGCAAATCTTAAAGAGTAATTGGTCGCTTTTTTGTACTGTAAAATTGTTCCATAAGCTATTTATTATGATGTTGCTGAAATGGCAAGAAAAGTAAGATATTATACCTAGAAAAACATAACAATTTCATTACTTGGGTATTGTACAGAAGCATATTTCATATATTTCCTTTTTAAGTTTGAATTTTCAGTTGATGTTTAGATAATGTCTACATGTATATAAAACTAACATGGGATTATCAACGCATTAAGTCTGTTGCAAGTAATATAATATCTGCTATTTAACGTATTTTAGCTTCAGAGGGGTGAGGACTTGCACTTTCCATTACAATTCACGAACGGACTCTGTCAAACCGATTCTGCTATTGTTTTTCTTGGTTGCATTCCGTTATCTTACAGAGTTTATAAACTATCAAGAAAGCAGTCTTCAGTGTCGACTGGTAATTGTAAATTGTTATACTTTCTGGTGTATATTCAATATCTTTGTAATAGAGTTCGACTTATGTTACTGCGACTTTTTGTGGCGTGTAATTTGGTGATCAATAAATGCATGGAACAATTATTGACTAGGATAGAAAACTATGTTTGGACCTCAAGATTGACTTAACCTTGTGCGTGCCAAGCTCGTGAATCTAGCCCATAGCATCTCATCTTGCTATGAGTAGTAGCTGTGCCAAATTATATGAAAAAAAAATGTCTTCATTGATTGCCCTGTTATAGCCCGAGCTTGTATAGGATGACTGACGGACGGACGATGTACACATAAACAGGGACAAAACTTATCCTACAATAACTCCTAATTTTACTAAAATATGCATTTTTGTAAACATATTGTCCTTACACATCACTATTCCTTTACACGGAAGTTGCTGACGGACTACTTTTTAAATGAACTTTGAACTGGGTCAATATTTCAGAATATCTGAATTTATCACTCAAATATTTCATCATGCGGAGCACCTCGGCATAGACAAATACCCAATAAGCCAGTTCAGAAAGAGGCATATCAAATATTCTCTTCATATCTATTTCCGTAGTTATAATGACTTACCTTTTCAAAGATGCTGGATTTCTTGGAAAGGTCGTCTTTAATTTTCGACTGAAATGCTTTATAGTTGATAATTACACTGATAATTCCATTAAAATCCGTTTCTAATGCACATGTCACATCCTTGTATCCGTCTGGTGGCATAAAACATTTAGCAATCTGCCAAGCATTGCCACACCACTGGCTGGCATCAGTGTTTTTATAGGACGGACCGTAGTATCGGTGAGCATTCTGAATGTCATTTTTGAAATTATGACATATCTTGTTAGGGCAGCCAGCTGGGAGATATTGCGTTGCAGAATTTCTATGGAATTTGCATTTCCCACGTCCAACATTGCAAATTCTATTCGTAGGACAAACAATGACATTTTCTGTACAACAACTAGAACATGTGGTACCAGCAACAAGTCCATTGTTGTTGCAAATGTCGCTCAAACATTTCTGCTGGAACTGTTCTATTTCATCATATACAAAAGGCTCAATGCCTTGTTTGGTATATAGAACACCTAATCCAGCCTTAATCCAATTCTTGAATTTTGATCCTGATAGTTTTGAACTATACAATGGAGTAGCCATAGTTTTTTACACAACTGATGAACCAATGTAATCAAATATGTTCATTCCATGATATCAGTTTTACATACCTAAAAAGCTAAGAAATCTTTCTTCGGAAAAGTCTATCTTTTGTGACTATCCTGCCTTGTTTGAAATTGCGGCCTGTAGAAACGACGGTTAGGAATTCTTATAGAAATTTCCCTGAACCAATGACGATTTTTGCCATTATTATCAGCTGTCTGCAAAAGTAAAACAAACATATACTGTTAGAAAACTATGTGTGGTAAAAATAGCAAGTTATCATTGACGTTGTTCTGGCATGTAATAAGACATTCTAGGATAATCAGTGTTACTATTAAGTGATGTGTTTATTTGAATACATAATTTGCTAGCGAAATAAATGAAAAGAAAAAACAACAACAAAAACAAGAAAAAACAAAACAAATAGTCGTCAGAAAGGTGGTAGGTATGACTACTATGACACAATATAGAATACTGAAATACAGAACTTAGTGGTCTCTTTCGCTTTTGTCGGAGGTAAAGAAATGGGGGACCACCAATAATAGCTTGTCTTACACATCATTTCTTGAAATCCTTTTGCCAACTGAATAGATCAACCCTTACAGAAGCAAGCCTCTGTGGCGTACATGCTGCATATTTGCTGTGTATATGCCGCGAACACAGTAGTACGCCAGAGGAGTACATTTTACATACACCGCATGCCGCGTACATGCCGCGTACTATTTCGACGAGTACACAGCATGTACGCAGGAGGTCACTAGTACACTTCAGGTACGCAGCACAGACTCTGAAAATTTAAGGAGTACACTGCATGTACGCAGGAGGGACTTGTACAAGAAAATAGTACACTGCATGTACACCTCAGATACTTTGAAATTTGTGCAGTACACTTCATATACGCGGGAAAGACTTGTACAATTTCTTTTGGCATTTATTTTTAAGGTTTTTTTTTTATAAAGTCTGAAGTAAACATATACGCGGGAGGGACTTGTTCATTTTCTTTTGGTGTTTATACTTTGAATTTTTTTAGGTAAAAGTCTGAAGTACACTTCATGCAGGAAGGATTTGTACATTTTTTTTTTTTTTTTTTTTTGGAAGCAAGAACTTGATTTCCGAGTAACTTTTATCTTAATAACATAGAATAGTTCAGATTACCGGTATTCTGAACAATGAAAATTTGCCAAACTATTTGCAATGTTCATTTGTGAAGCTTACATCTTAGTGATTTCTGAGCTGCACCTTGCATGCAGTGTAAAAATATATTCTTTTTCATTTTGAATTAATCCTGGAGCTTTCTAACTTGGATAATTGAAAAGCCTTATTTGAACTTCGTTGCATTACATTTTGTAATACATGAAATAATTATCAAGATAATGCCTCAACAGCGCCCGAATGAGAAGAATTAATAGCTCTCTCTGTTATTTGAATACTCTTAAGCAAAACACCATTCTATCATATTTTATAAACTTTATAATAAAGGCTTTAATGCTCATTATGTTAACTCATTAAGGCCTCACCAAATTAAAAAGTTGTTCATCGGATTTGCCGCTCGTATATTTTCAGAACATTTTTGGCTAATTGCGCTCGCCCCACATTTGAAACAATCAATCACCAAAATTTTTTGGTGCGCTACTTTTTACAGAAGTAAAAGTGTATAAATGCTTATATAATTCCAGTCATAGATTGTTCTCAGATGGATTTTAATCAAAATAAATACATACTACGCACACATCGTCTATAATAAATCATAACACTTGTATTTAGTTGCATTAAAGTTGTTTCCCCTTGATGCAGTTACGCCATTTTCTTCAAATGTTTACCAAATTACAAGCTACAAAAGTTGATATATTTCATTGAAAAGTGGATGAAGAAAAGCATACTAATTTATTTGATAACATCAATCTACATTATTTTGGTAAGGGTAAATACTTAAGTTATTAATGCATGTCACTTATCTTTTTTCTGTTTTTTTTTCTGTCCAAATGATCAGCATTTGCATACGAAAGTTGGTGGGGTAAGGAATTTACATTATCACAGCAGTTTCGCCACAAGAGTACACAGCATGTATGCAGCAGGAGTACACAGCATGTACGCCGCAGGACTCGGGCCAGAAGTACACATCATGTACGCCGCAGGAGTACACAGCATGTACACCGCAGGACTCGGGCCAGGAGTACACAGCATGTACGCCGCAGGAGTACTCAGCATGTACACCGCAGGAGTACACAGCATGTATGCCGCAGGGGTAGTACACCGCAGGCTCATTTGCATGTGAAAAGTGTATGTGCCGCGTACATGCTGCGTACTATTTCCCGCATACTAAATTCCTCCAGCGTACATCCTGTGTACTATGTAGTCCACAGCATGTACGCAGCAAGTAGTACGCGGCAGAGCTCATTTGCATGTCAAAAGTGTACTACAAACGTACTATCCGTGTATGTGTATATCCTGCGTACTATTTAAAGCCCTTGATTTCAGTACACATCATGTACGCATCATATACGCTGTACGTACACAGCAAGAGTACGCAGCAGGCCTTTTTCTTCTGTAAGGGAAATCACCATCTAGACACACGTCTCCATTGTACATGTGTTTCAACATTGTTTTATCAGCAATAATGTATAATAATTTCAAGTAAAACTCTAGAAATCTAGAAATGCTGTAATGTAAAGGGTGTGTAAAATGTTTGTTTCTATGTTCACCTTAGGCTTCATTTTCAAATTGGTAGGCAAGTGTCGCTGTTATCTTAACATGTAGACAAGAACGCATATCAGTTTAAGAAAACTGAATAAAAATATTATAATTTCCGGACAAACTGGATTTTTGTCTGTAAAAATTATGTATTTTGAAATAACTCAGTTTCGAAAAGGCAAATATTTTCACTGCCCTAAACCACTTAATTCTACAGTTTACATGTACTGATCACTTAAATAAATTCATGATTCTGGCTAAAGTAGCTTATAGGTATGTGTATCAGAAAATAAAAACGTTCAATCAATATTAGTTACGAAAATTAAAAGCTGGCCTGTAAAATATTCAACAGCTTGATTTTATCCGAGATGGCATTATCCAAACTTGGCACACTTAATAAGAAATCTAGCTACGGCACACATGCCAAATTGCATTTGATGAAATTCTTATATACCAAACAGGTTTTGAAGTAACTATGCTGGACGTACAACAATATTCATTCGACACTATTCAGTTTACTATGGTAACAAAACGAATAGGAATGAATTTACTACACATCATTTAATTCCTCAGACCCTTCACCATTTTTAACCTTTTTTTCTGCCATTTGGAAACGTAAGAAATTACGTTTAATCACTTGTTGATTTACGTTAAAATGAATCGTCATATCCTTAACTTGTTAGTTAGAAGCAGTTCGAGTTCACGTTATTTAAGCTGCAAATACTTTGTAAAAGGAATTTGGCTTCAATTTTTACCATACATAGTAAAAATAATACGAAAACAATACTTATTTAATATTCCAATATCTGATACAAATTGCTTTCTGTTTTGATTTTGATGTTGATCTTAATGCTTGTCCTGCTAATACCTTTCTAAAATCCAGTAGTAGTTAGGTCAATAATACTTCACAAATATAATAAAAAAAGGTCATGCACGATGCACGGCCTATCCCCTCTCTTTGTGGAATTTAGAGTACGGTGTGCAATGCACTTAAATATAAAAATAAAGTAGTGTATCATGACAAGCAGACTGCGTGTGTATGCTTCTCTTTCAAGCTCAAAGAGTAACCCGCTTGTAATTAATTTCTTGAAGTATTTCTATAAACTAGCTATACATTTCAATCACAAAACGAGAGACGTTTATCATTTTGAAATCATTGTCATTAGCTTGAATCAAAAGCAATAACGAGTGTAAATGGTCGGTTAGAAGAGTTTTCAACTTTCATGCCGGTAGAGTTTGTTTCGGTTTGCCATCGTTTATTTTCCCCCCTCGACAGCGGAGGGATATACAGTTTTGGTGTTGTTTGTCCGTCCGTAGGAATATGCTGCCCATTAAGTTTCATTTGAATTGCCCAACTTACACGAGATTCATGGCCCTTAGTAGTTTCCACTGTTAATTATATAGGGTACTATAAATATGGCAACTTCTGCTTCTATACTTGTGACACATTTGACCTAGAAGTATGAAATTTAAAATAAATTTAAATTACTATAATGTAGTAATGCACACACAACTTCGTAAGGATTTCTGCAGTAACTTAAGTTATTGCCCATTAATTGTTCAAATATTTACATATTTATACATGTACACTAACAAACTAACCAATCGGAAGAATTACATTAGATATTTCATTTTTTTCATGAACATGCGGAGTTGTGTACACACATCACCCCCCCACCACACATACACACACGCACTCACACACACACACACACGTCCCACGCTGGTCACACCCTCTCCTGCATCCTACGATTTTTATTTCCCAATTTTTCTTTCTTTTAAACCTTAAACATTACATGAATATTATAAGCATGCAAAGTTGTACCATATCCCTATCTCACTCCTCCACCCAGTCACCCCCGTCAACCCTCCAGCTCCCCCGGTCACACAATCATTCGACCCTGCATCCACCCTCTCCAACAAAAGTCATTAACTTTCTCTTTTTTTCAAACCTTTCATGGATATTCTAAAATGTAAAGTTGTAACACTTCCCTCATCCTGCCACCACCCACATTCCAGATTTCATACTTGATTATCCTTGAAGCTGTTCATTTGGTAGGTATAATCCATTTGAATAAAGTTATTTTTACACTACTAAAATATGTTTATGACCATATTCTAATCCCCAACCCTAGTATATCAGTAACGAGAGGCAGGCATTAAAAGAGATATGCAAGGACAAAGATGTCATAGTGTTGCCGGCAGATAACGGGAAGGCCACAGAGGTCACGGACACCTCGAAGTATGAAAGTAAGGTCCAAGAAATGCTCGTAGATAAGCGCCCCACAGCAGGATACAAACAACAGAAACACTCACTAGACTGAAAACTGAAAATAAGATTACTAAATCACAATATCGTTACTTATATCCCACTTCCGAATTAATGCCTAGACTATACTGTACGCCTAAAGTTCATAAACTAGGCAGTCCGTTACGTCCTATCGTAGACTACATTGGATCCATCTTGATCCATCGGTTACAATACTTCCCGAGCACTGGTGGACATACTGGGCCCTGGGCCTTATTGTAAGTCTCACTGAACATCATGTGAAGAACTCAAAGCCTCTGGCGGACACGTTTCCAACAGTAATAGTTGAGAATGATGAAACTTTTGCTTCGCACGACGTTGTCTCGTAAGGCAAAAAGCAGAAATAGAGAGCGCTGTTCTGACTGGAAAAGGAGAATCTGGTCAAACTGAAGGGCAGCTTCTGCTTGAAACCAGTTTTGGGGTAAAATACCCCCGGGATAATGTTGTGTTTACAAACATTGATCGGAAGAGTCAAACACAGCAAAATATTTAAGGGTTGTTTCACTAATAGCATTTATAACTATTGAGAAATGCAAAGGAAGAGCAAGGGCAGGAATAGTACAGTGGTTAGAGCACAAAAACTGTACACCTACGACACTCTTATTGCGGGTTTGAATCCATGTGGTGACAGTATTATTCTCATTTTGATGCGTAATGTTTTGCACAAGTTATTCATTTTATTTGTTTTTTTCCTGTATGTGTTATCTACACTGAAATATTTTAGTGCAAACATTGTCGTCCAGATGTCAACTTCAAATCAACCATACTCAAAAGATGCTCTACAAATTATGTGGAATGTTTTACAGGATTTGAAAAAAAATCTATTGTTTATGCTGATTGATTGCTCGCGCTTATTGAATCTACATGAACAGTAATGACTTTTTACAGATATTACATGTAACTGTAATACTTTAATACTAAACGACTCATGAAATACTCCTTGTTATTGCAACTGATTACAGTAGAAAGATGAGACAATGAATAAATAGAACAAATCAAATAGATAAAAAATAACAAATAAATAAAGAAAAATTATGAAAACAAAATAATTGAAAGAATCATTTCGTCCTCTGGGTTCGAACCTATACCAGTCAATAACAGAAACTATTACAAAAAGACAGTCGTACGCGTTACCACTACACCACCATGCCATTCAGAATACAAAGATAAAAACATGTACTTGTTACTTTATATACCATTATTTTTTATAATAAACCTATCTACCCTATTATCAGTTATACCAAAATTTCCCGCGTTTCATGTTATCCTGGGAGAATTATAGGGTAATTTATAATTGTTATTTTACACACTATCTTTAAACGGTAGAAGGAAGATATTTCAACCGTTGCAGTTTACATTTAAAGATGGAATTTTGCATACTTGAACATAATTTTCATTAATGTCTGTCTTTGTTATTGGCTGTTTTCTTTTTTATAGATTTGTATTTTCATAATTATTATCTATATTCTCTTCAAACTGGCTTGATGCAAGCGGAAATAATTATCATCTACCGTATGTGCCTTTATTTTGTTTCTTATACTAGAATATAGTATTACCTAAAGTTTGATGATCATATCTGTATAACAATATCCAATAGATAAAACTATGTCAGTGGGAGCCGACCATTTGAGAAATGATAAGGCACTGTAAAAACGTACTAACTTGGAATTAGAAGACGTGATGGAACTCCACGACATGTTTTATGTTCAGAGATACCATTTATCGTCAGAAGTTTGGCACAGCCATGGGTAGCCTGGTGTCCCCCATAGTTGCAGTTTTGGAACAACAATTCATAGCATTACCTCTTAATTGTAGGCCTACACACTGGAAGAGATATGTGGACGATATCCTGGAAAAGATCAAGGTGGGATAAGTTATTAATCTAACATCACATATAAATCAATTTGACGAAACAGACAGTATTAAATTTTTACATGAGAAAGAGAAGGACAGATCCATCCGATTCTTGTACACTCTCATAGTTAGAAAGGAGGACTGTAGTGTAAAGTTACTAGTCTATCGGAAGAGCACATACAGACCAGTATCTTGACTTTAGGTCCCAACATCCATTATTCCACAGATTAGGTGTAGTAAGGACTTCTTGACAGGGGTTACTCACTTGTGACAGAAGAAGATGAATTAATTAAAAAAAACATGGAAGGCAAGCTCTCCAGAAATGTAGAATTCCGGAATGGACTATAGAAAAAGTAAAAGGTCAAATAAAGAAGAAAGAGAAAAATAAGGACAAGAAAGTAAAGAATAAGAAGGACAACTCAGAAAGAACCAAAAGATTACTGGTAATACTATACATACATTGGGTGTCTGAAACCATACCAAACGCTTAGGTCAATGTTTGTCCATCCCAAGACAAAATTAGATTGGAGAATAAATGTGAAGTTGTATACCAGATTCCTTGCAAACATTGTGAAAAAGTATATATTGGCGAGACAAGGCGTTAATTTCATACCAGACTCAGTGAATATATAAAACACAAAAGCAAAGGAAAAAAATAATTATACACGCGCAGAAAAGAAAACATCACAAAGTAAATTTCAACAAAAGAGCAATAATAGACCATTCATTGCAACACGACCACATAATATATTGGGAGGGAGGCAACGGTAGTGGAAAATGAAGCAGATCAACGTATCAGACAAGTTAAGGAGGCGATTCATATTCGGAGAGCGGGCACGATCATGAACAGGGATGAGAGGGAGTACAGGTTGTCCCATGTCTACGATCCTTTGTTTCTTCGTTTCCACGAAACCGGAAACTGAAAGACAAGACCGAAGATAGCCGATGGTCGTAGTATGATACATCTGAGGAAGGCAACATACCGTTTTTGAAACTGTTATGGTAATAAACATATTTTAGTAGTTTAAAAAGAACTTTATTCCAAATTCTTACTGGATTTCTTGAATGTGCTCTCTTTAGGACATCTGTTCCTTTAAGTTCATATGTAATAAAATTATTTGCTTCTTCGTAACATTCTTAACGTTCTGTCAGATACATTTCTGTACCACTCCTCACCACGAACTCAATCAGCGGGGATACCAATTGATCTTATTTGCTTGTTTATTTCTATTCTAAAAATTCTCTGTCATATAATTGTCACTAGCAGTCTCAACCAGTAAGAAATATGGAAAAAGACCAGAATTTCAACTCAGATATGTCAGGAAATTTTTGTTTTTTATTCCTCGCTTAGAAGATGCGACCAAATACTGGATAAAATCTGCTGACCTATTTATAAACAGATGTATATATTGATTTAAAGCATACAAGGTTTCTACTGAAAATCACGTTGGTAAAAGAGAAAGAATATTAACTTCTTTACATATGCATTCTATAATGTTAAAGATATTTGTGTTCAATATTACACTCCTTTTAAATGTGTAACAGAACAAAACATGTACGCCATTGACCTTATTTATCAGCTAAACAATCAGAATGATACATGTAACAATGTCTAAGATACTGGTTTATTCTTTGCACTTTAAGACTTTGCTACCTAAGACTTGAACATTTATACGTTTTAACTTGAAACAGAACGTCCAATGCATTTCAGAAAGTGTCGTAAGTAGTAAAATGCTTGATCCTGCTTTCATTTAGAAAAACACATTTTTACGTTTGTATTCTTCTGTTCACGTCTCCCTAAAGTATATTCTTGTACTTATGACATTCGAAGCTGAGTTCTGCTCAACACAGGACTAGAGGGCATCGACGGTATCATGCATTACCACTTCAGTCTATAAACGGGCGCAGCCAGACCGAGCTTGCAACATTTTGAATTTTGTCGTGCTAAACGACCTGTGTACTTTTTTATTCTATTTTTGGTTGAAATAGCTCAAAGGAACTGTGCTCATACATCTTTTTATCATTGTAACTTTGTCCTGTCATTACAGTCTGTGATCGTGGAGGCGCAATATGCTTAATCCACAGTAAAAGTAAATTGAAAACCTGTAAATGCAAGCAGTGGATTTTGGTCCTTCCTTGAGATGATAAAAACAATGCACAAAAATGTGTTTTAGGAATGTAAAACCAAGTTTCATTCGTAGTGGTGCATACATGGATAGCTACAATAGTAGCAACGCAATTTTGTATTTACTGCATCAACTTTACCGAATTTCGATATAGGAAATGTGGGGGTTGCAACGGCAACTAAGATAGGATAAGAACGTTGACGTGTGTTTATACTTTCTCATTTTATTTTGTAGCGTTTTGATATCAACCAAGGTTTAATCAAATTCTACATTTTAAAAAAGAATATTCGAACGGGAAAAACTGTCTTAAAATAGTTTTAGTCAAAATTTCATTCCTTGTGTCATGAACTCTGCAGATCGTGTCACGACGATACAATGTTTCACAAGTGGTTGCATACCAAGCTGGTTGCATATGGGGACAGACACTGATTTGCCAAATGGGAGTCGAAATGGGGAAGGTAGAAACGGTGTGATATCTTGCAGATACATTGGGCAACGATTCCACAAGCTGCAGACAACGGTAAAGAACTGACCAAATGTGCATGTTTTGGACTCCCGTGTCCAGATCTATGCTGCTGCAAATGTGATAACTAATTGATCATAATATAAAGTATTATGCCCTCAAGAGGAAACAAATACAGTAGATCTGTACTGTTTTACCTATGACACAAAACAGGTCTTTTTATTATCAAAATTGGTGTGTCTAAAAAGACGTCATATTGGATTTTTAAACCAGTCTTTTGTGTATCAAAAATACGTTTTGCACACTCAATACATTTTAAGAGATTTTTTTCGCCTCAAAATTGACAATAAGATCTCTGTATAGGTCTGTTCAAGTCAAAAATCAACTTCCTGTGGCGTCCATCTTGAAAAATGGCCGCAATTTCGAATTTTTAAGTGGCTAACGGAAGTTTTTAAAACAGTAGGCTCAGACAAGTACTCATGCCAAATTTCATGCTTGCATCACCAAATGCAGTCTTGTTTCAGTAATCTGTCCAGCTATAGGGAATCGCTTGTACATAACACATAATACCTAGGAAATACTTAGTCGAGTCGATCTCGGTCAATGGAAGAAACCTACGCAATTTTGATGTCAAAGAATGTAAACAGTACATTTAAGAATTCACCGTAAATAAACAACAGTTGACTAGGCGTTTACATCCTATACGTAAATAGCATCATGATAGAATATTCTTTCAAAGTTTATCTGATTCAACCTGAAAAGATGCAATATATTTCTTACACGTCAACACTAGTTTAAAAGAAGAACGGTTATAAATGAACTTGACTGAATGAAACAGTTTAAGAGAAGAAAGTTAAACATATCAGTTAGAAACAAAATGGTCATCCCTTTGCTGATTTTAGATCGTTTATTTAAAAGATAAAAATAATCTTTATTATTGATGGCAATATGTGGATGCTCAAATATAAGACACACCCTAATTAATATTTTTATATAGTTTGATTTTACTATTGATTTTGTTCACGCATATAACCTGATAAAGTAGCAGTTTACTTAAGTCTTTAATTAATATAATCATTGTCATGATAAAGGTAACAAAGTTCCGGAGATAAATGAGTAATACTAAAAACTCTTATTGTCCTCTCCTGACCTTGAACTTGAAGGAATGCCAAAGAGCCATCCTAACTAAGTGGTTAAAATCGCTATTTTCTTACCTATGAGGATTTGAAGCCTCACTTCGAGTATTAGATTGTTGATATAAGGAAATGGCATACTAGTATATTATGGTTATTTGTCCTGATATAAATGATAAGTAAAAAAGATGTGTAACCATTGGTTCTAAACGAAAATGACATCTCCAAAATCAATTGACTGAATTCTGGGCTTGATCGACCTTAACTGGAAAACAAATATTACGAAATAACAGCTCTTTTCAAACTCTACCTTAAAAAGATTGATAATAAAGATAAATACCAGTCATATTCTAATAATGCAGTAGCCACCCTTCTTTAACGACAACCTGCCGGCAATTATTTATTTAAAATATATCTCCCGGCTGAGCATCTGCAGTCTGAGTTTACAAACTGAATTGATTCCTCACATTAACAATTTGATACTCCAAGTGTAGAAGTAAATGCTATATTAATAGCTTTAAAATACTGCATATATCAATACGTTGGCACGCGTGTGAAATAAAGAAACTAATTGCAAACTTTGCACTTAAGTTGACCGTGTTTCGCACTGTGTTGCAATTTCTAAACAATTTTTTCCGTGCTGATTTATTATTTTTATTATTTTTATTTAGTATAAGTTATGGTACTTCCTCAAGCCCAAATAAAGACAAAAAATAGAATTCATTATCCCATTGATTTTGTAAAGGCAACACCAAACTATTGGTAAACAATAATAAAACACAAAAAACTGTCAATATTATTTTTCTATCGTGCCTCAATAAAACGGATTTAATGAAACAGAACTCTAACTTTAACATTGAAAAAATAAGATCTAATCCTGCGGGTCTGTTTTGAATTTTGCTCAATTCCTTAAAAATATTCTTGGGGAAGAAGCAAACCCTACCTACATTCTTCCACCACAATATGTCATCTAAAGACTGATGGCAAGATAGAGGAATTTTACTTGGTATTTGTAAAGATGTCTCACTCTACCCCTTCTGTTTCAGAGGTAAATTCACTTTAAACAGCAATAAATCATTTATCAAATGAAAATTTTCCACTTTTGTACAATACAATAATAAGAAAACATGCAGAAATAAAAACGTAAGCAAAAATGTAAAATAAGGAATAGATAATTTGGTCCCATGGGGGGCTTAAATCTACGACAACCCCGCCCCACTCCCCCCTCCCCCCTGGAGGAGGTACCAGTTTGGAATTCCATGTAAATGCTAACAATTCAGCAATGGAGGCAGTACGATAGTTCGGAGTTTCATTTTAATACAAACACTCCAACGCTAGAGGCAGTACGAATGTTTGGAGTTTGATTGTAATGTCAGCAATCCAACAATGAAGTTTCATTCTCATGCATACAGACCAATAACAGAGGTTTTGCGATAGTTTGAAGTTTCACTTTTATACCAACACTCAAACAATAGAGACAGTACGACAGCTTGAATTTTCATTCTAGTAGGAATAATCCAACAAAGCGGTAGTACAATAGTTTGAAATTTCATTCTAAGTCAAACACTCAAGCAATTTAGGCATTACGATAGTTTGAAGTTTCATTGCAATGCAAACACTCCAACACTAGAAGCAGTACCATAATACGGAGTTTCATTCTTATGCAAACACTCTAATAAAAGAGGCAGCAATATGGTTTGAAGCTTTATTTCAAAGTTAACAGTCCAAAATTAGAGGGAGTACGATAGATTTGAGATTAATTTTGATACCAACAGTCCTACAATAGAAGCATTTCAACAGTTTGGAGTTTAATATTTAATGCCAACAGTCCAGCAATAGAAGCATTACGATACTCTGGAGTTTAATTTTAATGTCAGTATTACTACAACAGAGGCATTTAGATAGTTAGGAGCTACATTTTAGTGTTTACACGGAGCTTCATTTTAGTGTTTACACTCCAGCAGTACAGGCAGTACTATACTTTGGCGTTTCATTTTAAGGACGCCCGCTACAGTTTCGTATTTTTTCTCAATAATTCATTTTGATGAAATGTTTCTTTTTATTTAAAGAACATGTTATGATGTATTGAAAAATGAAATAAAAATACTAGGTAACCAGCTTTGTTTCAATCTAGTTTGCCCTTAGATATGGTGCTATTTTTAACATTTTTCAATATTTCTATAATCCTAAAATATATTTCAGTAAAATACAATAATCAGCACAAATTTGATATCTAAGCATTTTTATAACGGAAAACAATATATCCTATATGAAACATGCTCAGAGAAATCAAATGAAAATGATTTTGTAAAGAAAGGAATACTTGTTCCGCAGACCCTAGGGCTATTTTTGCATATTTTTCTCAATTTTAAATTAGTACTTCTGCTATTTTCTCGAGTTTCACATAATAGAATTTAATCAAACTCTTCACATACCTTTGGTTATGTCTGCCTAATCTAAACAAAAAGAAAATTGATAGGTCACCATGTTAGATTTCGCTTAAATCAAATTACAACGAGGTGGGATGTGAAGGGCATTTATACAACGCAGGTTGGTACGAAATACGCTTTCAGTATTTGAGCAAATGACCTAGAGCTATATTAAATTATCAAACGGCAGGTTTCTTAATAAGCGGTGTTTCTGAAACATTTTGATGTCATAGAACGATGAAAGTTTCCTTCTTTCTCCGAACAAAACCTATAACTTACGAATACGGATGTACGGTATGGGTATGGTACGGGATTAGAGTGTCTCAATGCAGAGCGCTGGTATAAATTACAGACTCCAGTATATGTCGGATTGAAGCAATTTGAACTAAATGTACTTTAAATGTATATATTTTGTAACCATGGTGATACTTACCCTAACATTCAGTCAGTATATTATACATATTTTACATTAAATGCATGCGAACATGCAATATTTTGCGAATTTTTTGCCGTACGCGACATGAGATAATCACTTCCGGGCATGCGCAGAAAACCGCTGCAACTCTGTAGTGAGCTACATCGATTAGAAACACAACCAAATTGGCACGGTGTTGGGGTAAATATCGAACCGTCCGAAAATAAACTGTAGCGAGTGCCTTTAATGCAAACACTCAAACGCTAGAGGCAGTACTATACTTTGAGTTTCATATTAATGCCGACAGGCATACACTAGAGGCAGTACTGAAGTTTAAAACATACATACAACCCTATGGTAAAGGCAGTGCGATAGTTTGAGGTTTCATGTTAAAGTCAATAGTCCAAATGTAGAAGCAGATTGTTCAACACTGTCCAAAGTACGATAGTTTGGAATTTTATTTTAATGCCAACAGTCCAGCAATTATTATAGAGAGAGTACGATAAATTGAAAGCCCAACAAGAGAAGCATTGCCATAGTTTGAAGTTTCATTCAAATGTCAACATTCAGATAAAAATGGCAGTAGGATAGTTTAAGTGTTATTTGAATGCCGTTTGTCCAACAATGTAGGCAGTACAATATTTTAGCTTCTTTTGAATGCCAACACTCCAATAATAGAGACAGTACGGTAGTTTCTGTTTCATTTTAAAGCCAACAGTCACGCAATAGAGGTAGTAGAAGTTATGAGTTTCATTTTATTGCAAACACACCAGCAGTGAAAGCAATACTATACAATACCAACAGACATACATGAGACAGTACGATAGTTTGAAGCTTTATATTACTGCATACAACCCTTCAACAGAGGCAGTGCGATAGTTTAGTTTTATTTTAAAGCCAACAGTCCAAGAATAGAGGCAGTACAATTGTTTGGAGTTTCATTTAAATGCCAACAATCCAACAATAGAAGCAATACGATCGATTGAACTATTATTCTAATCTATAGATCCCAACTATAGAGACAGTACGATAGTTTACTCCAACAATGTAGGAATCGCGACAGTTTTCTGTAAACACTAATTGTCCAACTTAAGAGGCAGTGCGATAGTGGGAATCTCATTTTATTGTCCAAACACTAGAGGCAGAACGATAATTTGGAGTTTCATTCTAATGCAAAGATTCCAATAAAAGAGGCATTACGATAGTTTGATGTTTTACTTCAATGCCAACAGGTCATTAATAGAGACAGTACGACAGTTTGAAACACTCCAACACTAACACTACAAGTTGTACAATGGTTTGAAGTTTCATTCTAGAGCCAACATTCAAACAACAGAAGCAAAGACTCCAACGGTAGAGGCAGCACGGTAGTTTAAAGTTTCATGTCAATGCAAAAGTTTAACACTAGAGGCAGTACCATAATTCTGAGTTTCATTCCAATGCAAACTCCATCAATAAAGGCAGTATGATAGTTTAAGTTACAGCCCGACAATAAAGGCACTACAATAATTTCATTTCAGTGCAAACACTCCAAAATTAGAGGCAGTGTTTTCGTTTCGATTTTCATTCTAAATTAAACACTGCAGCAAAAGAGGCAGTACAATAGTTTGTGGTTACTTTTATTGCTATTGCTCCAATAATTGAGGCAGTACAATAGTTTGAAATGTTATTCTTATGTACACGCTCCAACAACAGTGGCAACGCAATAGATTATAATGACAGAATAATAGTTTGAAGTTTCGTTCTAATGCCAAAGTTCCAAGAATAGAGGTAGTTCGATAGTTTGAAGCTGAATTCTAATACCAACAGTCCAACAATACAGGCAGAACGATGGCATGAAGTTTCATTCTAATGTCAACAATCTAACCATAAAGGCAGTACGATAGTTTGAAGTTTAACTCTAATACGATAGAGGCAGAACGATGGTTTGAAGTTTTATCTTAATGCAAACAGTCCAACAATAGAGAGAGTACGATAGTTTTGAGTTTCGTCCTAATGCAAACACTTGCACAATAAAGGCTGCATGATAGTTTGAATATTCATATTAATGCACAAAGCTCAATAATAGAGGCATTGCGATAGTTTGAAGTTTCATTTTAATGTCAACAGTCCAACAATAGACCGTAGCAGCACAATACAAAAAATGTAGTTTGAAGCTTCATTTTAACGCAAACTGTCCCACGCTAGACGCAGTATGACAGTTTGGAGTAGAAGTGTAGCGATAGCTTAAAGTTTTATTTTAATGCAAACAGTCAAACACAGGACACACTACGAAGTTTAGAATTTCATTTTAATGCCAACAGTAGAGACGATACGATAGTTTGCAGTTTCATTTTAATATTCCATAGAACTATAAATTTTGTGTTAAAATAGGGGCTACCGGTGTTCAAATAGAAAATATGCATATTGAATGATTCAAAAGTCACCACTTTGCATATTACACGTGAATGGATACAGTTACAAACATAAATGAACGTAGTCAAAATAACGGGTTCAGTAATAATTTCTTTATTTAGGATAAAATTTTTCAAACCCATGAATAAGTGTGATAATTATTACTAGAAAACATATATTTGATGATTATTAAAACATGTTGCTGCAAAAGTAACTAAACAAAAACACTATGAGCCTGTAAGGTATTTGTGGGATAAGGGTGGTATGGGGATGTTCTACATGAATATGATTTAGTATCTTTCTTTGATGGAGTTGAAACATTGTTATGGCTTAAGCGTAGAAGGGAGGGCATGCAAATTTGCTGAGTTTCGATGAGTACCAAATCGTAAACTACAGGTTTTTCTCAATTCAAAAAGGATCAACTCTTTTCGCTTTTACCATAAATATTTGTCTTACAATAGTAACAGATAAAATGACAAAAAATATTTCAAAATGAAACAAAACGTGTCTGTAATAATACCGTTCCATTACCGAAGCAAAGTATCACGACGACGAATTTAATTTTGGCAACTGAAGTCGTACCGGTATTATCTCATAAAAATGATACCAAAGTTTTGTGTTGTTGATTATGATAACGATGAATGATTTTCAAAGAGAATGTACTTACAAATATTTTATTCTGTCATATTATATGTTCTTCCACAATCCATAGTTAATGAAATGTCAAGGCACTTATCGCATGTAATCCACAAATATATTGTAAGTATAATATACTCACTGCGGGGCGGTTAGCTTATTTATATGTCAATATTTATCTTATCATATCACGTGACGACGCACATGACTGACATATTATCATATATATGCAGCTACTTACAATAGGACTTGTCAGCTGCTTGAAAATGAAATAAAAACAGCATAAGACAAAATTACAACTTGTAAATCAAATGAAACTTTGGGAAAATGCCGGATTAAAACAATTATAATTATCATATATATGTAGGACACAGTTTCGCATTAATTGATGTTCGTACAACAGTTTTTTCTATGTTTGTATTTCTACAATCAAGACGAGTATTTCTTTACGCCATATGATATAAAGCGCCCCTCTTATTTATATAACAAAAAATTACAACACGTTCTATAGGTTAGAATAACAAAAGGTATCACATATATACGACATGTGTATGTGAACTTAGAACCACAGCATGCCCTCAGGGCGAGCACTTTAACGCCTGTAAGAAGTCCCAGTCCCATTTACTTCATTTTATTGTAAAACTAAGCGTGCTCTACCAAAGAAGTATAAAATAGATTTCTTTCTATAACTCTTTGGCTCTACATAGCGAGCGTGTTTACGCCAGTGAGAAATCCTATGTCTTTTATTGTAACGTAGAACCAAAAAGGATGAAATTCTGACCTACTGCGCAAGCGTAAGGGACAACATATGGTCCGAGTAGTTCGTCACTTAAACGCAGACCGGTAAGAGTTCACATGCAGGTCCATACGCCCATCATTAAAGATGCCAGCACAATCAATAACCGATCCACCCGACCACTGGTCATGTTCTGCTATACAACAGCTATGATCAGAGTTCATGAGCAAAAAGTAGCTGTACAGTTAGCGAAAATATGTACAAATGAGAACATGGATTATATATATTTACTTATGAAATAATCAATTAGATATATTAACATATATTTGTGACCTCTGTTTTATTTGTTTAGAGTTTTTATCGTTTTTATCTATCGTAACTTATAGTATGTTATATAGTCGAGCGCCTTTTGACAATAAGTTGTCCAATGTAATCTATTGCAATGTAGAGCCATTGTATGCTCTATGAGTTAGGGTAGGGGCCTCCGTTACCGAGTGGTTAAGGTATCTGATTTCAAATCACTTGACCCTCATCGATGTGGGTTCGATCCTAAATCGGGGAATTGAATTTTTCATGTGATGGGGCTATCCAGCTGGCTAACTGAAGGCCGGTGGTTCTACCAAGGTGCCCGCCTAAGATGAAAGTAATACACGGAGGGGCACCTCGGGTCTTCCTCCACCATCAAAGCTGGAAAGTCGCCATATGATCTATAATTGTATCGGTGTTATATCCAACAAAAAATAATAATGGGTGTCTTTAAGTAAACAAAAAAATCTTGTATTTGCTCTGCTGAAACGATGAATTAAAGCATATAAGCGAGCGCGGTTACCACAACAAGAACCCTGCATGTGTTCTATTGTATCTTATAGGGACATAGTACGCTGTGTAGGCGTTCGCCTTTACGACAACAAGAACCGTGTATGTGTTCTACTGTACAGTAGGGCCATATCACGCTGTGTAGGCGATCACCTTTACGACAACAAGAATCCTGTGTGTATTCTACTATGAGGCAGAGTCATATTATGCTGTGTAGGCGATCACCTCTATGACAACAAGATGTGCTCTTTCATGTCGAAGAGCCATAGCACAATGTGTATGCGATCGCCTTTAAGACAATAAGAATCTCGTATGTGCTCTACTGTATGGTAGGGACATAGTACGCTGTCTAGCTATGCGTTCACCTTTACGACATAAAGAATCCTGTATGTGTTCTAATGTACAGTAGGGCCATAGCGCCTTGTTTGGGTGATCACCTTTACGATAACAAGAATCCTGTATGTGCTCTACTGTAAGTTATAACCATAGCACGCTGTGTAGGCGATCGTCTGTACGAGAACAAGAATCCTGTATGCGCTCTATTGTATGGTAGGGCCATAGCACGCTGTATGGGCGATCACCTTTACAACAACAAGATCTTGTATGTGCTCTATTGTATGGTAGGACCATAGCACGCAGTATGGGGATCACCTTTACAACAACAAGAATCTTGTATGTGCTCTATTGTATGGTAGGGCCATAGTACGCTGTATGGGTGATCACCTTTACAACAACAAGAATCTTGCATGTGCTCTTTTGTATGGTAGGGCCATAGCCCGCTGTATGGGCGATCACCTTTACAACAAAAAGAATCTTGTATGTGCTGTATTGTATGGTAGGACCATAGCACGCTGTATGGGTGATCACCTTTACCTCAACAAGAATCTTGTATGTGCTCTACTGTAACGTAGTACCATATCATGCTATATGGGCGATCACCTTTACCTCAACAAGAATCTGGTATGTGCTCTACTGTAACGTAGTACCATATCATGCTCTATGGGCGATCACCTTTACCACAACAAGAATCTTGTATGTGCTCTACTGTAACGTGGTACCATATCATGCTCTACTGGCGATCACCTTTACGACAACAAGAATCTTGTATGTTCTCTACTGTAACGTAGTACCATATCATGATCTATGGGCGATCACCTTTACGAAAACAAGAATCTTGTATGTGCTCTACTGTAACGTAGTACCATAAATGTTCTATTGGCGATCACCTTTACGACAACAAGAATCTTGTATGTTCTCTACTGTAACGTAGTACCATATCATGCTCTATTGGCGATCACCTTTACGACAAAAAGAATCTTGTATGTTCTCTACTGTAACGTAGTACCATATCATGATCTATGGGCGATCACCTTTACGACAACAAGAATCTTGTATGTGCTCTACTGTAACGTAGTACCATACAATGTTCTATTGGCGATCACCTTTACGACAACAAGAATCTTGTATGTTCTCTACTGTAACGTAGTACCATACAATGTTCTATTGGCGATCACCTTTACGACAACAAGAATCTTGTATGTGCTCTTCTGTAAGTTATAACCACAGCAGGCGACATGTGTAGGCGAACATCTGTATGACCACAAGAATCTTGTATGTGCTCTTCTGTAAGTTATAAGTTATAACCATAGCACGTTGTGTAGGCGAACATCTGTTAAACAACAAGAACCTTGTATGTGCTCTACTGTAACGTAGTACCATATCATGATCTATGGGCGATCATCTTTACGACAACAAGAATCTTGTATGTGCTCTACTGTAACGTAGTACCATATCATGCTCTATTGGCGATCACCTTTACGACAAAAGAATCTTGTATGTTCTCTACTGTAACGTAGTACCATATCATGATCTATGGGCGATCACCTTTACGACAACAAGAATCTTGTATGTGCTCTATTGTATGGTAGGGCCATAGCACGCTGTATGGGTGATCACCTTTACCACAACAAGAATCTTGTATGTGCTCTACTGTAACGTAGTACCATATCATGCTCTATTGGTGATCACCTTTACGACAACAAGAATCTTGTATGTTCTCTACTGTAACGTAGTACCATATCATGATCTATGGGCGATCACCTTTACAACAACAAGAATCTTGTATGTGCTCTACTGTAACGTAGTACCATACAATGTTCTACTGGCGATCACCTTTACGACAACAAGAATCCTGTATGTTCTCTTTTGTAACGTAGTACCATATCATGCTCTATTGGCGATCACATTTACAATAAAAAAGAATCTTGTATGTGCTCTACTGTAACGTAGTACCATATCATGATCTATGGGCGATCATCTTTACGACAACAAGAATCTTGTATGTGCTCTACTGTAACGTAGTACCATACAATGTTCTATTGGCGATCACCTTTACGACAACAAGAATCTTGTATGTTCTCTACTGTAACGTAGTACCATACAATGTTCTATTGGCGATCACCTTTACGACAACAAGAATCTTGTATGTGCTCTTCTGTAAGTTATAACCACAGCAGGCGACATGTGTAGGCGAACATCTGTATGACCACAAGAATCTTGTATGTGCTCTTCTGTAAGTTATAACCATAGCACGTTGTGTAGGCGAACATCTGTACAACAACAAGAATCTTGTATGTGCTCTCCTGTAACGTAGTATCATATCATGATCTATGGGCGATCATCTTTACGACAATAAGAATCTTGTATGTGCTCTACTGTAACGTAGTACCATATCATGCTCTATTGGCGGTCACCTTTACGACAAAAGAATCTTGTATGTTCTCTACTGTAACGTAGTACCATATCATGATCTATGGGCGATCACCTTTACGACAACAATAATCTTGTATGTGCTCTACTGTAACGTAGTAACATACCATGCTCTATTGGCGGTCACCTTTACGACAACAAGAATCTTGTATGTGCTCTTCTGTAACGTAGTACCATATCATGCTCTATTGGCGATCACCTTTACGACAACAAGAATCTTGTATGTGCTCTACTGTAACGTATTACCATATCATGATCTATGGGCGATCACCTTTACGACAACAAGAATCTTGTATGTGCTCTTCTGTAACGTAGTACCATATCATGCTCTATTGGCGATCACCTTAACGACAACAAGAAACTTGTATGTGCTCTACTGTAACGTAGTACCATATCATGCTCTATTGGCGATCACCTTTACGACAACAAGAATGTTGTATGTGCTCTACTGTAAGGTAGTACCATATCATGATCTATGGGCGATCACCTTTACGACAACAAGAATATTGTATGTGCTCTACTGTGACGTAGTACCATATCATGCTCTATTGGCGATCACCTTTACGACAACAAGAATCTTGTATGTGCTCTACTGTAAGGTAGTACCATATCATGATCTATTGGCGATCACCTTTACGACAACAAGAATCTTGTATGTGCTCTACTGTGACGTAGTACCATATCATGCTCTATTGGCGATCACCTTTACGACAACAAGAATCTTGTATGTGTTCTTCTGTAACGTAGTACCATATCATGCTCTATTGGCGATCACCTTTACGAAAACAAGAATATTGTATGTGTTCTTCTGTAACGTAGTACCATATCATGCTCTATTGGCGATCACCTTTACGACAACAAGAATCTTGTATGTGCTCTTCTGTAACGTAGTACTATGTCATGCTCCATGGGCGATCACCTTTACGACAATAAGAATCCTGTATGTGCTCTACTTAAGTTTAAACAGTATTTTGTCTTAAATAAGCATAACAAGATATAATATTTCTACAAATGAAATAAGTATTACGAAAAAAGTTACAATGAAACATATCGTGTACTTCTCTTATGAAGCTCTGCTCAACGTAGTACCAAAGCATACGCTGTTGAAGATCACTTTTACGACAATATGAATCCTTTATGTGCTCTACTGCATCATAATATTTTAAAATACATTTGTATGTGCTCTACTTTAACGTAGTAACATAGCATGCTCTATGGGTTAAAGAGAGCATGCAGTCAATAAAAACCATAAAAAGTTCAATCGAGAAATAAAAAAGTTTTACCTGGAAAAGTACTAAATCTTCAGTATTAACACAACCGCTTCTGTGTGGATTAGCGCCTTTACGACGATAAGGAATCATGTATGCACTCTATTGCAACGTGAATCCACAAGTTGTGTGGATTAGCGCCTTTACGACGATAAGGAATCATGTATGCACTCTATTGCAACGTGAATCCACAAGTTGTGTGGAGGCATTCTGATGTATTATATTTTGTAGAAATAAAAACTGAAGATATCTTTCCCACAATAAAAGAAAGGTGATTTGCACATTCAGCGTACCCAGCCCTATTACCCTTGACTATATATTTTTGGAAGCCTAAATAGTCATTTTAGACTTGCTGTGCAGACTTAACTTTTCATGAATAGTATTTACAATTATTATTGTGGGACCAGGCGATAGTCGGATCAATGTTTTCAACTTGTTCAGAATGCTTTTATAATTTTTAATACAAATTTAAGACATGTCATTGTATCAATACTATTGTTTCAAACCATATCAAAGATAGGTGAGATTGCACCAGTTATTGTATACTTGCTAAACGTTTCCTAAGATGGTATGTCGCCGGAACCCCTAAAAACACTGCGCCTAAAATATGAAAATTCCCGATTCCGCCCATGATATATATCAAGCCAATTAAAGACAAGTGATTACGAATACAGATTGTGGAATATCCATGTAATACAGATTGTGGAATATCCATGTAATACAGATTGTGGAATATCCGGGTAATACAGATTGTGGAATATCCATGTAATACAGATTGTGGAATATCCGGGTAATACAGATTGTGGAATATCCATGTAATACAGATTGTGGAATATCCATGTAATACAGATTGTGGAATATCCGGGTAATACAGATTGTGGAATATCCATGTAATACAGATTGTAGAATATCCGGGTAATACAGATTGTGGAATATCCGGGTAATACAGATTGTGGAATATCCATATAATACAGACTGTGGAATATCCGGGTAATACAGACTGTGGAATATCGGGGTAATACAGATTGTGGAATATCCGTGTAATACAGGTTGTGGAATATCCGGGTAATACAGATTGTGGAATATCCGGGTAATACAGATTGTGGAATATCCATATAATACAGACTGTGGAATATCCGGGTAATACAGATTGTGGAATATCGGGGTAATACAGATTGTGGAATATCCGTGTAATACAGATTGTGGAATATCCGGGTAATACAGATTGTGGAATATCCATGTAATACAGATTGTGGAATATCCATGTAATACAGATTGCTGAAAGAAGACGTCTTTCAATTTCAACTGCTAAAGAAACTATTCAAGGAGTAAATTCATGCCGGTATATAAAATATTTGGAGATTTTGTATTTACGTAAGTTAGTAGCCTAAACTGATAACTATTTTTCGGCGACGCCGTCTAAATTCGTTTTCGTTACCTATGCCACGTGACTTCAGTTTGCAAATCAAACTACTTGATAACGCATTATAGATAATTTATCAAAATGGAAGATTTATGCAACACTCTGCCTGATTGGACGAGAGTGTCAATTTCTTTCACTCTGTTGATTGTGCTACGCTGAGTGAAATGTAGACAAAGCGTTTATCCTAAACGACGCTGTTCACAGTTTTAAAGCTAACTTTGGCTCAGTATATTTAGCAAGAATATTGATATATCTCAAAATGATAAGTAAGTTTAATAAATATGATAAAAACCTGTTCAAATACCAACATATATCAAATTAAAGAAAGAGCTGAATACGGTCTGCGTATCACATGAATAAGGGTGTGATAAGAGTCTTTTATGTAGAGAAGTGCTTTTTAAAAGATTTTCCTTGCTAAAAGTAGATATGCCTTTCTTCGCATTAACCACTAAAATGTAATGGATTTTTATCAAACTCGATGTGTAACAATATCGTAAGGTCTCCTGCTATTTTGTTACAAATGGGGATAGGGACCAATTTAGCTAAAAATATAAACACGTTTAATGAGCTCTTCTCATAAAACCGCTTCATGAATCTTCATCAAACTACTGCTGTAATTATTCGTCTAAGCATAAACGAAACAAAATTGCAACCCTACGAAACCTTTGCGAAAAATTAAAAGAGAACCATTTAAATTGTTAAAGTTCGGTGTTTAGTTTTGCAATTTGAAAAATGTTAGATGAAAGATGAATGTTAGATGAAAAATTCATAAACTTCTTTCCTTATTACAATTCGCCGACCATCATTTTTAAAGATATTTCTTGTTATCTAGTATCCCTATATGTGTCGGGTTAAAATCGGTGATAAGTTCAAAATTAGATGCGATCACGTGGTATCAATAACCTTGCTAATTAATTGGAGTGGTAGATATAATGCTTGGTGAATCAATACACGGTCACACTGTGCGTAATGCCGCACGAGTGGTAACCGAAAATGCTGGAAAAGATCCTTGCTCAGCATGGGACAGACATTATTAAGATGGTTTGAAAATCACATTATTTGAAGAAAATTTCATGTATACGTTTAATTTTATTTATTTTTTTCTTTTGATTCTTTATAAACTATGAGACAGTGCACGGGAAAGACATCAATATGTAGCAGTGTGTATATAATATATGTAATTAGTCTATGATATCGATTGTCCGATTAGCTCCGTTGGTAGAGCATCTGACTTGCAAGCAGAAGGTCGCAGGTTCGAATCCTGTATCGGGCTGCACATTTTCCGCTCCTATTGCGATGGTGGCATAAGTGTTGTAACTAGCCTTGGAATCCTAAAGCTAGGTTTAAGCAATGGCTGGGCAACTCAAAAGAATCTTGGTTTGTCTTTGAAAAAGGAGGGAGGAATGTAGCAGTGTGTATATAATATAGCAGCATGTATATAATATATATAATTAGTCTATGATATCGATTGTCTCATTACCTCAGTCGATAGAGCATCTGACTTGCAAGCAGAAGGTCGCAGGTTCGAGAACTGTATCGGGTTGCACATAATTTCACTCCTATTGCAAATTGAATGATATCACTGTTAATGAAAAATTGTGTCTACATTATTTGGATATACCCTATACAAAGATAAATATGCTTTCTAATTCTACACAAGTGACGTGTACTAAAAGGTTACCGAAGAAAGCGGACCAATATGCTTCAATTTTGCAATGATAATGAGCGAGTATCGAAAATCTAACTGAAAATCACAGAGTTTAAGGTATTAGGCCCCTAATAGTAATGTTTAAAAAATGGCATTTGCTTGGTATATTCTTACAGCTGACCGTGCTTCGCACTTATATGCAAATTTTTAAAAACTTTTACCGTGCCGTTTTTTATAAATTTTGTGTAATTTATGGTATTTCCTAAAGCTCAAATAGAGACAAATTTCAAAGTGGTGGCCTTTATCCAAAACGTTTTCAGAGAATTTATTATTCCATTATTTTTTATGAAAGAAACCTCAAACTATTGGTAAACAATCATAAAACTTAAAATAAAAACTGTCAATATCATTTTTTCTAGGGTGCCTCGAGTAAACGGATTTAATCAGACAGAATTCCAACTCCAATATTGAAAAATTATGGCCGAATCCTGCGGGTCTGTTTTGAATTTTGCTCACTTCATTCAAAAATAACCTTGGGGCAGAAGTAAAACCTACCTATATTTCTTCCACAATATGTAATCTAAAGAATGAAGGCAAAATAGAAAACTTTTACCGCATGTAACTCAGTATTTTTAAAGATGTCTAACTCTACCCCTTCTGCTTTAAAGGTAAATTCACTTTTAACAGCAAGAAATCGCATATCAAATGATTTTTTTTTCCATTTTTGTACAATAAATCAATAACAAGTCTTGAAAGAAGTAAAAACGTACTAGAAAAAAAGGAAAACAAGGAAAAAAAAATTGGTCCCAGTAGGGCTTGAACCTACGCCCCCTGAACATTGCTGTCAAAGTAGGTTTATTGTAGGAATTGAATACTCTTGAAAAAGGAGGTACTCTATTATGGGCCTAATACCTTAAAATCAAATGTGGGGAATGTTGCAGTAAAATATACATAAGTTAAAGCGAATAAAGGGAAATATCCCTCCAGTGTTTCCTTACATTATTTGCAATGTTGCTAAACTGAATAAACGCATAAAAGAATACTGTGTAGTATTTAAAGAAGGTTTTACTTGCATTTATGAAATGTCGCTTTAAAATCTAAATGTGAAAAGTTTTGAACTTACGTACGGGTAAAGATACATGGCCTTCTAACATAAATGAAATAAATGGAAAATTACTGAATCGTTTTAGAGCGACGAGTTGCAGTATTATCAAACTAAACTGTCAACAATGAGGATTATCAAATGCAAAGAAGTGTATCTTCGTTTTTGCAGGTTTTGGCACGACAGCAACGTAAATATATAACAAATAAAATACAGTCATTTGATTTTATTCCTATTCTGTGTTATATTTTAAAAGATGAAACAACAGAAATCATGGTAATTGTGTACACGTTTATGATAAAAATTGTTTTACCATTTTCTACACATAATATAATATAAATTTGAAGGTAAACTCAATTTCATTGGTACATCTTCTGTCAATAAAATGAATTTACCGTTTTATGACTACAAAAGTAAACGAGATTAAATAATCAAAATGTTACAGACTCGTATTTAGCTCACCTCGTGTGTCATCCGTCGTGTTCAAGGTCGATGCACAACACAACGCATGTCACAACATGTAACACAACGCATGTCACAACATGCATCACAACGCATGTCACAACATGCAACACAACGCATGTCACAACATGCAACACAACGCATGACGCGCGATATTTATGTTGTGATGTAGCATCTTATTTTTGCCCGTTGTATCATATGTCGAGGATCTTGTCGTTTAGTCGCCCCCTGAGCTGTGTGTCGACAGTCTACTGTTCTAGGCTGTCGCACGACATGCGATACAATACAAAATAATATAAAGATGCGCGAAACAACGCACGATGTAAGGCCCTGTGCTCATACACGATTATTGGCGGGAGACAATACGACAAGAAATCGCGACATTAATGTTGAATTACACTTCGTGTAGCATTGTCCTGGCTCAAATTGTGTGTCATGTCATAATGTTGTGTTTTCTGTCGCATGTCGGGCATTGATCTAAAGTGTTTATAAGACTGCAATGCAACATGAGGCACGACAATGCAAAATGATGCAGGACATAAATGTCGCAATGTCGTGTGGTTCTGTCGCCTACCATTTCATATTGTCATACGTCATAGCGCATGTCGTACGACGACTTAGAGAAAACACGGTCAGAAAGTTAATCATTATGATATCGTTATGCCGTGCTCCATTGACGTCTCTCAATATTATTATGTTCTGTCGAAGTAGCAGGAGTGTCAGGGAAAAAACGCGTAGCATGTATGGCGCCAAGAATATGTGGACGTGATTTTTAATACTAGACTAGGTGATATAATTTATGAAAGTGTGAATATAGCCAGTCTATATCCTATTTCCAGTATATTAGTATCAGCTCTCTGAGAAAATCTCTAAAATTGACTGGAATTTGTCACTTTTACAAATTATGAGGCTACATTTTTATTATCAGTTGTACTAGCTAGTCTAGTTACTATTGTCGGATTATTTTTCATATTAAAATGTTGCATAAACTCTGATATACGGAGTAATTCGGCATTGCATTCTTTGATCAAATTTGGAAACTCCAATGATATACTAACTTGAAAAGTATATATAGATTGGTCATAAATTAAGGTCAGTATGTCCGACGTGAGAAAAAAAGGGTTGAAGTAAACAAGATCACAACTGATTAATGATAACCTTAATACTACGGCTGCATCAATCTCTGATTGTAACTGATAAAAGCGTCTAGTGAACCAAATTTTGAAATTTATCTGTCAATGACTTTATCATGTAGTTGTGACAAGTTAGTGTCATATAGAGACGGTACCTAAAAGTTCAAATGCGTCTTTATTGTTTTGGTTTTTTACAATGTGATAATGATAAGCTAATTACACCAATTTACTTTATTTGTGTTTTTGCTACTCTCCATAAAATAGAAATATGTGATATCTAGAAAATTAACTTTTAAAAATGTTTTAAGAAAAATGAACAAGGTTTTCATTGATTTGGGGATTTCTCAATTTCTTGTTTATATGAAATGTCTCCGGAAGTAAATAAATTCAATAGAAAAACGTATAAGTTAAGTCTATTTTCAGCAGTTTGAAAGAGCCTAAACTGAACTTAAGTTGGCCTAAAAATAAATCTTAAGTCGAAGACTAGCCAAAAGTCTAAAACTCATGTAAAATTCTGAGTGAAAGAGATAGATATTCTTACCGAAACCATACCAACGATTTACCTGAAAGAAGTTATTAAAGATTTTGTAATTTAACAAACCTATACAACATTTCACCATCAATATTTTCCACTCATAAATGCACTCAATTAACATAATGATTGTTGATACAATTGTAAATGAGAGGTCTCAGCAAAAATATTTTTCATTTGTCAAATTTTTCATATGTTTTTACAGCAGTTTACGCTGTCATTTAAACGAGAAGCCATGGTCGTGTTAAGCTGCAGTTACATCAAGAGAATGTCGAAATGCTTCGTATTAATAGCAGGCTCTTCTATATACCCCATACCTTGGCCTCTTCTGAACATCCCATATCGAGTCTTGATATAAACACCTCATAATTCAAACTCATTTAAGAATTCCACACCTAAGCCTCTTCTCAATATCCAATATCTAAACAAATCATAACTAAGACTCTTCTTAACCCTATCCATCCCATACTTCAGCCTTTTCTTAATAACCCATACCTAACCCTCTTCTAAACATCCCATACGTGAGCCTCTTCTGAACATCCAAAACCTAGCCATCTTCTGGACACCCATTCCTTTGCCACCTCTGAACACCGCATACATATCACCCCATACCTTAGTCTCTCCTGATTATCCCCTACTTACACCTTCTCTAAACACCCCATACCTCAGTCTATTTTGACCCCCACCCCATATAAAACCATCTCCTAAACACCCAATACCTGAGCTTCTCCTGAATACCCAATACCTAGGCTAACTCTCTTCTTAACACCTATATATCATCCTTTACAGATAATGCCATACCCCACTATCTTATAAAAACCCAAAATGTCAGACTCTTCTAATTATTCAATATCTTACTCTCTGTGCTGTAATGTAGGCTGATCACTACCAGAACAAATGTAATCATCCGCAGGTCTAGTATTCCAAGTAGTTCAAATATATAAAGTGCCAATTTGTTATCCTTGTCTAGTGCCTTTTCTCAACAGCAACGTGTTTACTTTTACTCTACCGCGTATGACTTAGCATTATGGTGGCTGGTGGCGGCCATTTTTAACCCACGAGAAGTTTTATCGTTCGAGCATTGAATGCCGAGGACAACATACAAATCCGCGTTATTTTCTGTAGAAATCGTACAAAATATCGTGGGGCACGCATTAACCGTGATATTTTATTACAGTTTTGGAAACAGCAAGGACTATGTTGACTCCTACGGCCGGTTTATGTTGCCGGTAGCGTCCATTTTAAACCCCGTGAAAGTTTATCGTCAGTTGATGAAATGCCGCGGGCAACTTCCAAATCGTGATTTTTGTCGAGATTGTATAAAATATCGCGGTCAAGAGAAATTCTCGAGTTTTTCTGCCACACTTCTGTCGTAAAAAGTCGCGAATTGAAAACGAAACTGCGACATTTTTTTCTGTCTAAATAGTAGAAGACGTCACGCAAACATATTCTTAGTTTAGGTAGCTTATTACGGCCATTTTTATCCGCGATATTTTTTTTTTTGGTTCGTACCTTATAAAAAGGTCGGGTTTAAACTTTTAAACCTCGAGTTTTTATACCAAGAAACGTCTCATAAAAAGTCGCGGCTTCTTTAAAAAAAAAGTTGCGAATTTCCTACCCGCGACTTCACCCGGAACTAAAAAGGGTTTTCAAAGATGTATAAGAAGTTACCACAGAAGTGGGCAGTGGCAATAGCAGTGTCAAAGGTAGAAAATGTGAAACTTACAGTAACAGTAGCAGCTGAAGCAGTAGCAAAAGGAGTGTACTCGGCAGTAGCAGCAGCAGTAGTAGCAAACACGTGAAATTGTCCGTAGCAGTAGCAATAGAGGAAGCAAAAAACGTTAAACTGGCAGTAGTAGCAGTAGCAGTAACAAAAAAACTTAAAATCGGCAATAACAACAGTCGCAGCAGTGACAATAGTATCAGTAGCAGAAGCAACAGTAAAGTAGCAGCAACAGCAGTAACAGCCATTGCAGTAGCAGCAGCGGTAGCAGTAATGGTAATAGCAGTAGTAGCAGAAGCAATAGCACACCTTTTATTTAGCTACTGCTCTTATTGCTACTGCCGATTTCACGTATTTGCTACTGCTGCTACATCTACTGCTACTGCTGCTTCTGATACTGCTGGTACTACATAATGTACTACTTCTACATTAATACTATTGCTTCTGCTGCTTTTGACACTGCTGGTATTACTACTGCTACACTGCTAATGCTGCTTCTAATACTGTCGGTATTGCTACTGTTACACTGCTACGGCTACGGCTACTGCAGCTGCTACTCCTGTTACTGCTACTACTACTACTACTACTACTACTACTACTACTACTACTGCTATAACTTTCCTGCTACTGCTTTTCTGCTATTGCTACTGCTGCTACTGATAATACAGCTACTTCTATTGCTGCATATACTCTACTGTTGTTACTGCTACTGCTGCAGCTGCTGCTACTGCTGCTACTGCTACTGCTGCTACTGCTATTGCTAATTCTACTGTTGCTTTTGCTACTATTGTAACTGCTGCTAATCGTTCTACTGCTACTGCTGCAGCTGCTGCTACTGCTGCTACTGCTACTGCTGCTACTGCTATTGCTAATTCTACTGTTGCTTTTGCTACTATTGTAACTGCTGCTAATCGTTCTACTGCTACTGCTGCTGCTGCTACAACTGCTAATTCTACTGCTGCTTCTGCTACTACTGCTACTGCTTACACTCCTATTCTACTGCTGCTTCTTCTTCTATTGCTACTGCTGCTATTGGTACTACTGCAACAGCAGCTACTGCTAATGCTGCTACTGCTACTGTTCCTGTCATTTCTGTAACTGTTGCTACTGCTGCTGCTGCTACTACTGCTGCTGCTATTGCATCTACATCTGCTTCTGCTGCTAGAACCGCTACAGCCAGTTAATGTGAAAAGGACAGGTGTATTCAAATCACTCCGTCTGCAAAAAATGTCGCGGCTATAAGACTCGCTTGTATTTGCCCGCGACATTTTATGAGACCGTTGTCGCGGCTTTTAATTTTTACCCTCGACTTTTTGTAGAATTTCTACACCAATTGCAAAAAATGTCGCGGATTTCATTCTGTTCCCCGACTTTTTATAACAAACAAGGGATAAAATGTAAAGTCAAATCATGGACGCTACCGGCCACCGAAGTCAAAATGTTCCTTTCTGTTTCCAACTACTATTATAAAATATCGCAGTTTATACGTTCCTCGCGACATTTTGTACACTCTCGACAAAAAATCGTGCGTATTTGTAAGCTTCCCACGGCATTTTAGGCACAAACGATAAAATTTGTCGCGGGTTTAAAATGGTAGCAACCGGCCACCATAGAAATCCCAAACCGAACGTACTGTATTGTAACGTAACAGCGCGCATACGACAATAAGACAATAACGTTGTTTTTATAAATAGTACTTTTAATTTCTAGGACCAGAAAATCATCAGATCAGTGTTTTCAACTCAGTCAAAATGCTTTCCTTGTAACTTTACAAAATCAAAACATAACATTTTGCCAAACATTATTGCTGATATGATATAGAATTTGCTAGTCTATACACTGTTTTAATACCAAGCGAAACGGTGATTTTAAAAACATTTTTGCTTTACATGTTACATTTGTTTTTAATATTTAGCATGGTTTGAAATGATAAACAAATAATTTTGTGTAGCAGAGACAAGTTTTACTTGATCTTTTAAATTGATAAAATAATTCAGTTATTGTATTTTCATTCATATATCCTTTCATATTTTTAAAGCAGTCGTAACAGTGTTCCGTAGTCCGTTGTATCATATTTGTCCTCTGTGATCCGTCGTTTTGTATTGTACTCCGTGTTTGTAATATCAAGTCCAGACATGTGTTCACTCGCGTATACGATCTGGTTTTTTTTTATATAGGAGACGTTTTTATTGGTCAGTTATGCTTTTGCACAAATAACAACTTTTGGCGCGAAATAACATGAGCATGGCCCTCAATTCATAATTCTTTAGATTTTTTTTCTAGTGAACTCAAGTTCCTTAAGAACTTCTTTTGTACTTTGGCTAAACGTCCTTCTCTTTGGACACATTGCTACCTTTATACACCGGCAAAATTTCCTAACCTTTGGACACCTTGCTCTTTTAGTATTTAAGTACACATTTGCTAGACGTTTCTGGTAAGCATTGTTCTTTTGGAACTTAGTAATAATTTGATAACCGCGAGAGATGTATTTTGTGATTTTTTTATTTTTCACATCTGCTACTTTTGCATTGTTATTCGTACTGATTTTATGTTACCTTAATTTAATGTTTTATGTTTTAGGTGGGTTTTTCTTCGTGTACTATACTGGGTCTGTCCTACAAATAAATAGATAAAACTTTGACCTGGTTGTGTTCACAGTTACACCCGAACGACCACTACTACAGTTGTTTGAAGACAATTTGAATTATACGTAGACCAATACTCACCTTAACACATTAAAAGTCAGGTAGACTTTAAGCCTTGCCCTGCTTAATTTCTATAATGAACTTGTCAATCTTTCAATTTGGACACTGCCATTGACTGTTAAAAGGGGTGTTTAAATAATCCTATATGTGAACGATAGTCATAAACACGTGAATAAGGAGCTACGAAACAGTGTACGGGGAAAATGAAAATAAACGATCTTGTTCATGCATAAAAAGTGGGTACATTTTATGGATATACCCTACACAAATACACAAATATAAGTAACAAAATTCACGCAGGTTTCGTAATTCTAAATGTTCCACAGGTACTGAAAGGTCAACGAAATAAGAAGATGATGACGATGAAGCAAATATTGAACTAGCTGAATTTAACAAAGTTTAGAGTCAAAAATAGGGAATGTTGTACTACAAGATAGATAAATTAGTACCGAAGACGGAAGGAAAAATTCCCTCCAGTGCGTTTTTATATTCCCTTCAGTGTAGTTATTATGAAAATATAACCTGACAAGATTTCTGAGAAACATGAAACAGCACTGACTACCTAACTTACACGTTGATACGCCATTAATGAATTCTGTACAGGACCTAATGTAAATTTTCCAACATTTATGAAAGGTCGCTTTAAAATCTAGATATGAAACTGTATCAGTATAATTATATGAAGTTATTTGATACAGACACATGACCTTGTAACATATATAAATTAAACGGAAAAATACTGAATCGTTTTATAGCGACTGAATAACAGCATTATTGTACTAGATTCTCAACAATGAGGATAATTCCCATTTATCAAATGCAAGGGAAATGTTCTTTAGTTTTGACACGTAAGCTTGCCAAGGTGTAAAAATGAACACACAATAATTCAACTTTATTTCTTTATGTTACAGAATAACAGTGATTGAACGCTTATGAAAAAATCAATTTACCATTATGTGCACTAACATATACAATTTCATGGTACTGGTATCACATTTTTTGTTTGCCAATAAAAATCAGACTATCGAGATACCACTAAAACGTATGTCGAGCAGTATGTGACATTGTTTTGCGCCGTGTTATGTGTCGATCTTCTAGTATTCAAGGCAGACGCACGACCTCTGATGCTTTGCAAGACAGTATGAAAACATGCACGACATTAAGCACGATGCATGACCCAATGCCCGACACACGATTCGGCGGGACATTGCGAAATTAACGTTGCTTTGTTCTTCGTGTGGCATCGCCGTGCGTCAAATTGTTTGTTATGTCATATTGCCGTGTGTTTAATCGCATGTCGTGCATTGACCTAAAAGGGTTTACAAACGCTGATGCGATCTGAGGCAAGACAATGTGACATGAAGTGCGACATCAATGTCTTGGTGTTGTGTGGTATTGTCGACTGTCTTTCATGTCGTCATGCGTTCATGCATCATATCGCATTTCTGCATCGGCATAAAGAGAAGACGGTCGAAACACAACAAGATATGCAATATTGTGACATGACGCGGGACTCCTGATACGACGGCTGACAATACGTTACGATATCTCGACAAAAAAATGTCACGCATCGTGTTGCAGTGACACGGGTCGTTTTCTCTTTTCTCGTTCGTCGTGTGGTATTGATATAGTACAATAAACAGTAACAGGATTCCGTAAACATGGTGGTGCAGAAAACCTATTAAATTATCAGATAACTGTGTAGTGGTGGAGTTTTAACGGAATCTACATGTCTAAATAAGTGGAGGAGTGGATAATCTCTGTCATCGATACAGTTAGATAAAAACTTGATAGAACTTTGAGTGTACGATTTTGTAAGCTGGTATCTGCTTGTGAAAATAAATTCAAACTTAAAACATTTGCTAAATGTGAAGAAGTATGTAGTGCACAGGTTCTGTAACTGGTTTTCATTATCAAAAAAGTGATGTCTCCAGGCCATTTTTGGCATCTATCATAATATTTTCCCATGATTACGCGTGTTCACGATCATCTTTTTTGCAACCCTTCTCCGTCGTTTTGCCATCGCGATGTTGAGTACTTAGTTGATATCTCTCTGACGACTCTTTTTATGTCTAAAAAGGTCATGCAAATGCACTTCTAACATTATGTTTTGTTTACTTGAGATTGTTTAGTAATGTTGTGTACCGGCAATTGACATGAAGACATTGGGATATGGTCAGACGTATAAATATATCGAAAAGGAGGATACAAGGTAGTAATGCGGTATAAGCACTATCTTGATACCAGAAGTGTTAAGGCATTACAAATCTTCATTAACGTTTTTACTACATATGAAATAGCTACGCTCTATCAAACACCATTTTAATTATTCGACCAGCGGTACCGGACGGTAAATTGCCTGCAAAATTATCTTTTTAAAAACCATGTCCAACCGTCAAAAAACAAACATTCTAACACGATCCGAATCATTTTCCTATTAAACAAAGAAGGCAGAAAACAGAGAATTATTATACAACAACTCACAGTTCTGACGTCACAATTATTACGTCACGGTGTCAAACGGCATAGCAGCGCGCTGGAAGAGAAACCGATTGAAAACGGGCAAATTTTAAATGAATAACGTCAAGGAAGTACTTAAAAATCGTCGTTCAGATGCGTATTATTATATCACGAGGGCGTAGCCCTCGTGATATAATTCCTTCGCATCTGAACTCCAAACAATGATTTATTCAACGACAAATCACTGGATGAGATAAATTATTTCTTAAATTGACACTGTCAATGCATGGACTGCGAGAAGTGTTTAATATAATTATGAAACAAATCTTGATCAAAATTTATATATTTTTTTTTCTAAACTGGATATATATATATATTCATATACCTGTAGCTATGTCAGTGTCGTTAACCCAGCAAAAACATGCGAGGGAAGCGAATACTTATCTAACTTTCGGTTATAATCAAGGTCGGTATGTCCGACGTGAGAAAAGGCAGTTTTTATATACAAGAAGTTTAAGAATTACACCTGTGATAACCGGGATACTGCTTCTGTATCATATCTCTGATTGTAACTGATAAAAGCTTCTAGTGAACAAAATATATCAGTCAATGACTTTGTAATGTATTTGTGACAAGTTAGTGTCATATAGAGATGGTACCTCAATTGTTGCTGCTTTTTTTCAGTGTGAAAATATATCTAAATACACTTATCACTAGATATTTTTATTTTTTCCTCCTCTCCATGTTAAAGTAGATATATATGATACTTAAAAGAATGACCTTCTATAATGAAATTATCTGAAGCAAAATGGACAACTCTTGAATTGACCAACTCTTGTATTGACAGTTTTTAATTGATTTTGATGTTTCCCTATTTATAGTTTATATCGAAATTGTCCACAGATGAAAAAATTCAATACAGATTAATGAAAGTTCTGTCTACTTTCAACTTTTTAGTTACTCGAAAATCCAACAGTCTATATAACTTATGAAAAATGTGATGAAGAATGACATGCGACATGCATATGCATATCGAAACCCTACAAAAAACGAGCAAAATAAAACAAAAGAAAAAAAAATCGACATCAAGGAAGTTGTTGAAAAAATTTATAATGTAAACAATTAACCCTCAGTAATATTTTACTTTTACTTTTAGAAGTTAAGTACTACTCATAAAGGCACTCTATTCTTACGGTTATTGTTGACATAATTGTAAATGAGAGATCCCAATTTTTTTTCCAAGTGATGTGAACAGTTTTAGTTGTAAATTAATCTGGATATCTGAAGTTTCTAGCTTACCTTATTTGCAATAAAACTGTGTTACAGTTTCCTGAGGTAAAAAAAATCGTCAAGATTAAGTATTCTCAGTTCTTTTTTCTTTTTTTTTCCTGGTGGTGGGGGGGGGGGGGGGCTGCTTTTTTCAGCATTTTTATCGTGTTAGCGGTAGTCATATCTGGAGAATGTCGAATTGCTTACAGGAACATAATTACACAAATTTCAGCGTCATTTCCGATCTACTTCGGAATCCTTAATTCTAGTTGTAATTATAATTGATGACAGTAACTTTCTTGTTACATTATTTGCATCAAAGTACTCATAAAGAGTCAAACGAATGCGTCAAAATGATTAAAATATAAAAACAATTTTCAAAATGATTATTTGAAATGATGAATATAACTACAGTTCACCTATGTTTTACACACTCTAATTATGTGAAACCAATTTAGCTTTTTGTAGGCCTAATTTTCTTATGTTGGATAAATATTTTACATTTAATATATGAAATCTGTTGTCAACAAGGTCATCTTTGTGAACAAAAAGGAAAAAAGGAATACATCAGCTGAAAAGCATTTACTGCTATAACTTTACAGCATCGCATTCGGCCACATTTTTCTGCAATCTCGCCTTGCATGCTACATATGATTTTGGCAACAGAAAATGACGTCAGATGATCATCAGCTTTTCCAGGAAGTCAAAAAATGACGTCCGATGACCGTCAGCTTTTCCAGGAAGTCAAGAAAATGACGTCAGATGACTGTCAACTTTTCCAGGAAGTCAAGAAAATGACAGTGGACAGGCTAAACTTGAAAACAAAAGTCGCATTTCAATTGGGCTATAGACAGGGGTCGCGCGCAGGAATCACCCAGTCTAAAGTAATGAGGCAAGTGTATATGATGATTTTTGGAACTTGGTCGAATCGTTCAAAATGGTCTTTTTTTATTTTGTCTGAATGTGTCAGTATATATGTCTCGGATGTAAGATATTTTCGTACCTGAGACCTGCATACATTTCAGAAGAAGTTTCAAAATGAATTTCGTGTAATAAACGTTAATTCTACGGTAGCGTGAAAGGGCCATCAGACGCTAATATTTTATTACAGGTGCGGAAAGGACATAAATATAGAGGAAACAGTCTATATAATATAATCTTCAGCTGATACATTTAACCCCTACGATTGTAACATAACAGATTCTACTTCTGCTGCATTATATACGAATATTCCAAGGTCAAACGGTTGTAAACAACAATTCAATTACATAATTATGATAAAAAGTCGTACTGACTTTTATGCAGATCCTTAAACAAGTTTTCATCTCCACCAACAAATTAGCTCAGTAATGATTCAGCAGGGACGTCAAAAAGGTATGTAATACAGTAAATGCTCAATTCCGAAAACACAGAGTTTTAAATGTAGGTCATAGTTCATTGTCTGAAAGGTAATTTTATTTTTTCTTTGCTTTTTTGTCGTCAATAAATTGGTCAAGTCAGAGTTGTCCCCCTTAGATTCGCTTGTAAAGGCATCACAAAACTCCTTGATTTAAATCTGGTTAAAAATATTGAAACTTAAACAGCCTCAAATGAAAATCTATTTGCGTGTGAAATGTCACGGACACCTTTTATAGAAAAAACAACAACAAAACAATGTGTTATTATATAAAATACTGGCCTGTTCGAAACAACCGTTCAGTATTGTTCTTTAATATATAAAATTGATTAGAGGCTTATATTTTGCAGTACAGGCTCACCAAACTAACATCAGTGCATGGTCTTATAAATATGTGTTTGTTTTAGGAAAGGGTCAAATAGTTCTTAACATAGGAAGCCTATACCGAGCCTATAGCAAGGATGTTGATGTAGAAAGGTATCGTTTATGAATTTAGACTATGCCCACGTATGCAAGGAATTCCATGATCTTATTTATAGTTGTTTTTTTTTTGTTTTTTTTTTCCCCGCGATTAGTTCGGTGGCGATTTTGGCATACATAAAACTTTTTTTTTTAAATGATCACTCTTTTGTACTTACTGTTACAGTTTTTAGCTTTTAATAAATAACGGCTGTCGGTGGGTTACCGTAATAAATTTTACGTGTGGAAACCAGTTGTTGTAAAATACTTGACTACATAAGTAAAATTAATGTGTAAAGTATTTGTAAATCTCATCTAATGATAAATGAGCCGTGCCAAGAGAAAACCAACATAGTGGCTTTGCGACCAGCATAGATCCAAAACAGCCTGCGCATCCGCGCCGTCTGGTCAGGATCCATGCTGTCCGCTTTCAAAGCCTATAGCAATTAGAGAAACTGTTAGCGAACAGCATTAATCCTGACCAGACTGTGCAGATGCGCAGGCTGGTCTGGATCTATGCTGGTCACAAAGCCACTATGTTGGTTTTCTCATAACACGGCTCAAATTGTTTATTATTATAAGGTCACTATGTATTACGTGAGGACAATCAGCCTTTATAGTAAACAGATACAATCAACAATGATAACCTGATTTCTGCCGTTTCATACAATCTCAAATCGTAATGATAAAGGTCCCAGTTTTGGCTTTGATGAGCGAATGTTTACTTTATGAAATTTATCATATTTTTGTGATAAGTTAGGGTTATAAATGTGTGGTGAACAATATTATAGGTTATTCGATTAAGTGAATTTAAAGAGGCTTTCCAACAGCGTATATAACTTTCAAGCAACCGATTTAGACAGAATGTACGGTATATGTCCTAATGCATGACACTAAGATTGAAAAAAAGATACTTCGATACTTGATACATCGGAGCTGATATAATTCTTCAAAAAGTCTTAAATGAAATTAAAAGATTCAATAACATTTTATTTGTCCTAAGTCAGTGAAATCTAGTCCGCTGATTTCATTCAGAATATATGACATCAAAGTGGTGTTTAAGCTAAATAGAACATGTTAAGGGCATCAATTTATCTGTACAACGATGTTATTATGTAATTTAAGCTTAGGTTTTTCCAGCACATGCTGAACCGTAAAACTGGCATAGGATGTATGCCATCTTACTTTGCAGTTTGCTATATTAAAATTGCTACCTCAAAATATACAGTTTGCTACATAAAATTGCTACCTCAAAGTATATACAGTGTGCGACATTAAAATTGCTACCTAAAAATATGTACAGTGTGCAACATTAAAATTGCTACCTCAAAATATGTACAGTGTGCAACATTAAAATTGCTACTTCAAAATATGTACAGTGTGCAACATTAAAATTGCTACCTCAAAATATATACAGTGTGCAACATTAAAATTGCTACCTCAAAATATATACAGTTTGCTACATTAAAATTGCTACCTCAAAATATATACAGTGTGCAAAATTAAAATTGCTACCTCAAAATATATACAGTGTGCAAAAAAATATACAGTGTGCAACATTAAAATTGCTACCTCAAAATATATACAGTGTGCAACATTAAAATTGCTACCTCAAAATATAAACAGTGTGCAACATTAAAATTGCTACCTCAAAATATATACCGTGTGTAAAAACAAAATTGCTACCTCAAAATATATACAGTTGGCTACATTAAAGTTGCTACTTCAAAAAATATTCAGTGTGCAAAAATATAAACAGTGTGCAACATTAAAATTTCTACCTCAAAATGTATACAGTGTGTAAAATAAAACTGCTACCTCAAAATATATACAGTTTGCTACATAAAATTGCTACCTCAAAATATATACAGTGTGCAAAACTAAAATTGCTACCTCAAAATATATACAGTTTGCTACATTAAAGTTGTTACCTTAAGAAATAAAACATTTACCTTAAAAATAATAATCTGGTAAAATTCTTCTACTAAATGATAACTAATAAAATTTATCCTTACAAAATACTTTTAAAATCGCTTAGACATGACAATGTATATTTAAACCTTGATACGCCTTTAAACCTCTTCAAACTTTTATCAGGTCGATGAATCAACATATCAACGGAACTTAAAAGGCAAAAATTGCTTTATTATTAAATCCAGACTATTTACAAGTATTAAAATGAATACAAAAGTCTGGCTAGTGTTCCATGTCAGTACACCATCAACTATTTTCATCGAGTTTGCGAGCAAAAAAACTGATAATCAAATTTTAAAAGTAAACACTAAAATGCATAGTAAACATGGTAAAGGCATTCTTATGTTCCGTGCTTATTTTTGTGCAGCATCCCTATCATCATAGATGGCAGCTCGATTTTTCGGCTCCTTTACCGACCAGAACATTGTTTCTGGCAAAGAATAGCAGCTGCCGACGCAAAGAAACCGCCGATATAGCAGATTTCGAAAAGAGTCCGCCGTGTTTCTTAAGGTGTTGGAGTATATCTTCAAAACACAGAACCATTTGATAAACAAACAAAAAATATATATACCATCAACATTACCTCTCTGTTACATGTTCTGCCGTAGTGTCCCGTACAATGGATACTTAAATATTTTCACAAAGTTGTCCCCCTTTAAAAATAAATACCATTTGTAATGAAATAAAAAAAGAACAATTGCTGAAAATTATAGTGTATTTTATTTGACCTGGCGGGGCGTGGTTTTGCGACGGTCCATTACATTATTGTGCAGGGTATGTAGAACATGGGACCAATGTAGCGATGAATCTTAATGTTTGGTTACTGGATAAAAAAATTATATTGTTCAACATATTTTGCTCGTTTTTTTTTTTTTTTTTTTTTTTTTTTTTTTTTTTTTTTTTTTTTTTTACCATTATTTGCATAAGTTGGAGATTATCTCGAATAAAACGGACAACACCATCAACACCATCAACATTTTTATGTGAAATTTCAGCATTGCGGCATCATTGCAAATACATTTACACGATGATAGATCTACGTAACAGTTCTTTGAAATTGTTGAGTTTTTTAAGGCAATGAACTGTCTAAAAGTGTGGCCCCTTATGTAGCCCTTGAAGCCTTTTCCCTGTCGCACGTGCAGATATAACTGTACTGACAATGTGTGCCCAGCTACTTATCTCAGGGTTGTGGGTTCGAGTTCTCTGTCTGCCCATATGTTTTTTTCTGTTTTATCTGAAAACTTTAGAACCGGACCAGTGTTCATTCATTCAACGGACAATTGAAGGAGCTTGCGTAATTAAAATTGATATTTGACGTAAATAAAGTACGAATAAAAGTAATATAGATACAATTACATTACACTGAATTAGAAACATGGTCTTAAGTGAATTTGAACCCATGGTAACGTTCGTATAGAGCTTTATTGGCTACAACCTGGTGTATTAGGTAGGCCTACCTATTACACATTCCTTGAAATAACGAATTCCTTCAACTCCTTATTGTATTTGTAACTTGTATCGCTATATGTTTTCAGTGTAAGGATGGCATCTTGTATCGCTATATGTTTTCAGTGTAAGGATGGCATCTTGTATCGCTATATGTTTTCAGTGTAAGGATGGCATCTTGTATCGCTATATGTTTTCAGTGTAAGGATGGCATCAGTAACAGTTACTACTGATTGTTCAGAATTCTGAAGATCGAACACGCTACCATTTGTCTCGCAGTTTGGTATTGACTAGCTTGTGTTCTATTGAACTTTATGTAAAAATATTTATGAATTAGTACTAAACAGTTCATATACATAACGCTGTTATAATGTTAATCAGTTTTCAAAGAGATGTTTAGAAGAATGTTATGAGTTCATATTTACAAACTTTCAATTTATTTCTTCCAGCGAAAATAACAGTAACTCAGTACGCAGCACGGTTCAAACTGGTCGAGCAATGAATACCCTATCAGGTAATTGTTTATTACTGTTTTTAGATCATAACAATCTGATTCATAAAAAGCAAAGTTTGTACGAAAGCGGGATACTTCAGATTTTATGTTTCTTCCCAGACTTGGGAGGAACAAAGTTCCTGGTCTCAAATGTAATTGTACAAATTGTTAGGCCGATTAGAAAACAAATGAACTAAGTGCACTTTTCAAAAGGATTAAAAAGTATATTTCTTGTAATAGTCTGAAAAAAAATTGGTCACAAAGCTGGAGTTAGATAAAGGAGTAACTTTACACAAAGACACAAAGAAAACCGGATTGAGGTATGTTGCCGTCTTGAAGAATGAAGGTTCAAGTCAGACATACATAATAATTGTAATTTCGGATTTGGTACATCTGACATGTATAAATTGGAAACAAAACCCTTTTAGTGACAAAGTCCGTGAAAGTCTGTTATGAAAACCTTTTCTTTGACCATGTAACAAAGTCAATTCGAACAAGAAACGAGCTTTGGTCCCACAGCTGTACGGAAACCACAAACTGACAGGTTTTATACGCATTTTTTTTTAAAAATATGTTGACTTTAATGCATGTTGAAAATGAAAACATAATCAGCATGTTTAGGCCTAAACAATTCCTTGTTTCCGGTAATATATGGTAGGCTGGTCGGATTTTTTTTTCTATTTTTTTTATTTCTTTTTATTTTCTTATATCTTTTATTAAGGGAAACTTTTCGGAATTATTTTTGTGTCAAAAACTGAATATAAAAGGGTTTTTTTTATCTGTAGAGCATTAGTAAGTTGATTTCTAACATCACTGGCCATGTTTAAAGCATAAAAAATTGAAGTACTGCAGCTTTTTGTTAAAAAAGTTGAAATAAAATCTCCATGGCCATAATTGTAAACATTTAGGATCGTGCCAAAAATTTAGGGTAGGTCGGGATACCAGAGCTAGAAACAGTTTTTAAACCTTAGCTTGGCTGTAATGGCAAGTTTGACAGTAAACATAATTATGTCTTTCAAAGCGACTTCTTTTTCCGGATATTTCTATCATTTCCATTGAGGACTGTTGACCATGTTTGTGTATTGCCATGGCATATATGTATAGACTAATGGCTTCCTTTTCTTTTTGATGGAGCAATAGTAGACCTGTCAGTCCATTAGTCCGTTCCTGCATATTTTCTTAAAATGACTGTTTCTACGTCACTTAAAAGAAGCTAATTACATTTAACTCATTGAAAAGGTACAATGTATAAAATAAATATATCACTAAACACATAAAGCTGGGAGTGAGGGTTTTTTCACACTTGCGACAGGTAATACAGTACATATTATAGGTAATATGGGACAGGTTCATCAGTATCCATCTCGGCTATATATATTTGCATCAAAATTTAGTTTTCTGAAAACTATTTTACTAATGATAATTGGCAGACGATGAATATATTCTGAGTATATGTACAATATTCGCTCTACTTTTCCCTGAAATTTCACATGATTCCTATTATTTTTCTCGCACTGGTAAACGGATTTTTGCCGCCCTAATCAATTTTGTTCAGTGTTAAAATACATGTAACTTATGATTTCTTTAGACTATCAAACTTATTCGCATTATATTATATCGTTATGATTGCAGATCTCTTCAATATGGTAAATCGCTCCGAGAACATGACCTACTAGTATCTTATATGACGTCACAAACCTGTTTCAAAAAAAAAAGAAGAAATCAGAATATTCGTCACATCCAGAAAGTTTCCAGGGAATGAATAGCACCAAAGAATATTGGAAGGAAAGATTTAGTAGAGGTAACAATACACTAAATATCAAGCTCATAATGTACTGATTTATTTGTTTGAAACAAAATGAAATCTAGTAAATCTAGAAGAAGTTTCGCGCTATTTCTAAGTTACAAATAACATGTTTTTGGGCAAACCGTTGTGAAGGTTCATGATTTTGTATCAGTTATGTTTCATTCTCTCAATTAAATAAGGTATGGGCAGCAGATTAATAAATAACCGGATTGACCGTCTTTAAAATAAGAAAAAGACTTTGCCTCTTTGGGCGTAGAGGTTTGGAGGATCGAACTGGTGACCTCTAGTCTTAAGCCTAAGCATCCAGACAAGTTCTTCCTTCGTAGAATGTTTTGTTGAAATATAGTTCCTCCGTGCGCTTATCTGGTAGGCATTACTATACAATAATTTATATTCGTGTTTGACGACATTTCGTGCATTTTATGATAGAGAAGCTGACACTGTTAAATCCTAACAAACAAGCGATGCTCCTATTTATTTTATGTCCAAATTTGGGATCCATCAATGAATTGGTACTCTTTTGAAAAAGCCGTTTAGGCCAAAAATAAGAGTTAAACTTTTCAGCCCCATGGAATTAAGGTATAGGTCCATGTTTCGGAGAAAAAAGTTCGAACGTCTTCATATCTTAGAAAGAAAGCATTGTTTTACATGAAAATATAACAGCATATAATTATAAAACATTTATATTACTGTACAAAACCATTGTCAATTTATTCATATATGTATTGAATTCTGGAAAGGTACTACATGAAGGGGCCACACTTCTGGACAGTCCAGCGCCTTTAAAAACTCACCATTTTTAAAAACTGTTACATGTCTTCGTTTTGATGCATTTGCAACATCGTGCGAGTGTTTAAACTTTACATAACTAGGTATAACATCGTTTTGACAATTGTTTACTGTACATTTATTTCTTTACAAATGGCATTCTTATTTAAAGGGGGACAACTCATTTAGAATATTTTAGGTATCCAACTCCATGGGACAGAACAGTAAAACATGTACTGGGCAGATAAGTTGTGTGTCAAGATGCTGTTCATTCGCTAAAAAAATCTGTTGTTTTGTGATATACTGCTAAACCTTAAATGATTTCACTGCATGTAAAGGGTAAATAAAAAATAGAATAAAGCGGAGTAGCCTTACTAATGACCGTTTATTGTATGTGCCCAATCACGTGATCGCGCTTCGTCATTTTGTTCCCGCTACAAGCTCGAAAGTGAAAGTGAAAAAGGTAAACAAAAATCACGTGATTGGGCACATTGACATACATGTACCAACTTTCCAACTTGCATTGAAGGTGACGAGCGATTGTTTGATATATACATATAGTCGTCTGCTATAATGTCAAGGATTATTTTAGTTTATACATAATTTATTTTAGGTGGATTGTGAAACAAGTTCTACATCTTATATTAATCACTCTCGACATCTCATTCCTAATGGAATTCATCGCCACGAGGATGTGAGCGGGGAGACCAGTTTCTCTTTTAATGATGAGCGCCAAGCAAGGAGGCCACTTGTACCAATTTTCACGTCTTTGGAATTACTTGGCCAGAGATCGAACCCACAACCTCCCGCACTCGAAGCGGACGCTCTACCACGCGGCTATCTAGGTAGTTTGAGGACATTTTCCTATCAGTCCGCAGATCGAGCTTGCAGACATTACCAATCTTTTGTTTGCGCTATCTTATAAATAGAAAGAATACTCTTTAGGAATACAGTACGTTTTATTTTAAAGATTTATTTCTGTCATCTTTTACAGATGAACAAACGTATTTTCTTCTCGCAAGGAAAGTTTACGGTCAGTACAACAGCTGGTCTAACTGAAAAGCAAACACTTGAACAGAGAAAGAAACACAGCGAAAAGTTCTAGAAACGGAAATATTCAAAAACATCATAAGTCACAGAAGGCTGGTCCTACCTAACGGAAATTGGAAAAATCACTGTATTCCGGCTGCCCAGAAAGATGTTTTCATATTGGAACTACTGACTTCGGTATGTTTTTGTTTGATTTATATGATATATGTGATGAAATGGAATACATCTATATTTATTATATAGATACTGGAACAAAAGAGTAACACTTGAACCAATACACACTTCATTACTTCGAAGGTCATGTTTAGGATATGTCTCATGGCGTTTGATTTGTATGTAACACAGGTACAATTTAAGAAATGTGACAAGGATAGATGACTTTAGAAAAGGCGTCATTGACATGCATTTAAAGAGAACAGGTGGTCATCGACTTCTGATGCCTATCACTGCTGTGGGTCGAGCCTCGCTCTGGGCGTTGATTTTTTAATGTGATAATTGCCATCCAGCTTGCATGCTGAAGGCAAGTGGTTCTACTCAGATAATGAAATAATGTATTGAAGGACACTTCGGGTATCCCTCCAGCATCAGTACCTAGAAAGTCGTCATAGGACGTATAGTTGTGTCAGTGTGCCGTTAAACCCACAATACAGTTTTACCAAAAAGTCAAGTATACAGGAAAAACTTACTTTGTTATATCATATAGAGGTAACACCTCTTTTTCTAGCGCAAAAAGTAATGATTACATAACCGAGATATGTGTAATGACTTAACTGATACCGAGTGGATTTTGCAAAGTTCGAATTCGACAGACTGTGTGAAATGAGTAGCTTTCGACAGCTCAGTGTTTTAGTTGATTTACTGATGTTACTTTCGTTCATGAAAAAAGGAAACATTTCCTAAATGGTTAAGTCTAGGAAACTGTGCTGTGGGCTCGTGCATCCTTTACACAAATCCACTCTCAGTCGTCGTTTTCTTCATACACAAAATAGATAACAGTGCTTCTCCGGTCACGTGATCCGACATATTTCCCTTTCAAACTGCCACAGAACATATGTCACTAGATATGAATTCAGCTTCTAATCTGCCAATATTCTCTGTGTTCAATAGCAATCGGATGATAACATATAAAGGAAACCTTTCAAGATCGGAATTTCAGAAGAAAAACAAACGAAAACTATAATTATTGTCTGTCAAACTGAGTTTTGGTTGTTCTAACACTAACAAACGTTTTACGCTTGTCGCTCAACCTATTATAGGTATCGCACAGTATTGTCCGTAAATATTAACCTGGCACATATGGATATTCGTGTGTTTCCAGAAATTAATTTTCGTAGTCCGAAACCAAAACAACGATATAACAATTGAAGAACCAATGATATACCATCATGTATCATGTGCAGATATAGCTGTGCGGACAAAGCGTTTGGCCATTAATCTGAGTATTGTCTGTTCGAGTCCTCTGTCTGACTAAATTGTCTTTTTATTTTTTTTTTATTTTGCTTGTTTCTTATTATTTTATATGTAAAATTAACAGACACTTATCATGATTTATCAACGTAATACTCTACTAGATTCTATCGATTAAGTACATAAAACCGTTATACAAAATGTCGTTTAAAATCTTCATGACCAGACAAGCATTCATTAATTCAACGGACAATTAAAAAAACTGTTGTTAGCGACACAGAATGAAATGTTCCATAACATAATATAACCATAGATACAAATACAAACACAATGAATTATATTTCAAAGAATGGTTAAAAAAGAGTTCGAACCCATGGTAACGTGTTTCCAAGTCGGAGAGCTTACCACTACACCACTGTGCTGTTATCTAAATTGATTATTTTGATAAATCTAGATATTTTCAGGACACAACTATCGCGTAAAATAACGAAAACGCCCGAAAATATTGGCGAAGATTAATGAGTGCGCATGCCGGACAATAATAAGCTACATTTACGATGCAAATATTAATTCCTTGTTGGCCGAATGGTAACGGTATTCGTGTAATACTTCTTAATACTTCTTCGTCGGGAGTTCGATTCCCAAATCCGTAAATATATTTTTAAAACTTGATTCAATTTCTTTTCTTTATTTTCAATACGATTCAACGAAAACAACGCGAGTTGGTTAAACTAGTACTAACTAAATAACAAGTCGAAAGATTTCCTGCGACCAGAAGTTATACAGACCAGAAATTATGGAAGCCCTGGAGGGACAATTGATTTCCGTACTTCCCACTTCTGATTTCTAACTTCTGCACTTCTCACTTCCGGCAACTTCTTGACTTCCTACTTCCACACTTCTGACTTCCAACTTCCGCACTTTTGACTTCCAACTTCCTGACTTTCGACTTCTGATTTCCAACTTCCACACTTCTTACTTCCGACTTCTTGACTTCTTACTTCCTTCTTCTAACTTCTGCACTTCTGACTTCTGTTGTTTTAATAAAGAGTGTTAAGTATTGATTGTTTATTTACATGTTACTAAAGATAAAAACGCCATAATACTGTGCGGTACTTTTTTATAGTAGCAATTGACAATATTCTAAATAAATAACAAGTCGAAAGATTTCCTGCGGCCAGAAGTTATACAGACCAGAAATTATGGAAGCCCCGGAGGGACAGTTGATTTCCGTACTTCCCACTTCTGACTTCTAACCTTTGCACTTCTCACTTCCAACTTCTTGACTTCCGCACTTCCTACTTCTAACTTCCACACTTCTGACTTCTAACTTTTCTACTTCTCACTTCCAACTTCTTGACTTTCTACTTCCTACTTCTAACTTCCGCACGTCTGACTTCTAACTTCCACACTTCTGACTTCCAACTTCCTGACTTTCGACTTCTGATTTCCAACTTCCACACTTCTTACTTCCGACTTCTTGACTTCTTACTTCCTTCTTCTAACTTCTGCACTTCTGACTTCTAACTTCCGCACTTCTAACTTCCAACTTCCAACTTCCTGACTTTCGACTTCTGATTTCCAACTTCCACACTTCTTACTTCCGACTTTTTGCCTTCTTACTTCTCTCTTCTAACTTCCGCACTTCTGACTTCTAACATCCTGACTTTCGACTTCTGATTTCCAACTTCCACACTTCCGACTTCTGACTTCTTACTTCCTTCTTCTAACTTCTGCACTTCTGACTTCTAACGTCCGCACTTCTAACTTCCAACTTCCTGACTTTCGACTTCTGATTTCCAACTTCCACACTTCTTGACTTCTTACTTCCTTCTTCTAACTTCCACACTTTTTACTTCTAACTTCCACACTTCTGACTTCTAACTTCTTGACTTCCGACTTCCAACTTCCGCACTTCTGACTTCCATCTTTCCCTCTTTGGAAGTCGGAAGTAAGAAGTGTGGAAGTTGGAAGTGGGAAGTACGGAAATCAATTGTCCCTCCAGGGCTTCCATAAGAAATTGTTATGGATGTATGTGTGACCACTTAGCCTAAAAAGTAACCTATGGATGGATAACGTACTTGATTTTTTTCTTTAATGCAGGAAATATTACTCAATTCTACATGATTTATCTATGAAACATGTATTTCTTAATTCCGAAAGTTATTGTTTTGAGCAAAAATAACTATATTTCCCTTTCATGTATAACATAACTTAGCTCAAATGGCCGCATTCGATGACTATCGAAATATGTTACTAGAGCTATAACAAATGTGATGCATGCCTTCACCTGGACTTCGTTGACAACACAGGACCATAATCCAGGGAATTAAAGAGCAATTAACAAAATCCCTTGTGCACAAACAGGTATTAATATTGAACATTGCTGAAAGTTTTAATAAATTGTATGAAATAATGAATCACAAACATTTCTTTCTATATCATATAAAGTGCCGGCTATATTGCAGAAAAAAACAACAAAAAAAAAAACGGCGTTCCATAAATGCGATAAGCCAATAGCATAATGGTAAAACGTCACGAGATTATCAGATGTATTCCACTGTGAGATTATCACATGTATTCCACTGTGAGATTATCACATGTATTCAACTCTTCTGTGGCAAGAATTATGTAAAAAAAAAGAGAAAATTTCTGGTCATGATACTGGAAAAACTCGAGACCACGTGCAAATTACTGATTGCGCATGCACCTTTCGGTGCTATAAGTACTTTTCCAATATCATCTTTATACGGAACATTTGATCTTTTTTAATCATAAGGTTTGAAAAACAAGTTTTTCAGGAACGTAATAACTTAAACTAATACTTATTTGCTACTTTTCTTTCAGACAATGACGAAAGCAGATATTTTAAAGACAGTCAGATTACTACGCTAACTTAATGTGATAAGGCATATTGAATAATTTACAAAGTATGATGCTGCCGTACTACTTTTGTTAATGATAACGTCAACACTAGTAGGGCACTGGGTAGCTTGTGTGTTTGATGCCATTGCATTCTGGGAGTGACCGCACTTGGACAAAAGCCATAGGTAAGTAATTATCATATATCATTAAACCATTCGCTCGGCCTATAACATCTTCGTCGTGTTAATATATGATACATTTCTAAAAAATTTAATATTATGTGATTTAATTCAAATATTCCTCTAAAAGCTTTAATAAACACTGTATGTCATATCCTTAAAGTCATTTACTTCTTGATAGACTTCTTTCATCAACATGGAGAATAAAACATGCGGAACCCGTTATAATTATCGGGCAATATTTTGTATCTTTGAATGCACTCTTCGGTTATTACGGAAAGTCATATGCATGTTCATCTACATGTACGACCGGAGAATGCCGAAATTGCGTCACGGCATTATACGTAATTGGACGGAAATAGCCGAGTGTCATTACGTCACCATTACCTTAACTTCAAAGGAATCTCACATCTTTTCAGTATTTTGAATACACTAAAATAGAAATTATGAAACCTCATTGGACAACTTACTATAGAATAGGTTTGTTCCTCAGTTGAAGAGGACGGACTAATTTGATTTTTTTCTTTTATTCTTAAGGCGTAATTGCTTTCTAAAATTATTTATATGATATGAATTGTAATTTGGATTTCTCGCTTTTTGTAAAGTAAAAATATTGTTTGGTATATGTTAGCTAATACATGCTCTATTATGTATCTTTAACAGTTTTATTCTGTGCAAACTTGATCTGAATATTGGCATATGTTTTGTTTTTCGAAAGAAAGGCGCTGTTGAAGGCGCTAAGTCTGTTTAACGTGATTGCGACGTC